>NC_059159.1:100677930-101280221 GCF_019923935.1 Bubalus bubalis | reverse complement strand
AAATACAGATATTTGGAAAGGTTTCCACTATTACATGACTTTATGTTACTAAAACAATGTAAAAGTGACACCTATAAAATTTTTATCTGTATACTTAAAAGTTGGAAACAGAATCATCTAATCTGCTTAAAAATATTCTAAATGAAGAGTTTCAACTTCTTTTAAACCCATTTACTTAAAAAATTTTAAATGCAATACAGCCCTCAGGGTCTTGACAAGGAAGAGAGAATACTCAAAAGGAGGTGATGTTTAACGAAGAATCTATTTACAAATGTGCAACTAAGCTTCAGGGAAACTAGGAAGGGATGGAGAAGCACTCATGGACCAGCCATAGAGCATTTTATCACTCTAGACTCAATAGGGAGGGGAGGGAGTAGTTATTGGAACCAAGAAGCTGCCATTGTAGGAGAGCGCTACACATGATGATGTACAGCTACTGACAACCTGCAACACAGCAAAAAAGAAGCTGCTAGATAAATATTTCTGTCTCTCTGTCAGTGCCTCCAATTCACTGAATCCAATCAGAAGCCAGAGAACAAGGCCGACAAATTGAAGGAGTCCTTAGAGATCAGCCTCCCAGGACACAAAGCATAGTGAACAAGGGTAGAGACTAGATTTGAAGGGGGCTAATGTATACAGGTTAGGAAGCAACAGTTAGAACTGGACATGGAACAACAGACTGGTTCCAAATAGGAAAAGGAGTACGTCAAGGCTGTATATTGTCACTCTGCTTATTTAACTTATATGCAAAGTACATTATGAGAAACGCTGGGCTGGATGAAGCACAAGCTGGAATCAAGATTGCCGGAAGAAATATCAATAACCTCAGATATGCAGATAACACCACCCTTACAGCAGAGAGTGAAGAAGAACTAAAGAAGAAAGTAAAAAGAGGAGAGTGAAAAAGTTGGCTTAAAGCTCAACATTCAGAAAACGAAGATCATGGCATCTGGCCCCATCACTTCATGGCAAATAGATGGAGAAACAGTGGAAACAGTGTTAGACTTTATTTTTCTGGGCTCCAAAATCACTGCAGATGGTGACTGCAGCCAGGAAATTAAAAGACGCTTACTCCTTGGAAGGAAAGTTATGACCAACCTAGACGGTATATTAAAAAGCAGAGACATTACTTTGTCAACAAAGGTCCGTCTAGTCAAGGCTATGGTTTTTCCAGAGGTCATGTATGGATGTGAGAGTTGGACTATAAAGAAAGCTGAGTGCCGAAGAATTGATGCTTTTGAACTGTGGTGTTGGAGAAGACTCTTGAAAGTCCCTTGGACTGCAAGGAGATCAGTCCTGGGTGTTCATTGGTAGGACTGACGTTGAAGCTGAAACTCCAATACTTTGGCCACCTGGTGCAAAGAGCTGACTCATTTGAAAAGACTCTGATGCTGGGAAAGATTGAGGGCAGGAGGAGAAGGGGACGACAGAGAATGAGATGGTTGGATGGCATCACCGACTCAATGGACATGGGTTTGGGTAAACTCCGCGAGTTGGTGATGGACAGGGAGGCCTGGTGTGCTCCAGTTCATGGGGTCGCAAACAGTCGGACACAACTGAGCGACTGAACTGAACTGAACTGAACGAAGACTATCCAGCACATCAGTTTAGTACTGGTTTTCAAGAGCAACTGACTGATATTAGGGAAGGCAGAACTTTTTTTGGTGGATTTGAACAAAACCTTTTGCCTGTCTGATAGATAAGCATCATTATGCAGTTAGCCCAGCCTGTCATGAAGTTTTTCCATCTGTATTTGTGTATCTTTATGAACTCTGAAATGAGCTTCCTTGATAGCTCAGTTGGTAAAGAATCTGCCTGCAATGTGGGAGACCCTGGTTTGATTCCTGGGTCTAGAAGATCCCCTGAAGAAGGGATAGGCTACCCACTCCAAACTACAACAGTCTTTGAAATCAAGTACCAAAAGAAACACAACTTAAAACAAACCTTTCAAATAGTTCTAGAGTCAAGGATTAAAACAAGATTTTTTAAAACTAATGAAATATCAAAACATCCTACCCAAAATAACCTCATATTGGTATTTTTTAAAAAAATAAAATATGCTTAATCTCTTATTTCAATTATCTAGTTTAATGTGTTATATATAATGTTTTACAATATATACAGCACAACTGTACAGTCGAATCCATATATAATTTATAAATAAATATGCATACAATTGGGATACATATTGGAAACTTGGAAACTTTTTCTGCTTGAGGACCCAGACCATAAAAATTTGGAGACCACTTCTCTCATTGCAGGTATATATCTGATATCCCAGTTTTCAGAACAAAGAAATCTTCATCCACACACACACACATTTCTCACAGACTGTTAAATCTGTTTCCTAATTGATCTTCTTTACTTTCTATTCTCCGTTGTTCTTCTATTCTCAGTTGTTACTCTTATTCCCTGTGCATTTTTAACTCCTCTTTATCCAACCTTCCAGTTCCTTGTTTGAGTTCTTCATTTGCTCTATTTACTCTAACATAGTTCAGCCTCATGTAGATAACTAGTTGGAATCCACTGATCCATCATATATGACTAAACCTCTCTTTTTCATGTTTTTGTTTTGGCCACACACTGCAGCATGCGAGATCGTAGCTCCCCAGTGATAGAACCTGTACCCCTTGCAGTGGAAGTGCACAGTCTTAACTACTGGACTGCCAAAGAAGTCCCATGACTCACCTCTTCTTTTATCTCATCTCCCTTGACCAATGTATCTTTCTGTCTCAGGCACCCTATCTCTCTCTTGCATCTCAGCTGAAAGGTCCTTCACTCCTATACCTTCACTACTAAGGACTGCTGCTGCTGCTGCTGCTAAGTCGCTTCAGTGGTGTCCAACTCTGTGCGACCCCATAGACGGCAGCCCACTAGGCTCCTCTGTCCCTGGGATTCTCCAGGCCAGCAAACTGGAGTGGGTTGCCATTTCCTTCTCCTTCTAAGGACGGTAGAAAAAAAAAAAAAATCACCACTTTGTAGTCTACTGTCTAACTGTAACCTAAACTGGACTCACCTAAGATGACTTCTTTGAAGGAAGTCAACTCCCTCTTTGGTTCTCCATAACACCAACTTCAAATGTCACCATTATTCAAAAGTTTCACCTCACTATCCATTATCACATAGTAGCTGACTTTGCTTACTACTTATTCCACAGAGAAAATGGTAGTTTTAAAGAAAGAGTTCCATTAACTTTCAGTTTCTCAAAAAATAAAATTATCTGAATCCAAACAAAATTTATCTGAATTTTAAGTTGTAGTGAAAAAAGTGCTTACCAAAAACTAATCCAGCAGTAGGTTTTCAGAATTTGTATTTCGTTAATTATTTCCTGCATTTTCAGCCTGTCCCTGCTAGTTGCCTTTAGCATATAAACATGTCCAAGTTTTTTTTTATAACAAACCATTCCCCTCAAGAAGTACCACATCTAAACTCTTGGTCCATTTCACTTTTCACATTTCAAACTATCATTTGCCTACACCTACTCCACTGAAATTCCTCTTCCCAAATGACCTCCTCCTTATGTAATTCAAATGATAATTTTTCATTTCTTATTCACTCAACTTCTCTATACCATCCAATACTCTTCTGTCGACTTTAACCTGGACTTTGCAGAAAAAATAGTTTTAGATAGATAGGCAAGAGTGGAGAAGCAATACTAATTAACAAGAAAAATATTCATTCATAGTATTCAAATTCATTCATTCAAAATATTTACTGAGCAACAGGGATTCAGCAAGGACATGCTGACAGTTTGCATATAATCAGGTTGAAACAATGGTGACACCACGGGGGGGAAAAAAAGTGAGAGTTGAAAAGAAAAACAGGAAATCTGGGAAGACCTGGGTTAGAAACACATTTAGTTTTAACATTTTCACATAACAGTTATACAACCAGCTGTGAAAGTTCTATGGACAGAAAGAGGAAACTAAAACAAAAGGAAAGGCTGAAGATATAGATGTGGAAGTCTTAGCAATAAAGTCATAAAAAACAATCTCTCCACAGAGGAACAAATATAGGGAGACATGATCTAGAAGCATAACATTAGGGATCATCCATAATTATAAAGAAAAACATAGCAAAAGAAGAGGAAGATTCAAAAGATAAGTTATTCTTAAGACAAGAAATAGCACAATAACCAAGAAAGAGAAAAATTTTAATATCAAGTGATCTAAACTACTTAATCCTCCAGGCAGATGGAGAAAGTACTAAGTAAAAGCCAAGGATTAAGCAAGAAGACATTCATTAGTAAAATTCAAGAGGGCAACTTCAATAAGGGAATAATTAGAAATAACTTTGTAAGTTATAAAATATCTGAGAATTTTTGCTCATACCTGAAGTGGGCATCAAAAAAATTGACAATAACACCCCTCCCCCAAAGAAGCACCAAAGACCACTACTGAAAACTAATCATTTTGCTTAGAATAAATTTCCGTTTCTTGATTTTGCCTTTCTAATTTAAGGAAGGCACAAAGGTAAATGTCAAGTTTTTATTTACATAGGAAGGATACTGAGAAGTGCCTTACCAACCTTGATAGCTCTGATATGCATTTTCCGTAAGTTAAGGCTGCCCTGTTGAACATTTTACTAACTTTACAGCTATTCCTTATCACACAGAAGCGGTCAGGAGTTCTCAGTACAGGTAGAACAGAGGGCTCCCTAGGTCACTATCTTTCAGAGACTGGTTATGTCATTTTCCCTAGAAAACACTAAATCTGTGACAAGTCTGCAAAGTGGGCAGATAGATACTTTGGCTTCCTTTTCTTGGCTAACTCCTCTAAATATCTGCCAAGTATTGATGAGGATTTAAAGTGGGATACTGTAAATTCAGAATACTTTCAGATGAGACAAAGACACAAAGAAGAAAGCTGGGAAAGCTAGGATGAGTCTTGCCTCTACCTACCTGAAATAACAGATCATAAAAAAGGGATGTAGGGCCCTGACAAGAGCTGAAGACTTAAATGAAATTAGGAAGATGTAGAAAGTGGATATCATGGTGTTTATAGAAAATAAGTAATGCTACCAACTTCTCTATTGTTCATTTCAAGAATGGGAAGAATATCATTCTTACTCCCCACAAACTAGTAATTCCTATTGTTCTCTCATATACTTTTAATGCAAAAATGAGCATTTCCCCTCCTTTATGGAGATATAACTGACATAAACCACTGTGTAAGTTTAAGGTGTATGATATATTGATTTGATACACATATATTTTGCAAAATGATTACCAGAGGGTTAGCTAACACCTCCACTGGGTCACATAACTAAAGACAAATATTTAAATCTTTCATTTCTGAATTTTATTTTTCTTCTGATTTAAAAAATCTTCAGTTGTTTTACCCTGCCCTCTGGGTTTTGCAAGGTTTAGCGTGTGCTACAGGACTCTATCTGGCTGTATTGTCTCTCATTTACTCCATAAACATTTATTGAGCACTACTGGGTCCCAGGCTGTGCTTTGGGAGCTGGGGATTCAAAAGACAATGGTCTTTGTCTTCCAGGTACTTAACTGCTCTCTTGCATTTTTCCATTCAGATACGCTGCTTGGTATTGCACCTCTGCACCAGTTTCTCTGTTCTTTCTTCCCCTCAACATCTGGTAAGCTTGTTTCTTCAAAACCCAAGCCAAATCTCTCCCTCCTTGTAGACTTCTCTATCTTTGACAATAATCATTCAACTCCATCTCACTGTGGTTCTGGTCTTTTTCACTGATGGCTATTCTGCAAATAGTTATGATTTTGGTGTGCTTGTGAGATGAGGTGAGCTTGGGGTCTTTCTATTCTGTCATCTTAGCTAATCTCTCCATCTCTCACTTATTTCTTCTGCCAAGTGACCAAAAAATGAGTGGTTCAAATGCTGATTCCACAATACTATAAACAAATATAAAAAGTACCTTATGTAAAATTAAGAATATAAAAATTTCATTTCTGGAAAAACTAAGAAAAAATCATTTGACAGAGGACTCATCTGATTAGATATTAAAATGGATTTTAAAAGTCACAGTAATAAAGAATTTTAATGCCAGAAGATGAAGAGTTAAAACATACCAACAGTATAGTGAAAAGAGTTCAAAAGTAGATTCAAATATATTAATATTACAAAATGGTATATCAAAGCAATGGAAAAAAATAATGCTGTGACAAATAGCTGGATGTGAGATAAAAAATAAAGCTCAACTTCAACCTCAATGCTTGATCAGACTCATTTATTTATTTCTTTTTTCAATACTAAGTTCTCACAAATACTGAGTTAGGTGCTGGCATCAACACTTACAGGCAAAATTCCTCCTTGCTAAGCTTACATGCTAGTAAGAAGATACACAAAAAGTGAGTAAACAAATACATACACATAAGTCCTAACTATAAGATAGTGTAAGTTCTGTGAAAGACAGTCAAGAATGATTTTTCCAAGGAAATGACAGGAGCCACCAGCCATGATCAAAACAAACAAACAAAAAAGCAAACCAAAAAACCGAAGAAAACTTTGGGGATAAGAATGTTCTAGGTAAAAGAAAGAGCAAGTTTTATAAAGGTGAGGTGAGGTGAGAAATGGCTTGGCAGATATATAAAGAATAGTAAGCCAAACTCCTCACTATAGCCTCAGTGCCAATGAAGAACCTGATGCAAGGTACTGACTTCTCAATGCACATTTTTTTTTTTTTTTAGGTCTACCCTGGCTGCTGAGTAGAAAATGGACTCTAAGAGAAAAAAGCAGAAGCAGGAAAAACAAATCAGCAAACTATAGCAGTATTCCAGTCAAGAAATAATAGTTTGTACTTAAGGGGAGACAGTGAAGAGAAATGGGCAAGATTTAAAATATACTTCAGAGGAAGAAAACTCAGAAATTGTTGATATACTTAAAATGAGAAATAAGTGAATAGGAAGAATCAATGAAAGGAGCTAGTTTTTTGGTCAGAGCAACTTCGCAGACAGACAGTGGAATCATTTGCTCAGAAGGCAAGAATAGGCTTAGAAGAAAAAAACAAACCTAAAGCTAAGTGTATTTTTTTTTTTAATTTCAATACTTTATTTATTTGGCTGTGCCCAGTCTCAGCTGTGGCACTCGGGATCTTTGATCTTCACTATGGCATTCAGGATCCTTTTTACTTTCTGCATGCAGGATCTAGTTCCCTGACCAGGCATTGAACCCAGACCCCCTGCACTGGGAGTACAGATTCTTAGCTATTGGATCACCAGAGAAGTTCCTAAAGTTCAGTTTTGAACATGCTAAAATTTGGAATGGCTAACTTTTATTCAACATAGTATTGGAAATCCTTATCACAGCAACCAGAAAATGAAAAGAAATCAAAATTGGAAAGGAAGAAGTAAAACTGTCACTGTTAGCATATGACATGATACTATACGTATAAAATTGTACAGATACCACCAAAAAACTACTAAAGTTTATCAATGAATTCAGTAAAGCTGCAGAATACAAAATTAATATACAGGAATCTGTTGAGTTTCCATACATGAACAATTAACTATCAGAAAGAGAAATTTTTAAAAAATCCCATTTACTATCAAAGCAAAAAGAATAAAATATCTAGGAAAAATATCTAGGAATAAATCTAAGGAAATAAAAGATCTGTACTTGGTACAGTGTACATTATAAGACTAATGAAAGAAACAAAAAAACTAAAAATGATAAACAGATGGAAAGATACTCCATGTTCAGTGAATGCAAGAATTAATATTGTTAAAGTAACTATTCTACCCGAAAAAATCTACAGAGTCAATGCAATCCCTATCAAAATACCAATAGTATTTTTCACAGAACTAGAATAAAGAATTTGAAAACTTGTATGGAAACACAAAAGACACTGAAGAGACAAAGCAATCTTGAGAAGAGAAGACAGATGGAGGTATCAGGTTTCCTGACTTTACTACAAAGCTACAATAATGAAAACAGTACAATACTAGCATAAAAGCAGACACACAGACAAACGCAATAGAATAGAATATAACTTGCCCCCCCCATGGTTAATTAAATCTGTTACAAAGGAGACAAGAATATGCAATGGAGAAAGGGAGTCTCTTCAACAAATGGAGTAAAATAATGAAATTAGATTATTTTCTTATACTATATACAAAAGTAAACTCAAAATGGACTAAAAAACTAAACATAAGATGGAAAACCATAAAACTACCACAAGAAAACATAAGAGCACTCTCTGACATAATTCATAGTAATGTTTTTCTAAATATTTCCTTTCCTATAGCAATATTTCCTTTTCTAAAGCAAAGGAAATAAAAACAAAAACTTAAAAACGATGTCTTACTAAACTGAAAGCTTTTGCACAACAAAGAAAACCACCAATAAAGTGAAAAGACAACCTACACTAGGAAAAAATATTTGCAAACAATGCAAATAACAAGATATTACTCTCCAAAATATACAAACAAAACAAAAAAGACAAAATGTACGAACAGCTCATACAGCTCAGTATTAAAATACCAATACTAATTTAAAAATGGGTGGAAGCCCTGATAAGACATTTTTTCAAACACATACAGATGACCAACAGGCACATGAAAAGATGTTCAACATTGCTAAACAGAAATGGAAATCAAAATCACAATGAGATATCATCTTATACCTGTCACAATGGCTATTATCAAAAAGACCATAAATAACAAATACTGGCAAGGATACTGAGAAAAGGGAACCCTTACCTACTGTTGGTGGGAATGTCAATTGGCACAAGTATGGAGAGTCCTCAAAAGACTGAAAATAGAACAACCATATGATCCAGCAATTCCACTCCTGGGTATATATTCAAAGAAAATGAAAACACTAATTTAAAAAGATACATCCCAACGTTCATAGTAGCATTACTTAAAATTGCCAAAATATGACAGCAACCTAAGAGAACATCAACAGATGAGTGGATTAAAAAACATGTGGTTTGTGTGTATGTGTATAAAATATACACAACAGAATACTACTGAGACATAAAAAAGAATAAATTTCACCATGTGCAACAACACAGATGGACCTGAAGGGTATTATGCTTAGTGAAATAAGTCACACAGAGAAAGACAAATACTGTGTGATATCACTTATATGTGGAATCTAAAAAATAAAACAAATGAATAAAACAAACAAAAGCAGACTCACAAATATAGAAAACAAACTAATATTTACCAGTGGAGACAGGGAAATAGGGAGAGGCAATCATAGGGGTAGGGGATTAAACAGATGCCAACTACTAGGTATAAAATAAATAAGCTGCAAGGATATATTGTACAACATAGGAAATATAGTTTATATTTTATAATAGCTTTAAATGGAGTATAACATATAAAAATTTTCAATCAGTATGTTGTACACCTGAAACTAATATTGTAAATCAATTTATACCTCAATAAGAAAAAAATGGTAAAACTTCATACAAACAGAAAAAAAAAACCCTGAGACATCCAAATGAATACAAGAAACTAGTGACAGTATTAACCTATTTTAGTAGGGGACCAGGCAAATGAAGAGGAGATATTTTTACTGTAATACTTCTCCTACCATTTAATTTTTTGCCACCAAGATGTATATATTATTTTTTAAATTAATAAACTACTGACAAAACAAACACTACTGAATTGTTAAGCAAAGTCAGTGTACATCAGTTACACTATTTCCTTTAGATTATCACAGTAGTTACACTTTATATGCATAGTTTTTAATAATTTATACTGCAAACACATACTGTCGATCTCACCACAAGTATCTAAATGCTCCGTCCACCCTGAAATCTCTAATGAAACTATTCTCTCAGTTTCTCTTCCAGGTAGAAAGGCTTCTTTCTCTCAATCTCTACAGCTCTAGATCCTAAGCAGCAAGCACTGCGATTAAGCACCTGGGCTCTGGAGCTAAACAGATTCAAATCCAGGTTCTGCCACTAATTAGTTTGGGTAAACTAATTTTCCTGTGTCTCATTTTTTCATTTGTAAAATACGTTATGTAAATCATTAATTACTTCAAGAGTTGTGGGGATTAATAATTTAATATAGATAAAGCCTTTCAAACAGAGTGGCATTACTGGCATAATGCAGCCAAGGCAGTTTGCTCTACTCCTTGTTGTAAACTGGCAAATTAAACACACATATTGTTTAAAAGTATAGCTATACAGTAATGAAAACATTAGGAACTAACTTGTGTGACTGAAAACATTTAAAAATAGTTTTAATATATATTCTTATTATAAATTTCACAAATTCATCATGCCATCACTGATGGCTTCAGCCTATTTCTTAATAAGTTATGCTAATTTTTAGTGAAAAGCAGTCTGCATTTTTTTGTTGGTAGCCAAACAAAGCACACGGAGAAGGCGATGGCACCCCACTCCAGTACTCTTGCCTGGAAAATCCCATGGAAGGAGGAGCCTGGTAGGCTGCAGTCCATGGGGTCGCTAGGAGTCGGACACGACTGAGCAACTTCACTTTCACTTTTCCCTCTCATGCACTGGAGAAGGAAATGGCAACCCACTCCAGTGTTCTTGCCTGGAGAATCCCAGGGATGGGGGAGCCTGGTGGGCTGCCGTCTCTGGGGTCGCACAGAGTCGGACACGACTGAAGCGACTTAGCTTTAGCAGACAAAGCACAAGATGGCTAATCCACATCATGAAAAAATAACCTTAGAAGAAAAAACTACAGAGTCAAACAAAACAAAGCAAAACAAAACCATCGCTAAAGGAAAAGGTCCTACTGTTGCTATCCTGTAATCTGACATGCAACAATATATATACATAACAATCAAATAACAAAATAAAATCTAGGAAGTGATAAGCAGAATATATGGCAAAATACATAAACTACATATGGTAAATTAAAATTTTGTACTAACATTTTGTGTGTGAATAAATGATACATATACAGATGAGATAAAGAAGACTAACAAGTGATATCTGATGGGATAGGTGATTTTGTATTTTTATTTTTTTAACAATTTTCCATGTGTTTCCAGTCTTCTTCAGAGAGCATACAGAGTGCTTAGCAAAGTATTATAATCAGCATATAGAAAGAATGGATAAATGTTAACTATTTGTAAAAAAGGATTTACATGCTAATTTGGTGGTGGTCTGCTGCAGAGTTGGAGGCACTGAGTGTAGCAGTGGGTGCATGGGACCTTTTGAAGGAGGTCACCATTATCTTCATGACCTTCACTATAGTTTGAAGTAAAGTGAAGTCGCTCAGTCGAGTCCAACTCTTTGCCAACCCATGGACTGCAGCCGACCAGGCTTCTCCGTCCATGGAATTTTCCACGCAAGAGTACTGGAGCGGGTTGCCATTTCCTTCTCCAGGGGATCTTCCTGACCCAGGTATCAAACCCGGGTCTCCTGCATTGCAGGCAGATGCTTTACCTTCTGAGCCACTTTGGAAGGGGCTGAGCCACCAGAGAAGCCCACACCATAGTTTGGCCCCAGGTAAATAACAGCCAGGGAACACAGCCCCACCCATCCACAGAAAATTGAATTAAAGATTTACTGAGCCTGGCCCTGCCCATCAGAACAAGACCAGATTCCCCCTTAGTCAGTCTTACCCATCAGGAAGCTTCCATAACCTCTTATCCTTCACCATCAGAGGGCAGGCAGACTGAAAAATCACAATCACAGAAAACTAACCAATCTGATCACATGGACCACAGTTTTGTCTAACTCAATGAAACTATGAGCCATATTGTGTAGGGCCACCCAAGACGGACAGGTCATGGTGGTGAGTTCTGACAAAACGTGGTCCATTGGAGAAGGGCAAACCATTTCAGTATTCTTGCCTCGAGAACCCCATGAACAGTATGAAAAGGCAAAAAGAGAGTTCACTGAAAGATGAACTCCCCAGGTCAGCAGGTGCCCAATATGCTACTGGAGATCAGTGGAGAAATAACTCCAGAAAGAATGAAGAGACAGAGCCAAAGCAAAAACACCACCCAGTTGTGGATGTGACTGGTGATGGAAGTAAAGTCTGATGCTGTAAAGAGCAATATTGCATGGGAACCTGAAATGTTAGGTCCATGGATCAAGGTAAACTGGAAGTGTTCAAACAGGAGCTGCCAAGAGTGAACATCAACATTTTAGGAATAAGCGAACTAAAATGAACTGAAATGGGTGAATTTAACTCAGATGATCATTATATCTACTACTGTGGGCAAGAATCCCTGAGAAGAAATGGAGTAGCCATCATAGTCAACAAAAGAGTCCAAAATGCAGGACTTGGATGCAATCTCAAAAATGACAGAACGATCTCTGTTTCCAAGACAAACCATTCAATATCACAGTAATCCAAGTCTACACCCCGACCAGTAATGTTCAAGAAGCTGAAGTTGAATGGTTCTATGAAGACCTACAACCTTCTAGAACTAACACCCCAAAAAGATGTCCTTTTCATTATATGGGACTGGAATGCAAAAGTAGGAAGCCAAGAAATAACCTGGAGTAACAGGCAAATTTGGCCTTGGAGTATAAAACGAAGCAGGTCAAAGGCTAACAGAGTTTTGCCAAGAGAACACACTAGTCATAGCAAACACCCTCTTCCAACAACACAAGAGAAGACTCTATACATGGACATCACCAGATAGTCAGTATCACAATCAGATTGATTATATTCTTTGCAGCCAAAGATGGAGAAGCTCTATACAGTCAACAAAAACAAGACCATGAGCTGACTGTAGATCAGATCATGAACTCCTTATTGCCACATTCAGACTTAAATTGAAGAAAGTAAGGAAAACCACTAGACCATTCAGGTATGACCTAAATCAAATCCCTTATGATTATACAGTGGAAGTGACAAATAGACTCAAGGGCTTAGATCTGATAGAGTGCCTGAAGAACTACGGACGGAGGTTTGTGACGTTTGTACAGGAGGCAAGGATCAAGACCATCCCCAAGAAAAAGAAGTGCAAAAAGGCAAAATGGTTGTCTGAGGAGGCCTTACAAATAGCCGTGAAAAGGAGAGAAGCTAAAGGCAAAGGAGAGAAGGAAACATATATCCATCTGAATGCAGAGTTCAAAGAATAGCAAGAAGAGATAAGAAAGCCTTCCTCGGTGATCAATTCAAAGAAATAGAGGAAAACAATAGAATGGGAAAGACTCGAGATCTCTTCAAGAAAATTAGAGATACCAAGGGAACATTTCATGCAAAGATGGGCTCGATAAAGGACAGAAATGATATGGACCTACCAGAAGCAGAAGATATTAAGAGGAGGTGGCAAGAAAACACAGAACTATACAAAAAAGATCTTCATGACCCAGATAATCAAGATAGTGTGATCACTCACCTAGAGCCAGATATCCTGGAATGCGAAGTCAAGTGGGTCTTAGGAAGCATCACTATGAACAAAGCTAGTGGAGGTGATAGAATTCCAGTTGAGCTATTTCAAATCCTAAAAGATGATTCTGTGAAAGTGCTGCATTCAATATGCCGGCAAATTTGGAAAACGCAGCAGTGGCCACAGGACTGGAAAATGTCAGTTTTCATTCCGATCCCAAAGAAAGGCAATACCAAACAACGTTCAAACTGTCACACAATTACACTCATCTCACACGCTGGTAAAGTAATGCTCAAAATTCTCCAAGCCAGGCTTCAACAGTACGTGAACGGTGAACTTCCAGATGTTCAAGCTGGATTTTGAAAAGGCAGAGGAACCAGAGATCAAACTGCCAACATCTGCTGGATCATGGAAAAGCAAGAGAGTTCCAGAAGAACATCTACTTCTGCTTTATTGACTACAACAAAGCCTTTGATTGTTGGATCACAATAAACTGTGGAAAATTCTGAAAGAGATGGGAATACCAGACCACCTGACCTGCCTGCTGAGAAATCTGTATGTAGGTCAGGAAGCAACAATTAGAACTGGACATGGAACAACAGACTGGTTCCAAATCAGGGAAGGAGTATGTCAAGGCTGTATACTGTCACTCTGCTTACTTAACTTACATGCGGAATACATCATGTGAAATGCCAGGCTGGATGAAGCACAAGCTGGAATCAAGACTGCCCGGAGAAATATCAATAACCTCAGATATGCAGATGACACCACCCTTATGGCAGAAAGCGAAGAACTAAGAGCCTGTTAATAAAAGTGAAAGGAGAGTGAAAAAGTTGGCTTAAAACTCAACATTTAGAAAACTAAGATCATGCACGGGGTCCCATCACTTCATGGCAAACAGATGGGGAAACAATGGAAACAGTGACAAACTTTATTTTGGGGGGTTCCAAAATCACTGTAGATGGTGACTGCAGCCACGAAATCAAAAGACACTTGCTCCTTGAAAAAAAAGTTATGACCAACTTAGATAGCATATTAAAAAGCAGAGACATTACTTTGCCAACAAAGATCCATCTATTCAAAGCTAAGGTTTTTCCAATAGTCATGTATGGATGTGAGAGTTGGACTATAAAGAAAGAAGCACGCCGAAGGATTCATGCTTTTGAATTGTGGTGTTGGATTCACTTGAGAGTCCCTTGGAGTGCAAGGACATCCAACCAGTCCATCCTAAAGGAAATCAGTCCTGAATATTCATTGGAAGGACTGATGGTAAGCTGAAACTCCAATCTTTGGCTACCTAATGCAAAGAACTGATTCATTGGAAAAGACCCTGATGCTGGGAAAGATTGAAAGCGGGAGAAGGGGAGGACAGAGGATGAGATGGTTGGACAGCATCACTGACTCAATGGACATGAGTCTGAGTAAACTCCAGGACTTGGTCATAGACAGGAAGGCCTGGCATGCTGCAGTCCATGGGATTGCAAAGAGTCGGATATGACTGAGTGATTGAACTGAACTGAAAAAATTAAGGATAACTAAAAAAGATCTCAGTTATCCTATCATTTACACACTTGCCAAAAAAACTTTAGAAATAACAGTTAATTTCAATTTCACCACCAACCAAATTCCCTACCATGGAATTAGTAAGTAGAGGAACTTACTAATGTACAGGCAGTTGTATCATTATCAGGGATTCAGATAAACTGGAGGATATTAATGGTTCTCATACTTGTTCAGTGCTCTCTGGCTCACCATGAAATAATGTCATATTTAACATAATTAATTTTTTTTTCTAAAAACCTTTTATTTAGCTTGTTTAATGTTTAAGATTATGTTCTTATAAGTACCTATGAGTTACAAATATAGGTTTGGGTATATAAAAATTAAGCTGACAAATTAAGCATACGTAGCTGATACTGTCAGAGAAGGCGATGGCACCCCACTCCAGTACTCTTGCCTGGAGAATCCCATGGATGGAGGAGCCTGGTGGGCTGCAGTCCATGGGGTCACGAAGAGTCAGACACAACTGAGCGACTTCACTTTCACGCATTGGAAAAGGAAATGGCAACCCACTCCAGTGTTCTTGCCTGGAGAATCCCAGGGACGGGGAGCCTGGTGGGCTGCCATCTACGGGGTCGCACAGAGTTGGACACAACTGAAGCGACTTAGCAGCAGTAGCAGTAGCAGCTGATATTGTACTTGCAATGTAATAATTATATTTGTCCTATTTATATAATTTTTTTTTTTGGTTACTGGTAAACAAAGTTGTAGAAAACAACCTGGAAGATACAGTAATTTAAATAGGCAAAATTCTGTATTTAATATAGTTTTTTCCCCTGAGAACTGGAAGACTGAAATTATCCACTTACAGAAACAAAACTAAGTCCAACTTAAAGTATTTAGATATTTAAACATGGCACATTATCCAAGTTATTTAGCAAAATAAAATATTGTCTCTTCTTTCTAGCATTATTCTAAGATTTTTGCTTAATAAAAAATCCTTTTATGTAATGTAAACAGATACATTTCTATTTAATCCTTCACCAAATCTGCTAAAAGAAGTAAAGTCAAATGCAAAATTAAAATCTATTAACAAAGCTTAAAATTTAGGGATGGGAAAACATCAAACTGATGTTAGTTTTCTCTTCTAATTCATCCCATCTATATGTCTCTTGTAATTCTCTAGCTTAAAAGCTTTTAACTTAATAACTCACTAACAAGGAATATCAAACTCTCTATTAGCACAGCATATTAGACCCTTTAAGATCTGGCTCCATAATCTGGCCCTTCCAGTCACAGCTGTCATTACTTCTCTATATATAACTAGCACTCTAGCCAAACTAAACTACTGACCATTCCCTAACTACATATAGGGACTTTGCTGCCTCTGAACTTTTGAGTATGCTATTCTTGTTGCCTGGAATGACCTCCACATCAACTTAGTTTATCAGCTTCTGTCTTTCCATTTTCATCTTGAACCCCTCTACACTGCCAATCAAATAATAGGCATTGTAAATATATTTTGACTATAAGGAACATTACCCATCTTTCTACATTAACCATACACTACCTTCTATTATGCTTTTATTTATTGTATCCATCCTTTAAGAGAGGATATGGTATCTGAATTCAACTTAATTAATATATGCTGAGTTTCTCTGCCCTTGAAGAACTGGTTTCTAGAAATACAAAAGCATCAGAAAATCTTAAACTTGCGGGGGGGGGGGGGGGGGGGGCAAACAGATAGCTTCAATATCATGATATTCAAAAACTTCAATACAAATCATATGAATACAAAAAGTGGGTTAAGAACAGAGGAATATACCTAGCTGAAACAAAGGCGGAAGAAATTGTGCAATTCTCCTTAGGAGATAACAATTTTGCTGAATATTTTTTAAAAAGCAGCAATTCTGACTTGATATAACTGAGTATTTATCTGATTTTGATAAGGTCATTTATTTCATTAACTGAAGAATTATGAAACAACTAATATCACAATACAGACAGACCCATAACTACCATAGAATTTTTAAGTGCTATAACCAAATGCAAAGTGAAGAATCATGGAATGCAGTGAAAAAAACAATTCTGTATCAGACTTCATAGAAGAGGTAAAATCGGAGCTGAGCCTCAGATAATAATTAGGCTTTCACTAGACATAGAAAAAAGAGAAGTAGAAAAGAAGACACTCCTGATGTTTTGAAATTGCTCTGAATTTGATGAAGTTAATGGCAACAACTGGAAATTGAATTCCAGAAAAAGTCAATGTCTAGTTCAACACAAGTGTCAGTGGCAAAACCAGAATTAAACTCAGTTTACTCCTAAAGGTAAGATATCTTCAGTGCAGTAAGTCATATATTAACTCTTTCAGAGTTCTAGAATACCAAGGGGGCTATTTCTAAAACATTTTTCCTCTTAATTTAATGCAGAGCAAAACTACTACTTAAGAAACAAGTCTCTCTAAACACCAAAGAGTATAAACACGGGCATAATGTAAGACTATCTTCAGGTACTATTCAAATTGTTATTTCTGTTAAAAGCCTAATTCTTCCTTCATTTAATTGGAATTTTCTCTACTTTAACCAAACATCATCATAACTTATTGAATGTTTGTTAATTCTGTGTCTTAAAATTACGGTTTTTAACTTATTTTGGGTCTGTACTCCTCTGCTGACCTAATAAAAAGTTTTGTACCCTCTTCCTAGATAAAATGTAGGCACCAGTCCACACTACCACACACACTTTTGCATACAATATGGGGTAGGGATGGTTTAGAACTCTAATTTTTAAATATTATAAAGGCTTGGAACTCAAACTGAACTATAGAAGAAAAATACAAAATTTAAAAAACAAAAGACTATGAGGTCAACTAGTACATTACTTTGCCTGATATAGTGCAGAGCTAAGCTATGAGAGCTAATCTAGATCTCTTTTCACTGCTCCCCAAAATCAAATAAGAAACATAAAGGATACATTATCCACAGCTGATTTATGATGTAAGATCATACAAATAGGTTTAAATGCATAAAAGTGACAGGAATAGAATCTTGGATCTTTAATTTCAGGCTTTTAAAAATTCTGGTACTATTTAATATATTAGCCCCATGTAACAGGAATTACTCAGTATTTTAATTCTAAATTAGAGATTGCTCTGTGTAATATTCTATGATAAACATGTGACTTTCAATGTCTCTCCATTCTTTTTCAAAGGAATAGAAATGCAAACACCTAGGATCATGTGTCCCCACCCCTCCCCCAACACTATCCCTCATTTGTTACCACTTCTTCAAGCTGTATGTATTTCACAGGAACACATGACTATATGAAATCTGCTTCTTAATTCTCTCCTACCTTCCCTTCATTCTGCCTAAAGGTTGACGTGTAAAAACAGTAATTAAAAAAAAATACTTCAATGAAAGAAATTTTAAATTCTGAGGTGAAATCAATCATGAAACACTGTTACTATATCCTGAAGTATCAGTCCTGGAACTTTATTTTGCATAAAAATCATTTAGGAGTTTATTAAAAATGTAGCTTCCTTATCCCCACCCTGAGATACTGGGTTAACATATTTAAGTATGCTGTTCTGGGGCCAAGGTCTCTGCCTTTAACACAATTCAAATGCTGGTTATTTAGGAAACACTCTGAGAGGCACAGCCCCAAAACCTTTTAAAATGACCGGTACAACTTACACAGCTACCTACTACTTAATTTTTAATCAACATTTATAGAAGTCAATAGCAACAAGCCAAGTAGAAAAAGTCCCTGCCTGCACAGAGTTTATATTCTAGTGAGACAGGAGAAAAAGATATATAATTAAATCATATTATATATTAGGTTGCAATAAATGCTATGAAAGAAGACAGAAGGTTAAGAAAGGATAGAGACTGACCAGACAGAGGGAAAATTTGCATATAAGGTAGCAACAGAGTAGAAAGTGAGGCAGACAGAAAATGAGCTTATCTGTGCGAAGAGTCAAATTTAAAACTGCTTTTTCTCAAGCACAAGTATTTGAAGATAGATATAAAATATGTTTCATATGTTCTATTTTGTTTACTGATTATATTTTATTTTTATCTTCCAATTTTAGTAACTCATATGTTAAAAATTGGGCTCGTGGGCAAACATGGAAACAGTCCACATTTATGTCTATGGGGAACGCTCCTATGTAATATAAGTTTTTGAGATGATCTGTTTCTTTCCTCAGTGACAAATGAAGTGGATTTGTTCTTATTTTATGAAGGCACAAAAACAGACCCTGAATTCACTAGGAATTATATATTTAGCAGAATCTTGGTGTACCTTACTGCATTTGTTAAGTAAGCTACCACTGAAATTGAAAAGTTTAAGAACATAAAGCATGAAATGCTGCAGGGAAAGTAATTCCAATATTCTACCTGCATGCACATTTTGTAAGAGATTTTCTTTCTAATCTCAACCTAAAAAAACTGAAAATATACATACATCATTACCATAAAAGTCAATGTACTAGGCTAGTATAAACTAGCCTTTTGTAGAACTGAAACAAAATTATTTACCTTTAAAGCTTTTGCAAACTTAAACTGTAGTAATTATAAACTGGCATGTTACCCTTTGAAAGAAACCTTATGTCTAGCAGATGAGACATATCTGAAGGAAAAAGGGGGATGTGTTTTGGAAAGAGAAGCTCTCTAAAACACTTCATATGCTAAATAGTCAGTTCAAATACTTTCTGCAATTTTATCTTGGCAAAGATTTTTTCACTGATTCTAACTCAGAAGGCTTAAACTTCCACAAAAGAGCAATATTAGTAAAGTAGTACTTACAAAGTAGAACAAGAGGTAAAGAGTTTTACCTTAAACTAGTTTATCTCAATCTGTATTCTCATCTTTTTTTCTCTTTTAGAGGGATGCCTAGAGAGAAATGAACAAGCCTGAATTTCCAGATATACTACCGTTGAAGAGATATAAAACAAGCTATCAGAAGAGTTATTTTTGTTTGAAGGTACATTCATCATTTGCAGCCATGAAATTAAAAGACACTTACTCCTTGGAAGGAAAGTTATGACCAACCTAGACAGCATATTAAAAAGCAGAGACATTACTTTGCCAACAAAAGGACGTCTAGTCAAGGCTATGGTTTTTCCAGTGGTTATGTATGGATGTGAGAGTTGGACTACAAAGGAAGCTGAGCGCTGAAGAATTGATGCTTTTGAACTGTGGTGTTGGAGAAGGCTCTTGAGAGTCCCTTGGACTGCAAGGAGATCCAACCAGTCCATCCTAAAGAAGATCAGTCCTGGGTGTTCATTGGAAGGACTGACGTTGAAGCTGAAACTCCAATACTTTGGCCACCTGATGCGAAGAGCTGACTCATTTGAAAAGACCCTGATGCTGGGCAAGATTGAGGGCAGGAGGAGAAGGGGACAACAGAGGATGAGATGGCTGGATGGCAACACCGGCTCGATGGACATGAGTTTGGGTAAACTCCGGGAGTCGGTGATGGACAGGGAGGCCTGGCGTGCTGTGGTTCATGGGGTCGCAAAGAGCTGGACACGACTGAGCGACTGAACTGAACTGAACATTCAGATGGCTCTACTCAAAAGCTTTAAATATGAAAGCTTGAAATGAGTTCTCAGTACTAGCTATTTTAAGCATTTCAAACTGCACCTATAAAATCTTAAGATTTTATATTTTATATTTTGAATGATATTATAAAGAGTAACAACAACAACACATGGATCAGGGATTCCCAGGTGGTGCTAGTGGTAAAATAACCTGCCTGTCAGTGCAGGAGACGTAAGAGACACAGGTTTGACCCCTGGGTCAGGAAGATTGCCTGGAGGAGGGCATGGCAACCCACTTCAGTATTCTTGCCTGGAGAATTCCATGGACAGAGGAGCCCGGCAGGCAACAGTCCATGGGATTGCAGAATTAGACATGACTGAAGCAACTTAGACAAGGCTGTGGTCCTAGTGTGATTAGACTGACTAGTTTTCTGTGAGTATGGTTTCAGTGTGTCTGCCCTCTGATGCCCTCTTGCAACACCTACTTTATTGACTATGCCAAAGCCTTTGACTGTGTGGATCACAATAAACTGGAAAATTCTGAAAGAGATGGGAATACCAGACCACCTGACCTGCCTCTTCAGAAACCTGTATGCAGGTCAGGAAGCAACAGTTAGAACTGGACATGGAACAACAGACTGCTTCCAAATAGGAAAAGGAGTACGTCAAGGCTGTATATTGTCACCCTGCTTATTTAACTTATATGCAGAGTACATCACAAGAAACGCTGGGCTGGAAGAAGCACAAGCTGGAATCAAGACTGCCGGGAGAAATATCAATAACCTCAGATATGCAGATGACACCACCCTTATTTAACTTATATGCAGAGTACATCATGAGAAACGCTGGGCTGGAAGAAGCACAAGCTGGAATCAAGACTGCCCGGAGAAATATCAATAACCTCAGATATGCAGATGACACCACCCTTATGGCAGAAAGTGAAGAGGAACTCAAAAGCCTCTTGATGAAGGTGAAAGAGGACAGTGAAAAAGTTGGCTTAAAACTCAACATTCAGAAAACGAAGATCATGGCATCTGGTCCCATCACTTCTTGGGAAATAGATGGGGAAACAGTGGAAACAGTGTCAGACTTTATTTTTCTGGGCTCCAAAATCACTGCAGATGGTGACTGCAGCCATGAAATTAAAAGACACTTACTCCTTGGAAGGAAAGTTATGACCAACCTAGATAGCATATTGAAAAGCAGAGACGTTACTTTGCCAACAAAGGTTTGTCTAGTCAAGGCTATGGTTTTTCCAGTGGTCATGTATAGATGGGAGAGTTGGACTGTGAAGAAAGATGAGCGCCAATGAATTGATGCTTTTGAACTGTGGTGTTGGAGAAGGCTCTTGAGAGTCCCTTGGACTGCAAGGAGATCCAACCAGTCCATTCTGAAGGAGATCAGCCCTGGGATTTCTTTGGAAGGAATGATGCTAAAGCTGAAACTCCAGTCCTTTGGCCACCTCATTTGAAGAGTTGACTCATTGGAAAAGACTCTGATGCTGGGAGGGATTGGGGGCAGGAGGAGAAGGGGACAACAGAGGATGAGATGGCTGGATGGCATCACTGACTCGATGGACATGAGTCTCAGTGAACTCCAGGAGCTGATGATGGACAGGGAGGCCTGGCCTGCTGCGATTCACGGGGTTGCAAAGAGTCGGACACGACTGAGCAACTGAACTGAAATGAACTGAAGCAACTTAGCATGCATGCATATATTGTAAAAAAAAAAAAAAAAAAGTACAAAGTGGACGGGAAAATTAATCACCCACAGTTACACCACCCAGTTACAGCATCTAACATGACTGTACTGTCTTACAACTTTGATAATACATATTTTTAACCCAATTCTTTTTCAAAGTTGTAGATTCTAATTTACTTTAAATATAATCTTTTATTAACTATAAAACAGAAAATCTGACACATAGAAAATTTTTAAAGTAAAATGAATAACCACTATTAACACTTTATTGGTTTTCATAATTCTTTTTTTTCCAAAGTGTACATATTTAATATCTTGATTTTAAGCACAATTAATTGTGGAACATTCACTGGTCCCAAGTGGAAGATGATGTAACAAAGGGCTTGGTTATCAGATAACACCGCCACTGGGGTTTATTAGTGCTTCCCATTAAAAAAGAAGAACAACCTCTTAAAGTAATTTACAATACATTTTAAAGATTCATATTATTGTGGAAGCTCCCTGGAAACGAAAACAGCTATTATTTGTTCTCTACTCTTGTGGAGACAATCTAGAGATCGTTTGAGAGCTAAAACACAAATACAAAAAGAACATAATCTTCTCTCCAAAAACATGATTTCTTTTCCTTGCTCTAATTTTTTTTCTTAGAAATAAAAATAATTACAAGGGCACAAATACAATGAGAAACAAACTTTGAGGCAAAACACCTTACAGTCTATTAGGGCATTTTTTTTTTTACTGTATTGGATCTAAATCATTTTCAAATGGAACAAAATCTCCTAAAATACTAAAGCCTGTAACTTTATTATATTCCAACTATACTTCTTATTTATTTCACAATTTTTTTTTTCTTTTTGGTGCACAGGCTTATTAGCTGCTTCATGGCATGTGGGATCTTCCTGGACCAGGGACTAAACTTGTGTTACCTTGCATTGGCAGGCAGATTCTTTACCACTGAGACACCAGGGAAGCCCTTATTTACTCCAGAATAAACTCTTTTCAGCTTCATTAACTGCCTTTTCTCAATTAAGCATTTCAACTTTTAATATACATTATACACACTTTAATCATGTTTTTCTCATCTTTCCAAATTGAAGACAAATCGTTACACAAGGTTCTGTCTTGGATCCCCTTGTATTTTTACTAGACTCTGTCCTGGGCCTTCCCTACCATTTCTTCAACCATTCTCCTTTTGCAGGTTAATTCCTAATTAAACACCTCTAATCTAGCACCAGTCACTCTGCTGAGCTCCATATTCAGCCTTCTAATAATTCTCAGCTGCGTATCTTCAAATGCATGCCTCCTTTCACATTCCCTCAGCATCACCATCACTTGGGCTCATATGTATTCATATTTTGGACATCATCCTCTCCATCATACCCACATCCAGTAGCTTGCTACTGTGCTACTTTTAGTTGCAGAATTTACTTCTCTTATAGCTTTATCCGCCTATTTATTTCTACTGCTTATTATTTTTTGATGGTATTAACTCAAGAGCCTTTTAATAGGTTTCCTTCATTCTCTCTTCTTTCATTTTAGCCCTCAAACCTCAAAACAGTAGTACAATCATGTCACTCCCTTAGCTAAAAATTGTGATGAATACACACTGCCTACATTATAAATTCCTTAGCAAGCAATCAAGGTCTTCCGTAATTACTGTTGCTGTTGTTGTCGCTAAGTGGTGTCTGACTCTTTGTGACCCCATGGACTGCAGCACACCAGGCTTCCCTGTCCTTCACTATTTCCCTGAGTTTGCTCAAATTCTTGCCCATTGAGCCGGTGATACTATGTAACCATCTCACCCTCTGTCACCCCCTTCTCCTTTTGCCATCAATCTTTCCCAGCATCAGGGTCTTTTTGAACGAATCCTCCATAATTAGTCCCAGCTTATCTTTCTAGACTTATCTGCCACTACAGGATCTCATCATTCTAACCAACCACTGGATATAAACCACTCCTCTGCAATATGCCCTCTCCTGCCTCCATACATGTAATTGTTTGTTTACTTACCACCTTGAAGTTAGGGATAAAGTGATGTTTATCATTGTAACCACAGAGCTTCACAAACTACCCATCATAGGATAGGTCAAATAATTGTTTCACGAACTCTTAAACTTCACCTATCAATAGTCTACTCACCTTTCAAAATTATGACCTCTAAAACAAAATCTAATGAAGTATTTTTTTCAATCCCAGCTTTCCCACCTCCTTCAAGTAGTTGATCACTCCTCTGTACTTTCATAAAACTCTGTAATAAAGCTAATCACAGTAGTCCTCAAAGAATGCACCCTTAGAATATATAGTTAATCCTTGAACAAGAGATGTTTTAACTGCTTGAGTCCACTTAAACACAGATCTTTTTCAACAGTAAATACTACAGCACTACACGGTCCTCAGTTGGATTCAGCTGGTTGAATCTGCAGATTCAGAACCCCGGACAGGGAGGAACCAAGTACATGCATTTGAATTGTGATGTTGGAGAAGACTCCTGAGAATCCCTTGGACTGCAAGATCAAACCAATCAATCCTAAAGGAAATCAACTCTGAATACTCATTGGAAGGACTGATGCTGAAGCTGAAGCTCCAATACTATAGCCACCTGATGAGAAGAGCCGACTCATTGGAAAAGACCCTGATGCTGAGAAAGATTGAGGGCAGGAGGAAAAGGGGATGACAGAGGAAGAGATGGTAGTGTGGCATCATCGACTCAATGAATATCGGTTTGAGCAAATTTCGGAAGACGGTGAAGGACAGGGAAGCCTGGCGTGCTGCAATCCATAGGGTCCCAAAGAGTCAGATATGACTGAGCAACAGAACAACATTAAAATATATGGAGGGTCTATGCAGGGTCAAGTTAGATGCAGATTTTCAACTGCATCAAAATCAACATATACCACCAAAAATCCAAAAATGATTATGTTTTCCCAGTTTGTAGGGAGAAAAATCTGAGGAGCTAGGCAGAATCTCATCATTAAGGGTTTCTTTCCATAATTTCTTTTAAACCTTTTTTATCCCCTAGCAAAAAATCATACAACTAAATACATCGATATCTCAGGATGCACTGTAAACAGTCCCATGACTTCCAGGTGTTTTGACAATGGATCAAGTCTGAAAATCAGTTTTAACACATTTTAACCCTTTACCATAACTGTGTATGTAAACCTCTTGGGCCAAGAACCGTCCCTTAAGTCACAGAACAAAGCAGAAGCTCAAAAAATGCTTTGTTAGTTGAAATCCTTCCTCCGTCCTTTCATCACTGCACTTAAAACATTTTCTGAATCTTCTTAAATAGCACTTTTTTTTTTAAAGAATGGCAACTATAATAAATAGAATTACATGGCGTATCAAGCACTAACATTCTATAATTCTGAACAAGAAGTAAATCCAGATTCTATTAGCAAAGGTACTCAATTTTTAAAGATTTACAAAAAAAAGATGGAATTACACATTCCACTGGGAGTTGAACTACTAGGGAATAAGAAACACCTTGTTAAAATCCCCAGTTAATTTCTGGGTTTTGATCTTAGTTGAGAATAAGCAAGCCAACAAATTTCAAATTTAACTAAGAAGATTAAAATCAATGTACAAAATCCATATGTAGTTCAATTACTACTTGTACTTGGAAACCTCTGTTTTTAAATTTCTGAGGCTTCATAATGATGCTTTTGTATTTTCATGTCCAACTAAAAAGCAATTTCAAAACTAAGTAATCTTTACCTATAGTTAAGAAAGCCTTTTTTAAAAAAATAACCCATTATATGTGCCTCTCTTTAACAGCAACTTAACTCAGAAATCAACAAAAATAAATCATGTTCAAGCTTATTTTCACCAAAATATTATTTTAAATGGCAAAAACTAAAACTTCAAGTTCAGCCCTGCTGGGGTCACGGGTGATGCCTATTCTGTAATTACAACTTATTAAAACTACATAGCAATATTCTTAAAGCTTTCAAAAATATTTTTAAATTTAAAAGCATTCAAAAATATAATTTAAAATTCAGAAGAGGCAAAAATTCTTATTAGGCATAACTTCCATTAAGTATTTTCTATTCCTTTCCACTTATTAGATGATTTTCTCCCTATTCCTTAATGCTAATTGCTATTTCCCTCCTGGGTGTGTGGGTGTGTTCAGTTAAGTCTGACTCTCTGTGACCCCATGGACTGTAGCCCACCAGGCTCCTCTGTCCATTGGATTTTCCAGGCAAGAACACTGGAGTGGGTTGCCATTTCCTACTCCAGAGGCTCTTCCCAGCCCAGGGACTGAACCATATCTCTGGCGTCTCCTGCACTGGCAGGTGGGTTCTTTACTACTAGCGCCACCTGGGAAGCCCTCAGTTGCCTCAAATACATGAATGAGATCCTTTTTAAAATATGTAACTGTGAGACTAGATATGCTAGTCTTAGTCGTAGTTCTATCACAAATATTATATATATAAAACAGATTGTTATATATTACTAATAAAATTACATATGATAAAATGTCATTTGTAGATCATACACATGTAGTGTCATCACAAACACAAGACGCAAACCAAAAAACTTAGAAATGTTTAACAGGATAAAATAAAAATAAAATATACTAAAGTTGTAATATTTTCTTCCTTCTCCCCAGTTGATCATCCCGCATACCTGCTGAAAAGCAGACACTACCCTGAAGACCATACTGTAGCCATAGGAAGTACCTGTAGTTCCCAGAAACACCTTGCTATCCTATGCCTTGCATTCACTGTAGTTCAATATTCTGGAATGTCTCTCTCAAACCCTCTAAGAAAATCCAGACACAATCTTCAACTTCTTTAAGAAATAGTTCAAGTATAAACTTCTCTATACCTTTTAACTCCATTATATTGTAGAATCATCAATCTTTTTAAGTGTCTTTTCCCCTACTCAACTATATACCACTTAAAAGAGTAGAAAACCTCTCTTCTGAAATCAGAATGTCTAGTTCTGACAGACACACATTTGTGCAATCAATACTTTCAAAGAACAGATGAAAACACTGAGATTCAAGTTATACAATCTGCCCAAGGTACGTGCCACTGGACTGCTCTGCAATAATGTGACACCCTCTCTATCTGATGTACCTCATTTCTTGCTGAGTAATATATGAAGCAGCTGTAAAATTCTACTTAAATTTGAAAATAAGGGTTAATTCAGTATCTTACAAATACATATGAGAAGACAAAAGAAAACAAATTTAATATCTAAGTGTTTTTTATTACTAAAATATGATATACCACTGGAGAAGGCAATGGCACCCCACTCCAGTACTCTTGACTGGAAAATCCCATCGATGGAGAAGCCTGGTAGGCTGTAGTCCATGGGGTCGCTAGGAGTCGGACACAACTGAGCGACTTCCCTTTCACTTTTCACTTTCATGAATTGGAGAAGGAAATGGCAACCCACTCCAGTGTTCTTGCCTGGAGAATCCCAGGGACAGGGGAGCCTGGTGGGCTTCCATCTATGGGGTCGCACAGCATCGGACACGACTGAAGTGACTTAGCAGCAGCAGATATACCACTTATTTAGAAATAAGGTATCTGAATCATCTATTTGCTGAAAATCAGACTCATGCGGACAGTCTATAGACTATTGTTCTGGAACATCTATATATCCCAACTGCATACAAAACAGTTATAATCTACGCTTTTCTTGAAGTGGTGCCCACTCAAAGCATTTATTTAGTAATGACTCAGATTTTAGGCAAGTACAGAAAAAGAAATGATTTCCTAGATCTACAACTGTGGTTTGTCGAACCTATTATTTACAAAATGTTTGTACATATCAAATACAAAAAAAGTGAGGGACTCAAAAAGCCTTAATTATCTCTTTGAGATCATCATATTACTATTTACCACTAAACTGCAAGAATTTTATCTCTCCTGGACTAAGAACGTCAGAAATACATTACTATGTTTATAAACAAAAGAATGTTTTAAGTATGGATGCTATTAGATCATATGGTAATACAGTATTTTGAACTTTAGTCATTAGGAATGATTCAAAACATTCAGAAATTAACCTTTATGTAAAAGAGAAATGGTCTCCCTGCTATTTTGCAGGACTTACATGCACAATGGTTCTGAAAACCCCTGTATTCAAACCTATTTGCAACTTCTTAGCACTTTTCATGCAGTCATTATCCAGCCTCATTCTAAATCCCTGTTTCTATTCTGTAAAACTAGATGCTCGAACTAGATAAACTCTATGGCTTCTTCCACATCTAAAATCTTGTGACATCAACTTGGAACATATTTTACTACTTAAAAATAATGTGAATGGACTGTTTCTCATGTGAGTCGTAACTATAAAACACTGTGAAGACAAGGGTAACAAACACACCACACAAATAAAATGCCACTAAATAAAGTACTAAAAGTAATATACAAATTTGTGAATTATTCTATTACCAAATAATTCAGTATTAAGAAAAGATTCAAGAAGAGGTTCCTTAGTTTAAACAGAGCCGCCCTAATGAGTCAAGCACTAAGTTAACCATTGTTTTCAGTGAAAGAAGTCACTGGTAGCCTCGAAAACAGCATAATTGGAAGCCAGCGACAGATTAGATTATTTTAAAATTACAATTATAAATCAAGGACAGAAAAGTTAACACAACTTTTCAGGAGCTTTTAGATAAAAGCTTCAGTTTCAGTTATGCCAATATTCATTTTATTCAACTACCACTACTAGCATTATAATGGTTAAAACTTATCTTGAGCTAACTATATGGGACTGGCACATTCGACTTTACATTTATTAATGCATCTAAGAAACAGCAACCCCATTAATTAGGTACTGTCATTATCCTCATTTTATAGATGAGGAAACTGAAGCCAAAAAGGTAGAGTGACTTGCAAGTTCACTTTCACTAGTAAAGGGTCAAACAACTGGATCACTTCAACCACAATTTCCAACAACTTTCAATTACTTTTTTATTCCTGACGAATTTCCGCTAGAGAAATTCAATTGGCTCCTATCAATCACAGAATTATAAATTAATGTTTATTTTGGTAGCATCCTGTGTTACATTATCACTTCTTACAAAAGAAAAATAATTGTGAGGAGGGCATGGCAACACACTCTCAGTATTCTTGCCTGGAGAATCCCCATGGACAGAGGACCCGGCGCGGTACAGTCAATGCGGTCGCAAAGAGTCGGACACGACTGAGCACATCCACCCACCTAGAGTGTACCGAGAGCATACACACACCCACTCACCCTCCCACCTAGAGTGCACCGAGAGCGTCGAGCCGCCTGACCTCCCTATGACTTCTGGGAGAATAAAGACCAACATCCTAAGCTTATTAAAATTTTTGTGCTGATACAAAAATTCAGTTCTCTCAGATAAAGCTGAGAGAAAATACCAAGAATATGCCACAGTAACTGTTAACCATTTAACAACACTATACACTCCGATGACCGAGCTGAGTAGTAAAACGATATAACCTTAAGTTTGAAACCACCTTTTACACGAGCCAACATAAATTTCTAATGATATTTCATTCCAAAAACGTTTAAAAGTTTCTTGCCAAAACTGTCTAATGAAAGTTGCAAGGCCATCTTCCATCCCACTAAAACTTTTCCTCTCCCTACTCCTATAATTCTTCCTACGGGCACCTTTTCACTTTACTTCCACAAACTTAACCTGCTCTTCCGCGCTCGGTTCTCGGCTTTCTCCTCGGGTTCTTTTCCGTCTGGGCGTGGGGTTCTTTCGCCCGACACCCTCCACACCCCTGCGGGCCCCCGCCCAGCACTGCTCCTCCTCCCGGGGTTCTGACTCAGCACCTATCAGCGACGCCCCCCGGCCCCTGGCCCAACCCATCCTCGGACACGTGCGAGGGTGTGTTTGTGTCAGTCCGTCAGTCCCGCCGGGAACTGGGCTCACTCACCGAGAAAGAAGCGCCAACTTCTGCTCCAGCATCATCTCCAGCTTCTGGCCCTGTTTGGAGATCCAGTGGTCCACTCCATGCTGGCGGTAGCACGTCTCCAGCATCAATCTGAAGTCCGCCACGAACTCGGTGATGCCCCCGTACTGGCCGCTGGCGAACTTCTCCTCCATCTTCAGCAGACACATGCCCTGACCGGGCTGCTGCGGGAGGGCGCGACTGCCCCGGCCTCCGCCGCGCGGCCCCTCGGCCGCCTCCTCTTCCCTGGTGGCAACGCCCCCCAAGGGCTGGAGGAATGGGGCGGTGAGGCCTCGGTGCTTCTCCTGCAGGAACTCGCCCAGGATGCGGTAGCCCTGCTGCAGCTCGTAGGTCAGCTCCTGCTCCTTGCAGCCACCGCCCCCGACCACCATCTCCTCCTCCTCTTCGTCGTCGTCCGCGTCCTCCCTCAAGGAGGCACTCCTTCGGGCCGGCCGTGAGGCCGGCGCCGCTGCCACCAACTCGTCGTCGTCCTCTTCCTCGGCCGCCTGTGGCGGCCGCTTCTCTTCTCCGGCCGGCTTCATCTCCCCCGGCTTCCCGGGCACGCTCATGCCTCCGGCAGGCCCAGCTTGGGCGGTGTGCAGCGGCCGCTCGAGGCGCCGGGGCACGCGTGAACGCGGACCGCTTCTTCAGGGCTCAGGGGCGCCGCGCAGCCTCAGCCGCATCGGGCCTCGCTCTCCTCAGCCGCCGGCTCGGCTCGGTGCGCGCGGGGGTCTCGAGCTTGCCGCCCGCGGGGCGGGGTTACATGGGGCGCGGGGGAGGGGGGAGAGAAGAGGAGAGCCTAGGTGCCCTCCTCTCCCCTCCCCCCGGCGGCGGCGCGCGCGCACGGCCCTAGCCTGCCTCACCCCTCCGCGCCCCGCCCGGCCGCTCTTAACCCGCCAGGCCTGGCTTGGCCTCCGCGCCCCACCCCCTCCCGGGCCGGCTTGAAGGCAGGGAGGGGGCGAGGAGAAAAGTGGGCTTCTTCTCTAGCCTTCCCGGAGGGTGCCGAAACGCTGGGCCACCGCGGCTCGGGCTCCTCCTCCTCTCCCTCACACTCCCTCCCGCCCCTCTCTACCTGCGGGGCACCCAGGCAGGAGGAGGCGGCGCGCAGACGGGGCCTGGCGACAACTGTCAGTTAGAAGCCCTACTGGGCGGGGGGAAGAGGAGGGGCCGGGAGAAAAGGGGGAGGGCACTCAGCGTCCCCCCCCGCCCCCTCCGCCCCGGCTCTCCAGGTTGGGGCGAGCTGTGGAAAGTAGCAAAGAAAGAGGCACCGTCGCCGTCGACGGTGAGCATGCGTAGTAGAACACTACCGCCCCCACTTCACGTACCGCTACGTGAAAGCCGGGACTTCGTCTCAGCTTCAGGCCCTGAGGCCTGGTAGGTTGCGCGGAGCAATGATGTCATCAGCTTGTAGCCAACTGGAAGGGGCGGAGTTAAGAGAGAAGCAAAGCGGCCGCTGGGCTTTGCTCGCCACCTCCTGAGTGGGAGGCTGAAAGGGTTTTAGAAGTGGGCTGTGCTAAGAAGATATTTGTTCCGCTAGACCCCTGTTAGCGATAAAAGCTAAAATTAATCCTGCAGGCGCTTGCTAGACAACTTTCGTTGATGGAAAGTGAAAGTAGACATAAGTGTAAGTAGACATAGAATGTAAATCCTATCCTATTGTGAAAAATTTCCCTTTGCACACTCCCACCCTCCATCCCCGTGACTACTAGTTCTTCAACGTAGAATTGGAATTTGTAAAGTTTAGAAAGGTTCAAGGACTCGACCAATTGGAACATATGTTCACATGCAAAAGAAAAAGAGATGATGTGTAGAACTCGAATTTCTAAAATTCCTGTCCCCGTCTTAACATCAGTTCCTATTTTGGAAGTTAATCCCATGTTTTCCGTTAAAGTGAAAAGACATCCCCACCTTCTCAATTTTTGACATCTGCTAAGAAGAGTAATGGAAGGGAATGGAACCTCATTTTAAAGTCCTTGGGACTTAAGTCTTCAAATATTTCAAATCTAAACTTCGGCATTAAACAGTCGTTAGCATGACCTTTCAATCTCACCACATTTTAAAATTACTGTTTAGGAAATGTGTAAGAAGTGAGCTTATCATTCCATTAGTTGATATATTGCTAAAAAATGAGTAGAAAGTAACGGTTCCTTAGTGCAGATATTACTATTTTCTCATGTTCTTTTTCAAAGATGCACATATTCCTTTTTCTGCTTACACAGGACGCTCTTGCTTGAAACGTCCAATTACTTGAATACAAAATCAAAATTTCAGAAAGTAAACATTTTAAAAGTAAAGATGTGTAACAAAGTGATTGGGATACATTGACTCTTAAGACTGTTTTACTTCCAATCAATGTGGACCTTTAAAGCACTGATAAAATTCGAAACTAAAAATCTTTTTCTTTTTTTTTTTGTGGGGTGGGTGGCGTCTAGTATGTTAGATAGTCTTAGGTAAGAGTTAAATGGGGACACTTTTAAGGTTTTAGGGTACTGACAACCCCCCACACACAAACACACACCCATCATCTAGTTTATCTAGATCTCCTCTTACCTCATCAGACATTTGTCATTTATTAGTTATCTACAGCATTCTCTCTCCTTAGAGTCCATAAGTGAAAGTCACTTAGCCGTGTGGACTCTTTGGGACCCCATGGACTATACAGTGCATGGAATTCTCCAGGCCAGAATACTGGAGTGGGTAGCCTTTCCCTTCTTCCCAACCAAGGAATCGAACTGAGGTCTACAGATGTACCTTAAATCAGGAACAAAGGCAGACCAGTCTTACTTCAGGGACTGGCAACCAAAAGTGTCTAACTGGACATCTTTCATTTCCTTTGAGAAAGCCCAAAAATCTGGACCTATCCCATCAGATATCACCTCCTCTTTAGCCACCAACCATATTTCATGACTCTCAGATAATATTAGCTTACATTTATTGAACCCTGTGCCACTGATCACTTTATATTCATAACCTTCTTTAATTCTCACAATTAGCTAGGCCTTATGTGACGAGCTGGACACGACTGAGCGACTTCACTTTCACTTTTCACTTTCATGCACTGGAGAAGGAAATGGCAACCCACTCCAGTGTTCTTGCCTGGAGAATCCCAGGGACAGGGGAGCCTAGTGGGCTGCCGTCTATGGGGTCGCACAGAGTCGGACACAACTGAAGCGACTTAGCAGCAGCAGCATGCTTTTTTCACTGATGGAAAACTGTTTAGGTTAAAAAAGCAGCTTGCCAAAATTCAAATCTAGGTTTGTCTTCAAAATTCTCCAGGTGCCTAATTCCAAGTCATATGGTCAGTTCAGTTCAGTCTCTCAGTCGTGTCCGACTCTTTGCAACCCCATGAATCGCAGCACGCCAGGCCTCCCTGTCCATCACCAACTCCCGGCGTTCACTCAGACTCACGTCCATCGAGTTTTCCAATTTTTCATGCACAAGAATATATGGAATTGGTAGAAATGTTTACCAAAAGCTTCTTAAATAAGGAATATTAATAAAGACACCTGGATGAGTAGCAGGAAACTTAGCTACGTGTCACTGAGAGGCCAATTAACTTTGATCGTAACTATTATGAAAGTAGAATCAGGTCCCTGAACTTTTAAAAAATATAGATAAATGAGAAGAAAAACTGCCTTTCAATCCCACCATCCATAGAAAACCTCTATTAATACTTTGTGGTGGGTTTTTTCTATTTATTCATCTATACTTTTAAATTTAATCTTATTAAAATTATGACCATACCCCAACCAATGTCCTTTTCTTTTTTTCCCCTCATTAACAATAACTAACTACAGGGAATGTATAGGAATTGCATATTTAAAATCTCAATTTCGTATCTCTGTCTGCAGTGGCCTAGATGGCCTGGTCATGAACTGGTAGGAGGGGAAATAGGGAGATTTTAATATAAAATGAATTTCAGACCATAAAAAAGAACACGGAAGAGGTACAAACACCAACAGCAGTAACAGCTACCATTTATTAAGCACTTGCTAGGTCTTAAATACTCACTAAATACTTTACATACACAGTACTCATAAGAGCCCCAGGAAATCCATTACAGATATATTTGTTCTTAAATTTTGGATCAATAATTTGCTGAGTAGAAAGCTTCTTTTTCTACCCTACAAAAAGCCTGAGATTAAAGACCAACATTGTAATTAATATAAGTAACCCCAAATTTATAGAACTGCTTTCTTAGAATCCACACTTACTGCTAAATGACTGGTCATCTCAAAGCTGTTTTCTTTTTCATGTTTAAAGACTAATTTGGCTTCCCTTTCACGATCACAATTGAATTCTCTTTAATGCTACTAAACAACTAAGAGTTTCTTCAAAACAAATCTATTTAAGCCCCATTTTGAATCAGGGCTTCTCTTGTTGAACTGCTTTGCAGGGAAAAATGGCATACATACACAATGCAGTATTCTGCTCAAACACGTAATAGTGATTGACTCCCACAAATAATCATTTACTCTTTGTCAAATACTGTATTACAGTATGTTATATGCTACCAATGTTAGATGTACCAGGATACCCTTTACAATAACTGTGGTCCTTAAGAGTCCTGGATAAGTTAAAAAAGACAGACTGATCTGGCTAAGATTTTAAAGTTCTCTTAACTATCAGCTGGACACCTTGGGAACTAGAATATGGATATGTCTCAGCCTCAGGAGGACATTATTAAAAAGTTCTTATGTATTATGGAGAAAACTCCCCACATCCACTGCAGTATCTCAAAACTCTTTTCCAATACCAGCATCCTCCCATTACTATGAAAACTAGGAGTATCATAAAGGAGAAATAAGCCTGCCACTATATTCTTCACTCACAATTCCAAAGAGTTTGTCCTGGAAGTTCTTCTATCCCATCTTTGTGCACTCTTAACATCTTGTGTTAGGCGGCAGGACACCCTGACACCAAGCACACTGCTTGCCCAGCATCAGGAATTTAGACAAATAGCAACAATATACATACTTCACATCAAATAGAAGAAAGGTGACAAACATTTTAAGACAACAGAAGCACAGGTTATCACCAAGGTCTGTGTTTGATAAAACATGCAAGGTAAACAGAGGGTATAACACTGACTAATCATGGAGAAACACTGGGAAGGAATATAAACTGCTTAGCAGGGAGAGAACAGCTCTCTCAATCATAATGGAATCCACTCACAACACTTATTTGGAGTTACATTTATGGGGGATGATATTCAAGTAATATTAAAGTGCTTCAAGCAAAATTTAGCAATTCCTGTAAGGCTTCCTGCTGCTCATCATCAAGATGGGAAATGCATTCCAACCATAATTCTTCAGAAGTCTGTACCTGACGTACAACATTAGCTAGGCGTTTGGCACAAGGATCTTCATAGTTAATAGTCTCATTAATTTTTCCTTCTGCAATTATACTAATTATTTTTGGGAGATTGGAATTATTCGGACCAAGTACAACTGGGTGGTTACTTTCAATTAAGTCACAGAGAAAACTCAAAGTCTGAATAGCTTCCTCTTTATCCTCATGCAGTGGAAGCCATGACAACCAGTGTGGAAGAACTTCATCTACGTTTACACAGTTAGGCTTAAACCTCAAAATCTTCCCTACTGCTGAGATACAGTTCTCTGTAGCAATGACATTTTTTTTGGTTTTGGAATTTGCACACTTAATAACTTTCACCAGCAGCGGAACAGCTTCTGAACATAAAGAACGATAATCATCTCCACCAAACTGTGCCATAACACCCAGGCCATAAGCAGCAGCTTGCCTGACTTCAGGGTTGTTGTCTCGCATATTTAGTAGCATTGGCCACCGAAAATATTCAACATATTTAAATGAGGTTGGACTGCAGTGCTCTATGATATCATCAAATATGCACAATCCCCACTGTCTGTCTGGCCATGGCCTATTAGAACAAATTAGATTTACAATTAATGGAAGTAGCTGTTCAAACCACGGTAAAATCTTTTCCTTGTAAGTACTAAATAATGAGTGCAAAATATCTGATACTTTGGTCAGAATATAAACATCACATTCATCCTCATCTTGCAGAGACATTTCAACCTGTTGATCATAGTTTTCTTCCTGTCTTTTAACCTGTCTGAGTTCTTGGTTTTTAAAGTGCCCTTCAAGTTTTGCTTTCAGTATTTCTCCCAGTTCTTCCAAGTGTTCATCATTAAGGCACCCATCTCCCATTACTTCAATGGATTTTGCAAAAGAATTCATTATTTCTGAGAGTACATCTGTATCAGGTTCGGTCCCAATAGCCTTGATTAAGGGATCACATATGAATTGCCACATCTGTGCAAGATACTCTGGCCCCTGAATTCTTGCACATTCCAGGAGAAAAGGCAAGGACTCTGCAGCTGCCACTCGAACATTGTCATGGAAATAAAATTTCAGTAAAGGAACCATCAGTTTTACAACTTGTTCTGTATAGTCCATAAATCCTTCTCTTAACTCCTTAGCATAATAAACCAACATCTGGCAAGCAGTTGCTTTTGCTTCAAGTCCTGAAGTTTTAATTCCAAAACTTTGCTGGTCTCCAAGATTTACAAATTGCCATCCATCATCATCACTCATATTCTCCACATCTTGTGTGTCTAAGAGAGCAACGTCAGGTTTAGCTGAAGCAGTCTTAATAAGAGGCTCAATAACCAGTGGAAGGTACTGTTGAAAATCACTTCCAAGAATTTTACACATTCTAGCCCATGCTGAAACCATGTAAGAGGTCTGAGGGTCATCATCTTCCATATTATTTAAGTCTGATTGTGTCTTCAACAATAACTGCATCACATTTGATGCATCTTGCATAAATTTTTCCTTACCAACAGCAAGACCAACATGGCTAATGCATTCAATAGTCTTTCCTTTCAGAAGTTTGAGTTCCTTTTGAACAGCAAGCTCAACAGTATGCTTTAGTGAGGGCATAAATATATCATAGTATGGTACAAATTTTTCTTCTATTGTATCTGCAACTGAGGCAATGGTTGTCACAAGCTGTTCTAAGGCCAACTTAGTTCCATTGCGAATCAACTCTTGAAGTTTAATCACCAAGATGGAATGTAGATTTCTTAACATACTATCCAAATATAGAACCAGCAATGATTTGGGGCAGTCTTCAATAAAAATAATAAGCGCAGAAGCTGCATGTGACTGTACACGCTGATTACCTTGATTTTCCATAGTACGCAACAGAGCTGCAATCACAGTTTCATGGAATTTCTTTTGGAAGTTAGGTGCAAAATCTGTAGCCATCTGTCCAAGTGTAGTACAGGCTGCAGCCCTCACCCTTGGATGAGGATCCTGAAGAAAAAGCAAAACAGAGTTAACTGTTTCATCTAAAATTGATTCCATTTGCTGATGGCATCCTTCTCCAATAGCAGATAAGGCCATTAATCCAGCATGTCGGTATTTCCAGTCAGGGCTCTGCAGCATCTGCATGATATGCTCCTTAGTCATTGGTAAAACAAGTTTTCCGCCAAGCCCACAAGCCAGTCTGTCTAATGCACTCTCAGCGGCAACTGCATTGCTGTCAAAATCATCTTCTTCCATTTCATCAGCATTTACCCAGTCCTCGTCATCTTGTAGATCAACCATCATTGCTAATATATGAGGAACTGCCTGTGCAATAATATTTGTATGTTTTTTCAACATTGGGGTGGCAGTTTCAGACAAGGTCACTATTACTTCAAGTGCCAGCTGGCGTTGCAGATTACTAAGTCTAGAGTCTCCACATAACTTTAGACTCAGTTGCAGAGTATCTTCTAAATAAGGACCCAAATATTTAGGTACAGTATCTGCAATCTCGACAAGGGATTCTAGCACTGAATCATCATCCTGGTAGCATGAATCATTCACAGCCTGTAAGATTCCAGGAAGCAAGTCTGCAAAGTCTTTGAAAAGACCAATATTATTCTCATTAGCAAGTACAAATGCAGCTGCAGCTCTAGCAGATAATGTCCTGATTGCTGGATGTTCTTGATCTTGAATACACTGGTCCAACAACCGTTTGATGATATCCAAATCGTGCCGCTCCTGGTTCCCAAAAATCCCCGGAAAGTGCCAGAAAACGTGAAGTGCAACTTCCCATAGAACCACATTTTTGGAGTAGATTGAATCAACAAGGAACTTCAGACCTTCAGGCCAGTGGTTAGTGCCATCCTCATCTATCAAATTCCTGGCCAGGACTGCAAAAATGTCACAAAGTTTTTTCCTCATACTAGCATGTGTTTCTAACTTAACAGCCAGTATCAGTTCAATCTTGACGTCCCTCTGAACATCAGAAGGCAAATTTGGATAGACTTCCTCAAACCCAGAGGACAAAAGCCGTCGTAGCAGGGCGGCAGCCATTTGTCTCACCTCATAACCTGCTCTTCTATTTCTGACGGCATCTAAGAGGAATGTAGTCTTACACAGACCTGGGATATTTTCATAGATTTCCTCTGCCTGCCGCCGCACCATACAGCTTGGATTGATCAGGTTCTTCAGAAGCTGGTAAAACTCATGCTTTCCCGACACGGTCGCCGGTACTCCAGCAGACCCGGACGCCGCCATCGCGTTCTGTCAAAGCAACCGCGACGGGGAAGAAAGGCGGGGGTCTGCGTCCCGGAGCAGTGACATCAGCGAGGCGCCGGCGCGGAGGAGCGGGGCGGGGCCGCTTCTTCCTCCCCTGCCACGGCTCCTCTTGGTCCGGGCTTTGCGAGGCGGGGAGTCTGGTGGCGCGGGACTCGTGGGGTCGTGGTGGGAGCGAGGGTCGCTTTCCGTCTGATTTCCAATAAAATGAAAATTCACCTACAGAGGGGAAAAAATAAAAGTATGATAATGACTATTAGAATGGGATTATGGGTTTTTTCGTCTTTTATTTCTAACCTATATCTATGGTTGTTAAACTGATCATTTTAAAACAGAGCATACGCCTTGAAAATATGCTAAGTGAAAGAAGACAATCACGAAAGGCTATATGTTATGTGATTCCCTTTATATGAAAGGTCTTAAATGGAAAATCCATACAGAAAGTAGATTAGTGTTTGGCAATGGCTGAGGGGAAGGGAGAATAGAGAATAACTGCTGTCAGGGAAGTTCTTTCTGGGTGATGAAAATGTAAAATTGATAAGTGAAGATAGGTGCACAGCTCTGTGATTATACTCAAACCATTGAATTGTACAATTTAGATTGGTGAATTGTATTGCATGTGGATAATACGTCAATAAAGCTTTTTATCAAATAAGTACAATAAAAGATAAAGACAACGATTACCACCCCACTATTACATCTAATGCAGTAGAGCAGAGGTGCTCAGATTCTGGTGTGTGTCGGAATCGCTTGCTCTGTGGATTATAATAAAGAATGAGAAATGTATTTGAGTAATGTATGATGAAAAGTAACGTGGGTTAGTAAGATTAGAATCCTGGTCTTGTCTCAAAATTGATTTGAATCCCTGGTCTTGTCACTCAAGATTTTCTTTGCAAACTTAAAAATGTTTTTACAGTTTTGCTTTTCGTAGAGAGCAGCTGAGGTTATTCTAAGAAACAAATGCCCCTGAGGCTAAATATTGTTTCTTTAATTCAGGAAGGGTTGCTTCCCTGGAATTACCAGGCTCATTAATTACACAGGCTCAGGGGTAAATAATCCACCTGCCAGTGCAGGAGGCACAATTTTGATCCCTGGTCCTAGAAGATGCCACATGCTGTGGAGCAACTAAGCCCTTGTGCCACCACAACTATTGAGCTGTGCTCTAGAGCCCGGTAAATAGGAACTGCAACCACTGAGCCCACAAATCACAACTACTGAAGCCTGTGTGTCCTAGAGCCTAGTGCTCTGCAACAAGATAAGCAAGTTCAATGAGAAGCCTGCCCACCGCAACAAAGAGTAGACCCTGCTTGCTGCAATGAGAGAAAAGCCTGAACAGCAAGGAAGACCCAGCACAGCCAAAAATAAACAGTAAAATACATAAAAAAATTATATACAAAAAAACAATCATCATTACTTTAACAATGATTAGATCTTACTTTTGTATGGGCCTTACCACTCTATCATTTTAACCATTACTCAGGTTTGCAAGATTGGTAGAATAGGTATAATACTAATTTTAGGTGAGAAATGGAAACTCAGGAAGGTTAAGGGATTTGCCTAAGATGACACACCCTGAGTCTCAAATCCACCTCTTCTGAAAGCAACACCGATGCTCTTTCACCATACCACTTCCCCATAATTACTCTTGATTTTGCAATACAATCAGAGGTTTTAGCTTATTGCAGGGTGTATTTTAAACTTCTCTAAGTTGGCTGAATTTTAATTTTGTTCCTGGTAGTTCATCAGTAAAGAATCTGCCTGCCAATGCAGGAGATGCAGGTTTGATCCCTGGGTCAGGAAGATCCCTTTGAAAAGGAAATGGCAACTCACTCCAGTATTCTTGCCTGGGAAATCCCATGGACAAAGGAGCCTGGTGGGCTACAGCCAGCAGAGTCACAAAGAGTCAGGCACGACTTAGTGACTAAACAACAACAAATGCTCGTTTAGGAAGAAACCTTATTCTCTAAACAGTGCTTTTTATTCTGTGGACTGAAAGTCAACTGCATCAGAATCACTTGAGAAACTTATTTTAAAATGTAGATATTCGGGCCCGATCTCTGAACTACTGAATCAGAATTTCTGGGTGATATAACCCAAGAATGTTCAATTTTAACAAGGACACTGGATTTTCATGTGAATACAAAAATTTGAGAACCACTACTGAGATCAATGTTGGTTCTGATTCCAAGATCTTGACTACAGTTCTGCATCTTGCTCCAGAGTCAATGGCTTTCCCACCATTCTTTGAAAAAGTCTAATTATAGGGCCTTTGCATTCACTCTTTCAGAAAATCTTAATAACTATTACATGTTGGGGGGGGAAAGCTTGTCTTAAAACCATATCTATTAGCATATTAAAGACACAAACACTAGGATGAGATACCACCACAGGCCCAATACAATGTTTTAAATTTAAGTCTAAGAATATCAAGTGATACTAAGAATATGGAGTAATAGGAAACTCAATGATACTTTTGGTGGTAGTTTAAGTGAGTTGATAGAACCACTCTGTAAAAAATGTTTGAAAAATGCTGGGTTAAGATTACACAGTTATTCATTTATTTTCTCAGCACACGTTCATTGAGGGTATACTCAAGTATGATGCTGTGTGCTGGGGATAAAGATTAAATACATGAGGATGCCCATGAGAGACAGTAAATACCATATAGTGTAGTGATCGCTGTGGTGATGCAACCACGTGAGGTTGTGGAGGCAGCTAAGGGAAATCAGGCAAGGCTTCCCAAAGGTGGTGATACCAGGGCTGACTTTTGAAGGATGAATCTTTATTCACTATTTGAATAAAGAGAAGAAGTTTCTAAGTAAAGGGAACAGCTGTGTTCAAATGTGGAAAGGTCTTAGAGCCTAGTGTGGTGAGTTCTGCCAGTATTTCTTGCTGGAGCATTGGATATGTGACTTGAGGGGGCTGGAGGATGACATAGGAGGCAGGAAGGAGGAAGACAAAAGTTCTATAGCCAGATCATGAAGGGCCTCATATTCCATGTTAAGAAATTTGGCTTTTTTCCCCCAAAGGTAAAGAGGAGCAGTTTAAGGATTTTAATCAAGGGCTGTGAAATGATCCACATTTAGAAATATTACTTTGATAGCAATGCAAAAACTGAAGTGTGAAGACTGGAGGCATTTAGGGCTTTCCAGGTGGCAGAGTGGTAAAGAATCCACCTGCCAATGCAGGAGACGTAAGGGACATGAGTTTGATCCCTGGGTCGGTAAGCTCCCCTGGAGTAGAAAATGGCAACCTGCTCCAGTATTCATGCCTGGAAATTTTCATGGACAGAGGTTCTTGGCAGTCTACAGTCCCTAGGGTCACAAAGAATTGGACAGGACTGAGCACACACACAACCTTAGTTCAGTTAAACTGAAAGTCTAAATCATTGCAGTGGTGGAAGGAAAGAAAAAAGAGCAAGGACTAGATAGGTCGAAAGAAGTCATATCAGTAACACCTTACATGGGAAGAAGCCTAGGAAATCTTCCCAAGTTTTGACCTGGGCGTCTGGTTGGAGATGCTGTAATTTACCTATTTCTTTACCCACACATGAGGAAAGAACAGTATTAATGCAGACCAAAAGACTGCTAACTCTTTCCAGAAGAATTCCCTAACAAATGAAAGTGTTAATTCCTCAGTCGTATCCAACTCTTTGTGACCCCATGGACTGTAGCCCAACAGCTCCTCTGTCCATGGAATTTCCCAAGCAAGAATACAGGAGTAGGTTGTCATTCCCTTCTCCAGGGGACCTTCCCAACCCAGGTGTCAAACCCAGGTCTTTGGATTTCACGCAAATTCTTTGCTGTCTGAGCCACCAGGGAAGTCCTGGCTATGTACCAGGTGGTACTCAGTGACATTTTATGAACAAAGATGGAGTTACTCCCAGTCTTATCAAAACTCTCCAGTATCCAGTGAAAGCAAAGTGAAAGTCGTGTCCGACTCTTTGTGACCCCATGAACTATAGTCTATGGAATTTTCTAGGCCAGAATACTGGATAGGGTAGCCTTTCCATTCTCCAGGGTATCTTCCCAACCCAGGGATCAAGCCCAGGTCTCCCGCATTGCAGGCAGATTATTTACCAGTTAAGCAACAAGGGAAGCCCAAGAATACTGGTGGGTCTTCCTTAAGAAGATGAGTCCCCAAATCCATATTTTGTTCTCTGGTTTCTCCCACACTCCATAGTGATGGTCATTATTACAAAAGTAAGAGCTAAACGGAATCCATTTTAGGAAAAATATTTATGTTCTTAGGTTAGAAGAACATACACAGATTTAAAATCTTAAAATACTTCCTCTCTAGATTGCATAATTCAATTCTATTTACCTTTTGCACTGTTATTTCCTACCCACCCCCACCCCCTAGGGAGCACACATAATATTCAAGATTTCAAGAATGGACTTGAAGATTTGATTAAACAACTTTATTAAACTTTGTAATTAAAATTGGATTTTAAATTTGTTTGCACTGTTGAGAGGGCACTTAAAAATATTTCCGTAAGGTGTAAGGTGGCTCAGAAGTGGACAATTCAAGTATTTATTAGCACCTTGCTAAGTGAAGAAAAATGAAAAGTAAATTGCAAATTTCTTCCAAGATCTGAGAGATTTAGAATCAAGTGGGAGGAGGTAGAATTAAATTGGACATTCTTAACATTTTTGTAAGAATAATCCATAATAAATAAAAATATAGAAAGCAAAAAATACTTGAAGGCTCCCACCGACCTAAATTAAAACAATCAGAATATCAGAAAGAATAATGCTTCTGATGAATTAAAAAGACTTCAAATATAATCAACAAAAGTTCCAAGTGTCTAATACTAACAAAAGTCACAATTCATTGATCATCTTTGGATGCTAGATCAGCAACTGAAAATTAAAAATAATCAAGATTTTTCCTGCCTTTCCTGTATAAACTGTATTTCAGGATAACCTAACAGCTATTCACATTCTTCTTTATAGAATTCCATACAAAAAGTGCACAAAAATGCTAAAATCAGAAAATTACTGTGTTGTAACCCAAATGAAATAATGAATGTAGGCAGCAATAACCAGTGGATGCTAAAACCATTAAATGAAACATTAATTGGGATTTGAAAACAGAAGGATTAGGCTGAAACTACCTGAAGTTCCTGATTAATCTTAGTATTATTAAAAGTGGTATATTTGGCAAAACTAATACAATTATGTAAAGTTTAAAAAATAAAATAAAATTAAAAAATAAATAAACAATAAAACATAAACTTAATCATTTGAACAAACTTTAAAAAAAAAAAAGTGGGATAAACCAGAAGTGTCATTTATGTGTTATCTTTTGGTTTCACATTCAATTTTCTCTAATTTGTTCTCTGATGCTGAGGTTGGGCTCTGGAAGCAAAATTTCTCCTTTCTTAGCTTGGTCCCTGAGAGTTTCCACCAATAGGAGCCGCTAGAGACTGGAGGCTAGAAAAGAGACAGAAAAGAGATTACTCCTTCTTGTTTTTCCTTTTCTTGTCTGGATTGTCCCAGCAGTGGCCCGTCCTCCCGGTGACAGTAATTTCCTCTTAATCCAATCGCTTCCTGTCTCTGCAGAGATACCCACAGTAGCCTGGGGGCACTCATTCCTCTGAGGTTTCACCTGGAGTTCTGAGCTCAAAGATGCCAGTTCCATTTTGTTCCTTCAGCTTTAGGCATGGTATCAGGTCCTTCAGTTACCATTTTTTATTACATCATTGCTGTTTATTCACTTCTTCAGGTCTCTCACCCCTATGTAACCAATCTCTTAAATCTCCTCTTCAAGTATTTAGTGTGGTTTCCATTTTTCCACCTGGACCTTGGCTCATTCATATATCAGGCATTAAGTGATGCAATAGGGAGCACAACTATAAAGTATTTTTATTTAAAATTAGGTTTATTAAGGTATAATTTACATGCAATTGTTATTGTTGTTTAGTTGCTAAGTCATGTGCAACTCTCTGCGACCCCATGGACTGCAGCACACCAGGCTTCCCTGTCCTTCACCAACTCCTAGATTTTGCTCAGACTTATGTCCATTGGGTCAATGATGCCATCTCTGTCACCCCTTTTTCCTCATGCTCTCAATCTTTCCCAGTGTCAGGGTCTTTTCCAATGAGTTGGTTCTTTGCATCAGGTGGCAAAAATATTGAAACTTCGGCATCAGTCCTTCCAATGAATATTCATTGGATTAATTTCCTTTAGGATTGACTAGTTTAATCTTGCTGTCCAAGGGACTCTCAAGAGTCTTCTCCAGGACAACAGTTTGAAAGCATCAATTCTTTGGCGCTCAGCCTTCTTTATGGTCCAACTCTCACATCTGTACATGACTACTGGAAAAACCATAGTTTTGACTATATGAACCTTTGCTGGTAAAGAAATACCTCTGCTTTTTAATATGCTGTCTACGTTTGTCATAGCTTTTCTTCCAAGGAGCAAGTGTCTTTTAATTTCATGGCTGCAGTCACCATCTGCAGTGATTTTGGAGCCCAGGAAAATAAAACCTGTCACTGTTTCCATTGTTTCCCCATCTATTTGCCATGAAGTGATGGGACCAGATGCCATGATCTTAGTTTCTTGAATGTTGAGTTTTAAGCCAGTTTTTTCACTCTCCACTTTCACTTTCATCAAGAGGCTCTTTAGTTCCTTTTCACTCTCTCCCATAAAGGTGGTGTCATCTGTATATCTGAGGTTATTGATATTTCTCCTAGCAATCTTGATTCCAGGTTGTGATTCATCCAGTCCGGCATTTCACATGATGTACTCTGCATATAAGTTAAATAAGCAGGGTGACAATATACAGCCTTGACATACTCCTTTCCAGATTTGGAACCAGTCTATTGCTCCATGTCCGGTTCTAACTGTTGCTTCTTGACCTCCATATGGGTTTCTCAGGAGGCAGGTAAGACGGTCTGGTATTCCCATCTCTTCAAGAATTTTCCACAGTTTGTTGTGATCCACACAGTCAAAGGCTTTGGCATAGTTAATAAAGCAGAAGTAGATGTTCTGGAATTCTCTCACTTTTTCTATGATCCAATGGATGTGGGCAATTTGATCTCTGGTTCCTCTGCCTTTTTGAAATCCAGCTTGAACATCTGGAAGTTCTCAGTTCAAGTACTATCGAAGTCTCGCTTGGAGAATATTGAGCATTACTTTGCTAGTGTGTGAGGATGAGTGTAATTGTGCTATAGTTTGAACGTTCTTTGGCATTGCCTTTCTTTGGGATTGGAATGAAAACTGACCTTTTCCAGTCCTGTGGCCACTGCTGAGTTTCCCAAATTTGCTGGCATATTGAGTGCAGTGCTTTCACAGTGTCATCTTTCAGGATTTGAAATAGCTCAGCTGGAGTTCCATCACCTCCACTAGCTTTGTTTGTAGTGATGCTTCCTAAGGCCCACTTGACTTTGCATTCCAGGATGTCTGGTTCTAGGTTAGTGCTCACACCATCGTGGTTATCTGGGTCATGAAAATCTTTTTTTTGTATAGTTCTTCTTTGTATTCTTGCCACCTTTTCTTAGTATCTTCTGCTTCTGTTAGGTCCATACCATTTCTGTCCTTTATTGAGTCCATCTTTGCATGAAATGTTCCTTTGGTATCTAATTTTCTTGAAGAGATCTCTAGTCTTTCCCATTCTATTGCTTTCCTTTATTTCTTTGCATTGATCACTGAGGAAGGCTTTCTTATCTCTCCATGCTATCCTGTGAAACTCTGCATTCAGATGGATATACGTTTCCTTTTCTCCTTTGCCTTTAGCTTCTCTTCTTTTCTCAGCTATTCGTAAGGCCTCCTCAGACAGCTGTTTTGCTTTTTTGCATTTCTTTTTTTGGGGGACGGTTTTAGCTGACTGTGGCTCAGATCATGAACTCCTTATTGCAAAATTTAGACTTAAATTGAAGAAAGTAGGGAAATCCACTAGACTGTTCAGATATGACCTAAATCAAATCCCTTACAATTATATAGTGGAAGTGACAAATAGATTTAAGGTATTACATCTGATAGATAGAGTGCCTGAAGAACTATGGACAGAGGTTCATTTTCCACAATAGATGTATGCTATTAAAGTATTAAAAAATTGAAAATAACCCAACAACAGAAATAATAGTTGTTGCATAAGCCATGATATTTTAAGATGTGTTGGAATGGTTCTGTGGGAAAAGAAGATATATAATAAGTGCACACCACATATACTTTGTATAAAGATATGGCTCTGTGGGCCTGGAGTGAGGCAGGGGGAGAGACTTCCTCCAAAGAGGGCATCTTACTGGGCCCCAAGTTGTGTTCCAGGCCTGGGGTCTTCCCCTTAGGTCATGCTCCAGGACAAGCAGATAGGTCTCTTTCTCACTGGGGCAGTGGTGTACTTCTGTCCATCTTTTTGTGAAATGCCCTGGGGTAGCGGGCTACCAAGAGCTGTCTCTCTATTTGTTGCAGTTCCAGGAGACTCATGAGTGCAGGCTCTTCTGGCCATTAACCAAACAATCTAGAAGTGTCCCCTGGGTGAGCTCAGTGCTTAGTTGTGTCTGCCTCTTTGTGACCCCATGAACTGAGGCCCGCCAGGCTCCTCATGGGATTCTCCTGACAAGAATACTAGAGTGGGTTTCCATTTCCTCCTCGAGGGGATATTCCTGTCCCAGGGATCGAATCTACGTATCCTGCATTGGCAGGTGGATCCTTTACCACTGAGCCACCTGGGAGGCCCGTAGATATACCTTAGAGTACTGTAAAATCTGGGATCTTGTGCTCTGGAGCATGACAGAGAAAAGCAGGAATATAGTATCAGCAGGAAGATAGTATCTGTCCTCTGGGGTCTCTGGAGAGGATAACAGTCAGCCCTTAGATGTGTGTTTAATTGCAGGCTTTCCCCTTAGGCTGTGGCTATGAAAACAAGGCATCTGAAGTCTGTATCTTGGCCCAGGGTGACACAGGTGGGGTTAGACGGCAACAGCACATATCCTGGACAGGAGTGAGGGAACTGCTCCCAGTCTTTACTTCCATTAAGGACATCCATACTTACGCACCACAACTTCCTACCAGAATCTATGGGGGGATGTGACATGAAAGAAAGCACCTTAAGCTTAAAGGCACATAGCAATAATCTCAGTTCTCAGAAAAATGGTGAAACATCATGGTGAGAGGAATGTTATGCATAAACGCATGTGGCAAGTTTTGCATGAGATCCCATAGCAGGTGAACCTCTGGATAACCCAATCATTAAACAGTAGACTCTACTATCAACGATTCTAACACCTTAGATGGAGAAGGCCGGAGAAGGCAATGGCACCCCACTCCAGTACTCTTGCCTGGAAAATCCCATGGACCGAGGAGCCTGATGGGCTGCAGTCCATGGGGTTGCACAGAGTCGGACACAACTGAAGTGACTTAGCAGCAGCAGATGGAGAAGGCAATGGCAACCCACTCCAGTACTCTTGCCTGATAAATCCCATGGACGGAGGAGCCTGGTAGGCTGCAGTCCATGGGGTTGCAAAGAGTCGGGCATGACTGAGCGACTTCACTTTCACTTTTCACTTTCATGCATTGGAGAAGGACATGGCAACCCACTCCAGTGTTCTTGCCTGGAGAATCCCAGAGACTGGGGAGCCTGGTGGGCTGCCGTCTATGGGGTCGCACAGAGTCGGACATGACTGAAGAGACTTAGCAGCAGCAGCAGCACCTTAGGTGAGACTTCTTAGAGTGCTGATGAGACTTCTTAGAGTGCTGATTAAGCTATCACAAGTTATGGATAGCAGAAACCTACCACGAGATTAGCCAACACAACAAACTTAAATAGTAAGATAAAGTTTTTTCTTTTTTTTTTTTTTTTAAAGATCATTCTCCTGGAGACTTCTCAAGCATAAGTTTATTTCTTTGAAAATGAAGCACCCAAGACGACAGATTTCCTCAGGGAATTTAAATCTTATTTTAAGAAAAGAATCATCTAAGATAGAATTGCATGTGGAGTTTTCTCCCTACCATCATAACTATGGCAACAATATTAGAAAAAGCTACTCTGTGCTTTGACTAGGTGAACCTTCTTAAGAGTCCTTTTCAAATTCCCAGGCTATAGTTTTGGGATTCATTTAATGGAAAACTTTTACAGAAATAGTAGTCAACTGCCTGACAGTAGATTTCCTATTATTCCTCCATCCTGGTTATTGTTTTAATAACAATAAAGTGACAGGCTGATAAGAAAATATAGGTCTAGGTTCTTTGGGTTCTTTTCTGTTTTCCTGTAAAGTTTCTAAGATTTCTAATTTATTTAATTTATTTTAAAGATGTTGATTTACATAGCAATTTAGTACAACATTCTATGTTTGTGGCATTTACTTGATCTTTTACCTAGGCATTTTTTGATTGCCAGGACAAATATCAATAACCTCAGGTATGCAGATGACACCACCCTTATGGCAGAAAGTGAAGAGGAACTCAAAAGCCTCTTGATGAAAGTGAAAGTGGAGAGTGAAAAAGTTGGCTTAAAGCTCAACATTCAGAAAACGAAGATCATGGCATCCGGTCCCATCATTTCATGGGAAATAGATGGGGAAACAGTGGAAACAGTGTCAGACTTTATTTTGGGGGGCTCCAAAATCACTGCAGATGGTGACTGCAGCCATGATATTAAAAGACGCTTACTCCTTGGAAGGAAAATTATGTTAAACCTAGATAGCATATTGAAAAGCAGAGACATTACTTTGCCAACAAAGGTCCGTTTAGTCAAGGCTATGGTTTTTCCTGTGGTCATGTAAGGATGTGAGAGTTGGACTGTGAAGAAGGCTGAGCACCGAAGAATTGATGCTTTTGAACTGTGGTGTTGGAGAAGACTCTTGAGAGTCCCTTGGACTGCAAGGAAATCCAACCAGTCCATTCTGAAGGAGGTCAGCCCTGGGATTTCTTTGGAAGGAATGATGCTAAAGCTGAAACTCCAGTACTTTGGCCACCTCATGCGAAGAGTTGACTCATTGGAAAAGACTCTGCTGCTGGGAGGGATTGGGGGCAGGAGGAGAAGGGGACAACAGAGGATGAGATGGCTGGATGGCATCACTGACTCGATGGACGTGAGTCTGAGTGAACTCCGGGAGTTGGTGATGGACAGGGAGGCCTGGCTGTGATTCATGGGGTTGCAAAGAGTCGGACATGACTGAGCGACTGAACTGAACTGAGGCATTTTTTTTAAATGAAGAAAATGATATATTAACAAAATTGATGAAAATGTTATACGAAGAGACAGAATAATGACTGGACCAGTGAATGTTCTTTCAGTTTTTCAGTTCAGTTGCTCAGTCGTGTCCGACTCTTTGCAACCCCCATGGACTGCAGCATGCCAGGCTTCCCTGTCCATCACCAACTGAGTGTTCTTAGAGGACAATAGAAAAAAACCTTTTAGATTAGTGTCATTATAAATCATTCACTGACAATGAGCACAGACCTTTTCCTAGGATCAGAGAACTTAGGTAACTTGTCTGACGTCATACAGCTAGGAAGTACAGAACAAGACTGGAACTTAGACTTTTTAGCTCTCACACCATCCCTGGTGTGGGAATGTACAAGTAGAGGGATAGATTTCAAGGAAAAGAATGATGCTTCTATTGCAAAGAAGGAGAGCCTGAAAGAGAATGCACCTGAGGTAAGCTTGCAGTTGTGATGGTAGGTAGGCAGTGATTGAAGGACTTTTTTTTTTCTAAAGATGAATGAATGATGAATAAAGATGAATAAAGATCATCATGGTCTCTATTTTTTGGTGAGACCATTGGTCTTAAGTACGGCAGTGAGGGTTTGAGGAAAAAGTCAAAGGTTTTGGAGAAGCCATGGGAGTGAGGAGTGAGGTATCCCTCGTTGAACAAAAATAATTTTAGGAATTGAAACGGGGAAAAGAAGAATTGCAAACTTTTCTTCAGTTGACATTAGAAACCAGGAACCCACAGTGGCAACAATCCATTAATTATACTCTAAAGTAAAAAAGGCAGAGTTCAATGTCATTGGTTCAATTCTACATTGTAAAACACCTGCATGTGTGTATAAAACATGTATAGAAAATGTTTAGTATATATACCAATTTGTTACAGTGGTTACTTTTTACCCATACATTTCAGTGTGGTTTGAATTTTTATAGCAATATATTTCTGTATTACTTGTATAAAAAATGGGGAAGGTGATGGCCTGGTAAAGGCTTTAGGCCCCTGAGCATGTCTGCGTCTCCACAGAGATTACCTAGAGCCAATTGTATAGTGACTGAAGCTTCAGAGCCAGGAAAAGTCCTATCTGAAACCTCGTAGCACAGTTCACAGCTGCTCCATAAACCACAATGCTTAAACCAGAGCCAGTACTCTAGGATTAGTGGTATCCAGTCCCACTACGGCTGTGGTAGAAGACTCCAGCTTCCCAAACAGCTTGCATCTGTCCATTAAAAGCATTCAGACTCAGGGAAGATCTGGAAAGGTTCATAAAATTATATTTTCCAGCTGCTGAAATCTATGCCTATAGGGAATCTCCCTCCAGCTTGTAGGAGAGGGTTCCACATTCTGTTTTGGCACTTGTGATGAGTGACAACTGCAGAAATTCCATGGCTGGTCCAGACTGTAAGCGCTTTTCTATTTATATTTGTATGTCAAGATACATCTAAAGCAACACAAGTTAATTTTTGAAATATGTCTAGTCAATGCAGTCTTCCTGTGAAGATTAATTCTATAAAATAAGACAAATGAGAGATAGCAGTGACAAATAGAAGAACATTCAATTAAGCAAGTTTCTTTTTGTGATAAAGAAAACAGAAATTGAGGATTGAAGGCCAAAAATCAAAACAAAACTGTTCATCCTGATAACACAGCACTAATACTGGAAAAGACTTGGAAGATAGACAGAGCTAGATTCAAATTTGTGCTTCACCGCTTTGAGACTCTGGGGAGAATTACTGAACTTCAAGCTATCTGCTCATCTTCAATGGGGAATAATAAGACCTAGTTCACTGGGTAATTCTAACATCCGCATGAGACAAAATATAAATGTACAAATTTGTTTTACAATACTAATTCATGTGGGTTTTTTCCCCCCTATTTTTTTTGCCTTCTTCATTTTCCAAGAAGGTCATTTGGTCATCCCTTCCTTGGGATTTTATAAGGAAGAAAGCTGTTGTTTGAAAACAAAGTTGCTTTTCTTGTGTTTTGTGAAAGCTTAAACTCGTCAAGGAGATTGTTTTAGGTATGAGTGGTGTGGGAGGGGGGTGGGTATTCTTATAGGGAATGAAATAGGAGCAGAATGAAATAGGAGAGGAAGTGGACATTTCTGCTCAAATTAAGGAAAGGATGGAGGATATTCCATTAGGATGGGGGAACTACTGTTCTTTTGGAGGTTGGATCCCCACAGGTGTGTAGTGAACAGGTGAGACTACAAGCTAGTACCTGATTCCCAGATCTGTAAATATGCTGTGCCCAAAAGGGGCATGCTTCCATACTTGCAAACTTCCAAAGGACTATTTGAGTTCAAGTAATGAACCTCATTCCAGTACTCTTGCCTGGAAAATCCCATGGACGGAGGAGCCTGGTAGGCTGCAGTCCATGGGGTCGCTAAGAGTCAGACATGACTGAGCGGCTTCACTTTCACTTTTCACTTTCATGCATTGGAGAAGGGAATGGCAACCCACTCCAGTGTTCTTGCCTGGAGAATCTCAGGGACGGGGGATCCTGGTGGGCTGCCATCTATGGGGTCGCACAGAGTTGGACATGACTGAAGCGACTTAGCAGCAGCAGCAATGAACATCTCTGTTGGTGGCGCAAAGTGTGGACCAAAGCCTGGAGTGGTTTCTCCATTTACTTTGTTCTTTATAAGACCCATTGAACCTTCTGTATAACTCAGTTGGATGGGAGTGGGTCTTTGCCTGTATTTCCTTGAGATGACAGCTTGAGACAAAAGCTGGGGCATAGGTAATCTGAGACGTAATCCCATGGAGCAGGAGTTCAGCACAGAGAGTGAGGGGAAATCAATATCAGGTTGTATTATTGAGTTGGTTACTGGCATGGGTTCAAATCAGAATTGTTCCCCCAGTGAGGACTAGGAGAAAGAGGAAGAAGCATTTATTCTTCTACTCCTGCCTGTAATCAGTTGGGACATAAAACTCTCTTGTTTTCATGTATATAAAAGCAGCTGAACAGGCACCTATGGGCACTTACAAGGAATCAGAGAAGCCCTGAGGCAGGAAGTGAGGAAAAGTAGGCACAGCTTGAGGGGAGGTGCTTTCATGCTAAGAGTGAGGAAGCCTTCAGGAACCTGTTTGTCACAGCTATTGGAGATGAAGGTTTCGGAATGTGAAGTGGGGCTCCAGATGTCTGATACAGAGAGAGGCTCAATAGTGACTGAGCAATATGGGCATAGAGATTTTTTTTTTAATTTTATTTTATTTTTAAACTTTACAAAATTGTATTAGTTATGCCAAATATCATAATGAATCCGCCACAGGTATACATATGTTCCCCATGCTGAACCCTCCTCCCTCCTCCCTCCCCATACCATCCCTCTGGGTCGTCCCAGTGCACTAGCCCCAAGCATCCAGTATCGTGCATCGAACCTGGACTGGCAACTCGTTTAATACATGATATTTTACATGTTTCAATGCCATTCTCCCAAATCTTCCCACCCTCTCCCTCTCCCACAGAGTCCATAAGACTGTTCTATACATCAGTGTCCCTTTTGCTGTCTTGTACACAGGGTTATTGTTACCATCTTTCTAAATTCCATATATATGCGTTAGTATACTGTATTGGTGTTTTTCTTTCTGGCTTACTTCACTCTGTATAATAGGCTCCAGTTTCATCCACCTCATTAGAACTGATTCAAATGTATTCTTTTTAATAGCTGAGTAATACTCCATTGTGTATATGTACCACAGCTTTCTTATCCATTCATCTGCTGATGGACATCTAGGTTGCTTCCATGTCCTGGCTATTATAAACAGTGCTGCGATGAACATTGGGGTACTCGTGTCTCTTTCCCTTCTGGTTTCCTCAGTGTGTATGCCCAGCAGTGGGATTGCTGGATCATAAGGCAGTTCTATTTCCAGTTTTGTAAGGAATCTCCACACTGTTCTCCATAGTGGCTGTACTAGTTTGCATTCCCACCAACAGTGTAAGAGGGTTCCCTTTTCTCCACACCCTCTCCAGAATTTATTTCTTGTAGACTTTTGGATCGCAGCCATTCTGACTGGCGTTAAATGGTACCTCATAGTGGTTTTGATTTGCATTTCTCTGATAATGAGTGATGTTGAGCATCTTTTCATGTGTTTGTTAGCCATCTGTATGTCTTCTTTGGAGAAATGTCTATTTAGTTCTTTGGCCCATTTTTTGATTGGGTCATTTATTTTTCTGGAGTTGAGCTGTAGGAGTTGCTTGTATATTCTCGAGATTAGTTGTTTGTCAGTTGCTTCATTTGCTATTATCTTCTCCCATTCTGAAGCCTGTCTTTTCACCTTGCTAATAGTTTCCTTTGATGTGCAGAAGCTTTTAAGGTTAATTAGGTCCCATTTGTTTATTTTTGCTTTTATTTCCAATTTTCTGGGAGGTGGGTCATAGAGGATCCTGCTGTGATGTATGTCAGAGAGTGTTTTGCCTATGTTCTCCTCTAGGAGTTTTATAGTTTCTGGTCTTACGTTGAGATCTTTAATCCATTTTGAGTTTATTTTTGTGTATGGTGTTAGAAAGTGTTCTAGTTTCATTCTTTTACAAGTGGTTGACCAGATTTCCCAGCACCACTTGTTAAAGAGATTGTCTTTAATCCATTGTATATTCTTGCCTCCTTTGTCGAAGATAAGGTGTCCATATGTGCGTGGATTTATCTCTGGGCTTTCTATTTTGTTCCATTGATCTATATTTCTGTCTTTGTGCCAGTACCATACTGTCTTGATAACTGTGGCTTTGTAGTAGAGCCTGAAGTCAGGTAGGTTGATTCCTCCAGTTCCATTCTTCTTTCTCAAGATCGCTTGGGCTATTTCGAGGTTTTTTGTATTTCCATACAAATTGTGAAATTATTTGTTCTAGCTCTGTGAATACCGTTGGTAGCTTGATAGGGATTGCGTTGAATCTATAAATTGCTTTGGGTAGTATACTCATTTTCACTATATTGATTCTTCCAATCCATGAACATGGTATATTTCTCCATCTGTTAGTGTCCTCTTTGATTTCTTTCACCAGTGTTTTATAGTTTTCTATATATAGGTCTTTAGTTTCTTTAGGTAGATATATTCCTAAGTATTTTATTCTTTCCGTTGCAATGGTGAATGGAATTGTTTCCTTAATTTCTCTTTCTGTTTTCTCATTATTAGTGTATATGAATGCAAGGGATTTCTGTGTGTTGATTTTATATCCTGCAACTTTACTATAGTCATTGATTAGTTCTAGTAATTTTCTGGTGGAGTCTTTAGGGTTTTCTATGTAGAGGATCATGTCATCTGCAAATAGTGAGAGCTTTACTTCTTCTTTTCCAATTTGGATTCCTTTGATTTCTTTTTCTGCTCTGATTGCTGTGGCCAAAACTTCCAAAACTATGTTGAATAGTAATGGTGAAAGTGGGCACCCTTGTCTTGTTCCTGACTTTAGAGGAAATGCTTTCAATTTTTCACCATTGAGGATAATGTTTGCTGTGGGTTTGTCATATATAGCTTTGATTATGTTGAGGTATGTTCCTTCTATTCCTGCTTTCTGGAGAGTTTTGATCATAAATGGATGTTGAATTTTGTCAAAGGCTTTCTCTGCATCTATTGAGATAATCATATGGTTTTTATTTTTCAATTTGTTAATGTGGTGTATTACATTGATTGATTTGCGGATATTGAAGAATCCTTGCATCCCTGGGATAAAGCCCACTTGGTCATGGTGTATGATCTTTTTAATGTGTTGTTGGATTCTGATTGCTAGAATTTTGTTAAGGATTTTTGCATCTATGTTCATCAGTGATATTGGCCTGTAGTTTTCTTTTTTTGTGGGATCTTTGTCAGGTTTTGGTATTAGGGTGATGATGGCCTCATAGAATGAGTTTGGAAGTTTACCATCCTCTGCAATTTTCTGGAAGAGTTTGAGCAGGATAGGTGTTAGCTCTTCTCTAAATTTTTGGTAGAATTCAGCTGTGAAGCCATCTGGACCTGGGCTTTTGTTTGCTGGAAGATTTTTGATTACAGTTTCAATTTCCGTGCTTGCGATGGGTCTGTTAAGATTTTCTATTTCTTCCTGGTCGAGTTTTGGAAAGTTGTACTTTTCTAAGAATTTGTCCATTTCTTCCATGTTGTCCATTTTATTGGCATATAATTTTTGATAGTAGTCTCTTATGATCCTTTGTATTTCTGTGTTGTCTGCTGTGATCTCTCCATTTTCATTTCTAATTTTATTGATTTGATTTTTCTCCCTTTGTTTCTTGATGAGTCTGGCTAATGGTTTGTCAATTTTATTTATCCTTTCAAAAAACCAGCTTTTGGTTTTGTTGATTTTTGCTATGATCTCTTTTGTTTCTTTTGCATTTATTTCTGCTCTAAGTTTTAAGATTTCTTTCCTTCTACTAACCCTGGGGTTCTTCATTTCTTCTTTTTCTAGTTGCTTTAGGTGTAGAGTTAGGTTATTTATTTGACTTTTTTCTTGTTTCTTGAGGTGTGCCTGTATTGCTATGAACTTTCCCCTTAGGACTGCTTTTACCGTGTCCCACAGGTTTTGGGTTGTTGTGTTTTCATTTTCATTCGTTTCTATGCAAATTTTGATTTCTTTTTTGATTTCTTCTGTGATTTGTTGGTTATTCAGCAGCGTGTTGTTCAGCCTCCATATGTTGGAAGTTTTAATAGTTTTTCTCTTGTAATTGAGGTCTAATCTTACTGCATTGTGGTCAGAAAAGATGCTTGGAATGATTTCTATTTTTTTGAATTTACCAAGGCTAACTTTATGGCCCAGGATGTGATCTATCCTGGAGACGGTTCCATGTGCGCTTGAGAAAAAGGTGAAATTCATTGTTTTGGGATGAAATGTCCTATAGATATCAATTAGGTCTAACTGGTCTATTGTATCGTTTAAAGTTTGTGTTTCCTTGTTAATTTTCTGTTTAGTTGATCTATCCATAGGTGTGAGTGGGGTATTAAAGTCTCCCACTATTATTGTGTTATTGGTAATTTCTCCTTTCATACTTGTTAGCATTTGTCTTACATACTGCAGTGCTCCCGTGTTGGGTGCATATATATTTATAATTGTTATATCTTCTTCTTGGATTGATCCTTTGATCATTATGTAGTGACCTTCTTTGTCTCTTTTCACAGCCTTTGTTTTAAAGTCTATTTTATCCGATATGAGTATTGCTACTCCTGCTTTCTTTTGGTCCCTATTTGCATGGAAAATCTTTTTCCAGCCCTTCACTTTCAGTCTGTATGTGTCCCCTGTTTTGAGGTGGGTCTCTTGTAGACAACATATGTAGGGGTCTTGTTTTTGTATCCATTCAGCCAGTCTTTGTCTTTTGGTTGGGGCATTCAACCCATTTACATTTAAGGTAATTACTGATAAGTATGACCCCATTGCCATTTACTTTATTGTTTTGGGTTCGAATTTATACACCATTTTTGTGTTTCCTGTCTAGAGAATATCCCTTAGTATTTGTTGGAGAGCTGGTTTGGTGGTGCAGAATTCTCTCAGCTTTTGCTTGTCTGAAAAGCTTTTGATTTCTCCTTCATACTTGAATGAGATCCTTGCTGGGTACAATAATCTGGGCTGTAGGTTATTTTCTTTCATCATTTTAAGTATGTCTTGCCATTCCCTCCTGGCTTGAAGAGTTTCTATTGAAAGATCAGCTGTTATCCTTATGGGAATCCCCTTGTGTGTTATTTGTTGTTTTTCCCTTGCTGCTTTTAATATTTGTTCTTTGTGTTTGATCTTTGTTAATTTGATTAATATGTGTCTTGGGGTGTTTCGCCTTGGGTTTATCCTGTTTGGGACTCGCTGGGTTTCTTGGACTTGGTTGATTATTTCCTTCCCCATTTTAGGGAAGTTTTCAACTATTATCTCCTCAAGTATTTTCTCATGGTCTTTCTTTTTGTCTTCTTCTTCCGGAACCCCTATGATTCGAATGTTGTAGCGTTTAATATTGTCCTGGAGGTCTCTGAGATTGTCCTCATTTCTTTTAATTCGTTTTTCTTTTTTCCTCTCTGATTCATTTATTTCTATCATTCTATCTTCTAATTCACTAATCCTATCTTCTGCCTCTGTTATTCTACTATTTGTTGCCTCCAGAGTGTTTTTAATTTCATTTATTGCATTATTCATTATATATTGACTCTTTTATTTCTTCTAGGTCCTTGTTAAACCTTTCTTGCATCTTCTCAATCCTTGTCTCCAGGCTATTTATCTGTGATTCCATTTTAATTTCAAGATTTTGGATCAATTTCACTATCATTATTTGGAATTCTTTATCAGGTAGATTCTCTATCTCTTCCTCTTTGGTTTGGTTTGGTGGGCATTTATCCTTTTCCTTTATCTGCTGGGTATTCCTCTGTCTCTTCATCTTGTTTAAATTGCTGAGTTTGGGGTGTCCTTTCTGTATTCTGGCAGTTTGTGGAGTTCTCTTTATTGTGGCATTTCCTCATTCTGTGTGGGTTTGTACAGGTGGCTTGTCAAGGTTTCATGGTTAGGGAAGCTTGTGTCGGTGTTCTGGTGGGTGGGGCTGATTTCTTCTCTCTCCTTTCGAAGACTTGGGTTGCTTTTCTGGGTGCCTGATGTCCTCTGCGGGCCTTCAGAAGTTGTTTTGTGGAATTTACTCGACGTTTAAATGCTCTTTTGATGAATTTGTGGGGGAGAACGTGTTCTCCCCATCCTACTCCTCTGCCATCTTGGCTCCTCCCTCTCGGGCATAGAGATTTTTAAAATTTATTTTCCTCTTGATTAAAAAGTAATGTGTATTTTTGGAGTAGACTCTAACTTAATTAGATTAAGTACAATTATCATCTTTCTGATATATCCTTAGTCGGAGTCTAAAATTTAAACCTGCCATAGTAGCACAATGCCTAACAAAACAGGCACAAGTCTTTTGGTCTCTGTGGGAGAGGGAGAGGGTGGGAAGATTTGGTAGAATGGCATTGAAACATGTATAATATCATATATGAAACAAGTCGCCAGTCCAGGTTCGATGCACGATACTGGATGCTTGGGGCTGGCACACTGGGATGACCCAGGGGGATGGTATGGGGAGGGAGGAGGGAGGAGGGTTCAGGATAGGGAACACATGTGTACCTGTGGTGGATTCATTTTGATATACGGCCAAACCAATACAATATTGTAAAGTTAAAAAATAAAAAAATAAAAAAAAATACACTCAATGACACAAACAAAAAAAGATTAATTACCATCGTCTAATCATACATGAATATACATAGGCACACACATACAACATATATATACACAGCTTTTTCTAAAATAAGAGGAAAAGATATTAATTAATGCTGTGATTCCATTATGAGTTTGCACCTGTGTGACATTAGCATCTGGCTCTGAGCCTCCAAGAAACTGACCAATCGCCTTCCCTCTGACTGGCATCAGAGTCCTCACAATGCTCTCTAATGGTACCTAGAGTAACTTCAATAGCCCTGTGAGCAACAAGTTAATTCTGAGCAGAATCACCCAGCAGAGCTGTATCAGAGCATCAACTGCTCAGTCTGCCTCACTTCGTGGGTCTCATGAAGGCACACAAGGTGAGCCCTTATTCTCCAAGGCCACTCCTTCAGAAGCACCCTGTGAAATCCATCCTTTCTTCTTGGCAAGGGTAACTAAATTTCAAGTATATATAGGACCTAGATATAAAACCCAACATTTTTTCACTGTTCAGACTACAATCCTGCTCATTCTTATAAAGCATATAAATATTCATAAAGATTAAGGAAAAACCATTATATGATTCCTAAAGACCTACCTGCAAGCACAACTAAAATTACAATCCACAATTACAAGAATAATAAAGAAGAGATACTTCTGAAGAAAACATAATTACATTTTCCTAGCCCCCTATTCTGGCTTCTTGTATAAAAATACAACAGTATTTTTACATGAGTAGTTCTGTTTGTAATTCTAGGTACTGTATTTTGTGCATTTACAAATATTAATCTGAGAAGGCATCCAAAGCTTCATCAGAGGGCTAAAGAGTTATTTGGCATGTTAAGAACAGCTGTAAATACGTGTAAAAAAATGAAATTAGAATACTTCTTAACACCATTCACAAAGATAAACTCAAAATGGATTAAAGACCTAAATGTAAGACCAGAAACTATAAAACTCTTAGAAGAAAACATGAGCAGCACACCCTTCAACATAAATCATAGCAAGATCTTCTATGACGCATTGCCTACAGTAATGGAAATAAAAGCAAAAGTAAACAAATGGGAAGTACTTAAACATAAATGCTTTCGCACAGCAAAACAAACCACAAACAGGATGAAAAGACAACACTCAGAATAGGAGAAAATAATTGCAAATGACACAACTGACAAAGGATTAATCTCCAAAATATACAAGTAGCTCATACAGTTAACATCAGAAAAACAAACCACCTAATCAAAAACTGAGCAGAAGACCTAAACAGACATTTCTCCAAAGAAGACATACAGATGGCCAATAGGTACATGAAAAGATGCTCAACATCACTAATTATTAGAGAAATGCAAATCAAAAGTACAATGAGGTCTCACCTCACTCTAGTCAGAAAGGCCATCATCAAAAAAATCTACAAACAATAAATGCTGGAGAGAATGTGGAGAAAAGGGAGCCCTCTTGCACTGTTGGTGGGAATGTAAATGGATACAGCCACTATGGAGAACAATACAGAGATTCCTTAAAAAAAAAAAAAAACTAGGAATAAAACTACCATATGACCCAGCAATCCCACCTGAGAAAACCACAATTCTATAAGACACATGTATCCCAGTGGTCATTGCAGCACTATTTACAATAGCTAGGACATGGAAGCAATGTAGATGTCCACCAACAGATGAATGGCTGAAGAAGTTGTGGTACATACGTTCAATGGAATATTTCTCAGCCATACAAAGGAATGAATTTAAGTCAGTTTTAGTGAGGTGGATGAACTTAGAGCCTGTTGTACAGAATGAAGCAGGTCAGAAAGAGAAAAACAAATATCATTAACAAATATTAATGCACATACATGGAATCTAGAAAAATGATCTGATGAACCTATCTGCAGGGCACCAATAGAGGCACAGACATAGAGAAGAGACTTGTGGACATAGAGGTGGAAGGAGAGTGTAAGACGAATTGAGAGAGTAGCATTGAAACATATACATTACTATATGTAAAATAGATAGCCAGTGGGAATTTGCTGTATGAGGCAGGGAGTTCAAATTAGTGCTCTGTGACAATCTAGAGTGAAATGGGGTGGGAGGTGGGAAGAAGGTTCAATAAGGAGGGGACATAAATATACCTATGCTGATTCATGTTGATGTATTGCAGAATCCAACACTACATTGTAAAACAACTCCCTGGTGGCTCTAATGGTAAAGAATCTGCCAGTAATGCAGGAGACTCGGGTTCGATCCCTGGGTTGGGAAGTTCCCCTGGAGAAGGAAAAGGCAATCCACTCCAGTATTCTTGCCTGGAGAGTTCCATGGACAGAGGAACTGAGAAGGCTACAGTCCATGGGGTCACAAAGAGTCAGACACGACTGAGAGACTTTCATACTTCACACACACACAAATAAATAAATTTAAAAAATAAATTGACAAACACACACACACAGAACAGCTGTAAAAAGTTGTATGCGCTTCTGTGAGGAAGGCTTACAAGACTCAATGAAGCTATGAGCCATGCCATGCATGGTGACTCAAGACAGTCAGGTCATAGTAAAGAGTTCTGACAAAACGTAGTCTACTGGTGAAGGAAATGGCAAACTTCTACAGTATTCTTGCCTGGAGAACCCCATGGACAGCATGAAAGGCAAAAAAGATATGATATCAGAAGATGAGCTCTCCAGTTTGGAAAGTGTTCAATATGCTACTGCAGAAGAGCAGAGAGCAATTACTAATAGCTCCAGTAAGGATGAAGCAGTTGGGTCAAAGTGGGAACAACTGCTCAGTGGATGTGTCTGGTGGTGAAAGTAAAGTCCAATGCTGTAAAGAGCAATATTGCATATAGCAACCTGGTATGTTAGGTCCATGAATCAGGGTGAATTGGATGTGGTCAAGCAGGAGATGCCAAGAGTGAACATAGACATCTTAGGAATCAGTGAACTAAAATAGATGAGAATGGGAGAATTTAATTCAGATGACCATTATATCTACTACTGTGAATAAGTATTCCCTAGAAGAAATGATCAACAAAAGAGTCCAAGATGCAGTACTTGGTGCAATCTCAAAAATGACAGAATAATCTTATTGTTTAGAATAATAGAATAATCTGCTTATTTAACTTACATGCAGAGTACATCACTCGAAATGCCAAGCTGGATGAATCACAAGCTGGAATCGAGATTGCCAGGAGAAGTTTCAACAACCTCAGATATGCAGACAAAACCACTCTAATGGCAGAAAGTGAAGAGGAACTAAAGAGCTCCTTGATGAGGGTGAAAGAGGAGAGTGAAAAAGCTGGCAATGAAACGCAACATTCAAAAAACGAAGATCATGACATCTGGTCCCATCACTTCATGGCAAATGGAAGGGGAAAAAGTGGAAGTAGTGATAGATTTTATTTTCTTGGGCTCCAAAATCACTGTGGACAGTGACTGCGACCATGAAATTAAAAGATACTTGCTCCTTGGGAGGAAAATTATGACAAACCTAGACAGTGTTTTACCAAGCAGATACATCACTTTGCCAACAAAGATCCGTCTAATCAAAACTGGTTTTTCCAGTAGCCATGTATGGATGTGAGAGTTGGACCATAATGAAGGTTGAGCACCGAAGAATTGATGCTTTTGAATTGTGCTGGAGAAGACTCTTGAGAGTTCCTTTGATGGCAAGATCAAACCACTCAACCCTAAAGGAAATCAATCCTGAATATTCACTGGAAGGACTAATGCTGAAGCTGAAATTCCAATACACTGGCCACCTTATGTGAGGTCATTGGAAAAGATCCTCATGCTGGGAAAGATTGAAAGCAAAAGGAGAAGGGGCGGCAGAGGTTGAGATGGTTAGATAGCACTACCAAGTCAGTTGACATGAATTTGAGCAAACACCGGGAGATAGTGAAGGACAGAGGAGCCTGGAGTGCTGCAGTTCATGGGGGTCACAGAGTTGGACGGGACCTAGTAACTGAACGTTTTAATCTTACCACAAGGTGGTGCTATTGCTTTAAGAACACGGAGACTAAGGCAAGCTCCTTGAACAGGCATACAACTTCTTCAGAGAAACTTGAGAAACAAAGATGTGACGTGGTCACAGAAAATCACGATAGTCTTAGGCTTTCAAGTAAGACATATACAGACGGACACAACTGGTTGAGAAACACAGAAACAGTAACATGGAGAAAACTGTAAAAGCCAAAACCAGGAGGTAGGGAAATCATAAGTGAATAGAAATTATGAGTCAATTGAAATAATATCAAATTGCATGAGTTGTATCATGTCCTGATAATGATTTATTTCTCTATAAAACCTGCTGAGAATACTTAGCTTCATATTTCTTATTTCCTTATCCATCTTTCCAATCTATTATCTGAGATCATCTGAGTGAGCCGATGTGCCTTGCAACTTGGAAGAGAAATTAGCATAACTATTTCCCAAATCTGTTTCCTCACTTCTTCACTTTCACTTCTTACTTTCATGTATTGGAGAAGGAAATGGCAACCCATGCCAGTGTTCTTGCCTGGAGAATCCCAGGGACGGCGGAGCCTGGTGGGCTGCTGTCTATGGGGTTGCACAGAGTCGGACACGACTGACGCGACTTAGCAGCAGCAGCAGCAGCATTTCTAAATCTACTGCCATGCTTAGATCAAGCTTTCATTCTTACTCACATAGATGACTAGAATAATAATTTATACCTTCCAAGGTTTCAGTCATCCTTCATGTAACCTCTCTAAAACACAAATCTTGTCACTCTGTTCATAAATAATGCACATGTGAGCACTGGCACATCATACAACAGTAAATCATAGTGTTGGCTCCAGAATGGTTCTACTCTCTCTGTGTACATGTGCTGGAGGTTGAGAGAGGAGCATTATCATACCCTTTAAGAAGGGAACTGTATCTCAGAAAGGCTGGGCGATTTAATTCACTGTTTGGGCTTGCATCACCAAGTATATGCTGAAGACCTCTGCTTCACTCCACCTTCTCCTGACCTTAGGATGCATATAGGCAACTGTAAAGACTTACAGACAGCTGAATCTGAACATGTCTAAAGCAAAGCTCATTAGCTTTTCCTTCTTATGAGAGTGATTTAATTTCTTTCTTTAAAGACTGTTATTACCACTTGTCCAGGTCAAAAAGCTTGGGTTCCTCCCTGACCTCTCCCACTTCCTCATTCATATTCAAGAAATCACCAAGTTCTCTTAATTCTCTTAATTCTGCTTCTTAAATATTTTTTAATCTAAACTCTTCTATCCCACCGAATTACCTTATTCTTATCCATTTCTCTCAGGTAAGTCACTTACAAGTCTTCTCCACCTACTCTAGTGCTCCAACCCTCACCTCCACCAAGCAAATCCATTCTATAGTCTGTATTTGTCCATGGAGTGTGTGCATGTGTGCTAAGTCACTTCAGTTGTGTCTGACTCCTTGAAACCCTATGGACTGTAGCCTGCTAGGCTCCTCGGTCCATGGGATTCTCCAATCAAGAATACTGGAGTGAGTTGCCATGCCATCCTCCAGGGGCTCTTCCCAACCAAGGGATCAAACCCATGTCTCTTATGTCTCCTGCATTGGCAGATGAGTTCTTTCCTAATAGCACCACCTGGAAAGCCCATTTGTCCATGGATGACTACTTAAATAAATTGTAATAGATTATGATATATGTATACAGTATATTATTGAATAGCCTTTAGAAAGAATAAAGCAGATTTGTATGTGCTAAATAGAAAGTTTTCTAGAATATTTTGCTTAATAAAAATGCAAACTACTGAACAGTATCTATGATATCACCCTTTTAGGCAAACTAATTATAAAGTATAAAAAATGTTGTCATATGTGTGTACAGATTTTTATTATTTTTATAACTATTCCAAATAAAATGGCTACTTACAAGGAGAAGTACTAAGGGCCTGGAGTGGTAAAGGCAGAAGTATGGAGACTTTATTAATTTTCTACTATGGAAATTTTCAAACACACATATATGTAGGGAGAATAGATCATTTCTTCCTTCCTCATGATCCAGCTTCAATAATGATCAGTTCGATTTGTTTATATTCCTACCCACTCACTGGAGAAGGAAATGGCAACCCACCCCAGTGTCCTTGCCTGGAGAATCCCAGGGACGGGGGAGCCTGGTGCGCTGCTGTCTATGGGGTCGCACAGAGTCAGACACGACTGAAGCGACTTAGCAGCAGCAGTTACTTTTATCTACAATGGATTATTTTAAAGCAAGTTCCAGACATTGTATTATTTAATTAGTAAATAATTCAGTATTTATGGCTAAGACAGAGCTGTCCAATAGAACTGTCTGCAATGATAGAAATATTCTACACATGTACCTGTCCAATACATAGCTAATCATACATGGCTACCAAGCATTGAAATGTGGCTGATGTGCCTGAAAAACTAAACATTTTAACTTTAAAATTTTAATTGACCTAAATCTAAATTTAAATAGCTACATGTAGCTGGTGGTTACCATATAGAATAGCACAGCTCTTAGATATAAAAACTCTTTTAAAAAAAAAATAATTGCTATATATCACATTAAAAATTACTACTTCTTTAACATCATCAACGGAGAAGGCAATGGCACCCCACTCCAGTACTCCTGCCTGGAAAATCCCATGGATAGAGGAGCCTGGAAGGCTGCAGTCCATGGGGTCGCTTAGGGTCGGACACGACTGAGCAACTTCACTTTCACTTTTCACTTTCATGCGTTGGAGAAGGAAATGGCAACCCACTCCAGTGTTCTTGCCTGGAGAATCCCAGGGACGGGGGAGCCTGGTCGGCTGCCGTCTATGGGGTCGCACAGAGATGGACACGACTGAAGTGACTTAGCAGTAGCAGTAACATCATCAGATTTGAAATGCCAGGGCTCAAATTTCCCCAGATACATTATAATTGTTCTTTTACAGTTAATTTGTTTGAATCTAAATCCAAACACTTTATAGCTGGGTTGATATATCTCAAGTTCTCTTAATCTAAATTGAAGAAAGTAGGGAAAACCACTAGACCATTCAGGTATGACATAAATCAAATCCCTTATAATTATACAGTGGAAATGACAAATAGATTCAAGGGATTAGATCTGATAGACAGACTGCCTGAAGAACTATAGATGGAGGTTCGTGACATTGTACAAAAGGCAGGGATCAAGACCATCCCCAAGAAAAAGAAATGCAAAAAGGCAATATGGTTGTCTGAGGATGCCTTATGAATAGCTGAGAAAAGAAGAGAAGCTAAAGGCAAAGGAGAAAAGGAAACATATATCCATCTGAATGCAGAGTTCCAAAGAATAGCAAGGAGAGATAAGAAAGCCTTTCTCAGTGATCAGTGCAAAGAAATAGAGGAAAACAACAGAATGGGAAAAACTAGAGATCTCTTCAAGAAAATTAGAGATACCAAGGGAACATTTCATGCAAAGATGGACACAATAAAGGACAGAAATGATATGGACCTAACAGAAGCAGAAGATATTAAGAAGAGGTGGCAAGAATACACAGAAGAACTATACAAAAAAGATTTTCATGACCCAGATAACCATGATGGTGTGAGCTCTAACCTAGAAACAGACATCCTGGAATGTGAAGTTGAGTGGGCCTTAAGAAGCATCACTACAAACAAAGCTAGTGGAGGTGATGGAATTCCAGCTGAGCTATTTCAAATCCAAAAAGATGATTCTGTAAAGTGCTGCACTCAATATGCCAGCAAATTTGAAAAACTCAGCAGTGGCCACAGGACTGGAAAAGGTCAGTTTTCCTTCCAATTCCAAAGAAAGGCAACGCCAAAGAATGTTCAAACTACCACACAATTGCACTCATCTCACAAGCTAACAAAGTAATGCTCAAAATTCTCCAGGCCAGGCTTCAACATTACGTGAACTGAGAACTTCCAGATGTTCAAGCTGGATTTAGAAAAGGCAGAGGAACCAGAGATCAAATTGCCAACATCCATTTGATCATCAAAAAAGCAAGAGAGTCTCAGAAAAACATCTACTTCTGCTTTATTGACGACACTAAAGTCTTTGTGTGGATCACAATAAACTGTTGAAGATTCTTAAATAGATGGGAATACCAGACCACCTGACCTGCCTGCTGAGAAATCTGTATGTAGGTCAGGAAGCAGCAATTAGAACTGGACATAGAACAACAGACTGGTTCCAAATCTGGAAAGGCATATGTCAAGGCTGTATATTGTCACCCTGCTTATTTAACTTATATGCAGAGTACATCACGCGAAATACTGGGCTGGAGGAAGCACCGGCTAGAAACAAGATTGCTGGGAGAAATGTCAATAACCTCAGATATGCAGATGATCCCACCCTTTTGGCAGAAAGTGAAGAAGAACTAAGAGACTTTTGATGAAAGTGAAAGAGGAGAATGAAAAAGTTGGCTTAAAACTCAACATTCAGAAAATTAAGATCATGGTATCTGGTCCCATCATTTGGTGGCAAATAGATGGGGAAACAATGGAAACAGTGACAGACTTTATTTTCTTGGGCTCTAAAATCACTACAGATGCAGCCATGAAATTAAAAGATGCTTGCTCCTTGGAAGAAAAGCTATGACCAACCTCGACAGCATATTAAAAAGCAGAGACATTACTTTGCCAACAGAGCTCTGTCTAGTCAAAGCTATGGTTTTTCCAGTAGTCTTGTATGGATGTGAGAGTTGGACTATAAAGAAAGCTGAGTGCTGAAGAATTGATGCTTTTTAACTGTGGTATTAGAGAAGATTCTTGAGAGTCCCTTGAAATGCAAGGATATTGAACCGCAAGGATATTGAACCAGTCAATCCTAAAGGAAATCAGTCCTGAATACTCATTGGAAGGACTAATGCTGAAGCTGAAATTCAAATCCTTTGGCCACCTGATGCGAAGAACTGACTTATTGGAAAAGACCCTGATGCTGGGAAAGATTGAAGGCGGGAGGATAAGGCGATGACAGAGGATAAGATGGTTGGATGGCATCACTGACTCCATGGACGTGAAGTTGAGTAAGCTCCAGGAGTTGGTAATGGACAGGGAATACTGGCGTGCTGCAGTCCATGGGGTCACAAAGAATCAGACACGACTGAGCGACTGGACTGAACTGAACTCTGTTGATGATCTATGATTTTTCACTTTATATCAACCTATATAGTTTGAGTGTTTAAAAAGGCCTTAAACCATGGCTGTATCACTTTTAAGGATTAGTATCAGTATATCATTAGGGCATGTCTGAGGTGGTGGGACTGTATGCCAATACTTGTGTGTATTAAAGAAAGCTTACTTTTTAAAAAAAGTATAAATCTTTTTATATCCTTTCTCTGCTTAAAATGCTTCAGTTTTTCTCTCAGCTTCCAGGAAAACATTGAACCTATTCTACAGGTCTTCCAAGATTCTTGGAAGGTTTTCAAGAAGGTTTTGATGCCTCTCTTACCTCTTTCTTTCTGCCTTCCTCTTTTCCAACCCTCTCACTGCAATCATACTGATTCCCTTTCAGTTTCCATAATAAGCCATGATCTTCTTCTCTAGTGACTCTCTGCATACACTGTTCCACTTCTTGATGTTTTTTCCTTCTGTTTTGCCCATAACTTCTATTCACTGTAGCTCTAGATTAAGAGTTATTTCCTCTATGAAGTCTTCTCTCACCTAAGACTCGGTTACAGGTCTTAAAGAACCCTGTGCTTACAGCTATCACAGTCTTGACTACACTGAGGTTCAAAACTGCCTTTCCATATTTAATTCTGTGGAGACTCTTTTTGAGTAAGGATTATGTCAAATATATTTTTGTAACTGTGGTTGCTATTAGAAATGCCTAACACATGATAGATCTTTTATTAAATATTTATTGAATCAATGAATTAGGTATTTTACTCAAGGTCAAAAATCAACAATTTTCTTTGGAGCTAGTATTGTCAAATCAGAGAAGGCAATGGCACCCCACTCCAGTACTCTTGCCTGGAAAATCCCATGGATGGAGGAGGCTGGTAGGCTGCAGTCCATGCGGTCGCTATGAGTCGAACATGACTGAGCGACTTCCCTTTCACTTTTCACTTTCATGCATTGGAGAAGGAAATGGCAACCCACTCCAGTGTTCTTGCTTGGAGAATCCCAGGGACGAGGTGGGCTGCCATCTATGGGGTCGCACAGAGTCGGACACAATGGAAGCGACTTATCAGCAGGAGCAGCAGTGCCCCACAAGACTGTGAAGTGACTTAGCATATTAGCATATTGTCAAATGCTACTTTGAACCATTTAGTCTTATAATGTTCTTATTTTTCCCTATTTATTGTTTATTTTTCTTTCCACTTGCTAGAATATAAGCTCCATGGGGGCAGGGATCTTTATCTGTTTTGTTCACTGATGATATAAAACTTACAGAAGAGAGCTGGACAACAGTAGGCACTCAATAAATATTTTTTGGATGAAAAAATCCCTTCTCTGGAAATAATGTACAATAATGTTTTCTTATCAAGTTTACTGAGGTATAATTTACATACAGTAAATTATATCTATTTAATTATATAATTCCATGAGTTTTGACAAATGATTGTACTCATGTAACCACCATGATGATCAAGATATAGAACAATTCCATCACCTCAAAATATTCCCTTGTATCCTTTGTCAATCAATAATTCCAAGCCCAGGCAATCACTGATGTGCTCTCTGTATAGATTAGATCAGCCTCTCCTAATGTTTCATATAGGGATCACACAACAGGTACTGTCCTGAATTTGACTTCTTTTACTCTGCACATTGTTTTAGAAATAATGACTTGTAGTTTCTTTTTTTGCGCAAGTTTTGTTATCTCTATGTAATGCTGTGACTTGTGAGTATCTCTACCCACACTTTAGGCTTGTGCTGGATGTTTCTGTGCTTGGTGTTACTATAGGAACCAGATGGTGGCACCAGACTACTGCACAGAACCCACTACAGAATTCTGAGTCCAAGCCCAAGTCTCTGTGCCCATTAATTAGGTGATGTATGACTGAAAGAGACGTTGAATATGTTTCTTTCACTAAATTAGTTAATTTAGTGTTGCTCCTTCATAGGAGGAGTGATGGAATAGAAGTTAAACATATGATTCCTAGAACCAGATTGCAGGGTTTGCATCTTGGCTGTGCCACTAACTAGCTGTGTGATCCTGGGCAAGTCAATTAGTCTGTAAAATAGAGATGTTTTCTAAGTCATTGTAAGAATTGAATATGTTAAGCTGTGCTAAGTATTTAGAATAATACTTGGCAAGTGGTAACCTCTCAGTAAGTTTCTACTGATGCTGTTATTTACATTGTTGAAGCAGTGTTTTGCCCGCTGTCACATAAATCAGAAGATCATTAAGGATGTATATAGGAGCCCTCAAAAGTCTTTGGCACAGTCATTTTCTTTGCAAATTTTACTTTGATATATTCTAGTGCTTTGATTTGTCTATTTTTGAGAAATCTCCATATTCTTATTATGCAATTCAAATCCTTGATCATGTCCCTATGGGAAAAAAGGTCTCTTTCAAACCTTATGATGAAGTTACAACTCCCTGGACATGATATTTACTTTGCTTAAGAGGGAATAACATCTCCTAATAACTGGATATATTTTTCAATACATGAAGGTTTAATTTTCATATGGAAAGATAATGACTGACAGACTGAATGTTGTATCAGTCAGAAGCAACTTCTTAAAATATAATTTTAAATTTTAAATCATATATTTGAAAACAAAGAAGATTTCTGAAAAACTGAAGCTTTGTGAAAAACACTAAAATTAAGATAAGATATGTGTTTGTTATTAAGCTACTGTCCCTCAGCTTCAAATCCATCCTCTGTTTGCCTCTATAAAGGTGGGGACAGAATTCTGCAAACCCCATTACGTCCTTCTTTGCCATTTGGACCCTGTTAGGCTCCCTTAATACAGATGCTGGAGGGAGACTGGAAGGCTGGAGTGAATGGAAGAATCTGACTCCTTCCTTTCTGCTTCTCATCCCTCTCCCATCACCCCAGCAAAGACTCTTCACTTTGAGTGTCATGCCTTCTGTTAGCCAGAGCTGATTCTAGTTTGCAATTTTCCCAGCACTTCTAGAACCAGCTCCATTGCACCTCTCCAGAGATACCAGCCCCAACTAGCTCATGTTCCTTCCTCAGAGGTCTCAGTCCAGCTCTGCAGTCCCTCATTCAAACACCTGGAGCCCCAATCACTGCACAGCAGGATCCCTCCTCAGAAGTCTGAGTCCTAGCCCCAAAAGGCTCCTCCTTCAAGCTTCTAAGATTTACTTTCCTAACTTTTTTCTTAATTCCCCCAGTCCTAGCTGTGATAGCCGCTTTCTTCAATATCCATTTCCATCATACCTTCAGTGTTCCCTGTTTACCTTGCCAGTTCTCTAATATCTGTTAACAATATAATTCTCTATATCAGTGTGTGACAAGATGTCATCTAGGTTATCTTCAGCAAACTTCCCAGACTATCTGTGCATTTATTTATTATCTCTCTCTGTTTATCTTATTATCTTTCTATTTAGCTAGTCAGTACATTTTTATCAAGAATTTTACATATTTTGTGGAGATCACTTGACAGTCTGACTTGGTGTACAGAATTCTCTTCCTGGTGTGGTTTGAAATATACTTTATGGCCCCAGCATATCTCCCATAGGAGCCTGTTGCCTACTAAAATTTCCAGTATTATGAAAATCATCCTTTTTTGTATGAGTTTTAAGAGGATCAGATCCTCTTAAAACTCATCTCTGCAGATGATCTGCAGAGATCCTCTTAAAACTCATCTCTGCAGATCTCTGCAGATACTCCTCGGAGGGTACAACATGGTATCATTTATAGGTTAGTAAGTTATATTGGAACATGGGACATTGTAAGTATCCATAAATAGCATATGAGCCCCTTTCCTGAATGTTCTCCTATATCCCCAGGAACTTCTTACTGATGTGCACATTATGCTTTCAATGAGTATGTGTCAAGCGCGCATGACAGTTGAGGTAGGGAAGACTTACTGTGGGACAAGAGGCAATGTTTGAGTGTGGTGGTCTCATAGTCAGAAGGCAACCTGAGGACAATGGCTACTTGAAAAGAGAGGGGAAGAGAAATAGCAAGAAAGAGTGTTGCTTATTTCAGAAGTCTCATCTTAGGCTGGCCTCCTGAGGTAAAGATCGTGCTTGAGATAAAATTGAATTGGCAACAAACTATCTTTCCTGGGAACCTGGTAAGAAATTATTTCTTGCATCAGGGTATAGATTCCCCTCTACATCTACTTCAGTTCAGTTCAGTTCAGTTCAGTCGCTCAGTCATGTCCAACTCTTGGCAACCCCATGAATCGCAGCACGCCAGGCCTCCCTGCCCATCACTAACTCCCAGAGTTCACTCAGACTCACGTCCATCGAGTCAGTGATGCCATCCAGCCATCTCATCCTCTGTCATCCCCTTCTCCTCCTGCCCCCAATCCCTCCCAGCATCAGGGTCTTTTCCATTGAGTCAACTCTTCGCATGAGGCGGCCAAAGTACTGGAGTTTCAGCTTTAGCATCATTCCTTCCAAAGAAATCCCAGGGCTGATCTCCTTCAGAATGGACTGGTTGGATCTCCTTGCAGTCCAAGGGACTCTCAAGAGTCTTCTCCAACACCACAGTTCAAAAGCATCAATTCTTCGGCGCTCAGCTTTCTTCACAGTCCAACTCTCACAGCCATACATGACGACCGGAAAAACCATAGCCTTGACTAGGCGGACCTTTGTTGGCAAAGTAATGTCTCTGCTTTTGAACATGCTATTACATCTACTTCATCCCCTCTACATTAGTGCAAAATCAGTCATCAGATCAGGTTTACTGAGAATCACTGACCTAGGCAAACTCAACATGTGAAATAAATTATAGATTAAGAAATTACATTTCTTTTGCAATCCCTTTTCTTCCTTTAGGCAAGACCAGTTTTTCTTAAGCAGTTCTGGGAATGAAGAACTGACAAATGCTTATTCACTTAGCCCAGGTGTCTCCATATCTCCTTCATCCTCATTCACAAGGTTTCCAGCATGGAAACTTTTCATTAACCTTTTTTTTCCTCCTATTCTCCAAATGTTGTCAGAGAAAAGTTGTTTTTAGAATTTTTTCTTATATCAATATCTGTGTCCAAATTTTTATTTTTTTTCCTCAGCAGAGCTGTCTTTAGAGAGGGCTTTGCGTATGCTAAGCAGCATCACAAAAGTATAAGAAAACCGAAAGAAAAGATGGCGCAAGGAGAGCAATGTCAGCATCACAGTGGAATAAGATATCCCTTATTTTTGTCTCCTCCTTCTACTGCCAACAGTAATCTAGCATTTATCCACAGACACAAGTTCTTTGTGAGAGCTATGGATCCAGTACTATACACCAGGAGACCCAGGAGGAGTCATACCAGGTAATAGGCATACAAACCTAGGTCCTGGCTTTGGACCCTGCAGTGTTCACAAACCAGCTGCAGTCCTTCTCTGCCTCAGTCTGGGAACCCCTGGAAGACTGTCTTAGACAATTACCCACAGATGCAAAAGATTTTGTGGAAGCCCAGGTTTCCAGAGAATTCCTAGGAAATTGTTGGAGCAAAAAAAAAAAAAAAAAAAAAAAAAATGTGAGTTTGAAACATTGGACTGGGTAAAAGGAACAACTTGACTTTACCCACATCATCTCTCCCTCAAGGTTGCACAGCTCAGGGCCAGGAATGATCTTCCTTAGCCTGGGTTTATCCTGTAGGTGAAAGGGAGAGTCTGTGAGTGAGCACCCACCTTCCTCAATTGTGTGGGACATTGCCAAAGGGGCTTATTTCTCTCTCACCTCATCCAGAGTACTTAATCATGAGCTGCAAGCCGGGGAGATGGGAAGAGTCTGGGAGGATAGCATATAGGACTACTGGAGAGCTTAAGGGGCAAAGATCCTACTAATTGCAGTGTGAACTCCATCAAAAAGCACACACATGAGCCACTGGGAATACCTTTAACTGGCCCACAGGCATTCCCAGAATTCCATGAACCTCAACCATATCCACTTCTACCTCAACCCTCTGTATACTCCTAAGGGCAGTGGTGAAAGTGACCTTTGGCAGACAGCTGATGAGCATGCACAGAAAGCCGATTTGGATCTGAGGGTTAGCAGGAGATAATAAATTTAAGACTTAGTTTCACCTTTGGAAAAACAAAAAGGAGGATGTCAGCACTTGACCTAGTATGTTATAGGATTGAGAGAAAGCATATAAACTTAAGAATTCTGCTACAAGAGGAAGCAAGAAGCATGGAGCAGGTATATCCACAGACGTCCTGAGAAAGCCTCAGAATCCTTACCAGGGTTAAAAAATGTATCTTGCTGAAGGCAGAGGGTAAAGACTGGAGGAAGCAGCTACTAGTTCATATGCAAAGATAGCTATGCACAACTTTAAGGAACATGAAAAATCAAGGAAACATGATCCCATCAAAAATCACAATAATCTTCTAGTCACTGACCTGAAACACATGGAGATCTATAATTTAAAACAGCTGTTTTGAGGAAACTCAATGGGTTACAAGAAACCGCTGAAAGAAAATTCAATGAAATTAGGAAAACAATGTATAAACAAAATAAGTTCAACAGAGATAAAAATAACAACAGTCAAACAGAAATTCTGGAGCTGAAGAATACAGTGAACGAAATACAATAGAAAGCATCAGTAGCAGCAGAGATCAAGCAAAAAAAAAAAAAAAGGAATATGTGAGACAGAAGACAGAAGAGAATAAAGAAAAAAGAATAAAAAAGGGTGAAGATTTATGGGATACCATTTAAAGAACTAATTTGTGGATTATTGGAGTTCCAGAAGAAACAGAGAGGGAGAAGATGGCAGAAAGATTTTGTAAGGAAATAATGACTGAGAACATCCCAAATTGGGGAAAGATTTGGATATCTAAGTTCATGAACCTCACAGGTCATCAAACAAAATTAACTTAAAGAGATCCCTTCCAAGACACAGCATAATAAAACTTTCAAATGTCAAAAACATAGAAACTTAAAAGCAGCAAAAGAAAAAGAGCTTGAGACTTACAAGGGAACTCCCTAAGCTATCAGCAGATTTTTCAGCACGGATCTTGCAACCAGAGGAAGTGGAATCATATATTCAAAGTGCTGAAAGAAAAAAGGCTGCCAAGCAAAAATGCTTTACCTATAAAGCTGCCCATCAGAAATGAAGGAGCAATAAAGACTTTCTCAGACAAAAAAAAAAAATTAAGGGAATTCATTACTACTAGATCTATCTTACAAGAAATGCTGAAAGGAGATCTTCAAGCAGAAGTGACAGGTCACCAATTAGTAACATAAATGCTATGAAAATATAAAGCACAATAGTAAAGCTAAGTAGAGACAAATTTAGAATACCCTAACTGAGTGCCAAAGAATTTATGCTTTTGAACTGTGGTGTTGGAGAAGACTCTTGAGAGTCCCTTGGACTGCAAGGAGATCCAACCAGTCCATCCTGAAGGGGATCAGTCCTGGGTATTCACTGGAAGGACTGATGCTGAAGCTGAAGCTCCAATACTTTGGCCACCTGATGTGAAGAGCTGACTCATTTGAAAAGACCCTGATGCTGGGAGGGATTGGGGGCAGGAGGAGAAGGGGATGACAGAGGATGAGATGGCTGGATGGCATCACCGACTGGTTGGACATGAGTTTGGGTAGACTCTGGGAGTTGGTGATGTACAGGGATGCCTGGCGTGCTGTGATTCATGGGGTTGCAAAGAGTCAGACACGACTGAGCGACTGAATTGAACTGAGTTCTATAATATGGTGGAGCGCTAACCACTTAACTTAATATAAAGCTTAAAAGAGTATTAAAAATAACTAAAACCACAATAATCTGATAATGAACACACAATATAAAAAGAGATAAGTTGTGACATCAAAAATGTATGTGATCTAAATTAAGTTGTTAACATCTTAAAATAGAGCATTATGAGTGTTATGTTTTATGTAAGTTTCATGGTAACCATAAACAATAAAACAAACCTATAGTGAATTCACAAACAGATAAAAAGAAGGTATTCAAGGCATAGGCAAACACTATGAGAAATCAGTATTTTACAAAGGAAGGTAGCAATATATGAAGAAAAAAACAAGGAAACTATAACACATCCAGAAAAAAATTAATAAGATGACATTAGTAAGTTCTAACCTATCAACAATTACTCTAAAAGTAAATGGATTAAGTTCTCCAATCAAAATGTATAAAGTGGGTGATGGACTTAGAGTTGGTCATATGCTGCCTACAATGGACTCATTCCGGCTTTAAGGACACATCAAAGCTTAAAATGAAAGCAAAGCAAGAGATATTCTTAGAAAGCAAAGCCAAAAGTGAGCAGGAATAGCTTTATTTATATCAGACAAAATAGATTTTAGACCAAAAACAGTAACAAGAGACCAAGGAGGTCATATATAATGATAAAAGGGTTAATTCAGTAAGAAGATGTACCAGGACTTCCATGGTGGGCCAGTGGTTAAGAATCTACCTGTGAATGCAGAAGACATGTGTTCAATCCCTGGTCTGCGAAGATCCCACGTGCTGCAGGGCACCTAAACCTGTGTACCACAACTGTTGAGCTCTTGCTCTAGAGCCTTCAGCATGAAGTTGCAGAATGCAACTCCTGAGCCTATGTGCTGCATCTACTGAAGCTAGCATGCCCTGGAGCCTGTGCTCTGCAATAAGAGATGCCACTGCCATGAGTACGAGCACTGCAATTAGAGAGTACCCCCCATGTGCCGTAACTAGAGAAAGCCAGCGTACAGCAACAAAGACTCAGCACAGCCAAAAAAAAAAAATTAATTTAAAAATTATAAAAAAGATGTGACAATAATAAATATATGTATTATGCATCCATTATTAGAGTATCTAAATATTTAGCACAAATAATAACAGATCTGTAAATAAACAAAAGGTTAAAAAAGTCTGAGACAGACAAGGGCATCTGCACTATAAACTATAACGTTAATATTATAACTTAATAATATTAAAGAATTAATGTTGTTTTTTAGATGTGCATTGTGTTTTCATGTTTCAAAAGAGTCAGAGAAAGACAAATACAGAATGAGATCACTTATATGTGGACCCTAAAAAATTTGAACTTGTAGAAACAGAGGAGAATGGTGGTTGCCAGGGGCTGAGGAGTGGGAGTGAGGGGAATGCAGAGATATTGGACAAAGGGTATAAACTTCCAGTTACAAGATGAGTAAATTCTGGGGATCCAAGGTATAGCATAGTGACTATAGTTAACAATGCTTTATTATATACTTAAAATTGCCAGGAGAGTAGACCTTAATGGCTCTCACCACCACCACCTCCAAAAAAAAAAAAAAAAGGTAATTATGTGAGGTGATGGATGTGCTAACTAACTTTATTTTGGTAATCTTTTCACAACATATATGTATCAAATAATCATATTGTACATTTTAAACTTACACACTATTATATTATATAGGGCTCATCCTAAAAATGTTGCTGGACTGAGCGTAGTGAGAAATGAGAGGAGAGAAGATAAAATCAAGAATCCAGAGTCAGACTTTGGATACAGCTTCTGTGATAGCCAGTGGTCCTTTTGTTTCAAATCTCCTATTTTTGGTGACATTACTTTGCACAACTTCATCACCTCTGTGGAATCCACTCTGCTGCTAAGTTGCTAAGTCGCTTCAGTCGTGTCCGACTCTTTGTGACCCCATGGACTGCAGCCTACCAGGCTCCTCCGTCCATGGGATTTTCCAGGCAAGAGTACTGGAGTGGGGTGCCATTGCCTTCTCCTGTAACTGCATAGTGATACACCAATTCAACTTACTGCTATGGGGGAAAAACACCATTTAATGAGACATGAAGACAAAGCACAAACCCGACTAAGGGGACACACACTGTGGACCACAGCACTACTATGACCAGAGCAAGTGGGGGGACGGGGAGGGGAGATGGATGGGTAAACTACAGCCTCGGGGGCTGGGGCGGCGGGTCTGGATTGACAACGACTAAGCAGACAACAGGATGAGATAGGAAATCAAAACCAATGATGAAAGCAGACACACTGTCAGAGAACTCCAACAGCAAGGAAAACATACAGAACTGTTCTATTACAAATATTCTAAAGAAATAAAGCATGAAACCACAGAGAAATCGTCAAAGAATTTTAAATATCAACTAATCAGCCAATGATGCGAATTATAAAAACAGTGTGTCAAAAGATCACAAAATGGACTAGTTACCACTTCACAGGCTCTTGCCCATTATGATTGTTTGCTCATACTATGCACCCACACAGAGCATTTCTCACAGAGGCTGTCCCCATTCATGACCACATTCCAGTTTTTCTGGTACAGAAAGCTTTATTCACTGGTGATTAAAACCTGATTCACTAGTGAGTCTCACACCAAAGTAGGTCATATTTTACAAAAGGTTGGCAAATTTCCTTATTTCCAAGAACTGGATAGTTAGTTTTTTCTTGACCAGGTTTAGAACAGCTTATCATGTATGCAAGAGTCCTTTTTTGGGGAATCTATTTTAGTAAGTGCTAAGCTACCTGGTAGAATCCATGGTTTCTTTCTTTTAGACGTATCCCTGGAATGTGCCACTCAGGGCTCAAGATTCTTTGCTAAAAAATGGCTGGAGAGGAATTCTATAGATATGAATCTCAAAGGCTTAACTTTCTTAATACTTATTAGTGCTTTATGTTAATACATACCTGTAACTTTTCTCAATTTTAATTTTAACATATATTCATCAGCTGCAAACTTGGCTGTAGTAAGCATCTGATGAGGTCAACAAAGTGAGGACTCATTACTATCAGTTGTGGTTGTTGCTGCTGGTTTTTTTTTTAACTTTATTTTTAAAAGTTTTAGATTTACAGAAAAATGTTACTGCTATTTTATGTAGGTTAGCTACATAGAATCCTTGTGTTAAGGGTACAGGGGACCCTGGTTATCCTCTTAGAATCAACCACTCAGTCCTGACCCTTTCACCATTTCCTAACCTATCAGTTCAGTTCAGTCACTCAGTCATGTCCGACTCTTTGCAACCCCATGAATCGCAGCATGCCAGGCCTCCCTGTCCATCACCAACTCCCGGAGTTCACTCAGACTCACATCCATCAGGTCAGTGATGCCATCCAGCTATCTCATCCTCTGTCGTCCCCTTCTCCTCCTGACCCCAATCCCTCCCAGCAGCAGAGTCTTTTCCAATGAGTCAACTCTTCGCATGAGGTGGCCAAAGTACTGGAGTTTCAGCTTTAGCATCATTCCTTCCAAAGAAATCCCAGGGCTGATCTCTCAGAATGGACTGGTTGGATCTCCTTGCAGTCCAAGGGACTCTCAAGAGTCTTCTCCAACACCACAGTTCAAAAGCATCAATTCTTCGGCACTCAGCCTTCTTCACAGTCCAACTCTCACATCCATACATGACCACAGGAAAAACCACAGCCTTGACTAGACAAACCTTTGTTGGCAAAGTAATGTCTCTGCTTTTGAATATGCTACCTAGGTTGGTCATAACTTTCCTTCCAAGGAGTAAGCGTCTTTTAATTTCCTGGCTGCAGTCACCATCTGCAGTGATTTTGGAGCCCAAGAAAATAAAGTCTGACACTGTTTCCACTATTTCCCCATCTATTTCCCATGAAGTGATGGGACCAGATGCCATGATCTTCATTTTCTGAATGTTGAGCTTTAAGCCAACTTTTTCACACTTCTCTTTCACCTTCATCAAGAGGCTTTGTAGTTCCTCTTCACTTTCTGCCATAAGGATGGTGTCATCTGCATATCTGAGGTTATTGATATTTCTCCCAGCAATCTTGATTCCAGCTTGTGCTTCTTCCAGCCCAGCGTTTCTCATGATGTACTCTGCATAGAAGTTAAATAAGCAGGGTGACAATATACAGCCTTGACGTACTCCTTTTTCTATTTGGAACCAGTCTATTGTTTCATGTCCAGTTCTAACTGTTGCTTCCTGACCTGCATACAAATTTCTCAAGAGGCAGGTCAGGTGGTCTGGTATTCTCATCTCTTTCAGAATAACACTGGCCAAATCACTTTGGATTTTTTGACTAGAAAATTGTACTAAGGTGGCTCAGATGGTAAAGCGTCTGCCTGCATGCAATGCGGGAGACCCAGGTTCGATTCCTTGGTTGGGAAGATCCCCTGGAGAAGGAAATGGCAATCCACTCCTGCACTCTTGCCTGGAAAATCCCATGGATGGAGAAGCCTGATAGGCTACAGTCCATGGGGTAGCAAAGAGTCGGACATGACTGAGCGACTTCACTTTCACTCTCAAGCAGGGGTCCAGTATCCCAAAACCAGACTTAGGGAGGAGGGAGTGGAGGGAAGCCAAGATACTAGACATGACTCATTGGATATAACCTGACCATCATTAACAGAACGTTTTTGAGGCCAGCCAAAGGGGCCAGTGTAACAAAAAGATGCGTAAAACTAGAAATCACAAAATTCCTAGAAGAAAAACATAGGCAGAATACTGTATAACATAAATTGTAGCAATACTCTTTTGGATCTGTCTAGTAAAGCAAAGGACATAAAAGCAAAAATAACACATGGGACCTAATTAAGTTTAAAAGTTTTTGTAGAGCAAAGGAAACCACTGACAAAATAAAAAGACAATCTACAGAATGGAAGAAAATATACACAAGTGAGATGACCAATAAAGGTTAAATACAAAATATATAAACAGCTCATACAACTCAATATCAAAACCAAAAAACAAACAATCTGATTTTTAAAATGGGCAGAAGACCTAAATAGACATTTTTCCAAAGAAGACATATAGATGGTCAACAGGCAAGTGAAAAGATGCTAACCACTATTAATCATCAGAGGAATGCAAATTAAAACTACAAAGAGATAATCACATCACACCTGTCAGAATGATTATCATCAAAAAAGAACACAAGTAATAAATGTTGGTGAGAATGTGAAGAAAAGGGAATCCTCATATATTGTTGGTGGAAACATAAATTATTGCAACCACTGTGAAAAATGCTATAGAGGTTTCTCAAAAAGCTAAAAATAGAACTACCACATGAGCCAGCAATTGTATTCCTGGGTATATATACAAAAAAAAAAAAAAAAGAAAGAAAACATTAATCTGAAAAGATACATGCACCCCAATGTTCATAGCACATTATCTACAATTGCCAAGATATGGAAGCAACCTAAACTTCCATCGATGGAAGAATGGGTAAAGATGCAGTATACACACACACAACAGAATATTACTTACCCAGAAAAAAGAATGACATTTTTCCGTTTGCAACAACATGAGTGGAGTGGACTTGGAGGATATTATGCTAAGTGAAATAAGAGAGAAAAAGACAAACACTGTTTGATATCACTTACATGTGGAATCTAAGAAATAAAACAAACGAATGAACATAACAAAAAAGAAACAAGGAAGAATCAAGATGTAATAGAAGGATGTGGAACTCACCTCCCCCCACAAATATTTCAAAAATTCATCTACATGTGGAAAAATTTCCACAGAATATCTTACTGAATGCTGGCAAAAGATACCAGACGCCCAGAAGTGCAAGAAAGATCTTCATGTAATGGTAGGGTGAAAGAAAAAAAGAAGGGAATTAGGACCGGACCTGCACCCTGGGAAGGGAGCTGTGAAACAGGAAAGATTCCCACACTCTGGGAAGACCTTTCACCAGTGGGAAGATCAGCCAGAACAGAAAGGGAGCTTCAGAGGCTCAGAAGAGAGTGCAACAGCCAGCTGTCAGCAGGCAGTACAGAGAGAGACTGGCACAGAGAATCCGTGCTACCTTACTGCAATCCCCAGCCCAAGATGTGTGCCTGCTAGTATGTATGTGGGCAGGATGCTGAATTGGCAGTTTCAGAAGATAGACTCAGGGAGATGATTGAGATTGGTGGCTGGAAGACAGCCAGAAGTGGGTGTAGTATGGGCCAAAAATGAGGGAGGAGGAGGTATACACAAAATAAGCTCAGGCCTGCCTTTGAAACAAAGTATCATTGTTAAGCAATGTGCAAAGGGAGGGGTAGGGCCTGCCGTAGCAGCCTCTTTGTTAGCTCTGCCTCTATGAGCTCTGAAGTGGTACCTTGGGGCTTCTGTGGCTAGGATGGGTCCAGCCTTAGCAGCTGTGGACTTTGTGGGTGTGTGCATGCCCCCTTTTCAATGGAATAACAACAGGCACAATAAAGAACAGAAATTTTATGGACCTAAAAGAAGCAGAACATATTAAGAAGTGGCAAAATACACAGAAGAACTGTACAAAAAAGCTCTTAATGACCTGGATAACCAGATGGTGTGATCACTCACCTAGAGCCAGAAATCCTGAAGTGTGAAGTCAAGAGGGCCTTAGGAAGCATTACTATGAACAAAGCTAGTGGAAGTGATGGCATTCCAGATGAGCTATTTCAAATCCTAAAAGATGATGCTGTTAGGAACAGCAGATAGAAAGTCAAATTAAAAAAAAATAAAAGCAATACACAAGACCAATGGAATAATATAAAGTTTGCCAATCTACGCATAATAGGTATTTCAGAAGGAGAAGAAAGAGTTCAGTTCAGTTCAGTCGCTCAGACGTGTCCAACTCTTTGTGACCCCATGAATTGCTGCATGCCAGGCCTCCCTGTCCATCACCAACTCCCGGAGTTCACTCAAACTCATGTCCATTGAGTCAGTGTTGCCATCCAGCCATCTCATCCTCTGTCATCCCCTTCTCCTCCTGCCCCCAATCCCTTTCAGCATCAGGGTCTTTTCCGATGAGTCAACTCTTCACATGAGGTAGCCAAAGTATTGGAGTTTCAGCTTTAGCATCAGTCCTTCCAATGAACACCCAGGACTGGTCTCCTTTAGGATGGACTGGTTGGACCTCCTTGCAGCCCAAGGGACTCTCAAGAGTCTTCTCCAAGACCATAGTTCAAAAGCATCAATTCTTCAGCATTCAGCTTTCTTCACAGTCCAACTCTCACATCCATACATGACCACAGGAAAAACCATAGTCTTGACTAGATGGACTTTTGTTGGCAAAATAAGGTCTCTGCTTTTCAATATGCTATCTAGGTTGGACATAACTTTTATTCCAAGGAGTAAGCACCTTTTAATTTCATGGCTGCAGTCACCATCTGCAGTGATTTTGGAGCCCCCCAAAATAAAGTCTGACATTGTTTCCACTGTTTCCCCATCTATTTCCCATGAAGTGATGGGACCAGATGCCATGATCTTCATTTTCTGAATGTTGAGTTTTAAGCCAACTTTTTCACTCTCCTCTTTCACCTTCATCAAGAGGCTTTTTAGTTCCTCTTCACTTTCTGCCATAAGGGTGGTGTCATCTGCATATCTGAGGTTATTGATATTTCTCCCGGCAATCTTGACTCCAGCTTGTGTTTCTTCCAGTCCAGCGTTTCTCATGATGTACTCTGCATAGAAGTTAAATAAGCAGGGTGACAATATACAGCCTTGACGTACTCCTTTTCCTATTTGGAACCAGTCTGTTGTTCCATGTCCAGTTCTAACTGTTGCTTCCTGACCTGAATACAGGTTTCTCAAGAGGCAGGTCAGGTGGTCTGGTATTCCCATCTCTTTCAGAATTTTCCACAGTTTATTGTGATCCACACAGTCAAAGGTTTGGCATAATCAATAAAGCAGAAATAGATGTTTTTCTGGAACTCTCTTCCTTTTTCCATGATCCAGCAGATGTTGGCAATTTGATCTCTGGTTCCTCTGCCTTATCTAAAACCAGCTTAAACATCTGGAAGTTCACGGTTCATGTATTGCTGAAGCCTATAGAGATAAAAACCATTTAAAAAGGGACTACCTTAAGAAAGCTAATAAAAAATCTCCAAGAATTTGCCCTTGCTGCCATAGAAGAATGTATTAGGCCAAAGACTTTAAATCTAAATTTGATATTGAAGGAAAACCTATTCCAAGAAACTCCAAACAGGGGACCCTCCAGGTCCCCTACAACAAAAACCAGGGGCAAATTCTATCTTTTCCCTCAAACCCTCAACACCCGGCAATGCTGCCATCAATATACCAGCCCTAAGTGATTTTTTCCTTAGCCCTCAAGCAGTCCCTTCTAGAGTACCTACCAGACTTTTTGGACCCCTGCCCCCACAAACCTTCAGTCTTTTATTTGACCAATCTAATTTGGTTTCTAAAGGAATTACTGTTCACCCTGGAATAATTGATTTAAATTATAAAGGAGAGATTCAAATTATGATGTCATCTCAGATTCTATAGCAATTCAAAAAGGGGGACAAAATTGCTCAATTACTTCTTTTGCCTTACATTTCTATTAACTCCTCTAATAATGTACAGACAAATGGGTTCAGCAGTACAAATCAAAAACAATCTTTATGGACATCATTGGTATCTAAATATGCCCAACCAAATATAAATATCAAAATTAATGGTAAAAGATTTTCTGGTCTCCTTGGCACTGGATCTAATATTACTATTATTTCCAAACACTTATGGCCTAAATCCTGGCCTATACAAAAGGTCTCTTAACAAATTGCAGGAATTTCTCAAAGCAAAGTAAAAGAAATTTATCAAAATGTTCAAATCTACCCATATGAAGGACCAAAAGGCCAGCCTGCAACATTAAGACCTTATACGATAAATGCATCCCTTAATTTAATAGAAAGAGACTTACTTATGCAATGACAAACTCAGATATACATTCCACTTTTTCCCTAGGGGCCACTGTTCATTTAACAAACAAAGAAATTATTAAAATAACTTAGAAGAATGACAAGCCTATTTGGACAGAGCAATGGCCCCTTACGAAAGATAAATTACAAGCTACTAAAGAACTTATAGACACACAATTAGAACTAAAACATACTAAGGAATCTTACTCTCCTTCAGTTCAGTTCAGTTCAGTTGCTCAGTCGTGTCCAACTCTTTGCGATCCCATGAATCGCAGCACGCCAGGCCTCCCTATCCATCACCAACTTCCAGAGTTCACCCAGACTCATATCCATAGAGTCAGTGATGCCATCCAGCCATCTCATCCTCTGTCGTCTCCCTCTCCTCCTGCCCCCAATCCCTCCCAGCATCAGAGTCTTTTCCAATGAGTCAACTCTTCGCATGAGGTGGCCAAAGGACTGGAGTTTCAGCTTCAGCATCATTCCTTCCAAAGAAATCCCAGGGCTGATCTCCTTCAGAATGGACTGGTTGGATCTCCTTGCAGTCCAAGGGACTCTCAAGAGTCTTCTCCAACACTACAGTTCAAAAGCATCAATTCTTCGGCACTCAGCCTTCTTCACAGTCCAACTCTCACATCCATACATGACCACAGGAAAAACCATAGCCTTGACTAGACGAACCTTTGTTGGCAAAGTAATGTCTCTGCTTTTCAATATGCTATCTAGGTTGGACATAATTTTCCTTCCAAGGAGTAAGTGTCTTTTAATTTCATGGCTGCAGTCACCATCTGCAGTGATTTTGGAGCCCCCCAAAATAAAGTCTGACACTGTTTCCACTGTTTCCCCATCTATTTCCCATGAAGTGATGGGACTGGATGCCATGATCTTCATTTTCTGAATGTTGAGCTTTAAGCCAACTTTTTCACTCTCCTCTTTCACTTTCATCAAGAGGCTTTTTACTTCCTCTTCACTTTCTGCCATAAGGGTGGTGTCATCTGCATATCTGAGGTTATTGATATTTCTCCTGGCAATCTTGATTCCAGCTTGTGTTTCTTCCAGTCCAGAGTTTCTCATGATGTACTCTGCATAGAAGTTAAATAAGCAGGGTGACAATATACAGCCTTGACGTACTCCTTTTCCTATTTGGAACCAGTCTGTTGTTCCATGTCCAGTTCTAACTGTTGCTTCCTGACCTGCATACAGGTTTCTCAAGAGGCAGGTCAGGTGGTCTGGTATTCCCATCTCTTTCAGAATTTCCCACAGTTTATTGTGATCCACACAGTCACACAGTCAAAGGCTTTGTCATAGTCAATAAAGCAGAAATAGATGTTTTTTCTGGAACTCTCTTCCTTTTTCCATGATCCAGCGGATTTTTGCAATTTGATCTCTTGTTCCTCTGCCTTATCTAAAACCAGCTTGAACATCAGGAAGTTCACAGTTTAGAACTCTCCTATTTTTCTTATAAAAGAAATCTAATAAATGGCATCTCTTAACAGACCTTAGAAGAGTTAATGCATTTATGAAACCTATGGATACATTACAACCAGGGATCCCATCACTTACTACTATTCCTCAAAATTGGCATGTTATTATTACTGATTTACAAGATTTTTTTTTTAATATACCTTTACACCATTTAGATTGGGAGAGATTCACTTTCTCTCTCCCTTATGCTAATCATATCAGGCCTCATAAAAGATTTCAATAAACTGTTACCTCAAGGTATGCTTAACAGTCCTACTATTTGTCAAAATTTTGTAGCCAAGACTTTACATCCAATGTGACAGCAATTCCCTCATGCATATATCATTAATAATATACTGTAACTACAAAAAGGAGAAATGATATTTTTGACACTGAATGGCCATGATATTCTTTAGACTTCAGAGAAAAGTGATTAAAGTAAAATCTTTTTTGAAATTGCAAAACCGATTCTTCCTACACATGCAGTTAGGAAAAGGTTAACTTGTTTAAATACTTTTTTGGAGCTCCAATTCTGCCTGGGAAATAAAAACAGGCCTAAGAAAAAACCTAAAGTTAACTCTTATCATGTCCTTGGGATACACAGCCCACTCTATCTAGGACTCCAGCCATAAACGAATTGGTGGAACTAAAAAAAAAAATAAAATAAAAAAAAATAAATAAAAGATATATAATTTAAATATAATTGTTTGCTAATCTAATTAAGACATGTCTTAAATCATCAACACTATGCAAAGGGTTTACTAATAAGAACTTTAAATATATTCCTGTTCATGTTGTCAGGCCAAATCAGGAAAATTAATGTTTATGGCTAATCATACAATTGTCGATTGGGGACCTCATGGTATATGGTTATCTAACTGTTCAAATGATATTAAGAACACTGTGTATGATTATGTTACTCAAATAACATAGAAGGTTACTAATACTACAATGGAACATTAACATGACAGAGGACTTCTTGGCTGACTTGGCGGTGGAATGGCCGCCCCTTGTCCTCGAATTGTCCTTGATAAACAGATTGGGCTTAAACAATGGGACATCTGGAAACTTGCTGCAAGCACCGAGGAACTTGGGACTTGGACTGGACATTTCACAGGGACCAATCATAGCCATAGCAATTATTTCTTTCGCTATAATCAATCATATTTTATACAAGCCTATGTTCCACTTCCTTTTGTTGTAACTATAGGAAATTTACAATTCAATAAGACTTTATGTTCTGTAACTTGCATAAATTGTAAATTATATACTTGTCTTAACTCCTCTATTTCCTTGAGAAATGACTCCCTTTTGATTCTTCGATCTCAACATAATCTGTGGTTACCAATAAATCTCCAGCAGCCCTAGAAAGAAGGCCCCATGTCTGGACTTGCTTCCCAGTTAGTAAATTGCTCCAGCAATCTAAATGATTCATTGGATGGCTCATTTTTGGCATTTTGAGATTAATAGCTATTTGCACCACTGAGGCTGTCACTGGTGTTGCTTTACAAACCTCAATTCAAACACATAATTTTATTCAAAATTGGACTAAAGATGCCCATACTACGTGAGCCATTCAGGCTCAGATAGATGAGGATATTCAAGAGGAAATACAGGAACTAAAAACAGCCATCAATGGGTTAGAGATCAATTAACAGATGTACAAAAACAGGTTATGTTAAAATGTGATTGGAATTCTACTCAATTTTGTGTTACTTCTGTTCATTTCAATAATAATGCCTACAACTAGGAACAAATCAAATTTCATTTACAAAACATACATGATAATGTCTCTCTGAATGTACAATTACTATAAAAAGAAATATTTGAAACCTTTTCTAATAATCTGCCCTCTTCCACTAATTTGGAAACTTTAGCTGAACAACTAGCTCATCAATTATCTTGGCTACACCCACATGGATGGTTTCAAATCATTACTCACAGCATCAGGTCTGGAACTGTAATTTTAGTGATCGTCTTAACAATTATATTTGTCATCTACCATTGCCTTCATGCCAAGGTTATTAAAACTAAACAATGTTCTAATGATAAAGAGTTCTAATGATCAGAACTCTTTTTACAAATATTATAAATAAATAAGGGGGAATTGTCAGGGAATGTTTAACGGGAGGATTCCTATGTGCTATTTCTCATAAATCCTCTGTTCCTTATCAGCCTCTGCCAGAGGCGAGTAGAACTGCACGCAGCTCTCAGGACTGAGGTCATTGTGTGAGACAGGCTTGGGTCTCCTTTAGTAAACATTCTCTTTACAACAAGACTGCTTATTCTTTTCCCCCTTTTTCTTGAGATATGGATTGTTTCCTGACCTTGTGACCATTATTATCTCTTGTTCCCTTGGTTACAGTTACTGTACATTTGGTTTTCTGATCTTTATCATTGTCAAAAGAAATTTCTTGTACTGCAGCCTATATATACATACAGAAAAATCATTAAAGCACCTTTGCTCCATCAGAGCTTGGGTCCCCGTGTCTTTATTTATTTCTTTCTCTCTCTCCCTCCGGCTCTCTCTTTCACTTTCTTATCGTTAACTCCCGACTGCCAGGTCCCGGTCCATTAAAGGACTCCAACACTATTTATCCTCATGTTACTGATTTATGACTAATGTTCAGAGATGCTAAGCGACTGACCCAAGTCAACATTCATAAGATCCAGAATTCAATCATTTGTTACCACTTCCATTGCTCTTACCTGGTCTACATCACCATCACCTCTTAATGGGATTATGGCTATAGCCTCTTTTCAAGTCTCCCTGTTTTGACCCTAGTCACCCTACAGTCTATTCAGATTAAGCCACTTTTCTGCTAAATGCCTGTAGTGGCTCCCCATTTGTCTCTGAATAAAAAGTCAAGTCCTTTCTTTGAGCCTTAAGGTCCTATCTAACATGCCACAGTTACCTCTTTAAACAAACCCACAGCATCTCCCTTTACTCTCTTCCTTCCTCAAAGGAATTCTTGCTATTTCTCAAGGCCAAATGTGCTACCCTAGCCTTGTGGCCTTTGTCTCTGCTGTTTCCTCATACTAGAACAGTCTTCCACCAGATACCTGTATGACTACTTCTTAATATTCTTGATGAATTTGCTTAAATGACACCTTCTCAATGAAGCCTACCCTCCCTCACCTTCCTATGTTAAATTGAAACCCATCTGCTTTATCCCTTTGCATTCCTCTCTTTGAGAGCCCATATCCTCCAGATGAGTCTGAATTTGAGATGCCTTTTTTGCTTACTCCAGGTGGTTGTGCAAATGCAATTGTTTTCTATGTGTCCTAGGTCAAAAAGTTTTCTATGTGTCCTAGGTCAAAAGCCCTGCTTTAGGCAATCATGCAGATAATTTAACTTCTCAGGTTTCTTACTATTAAGCAAGACAAATACACAAGAGAGAAATTACAAATGAAAAAGATGTTTTTAAAATCATAGATAGATATTCTTAGATATGATATAGAATGAATATTCAATTACATACATTGAAAAAATAAAGCTATAATAATTGAAACAATGTGATACTGTTACAAAAATAACAACCATCAAACTCTTTCTTTGAAAGAATCTTTGAAAAACAAATTTCAAGTTTTCCTTACTTTAATGACAGTAACCATGCCACATTAGAATTTCAGGACTTATTCATTTTATAACTGAAAGTTCATACCCTTGAGCAACACCTCTCCATTTCCCCCATCCTCCCTCCTGATAACCACCAATCAACTCTCTTTTGAGAGCTCAATTATTTTTTTTCACATTTCACATGTAAGCAAGATCATGCAATGTTTTTATTTCTGTGTCTGGTTTATTACACTTAGCATAATGTCCTCTAGGTTCATCTATGTTGCCATAAATGATAGGATCGCTTCTTTTTAATGGCTGAATAATGTTTCTCTCTGTGTTAGTCCAAGTTCTTGTGCCTGGTGCACTGTGAAGTTAAACAAAATGAAATGTCAGTTTGGAGCAGAGAAAAGTTTATTGCAAGGCCATGAAAGGAGATGGGTGGCTATACCCACCCCACCAACCTCGAACTCTCTGTTTGTGTATGTTTGTATTTACATGTGAGTACACATCCATATTTTCTACACCCATTCATCCATTGCCAATTAGGTTGTTCCATGTCTTTTCTACTGTGAATAATGTTGCAACAAACACGAGAGTACAAATGCCTTTTCAAGACAATGATTTCATTTTCTTTGAATATATACCCAATAGTGGGACTGCTGAATCATATGGTAGTTCTATTTTTAATTTTTTGAGAAGTTGCTGTACTGTTTCCCATAATGGCTGAACTAATTCACAACCCCATCAACATTGTACAAAGGATTTCCTTTTGTCCACATCCTTACCAACATTTGTTGTTTTTTAATTTTTAAATAATAGTCATCCTAACAGGTGTGAGGTGATATCTTACTATAGTTTTGATTTGTACTTTCTTGTATGTTTTCTGGCACCTTTTTCGTATATCTGTTGATCACTTGTGCACCTCCTTCAGAAAAATGTCTAGTTGTGTCATTTACCCATTTTTAAAAGTGGGTGCTAATTGTTTGGCTTACTTGTTTTTTCTTCTGGGAGGATAGTGATTTTAGGGCTTATGCTTAAGTCTTTAATACATTTTGAGTTGACTTTTGTACATGGTGTAAGGTATAGTTCCAATTTCATTATTTTGCATGTGGCTGTCCAGTTTCCCAATACCATTTACTGAGGAGATTATCCTTTTTACAGTGTGTGTTCTTGGTGGCCCTGTTGAAAATTAGTTGACAATATATGTTTAGGTTTATTTCCATGCTGTCTATTCTGTTCCATTATTCTATGAGTCTGTTTTTTATGCCAGATCATACTGTTCCTGATCAGAATAGAAAAGAATACATCTACCAAATTGTTGTTTGCATACTATTTACTGAAGGCCTTATCCATCTATTCTAGTAAGTATACCATGTCTGGCACAGAAGATGCTATTAGGCTATTACTTGGTTGAGCTTGCAGTAGCTACAGTCATCCTTTCGAATCTAGTCAGTTTATGCTGGGAACAGACTTATAAATTAAATGGAGATACTATAAGGACCATCACTGTATGACCGTTAAGTCTTTAAAAATGGCACTAATTTCCACCAGCACTGCCCTCCCTTCTGCCACAAGGATGTTATACTATGTTTGACTTCATATGTTGGCCAGCTAAGGGAAGGCAGGTTCCAAAGTTTCTACTTGGCTTTTCCTACTACTATAGCTCTTTCCTTTAGGTCAAAGGAACTGGGCACTGCTTTTTCTCCAGTATCCAGTCATCTGAGTAAATGGTCATAAGGAAGAACTGAAAAAATCACTATAGTATATGCATGATATAGTATATCATGTTTCAGGGTCCCTCCTACTCATGACCTAGCTTCGTTTTCAGTCAATGGGTTCTCTGTATAAAAATTGGTTTAGATCTAAGAACTGAGCAAGGTACCATAACTCTATTGGGACTTCTGTGCTCAGCTTCTATGTCTTCCATGATTGCCTCCTCCCTTTCTTTTTTTGGTTGCACAATACTCTTGAGTGCCTGCCAAAATAGCTGTCTGTGTATTTTGCCTGTAGGGGTCTCAAACTCCATTAATATCTCAATAAACTCCTGAAGATCAAGCTTTCTTGGCTGCCTCTCTGATTTTTCTGGTCATTGTGAAAACTGTGACATTTTGGCTTTATGTAGTCAAGTACTACCACCTGGCTTCTACTACTTCAAGGGCTCCATTATCCACATGACATTAATGAACCTGGCTCAGTGACTGCATCTCCTACCAACAGCCTGAGTAAGCAGAAAAGACCTGCCACTGACCTTCTTAATGATCCTGATATCCTTTTAACCAGTGCATTTCTAATATCTGGAGAAACGACATGTACTCTGAGCCCTTATTTGGCACATCATCATCTGAGAGTCTTTGGTTTCACATAACATATTCGTTTCAGCATGGCTATTTCCTTCAGCCTCTTTATTCCCTACTCTGTTATCTTCTGGGAAACTTGGCATTAGTCATGATTCTTTCCAACCTTTCAAGAGTCACCTTAGAAGGTGACTTAGAGTCACCCAGCTTGTCCTATACTCAAGAGTCCTTGTTAAGGTTTAAATCTCATATTCCATAAACGTGTTCATAGTTCAGTGCAGTTGCTCAGTCATTTCCGACTCTTTGCAACCCCATGGACCACTGCACGCCAGGCTTCCTTGTCCATCACAGTCTCCTGGAGCTTATTCAAACAAATGTCCAGTGATTCAGTGATGCCATCCAATCATTCTATTCTCTGTCGTCCCCTTATCCTCCCGCCTTCAATCTTTCCCAGCATCAGGGTCTTTTCCAGTGAGTCAGTTCTTCACATCAGGTGGCCAAAGTATTGGAGTTTCAGCTACATCATCAGTCCTTCCAATGAATTTTCAGGACATATTTCCTTTACAATTGACTGGTTGGATCTCCTTGCAGTCCAAGAGACTCTCAAGAGTCTTCTCCAACACCACAGTTCAAAAGCATCAATTCTCCATCACTCAGCTTTCTTCACAGTCCAACTCTCACATCCATACATGACTACTGGAAAAACCATAGCTTTGACTATATGGGCCTTTGTTGGCAAAGTAATGTCTCTGCTTTCTAATATGCTATCTAGGTTGGTCATAGCTTTTCTTCCAAGGAGCAAACTTCTTTTAATTTCATGATTGCGGTCACCATCTGCAGTGACTTTGGAGCCCCAAAAAATAAAGTTTGTCACTGTTTCCATTGTTTCCCCATCTATTTGCCATCAAATGATGGGACTGGATGTCATGATCTTAGTTTTCTGAATGTTGAGTTTTAAGCCAACTTTTTCACTCTCCTTTTTCACTTTCATCAAGAAGCTCTTTAGTTCTTTGCTTTCTGCCATTAAGGTGGTGTCATCTGCATATCTGAGATTATTGATATTTCTCCCAGCAATCTTATTCCACCTTGTGTTTCATCCAGCCCAGCATTTCACATGATGTACTCTGCATATAAGTTAAATACAGCCTTGATGTACTCCTTTCCCAATTTGGAACCAGTCTGTTGTTCCATGTCCAGTTCTAACTGTTGCCTCTTGACCTGCATATAGATTTCTCAAAAGGCAGGTCAGGTGGTCTGGTATTCCCATCTCTTAAAGAATTTTCCACAGTTTGTTGTGAGCCACGCAGTCAAAGACTTTGGCATAGTCAATAAAGCAGAGGTAGGTGTTTTTCTGGAAGTCTCTTGCTTTTTTGATGATCCAATGGATGTTGGCAATTTGATCTCTGGTTCCTCTGCCTTTTCTAAATCCAGATTGGACATCTGGAAGTTCACATTTCATGTACTGTTGAATTTTGAACGTTACTTTGCTAGTGTGTGAGATGAGTGCAAATGTGAGGTAGTTTGAACATTCTTTGGCATTGCCTTTCTTTGGGATTGGAATGAAAACTGACCTTTTCCAGTCCTGTGGCCACTGCTGAGTTTTCCAAATTTGCTGGCATATTGAGAGCAGAATTTTCACAGTACCCTCTTTTAGGATTTGAAATAGCTCAACTGGAATACTATCACCTCCACTAGCTTTGTTCATAGTGATGCTTCCTAAGGTCCACTTGACATCTCATTCCAGGATATCTGGCTCTAGTTGAGTAATCACACCATCGTGATTATCTTGTTCATGAAGATCTTTTTGTATATAGTTCTTCTGTGTGGTCTTGCCACCTCCTCTTAATAGCATGTGCTTCTGTTAGGTTCATACCATTTCTGTACTTTATAGTGCCCATCGTTGCATGAAATGTTCCCTTGGTATCTCTAGTTTTCTTGAAGAGATCTCTAGTCTTTCCCATTCTATTGTTTTCTTCTATTTCTTTGCATTGGTCACTGAGGAAGGCTTTTTTATCTCTGCTTGCTATTCTTTGGACTCTGCATTCAAATGGGTATATCTTTCCTTTTCTCCTTTGCCTTTAGCTTCTCTTCTTTTCTCAGCTATTCGTAAGGCCTCCTCAGACAACCATTTTGCCTTTTGCATTTCTTTTTCTTGTGGATGGCCTTGATAACTGCCTCTTGTACAATATCACAAACCTCTGTCCATAGTTCTTCAGGCACTCTGTCTATCGGATCTAATCCCTTGAATCTATTTGTCACTTCCACTGTATAATTGTAAGGGATTTGATTTAGGTCATACCTGAATGATCTAGTGGTTTCCCTACTTTCTTCAATTTAAGTCTGAATTTGACATAAGGTGGTCATGATCTGAGCCACAGTCAGCTCCCAGTCTTGTTTTTGCTGGCTGTATAGCGCTTCTACATCTTTAGCTGCAAAGAATATAATCAATCTGATTTCAGTACTGACCATCTGGTGATGTCCATGGGTAGAGTCTACTTGTGTTGTTGGAAGAAGTTGTTTGCTATGATCAATGTGTTCTCTTGGAAAAACTCTGATAGCCTTTGACCTGCATGAAGCATTTGTACTCCAAGGCCAAGTATGCCTGTTACTCCAGGTATTTCTTGGCTTCCTACTTTTGCATTCCAATCCCCTATAATGAAAAGGACATCTTTTTTGGGTGTTAGTTCTAGAAGGCCTTGTAGGTCTTCATAGAACCATTCAACTTCAGTTTCTTCAACAGTACTGGTCGGAAAATAGACCGAGATTACTGTGATATGGAATGATTTGCCTTGGAAACAAACAGAGATCATTCTGTCATTTTTGAGATTGCCTCCAAGTACTGCACTTTGGACTCTTTTGTTGACTCTGATGGCTATTTCATTTCTTCTAAGGGATTCTTGCCCACAGTAGTAGATATAATGGTCATCTGAGTTAAATTCACCCATTTCAGTTCATTTTAGTTCACTGATTCCTAAAATGTCAATGTTCACTCTTGCCATCTCCTGTTTGACCACTTCCAATTTGCCTTGATTTGTGGACCTAACATTTCAGGTTCTTATGCAATATTGCTCTTTATATCATCAAGCTTTACTTCCACCACTTGTCACATCCATAACTGGGTGTTTCTGCTTTCACTCCATCTCTTCATTCTTTTTGCAGTTATTTCTCCACTGATCTCCCATAGCATATTGGTCACCTACCAACCTGGGGTGTTCATCTTTCAGTGTCCCATCTTTTTGTCTTTTCATGCTGTTAATGCGGTTCTCAAGGCAAAAATACTGAAGTGGTTTGCCATTCCCTTCTCTAGTGGATCACGTTTTGTCAGAACTCTCCACCATGACCCATCTGTCTTGGTGGCCCTACATGCCTTGGCTTATAGTTTCATTGAGTTAGACAAGGCTGTGTAACTTACTTACTTACGTATATGTGGAAGCTAAAAACAAAACAAAACAAATGAACAAACATAACAAAATAAAACGTACTCAAAAATACAGAAAACAAACTGGTGATTTCCAGAGGGGAGAGAGGTAGTGGGATGAGTGAAATAGTTGAGGGAGATTAAGAGGTGCAAACTTCTAGTTATAAAATTGAAAATCATGAAGATATAATGTACAGAATTGGAAACATAGTCAATAATATTGTTGATAACTTCATATGGTAACAGATGGTAACTAGATTTTTCATGATTATCATTTTGTAATGTATAAAAATACTGAATACCTTACATACCTGAAACGGATATAATATTGTACATCAAAAATAAAAGATCTGTTTAAAGGAACGAGATATACTGTGCTTACAATTAACATTTAAAACAAAATGATCAAGCTTGATAATGAATAAACAGCAAGACAGTAGGTAATTTTAAGCAAAAAAGAAAGTGGGAATATCAATATTAATATTAGTTAAAATTGAATTTAAGATGAAAAGAATTGCACATGAAAAAGAGCACTAAGTTATTTTAAAAGGTATAATTTACAAAGTAAATACAACTCTCATAAATCTGCATGCACTTCCCAGAGTATTGGAAATAAAAGCAAAAATAAACAAATGGGACCTAATTAAACTTAAAAGCTTTTGTACAACAAAGGAAACTATAAACAAGATGAAAAGACAGCCTTCAGAATGGGAGAAAATAACAAACAAAGCAACTGACAAAGAATTAATCTCAAAAATATACAAGCAACTCTTGCAGCTCAATTCCAGAAAATTAAGCAACCCAATCAAAAAATGGGCCAAAGAACTAAATAGACATTTCTCCAAAGAAGACATACAGATGGCTAACAAACACATGAAAAGATGCTCAACATCACTCATTATCAGAGAAATACAAATCAAAACCACAATGAGGTACCATTTCATGCCAGTCAGAATGGCTGCTATCCAAAAGACTACAAGCAATAAATGCTGGAGAGGGTGTGGAGAAAAGGGAACCCTCTTACACTGTTGGTGGGAATGCAAACTAGTACAGCCACTATGGAGAACAGTGTGGAGATTCCTTAAAAAATTGGAAATAGAACTGCCATATGACCCAGCAATCCCACTGCTGGGCATGCACACCGAGGAAACCAGAATTGAAAGAGACACGTGTACCCCAATGTTCATCACAGCACTGTTTATAATAGCCAAGACATGGAAGCAACCTAGATGTCCATCGGCAGATGAATGGATAAGAAAGCTGTGGTACATATACACGATGGAATATTACTCAGACATTAAAAAGAATACATTTGAATCAGTTCTAATGAGGTGGATGAAACTGGAGCCTATTATACAGAGTGAAATAAGCCAGAAAGAAAAACACCAATACAGTATACTAACGCATATATATGGAATTTAGAAAGATGGTAACAACAACCCTGTATGCGAGATAGCAAAAGAGACACAGATGTATAGAACAGCCTTTTGGACTCTGTGGGAGAGGGCGAGAGTGGGATGATTTGGGAGAATGGCATTGAAACATGTAAATTATCATACGTGGAATGAATCGCCAGTCCAGGTTCGATGCATGAGACAGGGTTCTAGGGGCTGGTGCACTGGGGTGGGATTGGGAGGGAACTGGGAGGGGGATTCAGGATGGGGAACACATGTACACCCATGGCAGATTCAAAAATAAATAAATAAATCTGCATGCAGCAAAAACTGTTATAAACAAAGAAAACACTAATAGCAATATAACTATCATGTATATTAATATACTTCTTCAAGGATTAATTTTCTAAACAATGAATAACTAATAATACAGAAAATTTAACATGTCAATAAAACTTGACTTAATAGATACATATAGAACCTATATATTTAGAATTGACAACATGTATTTTACCTGAGTATTATTCATTTATAAAAATTAATATTTGGTGGAAAAAATTAAAAAATAAAACAACAAAGGCTTTTAAAACCAGACACATTATAATCCAATAAAATCAGAAATATATAATATAAAGATGATCTTAAAAATTAGGAAGAACAGAAGTCAATATTGATCCACTTAGTTTAGGAGTAATGATTTTGCCTACCTCAAGGGTATTTTTTCATTGCTGAATTAGAACTGCTGCTTTTAATAATGAATTTTAACTATGAGAATGGTTGTTAGGCTTATTTGTTTAGTAAGACAGGAAATGTATAAACATTTTAGCAGCATTTCCAAATTGTGAAGAAAAATTAAAAACTTGACAAAAATTTAGAACAAATGAGTACTCAAACTAGGAAAATAAAATATAACCTAAAATTGATGGGTTAAACAGAAAAAAAAATGCAGAAAGAAAATGTTGATTTAAAAGCTACTCCTTTGAAAAGATCAGTAAAAACATCCTTCACAAACCTAATTCTAGCAAAATATTGTAAAAAAACAATGAAAAGGGATTTACCTGTGGCCATCACAATATTATAAAGTAATCATTCCCAAATTCAAATAAATAAATTAATTAAAAATAAATAAATATATGATAATATTTTATACAAATCTACAGGAACACATTTTAGGAGTAAAGAGAAATTGATTATTTCCTTCCACAATGGAAATGGCTAGACCTGACCTAAAGAAGTATAAAACATAAAAAGACAAATTTCCATAGGAAAGATTTGAAAGGTAATATGGTAGACTGAATAATGATCCCCAAAGAGGTCTGTGTGCTAGTCCCTGAATCTGTGAATGAGTTGTTTTATATGGTCAAAGGATTATGTTTGGAAGATAAAGAAATTATCCTGCATTATCTGGTTGGTCCAAATGATGCAATCTCAGTTGAGTTCAGTCACTCAGTCGTGTCCAACTCTTTGTGACCCCCTGTATTTCAGCATGCCAGGCCTCCCTGTCCATTGCCAACTCCTGGAGTTTACTCAAACTCATGTCCATTGAGTCGGTGATGTCAACCAACCATCTCATGCTCTGTCGTCCCCTTCTCCTCCTGCAATCTCAAGGGTTTGTATATAATAAGAAGAGTAGTAGGATAAGTAATGACCCTCAAGTATACTCAGGTTCTATTACCTGGAATTTGTGAACATTACCCTTTGTAGCAAAGAGATTTTTGCAGGTGTAACTTCAGCATTTTATTTTTTTATCTGGGTTGCCCCAGATGTAATAACAAATATCTTTATAAGATGGAGGTAGAGGGCGATCTGACCATAAATGAAGACAGTGTGACTGGGAAGCAGAAATTTGAAGATGCTACACTACTAGCTTGAAGATGCAGGAAAAGACCAGGAGCCAAAAAATGTAGGTGGCCTCCAGAAGCTGGAAAAGACAAGGAACTAGATTCTTATCTAGAGCCCTCAGAGGAGGTGCAGCCCTGATGACTTTAGCCAGTAAGCTGATTTTGCTTATTCGACCTCCAGAACTATGAAAGAATCAATTTGTGTTGTTTTACTAATTTTGTGCTACTTTGTTACAGTAGCAATAGGAAACTAATGTAGGTGATTAATTAAAGCCACTAAAACAAGGATCGATGTTTCATAACTGTGCTCTAACTCTTAAATAACAGGTAATTCTGATGCATTTAAGCTCCTCTATTTATTTTATAAGCCAGGATAATCCTTTGGCTGAAACCAAATACAGCATGAAAAAGCAAAACTTTCAGGCCACTTTCACTAATGAATCTAGATATAAAAATTCTAAGTAAGTTATCAGCAAACAAAATTTAACATCTAATAAAATGAATTACATGTATTATTACTAGATGGTAAAAATTTTAGGAATCCAAGTGTATGGTCTAAAATCAATTATTTATTACAACAGAAAATTAAAGAGAAAAACCATATGACCATATGAACACTTGCTGAAAAGACACTGATAAAATCTAGCAGCCTCTCCTAATAAACTCTTTACGTAAAACAGATACAAAAAGAAATCAATGGAAAAGGTAGTGAATGACAAGTACATGAAATCTATTAAATGCTTATTCATTCAGTAAGTACTTACCAGTACCAGGCACACCAAGGATACAATAGAGAACATGATAGATAAAATCTGTGCTCCCTAAAGCTTACAGTATAGTGGGAGTGACAGGAAGTTCACTTAAGGTTTTGATGTGAAAGTAGGATATGGGAACCCATGAGAAAGCACTAAACCCAATCAGGGTCATGTAAGAATAGAATTATTGCAGGAAGTGACATTTAATGAGATTGAAAAAGTGAGTTCACTGCATCTAGATTAAAGTGAGAGTGACTGATTGTAGTATACAACATGATAAATGTAATTGCATTTTATATATGAAAGTTGCTAAGGGAGTAAATGCTAAGAATTCTAATTATAAGGAATTTTTTCTTTAAGTTTGGCATCTCTATGAAATGATATAGGTTCTAAACTTACTGTGATAATCATTTCATAATGCATGTAAGTCAAATCATTATGCCATACAACTTTAATTTACACAGTGTTTTATGTCAATTATATTTCAATAAAACTGAAGAAAAAGGTAGAGTGTTTGGAGAAAACATTTCTGAAAGAGAGAATAGTCCTTACAAAGGCCTGGATATGAAAGACCCAAAGTTGATGTGAGTGAAGTATAGAGCAGGAAGAGAGGGAAATATATGATAAAATTGGCGAAGAAGACCCAGTCTAGATCAGGAAACAGCTAGAACCATATCAAGGATCTTGGGCTTTATCCTATAAGCACAGTGAAGACATTGGTAAGGTTTAAGCAGGGGTATTGTGTTGGTTTTTCTCTGTTTCCCTTATATGAAAACCCACTCTTTGCCTTGATCTTGCCATGGAAAGCTGATCCCCACAGGGTCCACCACCCAGTTTCTTTTGCCTGCTGGCTTTTGGTTCGGTTTGGCCAATGAGTTGTCTATGCCTCATGCCCTCTTGCTTCAGTGCTGTATCTCTGTCAGGAACTATTTATCTCTCCTGGGTCTCCAGCTCTCACAGAGTAACTATTTCTTGACCCTACAGGCCTTAAAGATGGATATAACTTCCCTGTTCCTAGTCTTCTTAATTTTGCTCACATCTCTGTAAGAAACTTTTCTATGGAAAGTTTTCATCTGAACCATCTAAGTTAAAGTCTATTTCCTTTAGAGAATCTGACTGATAAAAGAATGATTAGATCATATTTCTATTTTACAAAGATCCTTTAGGCAGCATTATGGAAAACAACCCAGAGGATGGAAAGCCTGTCTTCAAGGAGATGAGTAAGGAGGCTGTTTCAGAGGTAAGAGAGGACAGTGGCTTGGGCTAAGGTTGCAGAACAAGGGATAGGGAATGAGGAGTCCAGCTTCTTGCCAAAATCCTATTTGTGACTTTTCAGGTCCTACAATAGGCAATTACAAAGGCTTTACCAGGCAGGCAGCATAGGGAAAAGCCTCTCTCCCACACTAGCCAATGCACTGCAGTCTCTAAAGAGAGTTGCAGCCATACTCTTACATACTCTGTATTCCTTGTCCAGATATCTCCATTAGGAGGTCTCCTTATCAGGGACCCTAGAAAATGCTTTTCCCATTCCAACACAGTACTCAGTATTTTTCCACTTCTAGCCCTTCTCCATCTTCCTCTCCTTTGGCTCCACGGTTCGTAAAATTGTTTGGAGTTCACTCAACAGTGGGTCAGCTTCATCTGTTCATAATTCCACAGCAGAAAATGAAATGGAGGGTGTCAACACTTAGTTTGTTTTTATCCTCTTCCTTGTACCATTGTAGTTAAGTGATTAAAGACTTGACTGTTACTTTCAGCTCATTGTTAATCAGCTACTCCAACACCTGACAGCTAAACGTTCTCTGGCTCACTTGAGCTCCCAACAGACAGAAGCATGTGGATTCCAGAGATAATTGGAAGACAGAGTTGACAGGTTCAGTTATTAACTAGATTCTGAGTGAAGTGGATGAAAAGCAGTAAGGGAAAACATAAAGCCAAGGAAGTTGCTTAGTTTTCTCATTTGGACAACTGAGTGGAGAGTGCTGTCCTTCACTATGTGAATGTGAAACAAGGAGCAAGAGAAGAGCAGCAGGGAGATATTTCCATTTGAGGTCTGTGGGTCATCCAAGTTAGATCTGCACAAGGGAGTTGGATATGTGAAAAGAAATTTAGGGGAGAGGTCTGGATTGCTGTATAGATTTGAGAGTCACTGATTTATAAAAGGTATTTGTAGCCAAGGACATGGATAAAATGGTCTTGGGAAAATACAGAGGAAGAAGAGATGGTCTGAGACTAAAGCCTACAATGGTCCTTTCTTAAAGCTGACCTTTTGGTATTCTTTAGAGAAATTCCCTAACAATATATTTGTCTATGAATCTAGCAATACCCTTCTTAAACTTACTGAATAAAGTAGATATAGCAGATTACAATGGAGCACCAAAATTTAGAGTCAGTCCCATCATTCCTACTCTCCTCTGGCCTCCACATTGCCCTCCCTGCCCCCCTAACTCTAAACTATGCCCTGGCTCACTCTTCTCGGGGAGCTGGAGGATGATGGACCCAGTCAAGCTATCTTTTGTTATCTTTCCATGATATCACACAATCCTGACCTCCCTGTATTTTGAGTCTCTCCAAAGAGCAAAGGAATAGCCAGAATTTAGAGTTCAACTCTTGAGTTTTTCTTTCTTTGAAGACAGGGATAATAATAGCACTTACTTCATAACAGTCTATATCAAATGATATGAGATAAATTAAAGCATTTATGACTGAGCTTGGAACACGGCAGATACTCAGTAAATGTGAGCCCTTTCTCTGAACTCCATGTCCCTCAGAGTTGATAGAAATCCAAAGAGCTGATTAAAACACATGGTTAATGGCAAGCTGTTCCCAAATGAAAGCAGCTGCCTTCACAACTGCAGGTAATATAGTTCTTGGAATAATGTGTTCTGTACATTTACATCAATAGTGTAAATGATTATTTACACTATTTGGTTCACAAATAATTTCTCCTAATCAGTATAGGGTACTACCTCTAAACCAAACCTGACTAAATGCTTTTCTCAGGGAGCAGGCACCATGCCTCTGAATAAAACTGCAGAATAATTTCTTGAAACCTTTCATTTTTTTTTTTTCTATTTCCTATTGGCAAGCCGAAGGCTAAATTCCTAAATATCAGGAAATATAAAGGTCACTGTGTATATTTCATCTTGAAAGGTTGAAATTAAATCAATCTGATAATGACGGGGATTTCCTGATTTTCATTCTGTTTATAATGAACTATTCTTTTGTTATGTTTTAAAGCATTCTTTCAAAACAAAGACTTGGCAAGATGCCTGAGTATCTAATCTCTTTCTTACCTCTCTTCTAATAGGCAGCACAGGCCCCACAGTTCTATGAAAAAAACCATAAGTTTTGCAATTAGGCAATCTTGGACTCAACTTTGAGCTTCACTACTAAGCAGATTTGTGACCTTGGATCAGCCACTTAAACTCTATGAGCCTTAATTTTTCTATCTGTGTAATGATAATTTCACTGGGGTCCTGTGTCAATTAAATGAAATAATATGTATAAAGCCTCAGGAACACAGTAGGTACCCAACAAATGGAAGTCATGATGATATTTACTATGGAGGGTTAAACCAGACAGAAGAATGGAGTGGGCCCAGAAAACATTTCTTGAGAGGAAGAAAGAAAGGAAAGGAGTAGACAGAACGGGAAGAGAATCTCATGGCCTTTTATTCACTTCTCAGGGAAACTGGAAGAGACAATATAAGGGTGGGAGGGTCACTTGGGAAGCTGTCCCGGGTGAAAAGCATATGAATAAAGGTTCACCAGGTCAAAAAAGAGAAGCAAAATTCATTAATACTTCTTTTTGTGTTCAAACAAAAATTTCTAAGAAAGAAATTCCAATTAGAGATGGGGTTGCGATTTTCAGGGAGGTGAAATGGAATCATCATCCCAGAGGACTCAACAATAGAATCAGGCTGTAGGGAAAACACTAGAGAAAATACCTGGGAATGCGACCTGCAAGCATAGCTCGTATTATTTGTCTCCATGTTTGTTTGGTTTATATTTTCTGTCCAAGAGCCATTTCTATATCTGAGTGAGAGCTCCCTATTTTACTTTGGGAAGATTACCTTTCCTAATGAAGTTGCAAAGGAGGAACTAAAGCAAAGACGAACTAAAGAGCCTCTTGATGAGGGTGAAGGAGAAGAGTAAAAGTGGCCCCACTACTTCATGGCAAATAGAAGTGGAAAAGGTGGAAGTAGTGACAGATTTCCTCTTCTTGGGCTCTAAAATCACTGCAAATGGTAACTGCAGCCATGAAATCAGAAGATGACTGCTTCTTGGCAGGAAAGCTATGACAAACCTAGACAGTATGCTGAAAAGCAGAGACATTACTCTGCCGACAAAGGTCTGTATAGTGAAGGCTGTGGTCTTCCCAGTGGTGAGGTACACTTGTGAGAGCTGGACCATAAAGAAGACAGAGCGCCAAAGAATTGATTTTTTTGAGTTGTGGTGCTGGAGAAGATTCCTGAAATTCCGCTGAAGAGCAAGGAGATCAAACCAATCAATCTTGAGGAAAATCAACCCTGAATACTTGTTGGAAGGACTGATGTTGAAGCTTAAACCCCAGTATTTTGGTCATCTGATGCAAAGAGCTGACTCATTGGAAAAGTCCCTGATGCTTAGAAAGATTGAGGGCAGGAGAAGAGGGTGTCAGAGGATAAGATGGCTGGATGGCATCACCGATGCAATGGACATGAACTTGGGCAAACTTTGGGAGATGGTGAGGGACAGAGAGGCCTGGTGTGCTACAGTCCATGGGGTCGCAAAGAGGCAGACATGACTGGGTGACTGAATAACAATGACAATGAAGTTGCCATCCTTTCAAAGACTGATCAACTTAATTATCTTTTCTTGAACTTTGAATCTTCAGTAGAGATTTAAAAATGAAAAATGGATACAATGAATTCCTCTAAACGGGAGTGCTTAGCAGAGTTCCTACCCTTACCCTAACCCATCAGTTTCTGTTTTCCAGTTCCAGCTTTCCCTTCACTTCTGTTAGCACCCAATTATCTTTCCAATGAATCTCTTTTCTGCTTAAGTACAGGAGAGATGGAAATCCAGTTGCTCAGTGATGGCTCTGAATTACAACACAATTTACAAGAAAAGAAGCCTCTAAAAGTAAGAAGATGATCAAGTCAATAATATGATATCACTCCTTGGGAAAGCTGATTTTTAGTTTTCATTCATGCCTTTTAACATTCTTTATATTACAGGGTGCCGGAAATCGGCAAACTAGATTTTCTAGGTTCCCTTGCCAGGTAGTTTCCAGTGATATTGCACCAAACGCAGGCCTAGAGAAAGACTAGGCAAAAGAAGAGAGAAGGTGTTTTTACCATTTTCTGCATCTGGATCGGTGGCAACAGGCAACCATAAGCCCCAGAAGTCCTGATTACTCCAGTAACACCAGTGGAACCGTGGGCTTCCATGTTCTTTCAGCTTCAGTAAGAGTGCAAATTCTCAGCTCCTAGAAGTATCAACAAATACAGAAGGGTCTCAATAGCATAGCCTCAGTACTACAACTCTTGTGAGCTCTGGGTACCATCAAATGCCCATTTTGGCCTCTTTGGATTTTATTCCCTTTATCTGAACTGCCCAGAGCACTTCTGCTTTTCTGACTAGGCACTGACTAATAACTGGGTGATTTAATATTACAGTTTTTATGGGACTGTTAACACACAAGTAGAATCAAGCACCCAAGTACTGCATTTTGGACTCTTTTGTTGACTCCATTCCTTCTAAGAGATTCTTGTCCACAGTAGTAGATATAATGGTCATCTGAATTAAATTCACCCATTCCTGTCCATTTTAGTTCACTGATTCCTAAAATGTCGATGTTCACTCTTGCTGTCTCCTGTTTGACCACATCCAATTTACCTTGATTCTTGGACCTAACATTACAGGTTCCTATGTAATATTGTTCTTTACAGCATCAGACTTTACTTTCACCACCAGACACAACCATAACTTCATGTCATTTCTGCTTTGGCTCAGCTTCTACATTCCTTCTGGAGCTATTTCTCAGCTCTTCTCCAGTAGCATATTGGACACCTTCCTCCCTGGGTGGCTCATCTTCTGGTATCAATTTTTTTTTTGCCTTTTCATACTGTTTCTGGTGAACTCCAGAACCACTCCATACTGGAGTGGTTTGCCATTCCCTTCTCCAGTAGACCACATTTTGTCAAACCCTGCCTAGGAAGACAGGCCCTTCAGTAGCTCCACATAGCTGGATGACATGCCTGGTGCCCTGGTTGTCCCACTGCTGGTCCTTCTTTAGTGTATAAACCTTCACTGGCCATTGAATTTTGGTCAATGTGCTGCTAGGGAGCCAAGGCAGAGGCCCTGCTGGAGTCCCCCTGGAAGGGGATCTGAGAAAGGCTGGAGGAGATGTTTGATGGCACCTAGGAGCGGAGGGCACACAGGCCTCTCCTCTACACTGGCCACCCTTATAAGTGGACTCTGTCTTCATATTCCTGCTTGAACTCATGGTTGTATCTGAGGGACATGGGCAACGACCTTCACACTTACTGAGATCTGTTTTCCTAAGACACATGCTTGGTATTCTAGTTTGCACTAAGAAGGGTATGTTTGTCCATCTGAACCACAGATGGCCCATGGCACTGCTTGCAGGTGGATGGAGGGGGCCCCTTCCAGGGCTTATGCCCAAGTCCCAAATCTTTCATACTGTGCATGAGCCTCTGATGATCAACTGCAGACTGCGGTCTGAGAACCTTGAACAATGCACACTTCGTGGTGACTACATTTCATCCTTTAGCCTGATAGAAGTCTTTCCTGGACTCCAAGTGCAGAAATAATCATAGTCTCTGAAGTGGTTCCACTGTCCGGCCTCTTGGTTGTACTGGGACACCTTGCTGAGCTACTGTTTGTCTTCCAGAAAATTGCCGCCATCCAGCTGGCCTGCAGCTGCCCCCTGAGCCTACCCACACCAAGCAGCCACACCCATGCACAGCACTGCCTGCACCCGGAGCATCTAGGGATGCTGACACCGGAGCCAAATACACGGAGGCCCAGAACGCATGACTCAGCCAGGAGCAGGGGTGAGAAGGCATACGGTGTCAATCCTGTGAGCCACCCAGCTGCCGCCGGACGCACTGGACAAGCTCCCAGAGCCACTCCTGGATCCCATGGCCGTTGACATCCGCCGTATCCAAATCTATATCCCAACCACTAATGTTGAAGCTGAAGTAGAACGATTCTACAAAGAATCACAAGACCTCCTAGAACTAACACCAAAGAAATATGTCCTTTTCATCACAGGGGACTGGAATGCAAAATTAGGAAGTCAAGAGATACCTGGAGTAATAGGCAAGTTTGGTCTTGGTGTACAAAAAGAAGCAGGTCAAAAGCTAACAGAGTTTTGCCAAGAGAACACACTGGTTATAGCAAACACCCTCTTCCAACAACAGAAGAGATGACCCTACACATGGACATCACCAGATGGTCAATACCAAAATCAGATTGATTCTATTCTTTGTAGCTAAAGATGGAGAAGCTGTATGCAGTCAGCAAAAACAAGACCAGGAGCTGACTGTGGCTCAGACCATGAGCTCTTTACTGCAAAATTCAGACTTATATTGAAGAAAGTAGGGAAAACCACGAGGCCACTGAGGTATGACCTAAAAATCCCTTATGTCATACAGTAGAGGTGACAGATAGATTCAAGGGACTAAGTCTGGTAGGCAGAATGCCTGAACAACTATGGATGGAGGTTTGTAAAATTGTACAAGAAGTGGTGACTAAAACCATCCCCAAGAAAAAGAAATGGAAGAAGGCAAAGTGATTGTCTAAGGAGGTCTTACAAATAGCTCAGAAAAGAAGAGAAGTGAAAGGCCAAGGACAAAGGAAAATATATACCCAACTAAATGCAGGGTTCAAGAGAATAGCAAGGAGAGATAAGAAAGCCTTCTTAAGTGAACAATGCAAAGAAATAGAGGAAAACAGTAGAATGGGAAAGACTAGAAATTTCTTTAAGAAAATTAGAGATACCAAGGGAACTTTTCATGCAAAGATGGGCACTTATAAAGAACAGAAATGGCAAGGACCTAACAGAAGCAGAATAGATTAAGAAGAGGTGGCAAAAACACACAGAAGAACTATACAATATAGTTCTTAGCGACCCAGATAACTATGATGGTGTGGTCACTCACCTAGAATCAGACATCCTAGAATGTGAAGTCAAGTGGGCCTTAGGAAGTATTACTATGAACAAAGCTAGTGCAGGTAATAGAATTCCAGCTGAACTATTTCAAATCCTAAAAGATGATTCTGTAAAAGTGGTGCTCTCAATATGCCAGCAAATTTGGAAAACTCAGCAGTGGCCACAGGACTGGAAAAGGTCAGTTTTCATTCCAATCCCAAAGAAGGGCAATGTTGAATAAGATTAAAACTACCACACAATTGCCCTCATTTCACCTACTAGCAAGGTAATGCTCAAAATCCTTCAAGCTAGGTTTCAATGATACATGAACTGAGAACTTCTAAATGTAGAAGCTTTAGAAGTGTAGAAGATTTAGAAATGTAGAAGATTTAGAAAAGGCAGAGGAACCACAGATCAAATTTCCAACACCCACTGGATTACAGAAAAAGCAAGGGAATTCCAAACATCTCTTTTATTGACAATGCTAAAGCCTTTGACTGTGTGAATCTCAACAAACTGTGGAAAATTCTTAAAGAGATGAGAATATCAGACCACCTTACTTGCTTCCTGAGAAACCTGTATACTGGTCAAGAAGCAACAGTTAGAAGCAAACATGGAACAATGGACTGGTTCCAAATTGAGAAAGGAGTTGTCAAGGCTGTATATTGTCACCTTGTTTATTTAACTTATATGCAGACTACAGCATTTAAAATGCTGGGCTGGAGTGGGTAGCCTTTCTCTTCTCCAGGGGATCCTCACAACCCAGGGATCGAACCCAGGTCTCCCACATTGCAAGCCGATTCTTTACCAGCCGAGCCACAAGGGAAGCCTAAGAATACTGGAGCGGAAGCCTATTCCTTCTCTAGCAAATCTTCCCAACCCAGGAGTCTAACTAGGGTCTTCTGCATTGCAAGTGGATTATTTACCAACCAAGTTATCAGGGAAGCCCCTATATGCAGAGTACATCATGCAAAATGCTGGGCTGAATGAAGCACAAGCTGGAATCAAGGTTTCTGGGAGAAATATCAACAACCTCAGATATGCAATTGATACCAAACTAATGGCAGAAAGTGAGGAGGAACTAAAGAGCCTCTTGATGAGGGTGAAAGACAGTAGTTTATGAGAAAGCTAGCTTAAAACTCAACATTCAAAAAACTAAGATCATGGCATCTGGTCCCATCATTCATGGCAAATAGATGGGGGGAAAAGTGGAAACAGTGACAAATTTCATATCTTGGCCTCCGAAATCACTGCAGATGGTAACTGCAGTCATGAAATTAAAAGATGCTTGCTCCTTGGAAGAAAAGCTATGACAAACCTAGGCAGTGTATTAAAAAGCAGAGACATCACTTTGCTGATAAAGGTCCATCTAGTCAAAGCTATGGATTTTCCAGTAGTCATGTATGGATGTGAGAGTGGGACCATAAAGAAGGCTGAGGGCCAAAAAACCGGTGCTTTTGAACTGTGGTGTTGGAGAAGACTCTTGAGAGTCCCTTGAACTGCAAGGAGATCAAACCAATCGATCCTAAAGAAAATCAACCCTGAGTATTCATTGGCAGGACTGATGCTGAAGCCGAAGCTCCAATACTTTGGCCACCTGATGCGAAAAGCTAACTCATTAGAAAAGACCTTGATGCTGGGAAAGATTGAGGGCAAGAGGAGAAGCAGTCTACAAGGGATGAGATGGTTGGATGGCATCATTCGCTCAATGGACATGAGCTTGAGTGAACTCAGGGAGATAGCAAAGGATAGGGAAACCTGGCGTGGTGCGGTTCATGGGGTTGCAAAGAGTTGGACTTGGAATCAGCAAGGTGTACTGCAGTCAGACAGACCTATGTTTAAACCTGGCTCTTTCACCGAGGCAGTGTCTTGGGCAAGTGACCTAACTTAAACATGCCTCAGTTTCCTTATCTGTAAAATAGAGATGACAAGATTCCCCATAGAGATATTATATAGATTAAATGATAATATGTATGTACTTAACACTTAGTAGGCACTTAACAAATTTTAGTTTCCTGTATATCTCTTTTTCAGCACTTGCCTACACATGGTTTGGGGCTTCCCTGGTGGATCAGTAGTAAAGAATCTGCCTGCCAATGCAGGAGATGTGAGTTTGATCCTTGGGTCAGGAAGATCCCTTGGAGGAGGAAATGACAACCCATTCCAGTATTCTTGCCTGGGAAATCCAAGAACAGAGAAGCCTGGATGGCTACAGTCCATGGGGTCACAAAAGAGTCAGATATGACTTGGCAACTAAACAACACATGGTTTGGGTACGTCAGTACAGACACAGTTCAGAAATTTTTACTTCAGACAAGCTTATCTCAAGAACTAAGATACAACAGAATCGGACTATAAGAAGAAGTCAGAAACGGAGAGGAAACATTTCCTGTCAGTTGGTGATAGGAAATTTAAGCTGAGTTTGCAGAAAGAGTGCTTTCCAGAAGATAAATATCACACACACACACACAAAATTTAAATCTTCACTTCATAACAACCTAGCTCAAAGCATAAATATAGGGCTCTACTCAGAAAAATTATGTTCTTATGTAAGTGTGGGAATTAGATATTAATTTGGCAAAAAAATTACTGCTAATTCTACTGTGGCTAATTTTTTGTAATCTTACTTGGAAGATGGAATGAGTTATTTTTGACCTATCTGTATAGGTCACATTTTGTGTCATTTAGTATGAGTCATCACGGATGTTAACAGACAAAAATGCCTTTTCGTATAGGGCCCCTTTAGCCCTTTGAAGCACTGGTTCTTTAGAAAGAATTATTTGAAGTAAATCCAAAAGAGATAAATAAAAATGACTAAAGGATTATTGCAAGGACTTCATGAGGAAATATTAGGTATTAAAGATGTTTAAGCCTAAATAAAATTATAGGATACTAGTATTGGATGAGGAGATCCTTACCTTCATTCTTATTTTTGGATGAGGAGATCTAAGGTCAGAGGAGAAGGGACCCACTCCTGAGTCACACATATATTTGAAGGCAGAAATGTAACGAGGTTTCCTATATTGGGAGGGAGGTCCCCAAATGTGCTATCTTTTGATGTTTTCTGGAATGGCTTTGGCCACAGTCTTTAGCTTCTGATGGTGGGGCTGGAGGATAATCATTGCTATTCACCTTCTTAGGGCTAACAAGCATTAGACATTTTTTAAAAAACCCATCTATCAGGAAAGCTCAGCCTCTCTCTCAGGGGGAGCACCAGCTGTTCACTCCTTGCAGTGCAACCATACCAGGTACATTGGTTCCGGGGGAAGGGCAACACCATACAGTGCCCTCTGGGCAAACTCTGCCCAGATCTTTGACTTCGGGGAGCTCCAACAGTGATCTCCCATTCTTGGTTAGTAAGGTCGCACGTAAAAATATGCCACTCTCTACCACATATGTTTCGATCTAGTATTGAATAGACAGACATTTGCTTTCACATATATCGTTCCATATACTTTCATCATAAGCTTTGCAACTTTTATAATTACAAATGATCAAAAAGGCCTCAATTTTGACAAATGCATATAAAATGAAGAGTGACTGCTCCACTCTGTTCTAGCAAGGAACAGAAACTGGCTTGGAGAGCATGCCTTTTGATATTCAGTCTTATGTTTTTCTAGTTTCTCCAAAATACCTAACAATAGCTTACAAAAGTATTAAAATACAGTGCCCTGCATATGTTTTATAAGAAGACTTTATTTTCCCTTAAAAAAGAGACTTATAATAGCTGGTCTAAATTTCTAGGAGGCACAATCAAAGAATTTAAAGTAAGTATTTTAATATTACACTAATGGTTACTAAGGATCATCATAGTATTACTACTATTTCTAGAAAGCTTGAAGAACATGTTTGACAATGTGAGGGATGAAAAGATAGCCAGAAGTTAGTTTTAGTTCACACTGTTCTTTAAATGTGTTGACAAATGATGATGCTGAGGAGTCATCCCCACAGGATCCAGTCAAAGGGGAAAGAAAGAGATATGGTATTGGCAGTTAAGAAACCAGACATTTTGAGTGTTGCTGTTGTTATTTTTAACCACTGTGTTTTAAAAAAGTTTTATTGAAATATAATTCGCATATATGCAATTCACTCACTGAAAGTATACAAATCAATGGTTTTAATATATTCATAGGGTTGTGGGACTATCACTACACTCAGTTTTAGAAGACTTTCTAAATGAAACCCTATACCCATCAGCAGTCACTCCCCATTTCATCCTTCATCCCATCTCAGACCCTGGCCACCACTAATCTGCTTTTTGTCTCAATGGAGTTGCCTATGCTGGACCTTTCATATAGATGAAATATCTATATCACTCATACATGGCCTTTTGTGTCATTTCTTTTACTTAACAGAATGTTTTCAAGGTTTGTCCATGTTATAGTATGTACCAGTATTTCATTCCTTTATATTGCTAAATAATATTCCATTATATAAATATACTACATTTTTAAAATGCATTCACTAGTTGATGGACATTTAGGTTGTTTCTCTTTTTTGCTATTACAAAATTCAGTATGAATATTCAGGTACAGGTTTTTGCATGGACATAATGCTTTCACATCTCTTGACTATCTACCTGGGAGTGGATTTCCTAGGTCATATGGTAACTCTATGAGTAACCTTTTGAGAAATTTCCAGACTGTTTTCCAAAGTGGTTGCACCATTTTATATTCCTACCAGCAGTATCAGAGGGTTCCAACTTTCTACATCCCTTCAAAAACCTGTTATTTTGTCTCTTTTTTTATTTTAGCCATTCTAGTTTATAAGGTGTTGTACCTGATGGTTTTGATTTGCACTTCCTAATAGATAATAATGTTGAGTCTTTTCATGTATTTTTTAGCCACTTGTTTATTTTCTTTAAAAAGCTATCCTTTTATGGAAGAAAGTTTTGCTGTACATACGTCCTGATAGTCACTTTTTTTCAGTATTCTCAAAATGTGATCCCACTGCCTTCTGGTATCTTGTTTCTTATGCGAATTCAGTGATCAAACTAATTGGAATTCCACTTCATATAATCACTCATTTTTCTCTTATGCTTTCAGAATTTCTATTTTTGGATTTTTACATTTATGATACATTGTGTATTTCCATATTTACCCCACTTAGAATTTATTGAGCTTTTTGGATGTGTAAATTCAAACTTTTCATGAATTTGGGAAGTTTTCAAACACTAAATCTTCTTTAATTCTTAATTTATATTTATTTTTTGGCTGTGCTGGGTCTTTGTTGCTGCATGTGTTTTTCTGTAGTTGCAGTGAGCAGGGGCAACTCTCTAGTTGCAGTGCACAGTCTTCTCACTGAGGTGGCTTCTCTTGTTGTGGAGCCAGGGCTTCAGGCACGCAGGCTTCAGTACTTGCGGCTTGCAGGCTTAGAGCATTGGCTCAGTAGTTAGGGCTCACTGGCTTGGTTGCTCTGTGCCATGTGGGATCTTCCTCGTGTCCCTTGCATTTCAAGGTGGCTTCTTTACCACTGGGCCACCAGGGAAGCTCTCAATCATTAATTCTTTGATTATTTTTTCTGCTCCTTTCTCTTCTCTCTTTAAGGTACTTCCATTAAACAGATATACACATACTTAATGGTGTGCCACATTTCTCTAAGACTGTTCATTTCCATTTTTTTTTCTTTTTGTTCTTCAGATGGCATAATCTGTTCAATTTATCTTTAAGTTCACTGTGTTTTTTTTTTTATTTAATGCTTGTTGAAATCTACTACTGAGTTCTTCTAGTCAATTTTTCTTTCAGTTACTGTATTCTTCACCTCCAGAACTTCCATGAGTTTGTAATTTCTATCTCTTTATTGATACTCTGTATTTGGTAAGACACCATAATCTTGCCTTCTTAGGCTTTAAAGCATGGTTCCTTTTAGTTCTCTGAACATATATTTAATAGCTTTCTTGCAGTCTTTTTCTGCTGAGTCCATTTGGGTGTTCTCACAGGAAGTCTCTATTGCCTGCTATTTTTCCTATATATCATACCTTCCTGTTTTTTTGTGTTAGATAGTTAGAATAGGAACAAGGAGTCTGAAATGGCGGTGGCCAAAACATAAGGACGGGAAAAGCCCACAAAAATAGAACAAAGGAAGGTCCAAGGACTGGAGTGAGGACCTCAGGTAAAACAACCAGCATTCCTTGCTAGACCAATTTACATAGGGCAGGCCCAGGGGAGGAGAAAAGACATATAAAAACAGGAGCCAAATGGCCAGGGGTCTCTCTCTTTTCTTTGTGTCTTTTGGGTCAGCATGCCCTCATGCCTCAAGGATGTATATTCTTTTACTTTCTAAATAAAACTGAGCTGTAACACGGAGCTGTAACACTGGTCCATCCGAGGGCTGTAACACCGGTATGTTGCTTCAAATTTTTGTTGTGACAAGACAGAACCGAGGAAATTACACACTCCCCCGATACATATGGTGCCATAACTCGGATTTAACCTGGCTGAAACAACCTTGGCATGGCCTTTGCAAGGAGGAGGCCAAGCACAGCAGAAGCCCAACTTGGCGAAAGCTCCCATGGTAGAAGCTGAACACAAAGAAAACCCAGCACAGGGGAAGTGACAATAAGCCCAGCATACTAGAAATGGGACAGCAAAAAAAGAAATCAGCAGAAAGCTCATGTAGCTCAGACTCAGATTCCAGAAGACCTCCAGTTAAGGTAGGAGGTCCTTGGTCCTATGGCTGGAAGGACATATGCCTAACAAAATCTTAATTCCTTTACAGTCTCTCGTTTCTTGTTTTCTTGAACCTCCTGTGAACAGGTGAGCAGCAGTAGATGCAACTGAGGTACTCTGGAGAGGTTACTCCTCAGTGTGTCCTGAAGACTATCCTCTGCATTCTAGTAACTATTACCCAAGCTGGTGGGGGTTCTTCTGTCCTTAATCTTCTTTGTGCCATGGATCAGGCCAATGAAAATTGTGAGCACAGGTCAGGTATTTAGCAGATTTTCCAGCAGGTTATGAAGGGGATTCCTCAGCGCGTTTTCCCCCACTGTTTTTTCCTCCTGTCTTTCAGCTCTTCTCTCCCAGGACTTGAGCCCGGCCAAAACCCATGATGCCTGGCTTCAGGACCTAATGAAGCTCAGGCTCTGATGTCTCATTGCAAAAATTCAGTTAGAGACACAGCAATAGTTAAGAGGTGGATTTGTTGGGATTCAGAGAGAAGCACACTCTGCAGGGTGTGTGTCATTGCAGAGGGCAAGTGCTGAGGCCATGGAATATGGTGTGGCTAGTTTTTGTGAGCTGGATGAATTCATATGCTAATGAGCGGGAGGATCATCCCAAACATTGGGGAACCACTCACTCTTCCATCTTTTGACAGTGCCTTGGAACTGTCCTGCCACCTCTGGATGTGTCATTTAGCTTGCAGATTGGGGATCAAGGTTTAGTTGAATTTGGCTTGTCATCTTGGATCCACTTGATTTTAATTGGTTTATGTTATGCCTTTGGGCTATGTAATTCTTTCAAAAATTGTGCCCTGCTCCCTTCCCTCCTGTTTCATGCTCTTTTTCTGAGCCCTGTCCGGGCCCACAATGTTGCCTCTACAATCTTCTAGAGGGACAACCAGAGAAGAGCTGGCCCTTGGGAGGGAAATACTGTATAATATCAAATCCCTCTAGATATTCAGGCCTTCATCGTCCCTGTTTCCTACAACATGTGCAACATCAGCGTCTCTCAGTGAACCCACTAGGGTGGGAGAGAGGCACACAATGCCTGCTAGAAGTCCATCTGTTGGCATCCCTTCAAAGGCAATTGGGCTTCCAGGGATAATGTTGGCCACTTTGGGAGTTAGCCCTGCAGGCCATTTGGGCCCAAACCCTTACCACCCTTCTCCTAAAGTTACAAACATACCCCCGGATCAATCTCCACTCCACTTTTATGGAACATCTGGTCTGTTGCCTCTTATCAATTTGTTCTTAAGCCAATTACTAACTCTTATGACCAGAACCCTGCCCCATTGTAGGCAGCATTGCTCCACCCCGCTTATTATTAAAATATACTTAATGCCCCTAACAGGGCCACATAACCCACTCCTTTGTCATTATTTCTGTTATTACCTAAAGTGGGTCTATGATAATGAAATATTTACCATTGGAGACACCCTAACCTGCTCTTATGAAGGACTAGGGGAGGAAATCACTGACTTACATTCCCTTAAAGCAGTAAGAGGATAAAGGCTTATGGCTGTTCCACCAGGTTTCCAGTCTCAGGGCACAGGCTTGGATTGCTTTACATCATGATATCTATTCCTATATGTGGTGAACAAACTGGCAATGAGTTAAAGATTACAACCTCTTAATCCAGCACTGGTCATGCTGGAGACCTTGTGGATGCCCAACTCCAGTTCAGGGGTCCTAGGAGGTCGACATACCTTGACTTGGCCATGGACCCAATTTTCAGGAGGCCGACATGAATCGACCTGCCTGGGAATTCAATCTCCAGGTGGCTGCCACGCCTCAGCTTGCCTGGGGATCTGCACACTGACCCAGGGCCATCTGGCTTTCAGGTTGCAACAGTATTGGGTAGGATAAGCTTCAGAAAGACTCACCCCTAAGGAAGTCAACCCATGGAAATAGAAGGAAGCCTATTACTTGTGGGACTATGCCCAGTTTCAGCAATAACTCAGGATCCCAACAAGAACCCCATTGCCTTTCTGGAAAGGCTAAAAGAGGCCCTCCAAAAGTTTACCAATTTGGACTTAGACTCTTATGAGGGACAGGTGATTTTAAGGGACAGATTCCTGTCCCAATGTGCAGCAGAAATCAGGATAAAGTTACAACAGCTACAGCAGCAGAACCCTGCTGTCTCTTTAGATGAGATGCTCCAGACAGCCACCCATACCTTTTATAATAGAGAACAGGAGAGGGAGGCCAAGGCCCAGGAAAGAGAGAAAAGGAAAGAGACAAGGCATGCCCAGAAGGTGGCCGCCCTCCAGGGAAGCCCTATGGCAAAACCTGGGTCCTTGACAGACAAGGCACCAGGCAAATGCCTAATCTGAAGACAGGCGGGGTATTGGGCCAAAGAGTGTCCAAACCGTGACAAGTCTCCCAAAATGGCTTGCTACAAATACCATCGATTGGGACACTGGGCGGCACCATGCCTTCGGGACCCAAGAGCCTCAAGGTCAAGCGCCAAGCTTTCCCTCACGTTGGTTCAATAGGACTAAAGCGGCCCACTCCAGCCAGCCTTCCTGTCACAGATAACCATCATGGGGCTGGAGCCAAGGGTACAATTGGATGTGGCAGGTAGGTTCAAGAATCTCTTTGTTGACACAGGGGCTACCTACTCTGTCCTGACCTCCTACTCCAGAGCCTTCTACTCCCAAACTTGTACTATTTTGGGTGCTACTGGAAAAACAATTACAAAAGATTCACCCTAGTACTTCTTCATTGCTGGGATGGACAAATATTTTCCCACCAGTTTCTGGTGGTCCCTGAGTGTCCTACTCCCTTACTGGGAAGAGATCTTTCCTGCTTTTGAAATCTTGCAGCTATTGCAGTCTTGATAGAAGATGCTTTAAAACTCTCTCTTAGGGGCAAATCATTTTTATCAGCTACCAAGTGAAACAACTCCTGAATGGGAGAGGCCATTTATGGATGTCTGATCAAAGGATCCTCAGATATAAAGTACTGCTGATGGAAAATCCAGGTTTCACTACATCCCCTTGTGAGGTTTTTAACCCAGTCAACCTGCCTACCCCCAAGGGCTCTCTTCCCTTTCACTCTTGCCTAGAAACCTTGGACCACTGGACAAAACCCAGAGAGAGATTGTTGGAAGATCCTCTGACGAATCCCGCAGAAATCTGGTACACTGATGGAAGCAGCTTTGTCTTGGACAGGAAAAGAAAAGCCAGATATGCAGTAGTCTCTAATTTTGAGACCATAGAGGCTAAACCTTTGCCACCAGGTACTTCAGCCCAGTTATCTGAGCTCAAGGCCCTGACTAGAGCTTTAGAGCTGGGAAAAGGAAAAAGAGTAGTCATTTACACTGACTCCAAGTATGCCTTTTCTGGTGCTACATGCACATGCTGCTATTTGGAAACAAAGATGCCACTTGACCACCCGAGGGTCGCCAATCAAAGATGGTGATTAAATCCTTAGACTCTTGGAGGCAGTCCATCTGCCCGCTGAGGTTTCAGTCTCCCACTGTAAAGGACACCTAAAAGGAAACACGAAAGTGGCACGAGGGAACCAAGCAGCCGATCAGGTAGCTAAGAGAGCAGCATTACACAACAATGACCTAATAGGGGTTGCCACCTTAGTTCCACAGACTAATTTGCCAGAAATTCCTTCATATACTGAAGGTGAGAGTCTTAAAGCTAAGAGTAAGGGCTTTCAAGAAGATCATATGGGATGGTTCCAAAAGGAGGGACTCCTTTTTCTGCCTGGGAACCTCCAATGGAAGTTGGTTAACTCCTTACATGCTACCACTCATTTAGGGGAAAAGGCCCTCCAAGGATTACTTGTGTCACGCGAGTGTATGTTCCTCAGTTCTTTGTCTCGTCACAACAAAGATTTGGAGCGACAGACATTAAAGCCCTGGGCGCGTCACAGCTCTTGGGTCTTGGACAAATTGTGGTACAGCTCTTAGGCAAATCAGTGTTACAGCTCTATTTTATTTAGAAGATAGCAGGAGAGAGAGAGAGAGAGAGAGAGAGAAGAGCACATGCACGCGGGAGAGAGAGTCCGAGAGAAAGCGCTTTGGCTCCTCCTTTTATATGTTTTTTCCTCCACCTGGGCCTGCCCTATGCAAATTGAGCTTAGCCAGGAGTGCTGTTTGTTCTGTTTGTTCTGCCTGAAGTCTTCACTCTGGTCCTCGGACCTTCCTTTTCTTTTAGCCACTGCCATTTTGGACTCCTTTTCCCTATTCTACCTACCTAACATTCCCCCCTCAAGAGATGGGAGGCCCAATTCTTTGGGAATAGGGGCGTCGAGGTCTTTCTGGCTACTTCCTGCTGAACTGGGGCGGCGAGGGGTATTGGGCCTCCCCCTCTTGCTAGTCTCAATCTTTAGAGTCCTTATAGCGGTGTCCAAGGGTGTGTGATATTTTCCGTGGTCAGCTGTAGTTTTATATCTTTGTTGAACTGGCACTGCCATGTTGTAGCTGGTTGACCTGGGCAGAGACAAAACAGGTTAGACAATTGACAGTACATGGAATAATCATAACCATCATCAATATAGCATAACGAGGACTAGTAGGGACATTGGTCAATTTTAAATTCACATCGCCAGGATAGATCAAGTACCTCCTTGTTCAGGGATCAGAAGATCTATCTCCTGTCTGTCTTGGAGTACAGTCTCTGTCAAGCTGTGTTGGCTCCTTAGAGTTATCCTGAGAAATCTTATCCCCAGAAACCAGATTTTAGGGGTGTTCATTAGAATGGCACTCATTGGTAGTTCTGAATAGGTATCTGAAATCTCCCAGGGGCTCACAGGTGTATTGAGTGTCCTCTTCTGTTTTCTTCCATGGCTTGACTTGTGAGTAGTGAATCCAGGAGTCATGTCCTGGTACCTTGACTGCTATGGGGGTAGAAAGTATTACAAGGTAGGGGCCCTTCCATGTGGGCTGGAGTTGAGCCTTTGGGGACCCATCTTTCCAGACTTTAATTAGGACTTGAGTTCCTGGAGCATATAGTGGTGACTCTTTGGAATCTTTTGGGTCCTGGTTCATACCCCACAAGCGTATCCTGTTGGAATTGCCCAATGGCCATGGTATAAGACTGGAGGGTCTGAACCTCTGGATCTAGGAAGAGGTCATTGACATAAACAAAAGGTCTCCCATATAGCATCTCATAAGGACTAAGACCAACCTGTTCCTTAGGGGCAATGCGGGTGCGGAGGAGAGCTATTGGTAAAGCCTCCTTCCACCCCAGGGAGGTCTCCTGGGTTATCTTTTTTATCGCTGATTTTAAGAATTGATTGGCTCTTTCTACTTTTCCTGAAGATTGAGGCCTCCAGGCACAATGGAGATAATAAGTAATGCCCAATGCTTTTGAGACTCCTTGGGTGACCTTAGAAGTAAATGATGTCCCACTGTCACTTTGTAATGACCTGGGCAGACCAAATCTTGGAATGATTTCATGGAGCAGTTTTTTAACTACCTCCTCAGCCTTCTCAGTCCGGGTGGGAAAGCCTTCAATCCATCCTCTGAATGTATCTATCATAACTAATAGGTATTTATACCCTTGAGAAACTGGCATCTGGGTGAAGTCCATCTGCTAGTCCTCTCCTGGGTAGGCCCCATGTCGTTGGATGGGCTGGGCCAGCTGGGGTCTTCGAGCTCCTTGGGGGTTGTTTAATTGGCAAGTGGGACAAGAGGAGACCACCTGTCTTATAGTTGTTCGGAGGCCTGTTCCTCTGAAGGACCTTTCTAGTAATCTTTGGAGGGCCTTTTCTCCTAAATGAGTAGTGGCATGTAAGGAGTTAACCAACTTCCATTGGAGGTTTCCAGGCAGAAAAAGGAGTCCCTCCTTTTGGAACCACCCAATATGATCTTCTTGAAAGCCCTCGCTCTTAGCTTTAAGAGTCTCACCTTCAGTATATGAAGGAGTTTCTGGCAAATTAGTCTGTGGAACTAAGGTGGCAACCCCTATTAGGTCATGGTTCTGTAATGCTGCTCTCCTAGCTGCCTGATCAGCTGCTTGGTTCCCTCGTGCCACTTTCGTGTTCCCTTTTTGGTGTCCTTTACAGTGGGAGACTGAAACCTCAGCGGGCAGATGGACTGCCTCCAAGAGTCGAAGAATCTGATCACCATATTTGATTGGGGACCCTCGGGTGGTCAAGTGGCCCCTTTCTTTCCAAATAGCCGCATGTGCATGTAGCACCAGAAAGGCATACTTGGAGTCAGTGTAAATGGCTATTCTTTTTCCTTTTCCCAGCTCTAAAGCTCGAGTCAGGGCTACGAGCTCAGCTAATTGGGCTGAAGTACCTGGTGGCAGAGGCTTAGCCTCTATGGTCTCAAAATTGGAGACTACTGCATACCTGGCTCTTCTTTTTCCATCCAAGACAAAGCTGCTTCCATCAGTGTACCAGATTTCCTCAGGATTGGTCAGAGGATCTTCTGACAATCCCTCTCGGGGTTTTGTCCAGTGGTCCAAGGTTCCTAGACAAGAGTGAAATGGGAGCGAGCCCTCGGGGGTAGGTAGGAGGGTGGCTGGGTTAAGAACCTCACAAGGGGATATAGTGAGGCCTGGATTTTCCATCAGCATTACTTGATATCTGAGGATATCTGGAGAACTGGTGGGGACCAATAGCCCACAAGCAAGGAATTTATTTATTAAAGGCTGTAGTCCCTCCTGAGCCTCTCTTTTGAGAGGATATTGTTTCCGCTTAGGAAACCGAGTGGGATCTCGGAGGACAATGATGACCGGTTCAGCTTGGTGGGCTCTTCCAGGAATCCCCTGGTCCCATACCTGGGGGTTAATTTTGTCTTCCCATAGTTTTTGGTCCCTCTCTATTGAAGGTGTAATGGGTTCTTTAGTAGTAACCAGGAGCTGTAGAGCTCTAGGGGCTGAAAAACTTCCCATCACAAGGGTGGTCCCCAGTTTAGTGAGTATATCTCTTCCCAATAAGGGGGTAGGACACTCAGGGACCACCAGATACTGGTGGGAAAATATTTGTCCATCCCAGCAACAAAGAAGTGCTCAGGTGAATCTTAGTAGTGCTTTTCCTGTAGCACCCAAAATGGTACAGGTTTGGGAGGAGAAGGCTCTGGAGTAGGGGATCAAGACAGAGTAGGTAGCCCCTGTGTCAACCAAGAAATTCTCGGACCTACCTGCCACATCCAGTTGCACCCTTGGCTCCAGCCCTGTGATGGTTATCTGTGACAGGCGGGCTGGCTGGAGCGGGCCGCTTCAGTCCTCTTGAACCATCGTGAGGGTAGGCTTGGCGCTTGACCTTGAGGCTCTTGGGTCCCGAGGGCAGTGTGCCACCCAGTGTCCCAGTTGATGGCATTTGTGGCAAGCCGTTCTAGGAGACTTGTCACGGTTTGGACACTCTTTGGCCCAAGGCCCCGCCTGTCTACAGATCAGGCATCTGTCTCATGCCTTGTCCCTCAAGGACTCGGGGTTTGCCATAGGGCTTCTCTGGAGGGCGGCCAGCATCTGGGCATGCCTTGTCTCTTTCTTTCTCTCCTTCTCCTGGGCCTTGGCCTCTTTCTCCTGTTCCCTGTTATAAAAGGTATTGGTGGCTGTTTGGACCATCTCATATAAACAGGCAGCAGGGTCCTGCTGTTGTAGCTGCTGTAACTTAATTCTGATATCTGATGCACATTGGGACAGGAATTTGTCCTTTAAAATCACCCGTCCCTCGTAAAAGTCTAAGTCCAGGTTGGTAAACTTTTGGAGTGCCTCTTTTAGCCTCTCCAGAAAGGCAATGGGGTTCTCACTGGGCTCCTGAGTTATTGCTGAGACTGGGCACAGTCCCACAAGTAATAGGCTTCTTTATGTTTCCATAGATAGACTTCCTTAGGGGTGAGTCTTTCTGAAGTTTATCCTATCCAGAACTGTTGCAACCTGAGAGCCAGGCATCCCCGGGTCAGGGTGCAGATCCCCAGGCAGACTGAGGCGTGACAGCCTCCTAGAGATCGAATCCCCGGGCAGGTCGAGGCCTGATGGCCTCCCGAGGATTGGGTCCCTGGACAGGTTGAGGCGTGACGACCTCCTGGGACCCCTGGGACTAGATGATCCCCGAACAGATTGAGGCGTGACAACCTTTCGAAGACCGATCCCTAGGCAGGTCAAGGCGTGATGACCTCCTGGGACCCCCTGGACTGGAGTTTGGGCATCCCCAAGATCTCCAGTGTTACCAATGCTGTGTAGAATTAAGAGGTTTGTTTTGCCCACTGTGGATAGGAATAGATATGATGTAAGTTCATCCTACCCAGAACTGTTGCAACCTGAGAGCCAGGCGTCCCCGGGTCAGGGTGCAGATCCCCAGGCAGACTGAGGCGTGACAGCCTCCTAGAGATCGAATCCCCGGGCAGGTCGAGGCCTGACGGCCTCCCGAGGATTGGGTCCCTGGGCAGGTCGAGGCGTGACGACCTCCTGGGACCCCCTGGACTGGAGTTTGAGCGTCCCCAAGATCTCCAGTGTGACCAGTATTGGGTAGGATTAGGGGGTTGGATATTATAGAGTATTCCCCTCCCAAGGCCAGCTATTTTCTGGTTGTCTCTCCAGAAGATTGTAGAGGCAGCCTTGTGGGTCTGGATGGGGCTCAGGAAAAGAGCATGAAATAGGAGGGAAGGGGGCAGGGCACAAACTTTGAAAGAATGACGTAGCACAAGGGTATAATGTAAACCAATTAAAATCAATTGGGTCCAAGATGACAAGTCAACTTCAAGTAAACCTTAATCCCCAATCTATAAGCCAACAGACACACCCAGAGGTGGCAAGACAGCTCCAAGGCACAAAGTAAAAGAGGGAGGAGTGGGTGGTTCCCCAATGGCTGGGATGAGCCTCTCACTCATTAGCATATGAATTCCATCCCTTCACAAAACCTAGCCAGGCCTAATTCCATGGTTGCAGCCCTTGCCCTCGGCAATGGTTCACACCCTGAAGGGTGGCTTCTCTCTGAATCCTAACAAATCTACCTCTTATCGCTTTGTCTCTCAAAGAATTTTTGCAATGAGACATCAGAGCCTGAGTTTGATTAGTTTTGGTCTGGCTTGAGTCCCGGGAAAGAGCTGAAGGACAGGAGGAAAAAGCAATGGGAAAACGTGCCAAAGAATCCCCTTCATAGCCCGCTGGAAAATTTGCTAAATATCTGACCTGTGCTCACAGTTTCATTGGTCTGATCTTTGGCAAAGAGAAGAGAAAGGACAGAAGAACCCCCACCGGCTTGTGTAACAGCTACTGGGGCTCAGCAGATAGCGCCTTTGGGACATACTGAGGAGCAGCCTCTCCAGAGTCCCTCAATTGTGCCCCTGCCGCCCGCCTGTTCGTGGGAGGTTCGAGGAAACAAGAAACGAGAGATTGTAAAGGTCCCTCCAGCCATAGGAGCGAGGACCTCTTACCTTAACTGGAGGTCTTCTGGAATCTGAGACTGGGCCGCATGAGCTTTCTGCTGAGTTCGTTTTTCACTGTCCTGGTTTCCAGCACGATGGGCCTTCCTCTGCGCTGGGTTTCTTCGCCTTCCGCTTCTAGCGCGGTAGCTTTGCTGAGTTGGGCTCCTGTTGTGCTTGGCCTCTTCCACGTAGAGGTTGTTTCAGCCAGGTTAAATCCGAGTCACGGCACCATAGATGTCACGCGAGTGTATATTCCTTGGTTCTTTGTCTCGTCACAACAACGATTTGGAGCGACAGACATTAAAGCCCTCAGCGCGTCACAGCTCTTGGGTCTTGGACAAACCGTGCTACAGCTCTTAGGCAAATCAGTGTTACAGCTCTATTTTATTTAGAAGATAGTAGGAGAGAGAGAGAGAGAGAGAAGAGCACACGCACGCGGGAGAGAGAGTCCAAGAGAAAGCGCTTTGGCTCCTCCTTTTATATGTTTTTTCCTCCACCTGGGCCTGCCCTATGCAAATTGGGCTTAGCCAGGAGTGCTGTTTGTTCTGTTTGTTCTGCCTGAAGTCTTCACTCTGGTCCTCAGACCTTCCTTTTCTTTTAGCCACCGCCATTTTGGACTCCTTTTCCCTATTCTACCTACCTAACACTTGAAAGATCCTTCAGAGGAACAGGCCTCCAAACGACTATAAGGCAAGTGGTCTCCTCTTGTCCCACTTGCCAATTAAACAACTCCCAAGAAGCTCAAAGAGCACAGCTGGCCCAGCCTGTCCAACGACTTGGGACCTACCCAGGACAGGACTGGCAGATGCTTTCACTCAGATGCCAGTTTCTCAAGGGTATAAGTACCTATTAGTCATGATAGATACATTCACAGGATGGATTGAAGGCTTTCCCACCAGGCTGAGAAGGCTGAGAAGGTGGTAAAAAAATTGCTCCATGAAATCATTCCAAGCTTTGGTCTGCCCAGGTCATTACAAAGTGACAATGGGACATCATTTACTTCTAAGGTCACCCAAGGAGTCTCAAAAGCATTGGGCATTACTTATTATCTCCATTGTGCCTGGAGGCCTCAGTCTTCAGGAAAAGTAGAAAGAGCCAACCAATACTTAAAATCAGTGATAAAAAAGATAACCTAGGAGACCTCCCTGGGATGGAATGAGGCTTTACCGATAGCTCTCCTCCACACCCGTATTGCCCCTAAGGAATAGGTTGGTCTTAGTCCTCTTGAAATGTTATATGGGAGACCTTTTGTTTGTGTCAATGACCTCTTCCTAGATCCAGAGGCTAAGACCTTCTGGTCTTATACCATGGCCATTGGATATACACTTGGGGGTATATGCTGGGTTCACCACTATACTGGGTTCACCACTATATGCTCCAGGGACTCAAGTCCTAATTAAAGTCTGGAAAGACGGGTCCCCAAAGGCTCAACTCCAGCCCACATGGAAGGGCTCCTACCCTGTAATACTTTCTATTCCCAGAGCAGTCAAATTACCAGGACATGATTCCTGGATTCACAACTCATGAGTCAAGTCATGGAAGAAAACAGAAGAGGACCCTCTATACACCTGTGAGCCCCTGACACTCCATGATCAGTCACTGTCATGACCTCTTTGTATACATCCTCAGCTCCTTAGATCCTATCTCCTTCCCTCATTCTTACCAGATATATTCCAACACTGGTTAAATCCAATTTTCCACCTACTCAGCACTTCCTATGCACATAGCCCAGGAAAAACACATACCTACCTGATAGACCTCAAATATGCCAGCCTATTTTCACCTGTGCCATATATTCTGAATACTTTTAAAAGTAAGGGATATAAGTGTAACTCCTCCATATGGGCATTAAATCCCATATCCTTGAGCCAGCTCAGAGACTACCACACTGTGATTATCCCTTCTTTCACTTACATCATTATGTTCCCCCATCTCTACTCTCTAATTCACATCAGCATACAAATTGTTGTAATTATCTCCCACAATATTCTTCTTTATGTGCAGATCACCACCCTCCAGATGTCATCTTCTTTTCTGGAAAGCTTTTTAAAAGAGAGATATTTACTCTCCTTTGGGATTGGCCCACCCTCATGCCTCAAGGGTGTACTTTCCTTTGCTTGCTGAATAAAACTCTGCTGTAACTGAGCTGTAACATTGATCAGATCAGATCAGATCAGATCAGTCGCTCAGTCGTCTCCGACTCTTTGCAACCCCATGTATTGCAGCACGCCAGGCCTTCTTGTCCATCACCAACTCCCGGAGTTCACTCAGACTCACGTCCATCGAGTCAGTGATGCCATCCAGCCATCTCATCCTCTGTCGTCCCCTTCTCCTCCTGCCCCCAATCCCTCCCAGCAGCAGAGTCTTTTCCAATGAGTCAACTCTTCGCATGAGGTGGCCAAAGGACTGGAGTTTCAGCTTTAGCATTATTCCTTCCAAAGAAATCCCAGGGCTAATCTCCTTCAGAATGGACTGGTTGGATCTCCTTGTAGTCCAAGGGACTCTCAAGAGTCTTCTCCAACACCACAGTTCAAAAGCATCAATTCTTCGGTGCTCAGCCTTCTTCACAGTCCAACTCTCACATCTGTACATGACCACAGGAAAAACCATAGCCTTGACTAGATGAACCTTTGTTGGCAAAGTAATATCTCTGCTTTTGAATATGCTATCTAGGTTGGTCATAACTTTCCTCCCAAGGAGTAAGCGTCTTTTAATGTCATGGCCACAGTCACCATCTACAGTGATTTTGGAGCCCAGAAAAATAAAGTCTGACACTGTTTCCACTATTTCCCCATCTATTTCCCGTGAAGTGGTGGGACCGGATGCCATGATCTTCGTTTTCTGAACGTTGAGCTTTAAGCCAACTTTTTCACTCTCCACTTTCACTTTCATCAAGAGGCTTTGTAGTTCCTCTTCACTTTCTACCATAAGGGTGGTGTCATCTGCATATCTGAGGTTATTGAGATTTCTCCCGGCAATCTTGATTCCAGTTTGTGTTTCTTCCAGTCCAGCGTTTCTCATGATGTACCCTGCATATAAGTTAAATAAACAGGGTGACAATATAGGGCCTTGACATACTCCTTTTCCTATTTGGAACCAGTCTGTTGTTCCATGTCCAGTTCTAACTGTTGCTTCCTGACCTGCATACAAATTTCTCAAGAGGCAGGTCAGGTGGTCTGGTATTCCCATCTCTTTCAGATTTTTCCACAGTTTATTGTGATCCACACAGTCAGAGGCTTTGGCATAGTCAATAAAGCAGAAATAGATGATTTTTTGGAACTCTCTTGCTTTTTCTATGATCCAGCGGATGTTGGCAATTTGATTTCTGGTTCCTCTGCCTTTTCTAAAACCAGCTTGAACATCAGGAAGTTCACGGTTCACATATTGCTGAAGCCTGGCTTGGAGAATTTTGAGCATTACTTTACTAGCGTGTGAGATGAGTGCAATTGTGCGGCAGTTTGAGCATTCTTTGGCATTGCCTTTCTTTGGGATTGGAATGAAAACTGACCGTTGACAGTCCTGTGGCCACTGCTGGGTTTTCCAAATTTGCTGGCATATTGAGTGCAGCACTTTCACAGCATCATCTTTCAGGATTTGGAATAGCTCAACTGGAATTCTGTCACCTCCACTAGCTTTGTTCGTAGTGATGCTTTCTAAGGCCCACTTGACTTCACATTCCAGGATGTCTGGCTCTAGGTCAGTGATCACACCATAGTGATTATCTGGGTCATGAAGATCTTTTTTGTGCAGTTCTTCTGTGTATTCTTGCCACTTCTTCTTAATATCTTCTGCTTCTGTTAGGTCCATACCATTTCTGTCCTTTATCGAGCCCATCTTTGCATGAAATGTTCCTTTGGTATCTCTGATTTTCTTGAAGAGATCCCTAGTCTTTCCCATTCTGTTGTTTTCCTCTATTTCTTTGCATTGATCACTGAAGAAGGCTTTCTTATCTCTTCTTGCTATTCTTTGGAACTCTGCATTCAGATGTTTATATCTTTCCTTTTCTCCTTTACTTTTCACTTCTCTTCTTTTCACAGCTATTTGTAAGGCTTCCCCAGACAGCCATTTTGCTTTTTTGTATTTCTTTTCTATGGGAATGGTCTTGATCCCTGTCTCCTGTACAATGTCATGAACCTCATTCCATAGTTCATCAGGCACCCTATCAGATCTAGGCCCTTAAATCTATTTCTCACTTCCACTGTAGAATCATAAGGGATTTGATTTAGGTCATACCTGAATGGTTTAGTGGTTTTCCCTACTTTCTTCAATTTAAGTCTGAATTTGGCAATAAGGAGTTCATGGTCTGAGCCATAGTCAGCTCCTGGTCTTGTTTTTGCTGACTATATAGAGCTTCTCCATCTTTGGCTGCAAAGAATATAATCAATCTGATTTCGGTGTTGATCATCTGGTGATGTCCATGTATAGAGTCTTCTCTTGTGTTGTTGGAAGAGGGTGTTTGTTATGACGAGTGCATTTTCTTGGCAAAACTCTATTAGTCTTTGCCCTGCTTCATTCCGTATTCCAAGGCCAAATTTGCCTGTTACTCCAGGTGTTTCTTGACTTCCTACTTTTGCATTCCAGTCCCTTATAATGAAAAGGACATCTTTTTTGGGTGTTAGTTCTAAAAGGTCTTGTAGGTCTTCATAGAACTGTTCAACTTCAGGTTCTTCAGCGTCACTGGTTGGGGCATAGACTTGGATTACTGTAATATTGAATGGTTTGCCTTGGAAACGAACAGAGATCATTCTGTCTTTTTTGAGATTGCATCCAAGTACTGCATTTCAAACTCTTTTGTTGACCATGATGGCTACTCCATTTCTTCTGAGGGATTCCTGCCCACAGTAGTAGATATAATGGTCATCTGAGTTAAATTCACCCATTCCAGTCCATTTCAGTTCGCTGATTCCTAGAATGTCGCCATTCACTCTTGCCATCTCTTGTTTGAGCACTTCCAATTTGCCTGATATGCCATTTCAAATCTTTGCTGTGGAGAGACAGAACCAAGGAAATTACAAACTCCCCTGACATATCTGGTGCCATTTCCTGGATTTAACCTGGTCGAAACAACCTTGGTTTGGCCCCTTCAAGGCAGAGGCCAAACACAGCAGTAGCCCAACTTGGTGAAAGCTGCCATGGTGGAAGCTGAGTGTGAAGAAAACCCAGTGCAGTGGAAGTGACAAGAAACCTAGCACTCTGGAAACTGGGACAGGAAGCACTCTGGAAACTGGGACAGCAAACACAAATTTGACAGAAAGCTCACGTGGCTCACTCTCAGAATCCAGAAGATCTCCAGTTAATTTCTTTTCCCTTTTAGGTGTTACATAATCTGTGTGGTTCTAAGAGTTGCTTTGGGATTCCAACTGAGTGAAGGAGTCAGGCTGCCGGTCCCTTCCATCTGGATTGCTGGCCAGTTTATGCTGCTTCCTCAACTACTGGACATGGTTAAGAAGAAACCACAGCACTGGCTTTAGGGAGCCTTGAGGAGAAATCCATGTGCTGAGAGAAACTGAGCATCCTGCCAACAGTCAGCAAGGAGCTGAGACCTTCTGCCACTAGTCCTGTGAGTGTGACATTTTGGAAGTTGATCACCCAGCCCCAGAGATCAAGCCCTGAGTCTTTGGAGTGGGAGCACTGACTCCAAGAACCTAGACTACCAGAGAAGTAACCCTAGGGAGTATCAAATAGTGAGACCTCACACAAAGGAAACCACCTGAATACAAGACCTGGCATCACCCAACCACCAATAGCACCCTGTGCAGTTCGCCTCATCTAAACAACAAACAAAACAAAAATACAAACAAAATCATCAGCAGGCAGGATTACCACCCCTCAGTCTTGCCCATCAGAGGAAAATCAAACAAATAAACTCAGCACAAATCTTACCCTATACGAACCTTACACAAACCACTGGGCCAACTTTAGGAGGGCAGAAACCAAAAGGAAGAAAGAATTCGACCTTGAAGCCTGGGAAAAGGAGACCTCAAACACAATAAGTAAAAAAAATAATAATGAAAAGGCAGAGAAATACTACACAAATAAAGCAACAAACTAGAAACACAGAAGTCCAAATAAATGAAGAGAAAATAGGCAAACTACCTGAAAAAAAAAAATCAGAATAATGATAGTAAATATCATCAAACACCTTGAAAACAAAATGGATAAAATGCAAGAATCAATTAACAAAGACCTAGAAGAATGAAAGAATAAACATACAGAGACAGACAACACAATTACTGAAAATAAAAATACTCTGGAAGGAATCAATAGCAGAATATCTGAAGCAGAAGAATGAATCAGTGAGCTGGAAAATAAAATGGTGGAAATAACTTCTGAAGAGCAGAATAAAGTAAAAAGAATGAAAAGAACTGAGGATAGTCTTGGAGACCTCTGGGACAATATCAAACACACCAACATTCGAACAATAGGGGTCTCAGAAGAAGAAAAGAAAAAGAAAGAGTATGAGAAAATTTTTGAAGAGATTATAGTTGAAAATTTCACCAACATGAGAAAGGAAATAGTCAAGTCCAAGAGGCAAAAAGAGTTCCATACAGGATAAAACCAAGGAGAAACACACCAAGACACATACTAATCAAACTAACAAAGACTAAACACAAGGAAAGAATATTAAAAGCACCAATGTGAAAAGTTGTGGCTGAGCCATGAAAGACACCAGGATTCTTGGCTTCTGGAGGAGAGGAATTCAATCTGGGGCCAGTGATGAGGCTTAATCACTCAGAGCTTTTGTGTAATAAAGTTTTATTAAAGTATAAAAGAGATGGAGAAAGCTTCTGACATAGACATCAGCAGTGGGCAGAATGAGTGCCCCCTGCTAGTCTTTAGCTTGATGTTATATAGCTACTAGCAGGCTGCTAATTAGAGTAAGGAGATGTCTCAAAACTCAGAGACTGGCATCAGGCCCCTCACCCACAACATGCATTTTGAGATAACATTGGCACAAGGTGAGTTGTCCCAAACCATAAAATGATTGGCATGAATCTTGAAGTAAGGCAAGTTTCCAAACAAAGACACAGTCTCATTAACATAGCTTAAGAGAACATTTGCGTAAGTAAAACATACTGGTTTGTCAAGTTGGTTCTGAGTCTTAGTCAAACCCACTTGAAGACAGAGTTTGGGGTAAATACATAGTTTATTAACATAGCTTAAGGAAAACATTTCCATAAGAAACATGCATTGGTTAGCTCAAGGTTTGAGAAAAGTTAAGTTCAGGCGGAATCAGATGTCATTATGGCAACACAGAATATTAAAGGAGACCTCTTTTAAAATTTGTATAGAGAAGGGAAAAAAGTCTGACATGTATTTTGTTTCCTCCTGCTGCTTAAGAGAGAGAGATTTAAAAATGTCTGACACTTGCAGCCTATTTCCTCCATTTGGAGCTCCTGGTCTTCCTGCCTGTTACTCTCTCAAAGGGAAAAGCAACAAGTAATATACAAGGGAAACCCCATAGGTTTAACAGGTGATCTTTCAGCAGAAACTCTGCAGGCCAGAAGGGAAGGGCAGGCTATATTTAACGTACTGAGAGGGAAAAAATCTACAACCAAGATTACTGTACTCAGCAAGGATCTCATTCAAAATTGATGGAAAAATCAAAAGCTTTTCAGACAAGCAAAAGTTAACAGAATTCAGTGCCACTAAACCAGCTTTACAACAAATCTTAAATGGACTTATATACTCAAGAAATACAAAAGAAGAAAAAAATTTACAAAATCAACCCCAAACAATTGAGAAAATGGCAATAGGAACATACATATCAATAATTACTTTAAATGTAAATGGATTAAATGCTCCAACCAAAAGATACAAACTGGCTGAACAGATACAAAAAGAAGACCCATATATATGCTGTCTACAAGAAAACCACTTCAGATGTAAAGACACATATAGACTGAAAGTGAGAGGATGAAAAAGTAGATTCCATGCAAATGCGAAGCAAAAGAAAGCTGGAATAGCAATCCTCCTATCAGACAAAATAAACCTTAAAATAAAGAAGATTACAAGAGATAAGGAAGGACACTACACAATGATCAAGGGATAAATCCAAGAGGAAGACATAACAATTGTAAATATCTATGCACCCAACATAGAAGCACCTCAATGCATAAGACAAACATTAACAGACATAAAAAGAGAAATTGACAATAATACAATAATAGTAGGAGATTTTACATTAAACAGAAAATTAATAAGGAAATACAAGTCTTAAATGATACATTACATGAGATGGATCTCATTGATATCTTCAGGACATTCCATCCAAATGCAGAAAAATACACCTTCTTCTCAAGTGCACATGAAATATTCTCCAGGATAGACCACATCATCGGTCACAAATCAAACTTCAGTAAATTTAAGAAAATTAAAATCATATCAAGCATCTTCTCCAACCACAACACTATGAAACTAGATATCAATTACAAGAAAAAAACTGCAAGAAACACAAACACATGGAGATTAAACAATATGCTTCTAAATCACCAACAAGTTACTGAAGAAATCAAAAGGGAGATCAAACAATTTCTAGAAACACATGACAATGAAAACACGACAACTCAAAACCTATGGGATGCAGCAAAAGCAGTTCTAAGAGGGAAGTTTATAGCAATACGATCCTACCTCAAGAAATAAGGAAAACATTGAATAGACAATCTAATTTTACACCTAAAACAACTATAAAAAGAACAAAAAAGCCCCAAAATTAGTAGAAGAAAGAAATCATAAAGATCCGAGCAGAAATAAATGAAAAAGAAAGGAAAGAAACAATCAGTTCGGTTCAGTCACTCAGTTGTGTTCGACTTTTTGCAAACCCATGGACTGTAGCATGCCAGGCCTCTCTGAATAACCAACTCCCAGAGTTTACTCAAAGTCATGTCCATTGAGTTGGTGATGCCATCTAACCATCTCATCCTCTGTCGTCCCCTTCTCCTCCTGCCTTCAGTCTTTCCCAGAATCAGGGTCTTTTCAAATGAGTCAGTTCTTCGCACCATGTAGCAAAAGTATTGGAGTTTCAGCTTCAGCTTCAGTCCTGCCAATGAATATTCAGGACTGATTTCCTTTAGGATGGACTGGTTGGATCTCCTTGCTGTTCAAGGGACTCTCAAGAGTCTTCCCCAACACTGCAGTTCAAAAGCATCAATTCTTCTGTGCTCAGCTTTCTTTATAGTTCAACTCTCACATCCATACAAGACTATTGGAAAAACCATAGCTTTGACTAGATGGACCTTTGCTGGCAAAGTAACGTCTCTGTTTTTTAATTTGCTGTCTAAGTTGGTCATAACATTTCTTCCAAGGAGCAAACGTCTTTTAATTTCATGGCTGCAGTTACTATCTGCAGTGATTTTGGAGCCCCCCCCCCCCAAAAAATAAAGTCTGGCACTGATTCCACCATTTCCACATCTATTTGACATAAAGTGATGAGGCTAGATGCCATGATCGTAGTTTTCTGAATGTTGAGTTTTAAGCCAACTTTTTCACTTTCACTCTTTCACTTTCATCAAGAGGCTTTTTAGTTCCTCTTCACTTTCTGCCATAAGGGTGGTGTCATCTGCATATCTGAGGATATTGATATTTCTCCCAGCAATCTTGATTCCAAATTGTGCTTCATCCAGTCCAGCATTTCTCATGATGTAATCAAACTAAAAGCTGGTTCTGTAAGAAGATAAACAAAATTGACAAACCTTTAGCCAGACTCATCAAGGAAAAAAGAGAGAAAAATCAAAATCAACAAAATTAGAAATGAAAAAGAGGAGGTTACAACAGACAATGCAGAAATACAAAGGATTGTAAGAGACTATTATGAACAACTATACAGCAATAAAATGGATAACCTGGAAGAAATGGACAGATTCTTAGAAAAGTTCAATCTTTGAAGACTGAACCAGGGAGAAATAGAAATTGTGAACAACCCAATTACAAGCACTGAAATTGAATCTGTGCTCAAAAATCGCCCAAAAAACAAAAGCCCAGGAACAGATGGCCTCACAGAGGAATTCTGTCAGACATTTAGAGAGGAGCTAATGCCTGTCCTTCTAAAACTCTTTCAAAAAACTGCAGAGGAAGGAACACTTCCAAACTCATTCTACGAGGCCACCGTCACCCTGATACTAAAACCAGACAAAGACAACACACAAAAAGAAAACTACAGGCCAATATCACTGATGAACATAGGTGCAAAAATCCTCCACAAAATTTTAGCAAACAGAATTCAGCAACACATCAAAAAGCTCATATACCATGATCAAGTTGGGTTTATTCCAGGGATGCAAGGATTCTTAAATATATGCAAATCAATCAATGTGATACATCATATCAACAAATTGAAAGATAAAACCATATGGTAATCTCAATAGATGCAGAAAAAGCCTTTGACAAAGCTCAGCACCCATTTATGATTAAAACTCCTCAAAAAATGGGCATAGAAGGAATCTACCTCAACATAGTAAAGGCCATATATGATAAGCCTACAGCAAACATTACTCTCAATGGTGAGAAACTGAAAGCATTCCCCTCTAAGAACAGGAACAAGACTAGCGTGTCCACTCTCACCACTACTATTCAACATAGTTCTGGAAGTCCTAGCTATAGCAATCAGAGAAGAAAAAGAAATAAAAGGAATCCAGATCAGAAAAGAAGTAAAGCTCTCACTCTTTGCAGATGACATGATTCTGTACGTAGAAAACCCTAAAGATAGTATCAGAAAATTACTAGAGCTAAGCAGTGAATTTAGCAAAGTTGCAAGATACAAAATCAATACACAGAAATCACTTGCATTTCTGTATACTAACAATGGAAAATCAGAAAGAGAAATTAAGGAATCAATCCCATTCACCATTGCAACAAAAGGAATTAAATATCTAGGAATAAACTTACCTAAGGAGACAAAAGAACTGTACACAGAAAATTATAAGACTCTGATGAAAGAAATCAAAGACGACATAAACAGATGGAGAGATATTCCATGTTCCTGGGTAGGAAGAATCAATATTGTGAAAATGACTATACTACCAAATGCAATCTACAGATTCAGTGTGACCCCTATCAAATTACCAATGGAATTTTTCACAGAACTAGAACAAAACATTTCACAATTCATACGGAAACACAGAAGACCCTGAATAGCCAAAGCAGTCTTGAGAAAGAAGAATGGAGCTGGAGGAATCAACCTTCCTGACTTCAGATTATACTACAAAGCTTCAGTCATGGAGACAGTATGGTACTGGCACAAAACCAGAAATATAGACCAATGCAACAAGATAGAAAGCCCAGAAATAAACCCATGCCCCTATGGGTACCTTATTTTTGACAAAGGAAGGGTGAATTTACAATGGGGCAAAGATAGCTTCTTCAAAAAATGGTGCTGGGAAAACCGGACAGCTACATGTCCAGAATGTAGCTAAGAATGAAATTAGAACACTTCCTAACAACACTCACAAGGATAAACTCAAAATGGATTAAAGACCTAAATGTGAGACCAGAAACTATAAAACTCTTAGAGGAAAACATAGGCAGAGCACTTGATGACATAAATCAAAGCAAGGTCCTCTATGACCCACCTCCTAGAGTAATGGAAATAAAAGCAAAAGTAAACAAGTGGGACCTAATTAAACTTAAAAGCTTTTGCACAGCAAAGGAAACTATAAGCAAGGTGAAAAGACAACTCTCAGAATGGGAGAAAATAATAGCAAATGAAGCAACTGACAAAGGATTAATTGCCAAAATAAATAAGCAACTCATACAACTCAATACCAGAAAAACAAACAACCTAATCAAAAAGTGGGAAAAAGACCTAAACAGACATTTCTCCAAAGAAGACATACAGATGGCTAACAAACACATGAAAAGATGCTCAACATCACTCATTATTAGAGAAACGCAAATCAAAAACACAATGAGATATCACCTCACACCGGTCAGAATGGCCATCATCAAAAAATCTACAAACAATAAATGCTGGAGAGTGTGTGGAGAAAAGGGAACTCTCTTACACTGTTTTTGGGAATGTAAATTGATACAGCCAGTATGGAAGACAGTATGGAGATTCCTTAAAAAACTAGGAATAAATCTACCATATGACCCAGCAATCCCTGAGGAATATACCGTGAGGAATATACCTTGAGGAACCCAAAATTGAAAAAGACACATGTATCCCATTGTTCACTGCAGTACTATTTACAATAGCTAGAACATGGATGCAACCTAGATGTCCACCGGCAGATGAATGGATAAAGTTTTGGTACATATACACAATGAAATATTACTCAGCCATAAAAAGGAACACCTTTGAGTCAGTTCTTAATGAGGTGGATGAACCTAGAATCTATTATGTAGAGTGAAGTAAGTCAGAAAGAGAAAAACAAATATCATTTTCTATCATTTAGATTTTTCTATCCTGATTGAAATCTGGGTATTTATTTGGCTTCTATTATTTTTCACTGAGAGAATACTGACCTTTAAACAGTCCTGGCTTCTGTAGAATTAGAAGAGAATAAGAACTCTAAGAGCTGAAGACTCAAGATGGAGCATTTATGGTAAATATTTGAGTAGCATACTGTTCAAGTCATGCAACACTCTATTATTGTATGTAAGGTATGTTGCCTGTATTAACTCTATAGTTGTCAATAAATATTTTGACAATGGCGAAAAGAGCCTTTTCAAGTTAGTTTTTCAGATAAATTAATCTTAGAGGGTCTTGTATTGGTTGAAGGAAGAATAGGGAAATTATATAATATGATCCTGTGAAATGAGTGGGTCAGAAATAAGTGTTTCTATATGCACTAGGTGAACACCTACATCGTTATTACATCTATGATGGGCTGGGCACAGAGGATACAAAGAAAGCTGAGGCACCATAGAGGTTTCCTTTGGGAGGCAGTGTCAGTCTGGGAGAACACCCAGTGACCTAATGATCATGCCAGCATCCCGAACTCAGGCTATATTTTTATCCCTCAGAGAAACATGACTAGCAAGGGCAAAAAGCCTAAAGAATGGGATCTCCTGGTCCTTGGGCTGGATGCTTTTTGAGTGCCCCTCCACACCCATTCTCCTTGCTATGTGACCACCAAGGCTAACTTTATGCATTGCCCCACTTGGCGTCACTGCTCTGAGGTTTCTGTTGAGCTTTCAGTGGGTGTTGCTTCAGAGCCAACGACTTCAGATTATTAAAGCAAAAATCTGTTTCAGTTTCTAAAACTCTATTGCCAAATATAAGATCATGTAGATTTACCCCTGTATTTTCTACTATGATTTTTATGGTTTTAGTTCTTACATTTAAGTCTTTGGTCCATTTTTATGTATTTTGTCTATCATGTGAGGCAGTTCAATTTCATTATCCACTGTCCCAACATAATCTGTGAAAAAGTCTGCTCCTTTCCCTATTGAATGACCTTGGCACCCTTGTCAAAAATCATCTGAACATATACACAAGAAATTACTTCTAGGCTCTCTATTCCACAGTTCTGTATGTCTGTCTTTATGCCTCTACCACACTATTTTGATCAATGCAGCTGGGTAGTCAGTTTTGAAATCAGAAGTGTGAATCTTTTTGTTGTTGTTGTTGTTCTAGATTGTTCTGACTATTCTTGGTCTCTAGCAATTCTACATGAATGTAGTATCAGATTGTCCTTTCTACGAAGAAGCTAGCTGGAATTTTGATAAGGATTGTGTAAAATTTGTAGATCAATAGCCATCTTAACAATATGTAAGCACTTTGACTCATAAACATGGAATGTCTTTCCATTCATTTAGGTCTTCTTTAATTTTTTCTGTGTTTTGTCATTTTCAATGTACAATGCTTCTATCTCCTTAGTCAAATCTATTTTTAGGTATTTTATTCTTTTTTGGCACTGCAATGGACATTTAGGTTGCTTCCACATCCTGTCTATTGTAATTAGTGTTGCAATGAACACTAAGAGGAGCCTACCAGGATCCTCTGTCCAAGGAATTTTCCAGGCAAGACTACTGGAGTGGGTTGCCACAGGGATCAAAACCCAGGTCTCTCATACTGCAGGCACACACTTCACCATCTGAGCCACCAGGGAAGCCTGATGAACACTGGGATGCATGTGACTTTTTGAATTACGGTTTTCTCGGGGCATGCTAGTAGTGGGATTACTGTGTCATATGATAGTTCTATTTTTAGTTTTTTGAGGAACTTCCATACTGTTCTCCATGGTGGTTGTGGCAGTTTAGTCTCTCATTCGTGTCTGACTTTACGACCCCATGGATGCCAGGCTCCTCTGTCCATGGGATTCTCCAGGCAAGAACACTGGAGTGGGCTGCCATTTCCTTCTCCAGGATTGTTCTCCATAGTGCATTCATTAATTTACATTCCCACCAACAGTGCAAGAGGGTTCTCTTTTCTCCACACCCTTTCCAGCATTAATTGTTTGTAGATTTTTTTGATGGTAGTCATTCTGACTGTTGTGAGGTGGAACCTTATTGTAGTTTTAGTCTGCATTTCTCTAGTAATTAGTGATGTTAATAATCTTTTCATGTGCCTCTTGGCCATATGTCTGTCTACTTGGAGAAATGTCTATTTAGGTCTTCTGCCCATTTTTTGATTGGGTTGTTTGTTTTTTTGTCATTGAGCTGCATGAGCTATTTGTATATTTTGGAGATTATTCCCTTGTCAGTTGCTTCATTTGCAAATATTTTCTCCCATTCTGAGGGTTGCCTTTTCATCTATTTACAGTTTTCTATTCTGTGAAAAAGCTTTTAAGTTTAGGGAAACAGTGGAAACAGTGTCAGACTTTATTTTTCTGGGCTCCAAAATCACTGCAGATGGTGACTGCAGCCATGAAATTAAAAGATGCTTACTCCTTGGAAGAAAAGTTATGACCAACCTAGATAGCATATTCAAAAGCAGAGACATTACTTGGCCAACAAAAGTTTGCACTAGTCAAGGCTATGGTTTTTCCAGTGGTCATGTATGGATGTGCGAGTTGGACTGTGAAGAAGGCTGAGCGCCAAAGAATTAATGCTTTTGAACTGTGGTGTTGGAGAAGACTCTTGAGAGTCCCTTGGACTGCAAGGGGATCCAACTAGTCCATTCTGAAGGAGATCAGCCTGGGATTTCTTTGGAAGGAATGATGCTGAAGCTGAAACTCCAGTACTTTGGCCACCTCATGGGAAGAGTTGACTCATTGGAAAAGACTCTGATGCTGGGAGGGATTGGGGGCAAGAGGAGAAGGGGATGACAGAGGATGAGATGACTGGATGGCATCACTGACTCGATGGATGTGAGTCTCGGTGAACTCCGGGAGTTGGTGATGGACAGGGAGGCCTGGCGTGCTGTGATTCATGGGGTCGCAAAGAGTCGGACACGACTGAGTGACTGATCTGATCTGATCTGATCTGAGGTGTCAATTGTTTATTTTTATTTTCATTACTCTAGGAAGTGGGTTAAAAAAGATCTTGCATGATTTATGTCAGAGTGTTCTTCCCGTGTTTTTCTCTAAGAATTCTGTAGTGTCTAGTCTTACATTTAGGCATTTAATCCATTTTGAGTTTATTTTTGTGTATGGTGTTATGGAGTGTTCTAATTTCATCCTTTTATATGCAGCTGTCCAGTTTTCCCAGTACCATTTGTTGAAGAGATTGTCTTTTCTCCACTGTATATTCTTGCCCCCTCTGTCATAGATTAGGTAACCATAGGTGCACGGGTTTACTGGGCTTTCTATCTTGTTTCATTCATCTATATATATATATATATATATATATATATATATATATATATTTTGTGCCAATATTGTGCTATCTTGATCACTATAGCTTTGTAGTATAGTCTAAAGTTGGGGAACCTGATTCCTTCAGCTCCATTCTTCTTTCTCAAGATTTCTTTGGCTATTCATGGTCTTTTGTGTTTCCATACAAATCTACCGGGGTCCAGCCCTGGTTGGATCCAGGGATTCCCTCAGGAGGACGGCGTTGGTGATTAGAATAGCAAAGGCTGAGAGATTTTAGAGGCTCAATAATAACTGGTTTACGCGGGAAATCAATAAAGTTCGTGACACCAAACTTGCTCTGACTACGGAGGCCCCAGGCGCCCTCTCGAATAGTGGAAGGTGCCCCACCTTGGGTGCCTTCTCGAGTGGGTCTTAGAAGCCCAGGCAAATAAGTAGTCCCAGAGGACCCCCACGCTCCAATTAAATGTCCTGAAGGAAGATCAGAAGAGAAAAGGAGGAAAAGGAAACAAGAAAGAACGAAACGGGGAGACCAAGCCTGTTGAGCAAGGCCCATAGCTTTATTTTCAAAGGGAGCTTATATACCCTAAGTTGCACATAGAGGATAATAGGGGGTGTGAAATCATGCAAAGTCAGTAGTCTTTGATCCTTATTGAGACCAGGCTTTCTTTTCTGCAAACTTATCATATACAAATGGTTTAGGTGATTTACATCATCTTCTGGCCAGAAGGCCTATTAACATTTTATGACTCTGATAAAGGTTTGTCAACCATAAGACTTATTTTCTCTAAGAATAATTATTTTAAAGTTTGGCGCCATCCTCCGAAGGTGTTAGATAAAGTTGCATTCCTATAGGGCAAAGGTGCAGTGGGTTACAACAAAGGAAAGAATTTATTACTTTGAGGGTCTAAAGCTGTTAACACCAAGGCCACTACTTATTTTTTTCTACATACCAACTATATTAATTAATACACTTACAAGGATACAATACAGGGGATGTGGAAACTTGGCAGCAAGCATTGGCTCAACAATGAAATCTTCTACTAGTTCTAACAATTTCTAACTCCCCTAGAGGCTCTATACTATTTGAATATCTTAAGCTTCCCGTGCCTCTTGCGGAGTCCGGGTAAACCTGTCAGGCAAGTTAGAGAGCCATCTGAGGGGTTTGGATTGAAACACTCCTATTATGCCCAGGAGGCTAACTAACTAGAGCTCTAAATTGATTTCCTTCAGAGAAAAGGTGGTCGGGGATAGCCCCCCGTGACTGTCAGAGGAGTTGGTGAAAGTCATGAAGCAGTAAAACAGACAGTCTCTGGTTTTGGGGTAGACGCTCAGGCAGGCCCAGAGGGGCACCCCTCGAGTTCTGGCTCGCCTTGCCCACCAGAACTGTCCCACATGACCTTGTCATGGGTGGGGACTCCCGTGCTGGCTCCCGGCACAAATTAAAATTTTTTTTGTTCTAATTCTGTGGAAAATACCATTGTAATTTGATAGGGATTGCACTGAATCTGTAGATTGCTTTGGGTAGCATTGCTGCTGCTGCTGCTAAGTCGCTTCAGTCATGTCCGACTCTGTGCCACCCCATAGATGGCAGCCCACCAGGCTCCACTGTCCCTGGGATTCTCCAGGCAAGAACACTGGAGTGGGTTGCCATTTCCTTCTCCAATGCATGAAAGTGAAAAGTGAAAGTGAAGTCATTCAGTCATGTCCGACTGTTAGCCATCCCATGGACTGCAGCCCACCAGGCTCCTCTGTCCATGGGATTTTCCAAGCAAGAGTACTGGAATGGGGTGCCATTGCCTTCTCCGTTGGGTAGCACAGTCATTTTCAAAATACTGATTCTTCCGATCTAAGAACATGGTATATCTCTCCACCTGTTTGTGTCATCTTTGATTTCTCTCCCTGAGAAGAAATAGTTTTCTGAGCACAGGTCTTTTGTCTCCTTATGTAAGTTTGCTCCTAAGTATTTTATTATTTTTTTCTTACAGTGGTAAATTAAATTGTTTTTTTAATTTCTCTTTCTGATCTTTTGTTGTTAGTGTACAGAAGTGCATGAGATTTCTGCATATTAATTTTGTATACTGCAATTTTACCATTTCATTGATTAGCTCTAGTAGTTTTCTTGTGGCATCTTTATTTATTTATTTTTTAATGTATAGTATCATGTCATCTGCATGGTTTTTCCAGTAGTCATGTATGGGTGTGAGAGTTGGGCCATAAAGAAGGCTGAGTGCCAAAGAATTGATGCTTTCGAACTGTGGTGCTGGAGAAGATTCTTGAGAGTCCCTTGGACAGAGAGACAGCAAACCAGCCAATCCTAAGGAAATCAATTCTAAATATTCATTGGAAGAACTAGTGCTGAAGCTCCAATACGTTGGCCACCTGATGTGAAAATCTGGCTTGTTGGAAAAGACCCTGATGCTATGAAAGATTGACGGCAGAGGAGAAGAGGGTGACAGAGGATGACATGATTGAATGGCATCACTGACTCAACAGACATGAATTTGAGAAAACTCAGGGAGATATGAAGGATAGGAAAGCCTGGTGTGTTGAAGTTCATGGGGTCGTAAAGAGTTGGACACAATTTAGCTACTGAACAACAACATCATCATCATATCTACATGTGTCTGTGGGTCAGCAAAATTTCAGACAGTCACCTTGCATCTACCCTGAAAGAAGGCAGCTGGTATTTGAGAAGGAATAGGAGAGGAGAAGGCAATGGCACCCCACTCCAGTACTCTTGCCTGGAAAATCCCATGGATGGAGGAGCCTGGTAGGCTGCAGTCCATGGGGTCGCGAAGAGTCGGACACGACTGAGCGACTTCACTTTCAGTTTTCACTTTCATGCATTGGAGAAGGAAATGGCATCCCACTCCAGTGTTCTTGCCTGAAGAATCCCAGGGACGGGGGAGCCTGGTGGGCTGCCGTCTATGGGGTCGCACAGAGTCGGACACAACTGAAGCGACTTAGCAGCAGCAGCAGCAGGAAAGGAGAAACAACTATATAAGTCATAAAACTGGGGTGACCATATCTCAATGTTTACCTATTACTCTGGACTAATTATTAATAACACTCTTTTCATTCTCAAAAGTTTTAGTTTTGATAATAAATTATTCTACTGTCACTTGAATAAAGCCCAAAAGACCTGCAGTCCTCCTGGCTTCTGAAGACATGCTTTCATCTACACTGAACTCAAATTTCAATTTGAATGGAAGACGTACCTTGTGGCAGTCCAGTATTGTCATTAAGATTAACCAGAAGGGCTGAAAAAGCCCCACAAACAAAAAACAAATTAAAAATCCATATAAACGTAAGAGAAAGAAAAGAAGCATTGAGGATGAGAAATCAAGATTCCAGGAAGACAGAAATTGAAGCTACAGCTGCTTTTTTTCCAGGGGCATTTGACAATTCCATTGTGTACCAGGAAGCAGGCAATTTGGATTTCTGGGCAGAAGGCCACTGCTGGGAAATAGGAAAATCAACAAAGTCTTTGGTTGTCTTGTGGGGATGAAGTGACAAAATTGGAGGTTTGAAGGGTCAAGAATTCGGAGGAAAAAAGGGCTGGCAAGAACTGAGCCTGACATTCAAGGAATTTTCACCTCAAAACATCTGCCAAATTACACAGCTGCATTAGGTAGAGGCTTAAAAAGAAAGAAAGAAAGCCACTTAAAAGCAGAGCTGAGGTTTTGGCGGTTTTTATTTTGCAATCTTACTTCACTGAGGAGACAAGAGTTATAGAGCATGAATGCTAGGGGAAATTTTCATTATTTAAAAATTTTGTTAATCCAAAAGAAGCAAACATAGAAAGAAAATGAGGCATAAACAAGATTGACAAAATATAGAAAGAATAAAGCAAAATTTCAGAAATAAATGCAATTATACCAGCAACTGGGAGAAGGCAATGGCAACCCACTCCAGTACTCTTGCCTGGAAAATCCCATGGATGGAGGAGCCTGGTGGGCTGCAGTCCATGGGGTAGCGAAGAGTCGGACAGGACTGAGCGACTTCACTTTCACTTTTCACTTTGATGCATTGGAGAAGGAAATGGCAACCCACTCCAGTGTTCTTGTCTGGAGAATCCCAGGGACGGAGGAGCCTGGTGGGCTGCTGTCTATGGGGTCGCACGGAGTCAGACATGACTGAAGCAACTTTGCAGCAGCAGCAGCAACAGCATACCAGCAATTACAGTCTAGTACAAAGACAAACTGGTTAAAACTAGAACAAAACAAAAATCAACTATACCCTGCTTATGAGACACTTCTTAAATAAACATCAATAGATAATAGATAGAGAGGGACTTCCCTTGTGGCTCAGCTGGTAAAGAATCAACCTGCAATGCAGGAGACCTCTGTTTGATCCCTGGGTTGGGAAGATCTCCTAGAGAAGGGAACGGCTATCCACTCCAGTATTCTGGCCTGGAGAATTCCATAAACTGTATAGTCCCTGGGGTCGCAAAGAGTTGGACATGACTGAGCGAGTTTCACTTTCAATAGATAAAGAGGGGCATTTTGTAGGAACAAAGTCCAAGAATTGCACTCTTCATTCTTTGTATTCTTAGTATTTGCAAGAATTTCCAAGGTAGAACATAATGACAGTCCCTTGGTTGCTATTAATACCTGTCATCTCTCCCTCCCATTTACTGTACACAGCTCAATTCCTAATCAGCACAGATTGCCTAGCTTCCTGTCTGTTTGTGTTCTTCCTTCACTGCTTTATCTCAAGAGTGGATATAGTCTTCTTTCATTCCTCAGAAATGCAACACTTGGCTTGCTCAAGATCATTGCTCAAGTTGGGGGATGATGAAAGGGTTGCATATGAGTTGATTTTGATGGAAATTGGAAGCATAAAAACACAGAACATCAAATTCATAATTGCAGGATTAACTTAAGATGGAAATGGGGAGAAGACAATGAATTTTAGCTGACAGGATTGTTAACTATTGGTTGTTTACATGCTATTAAAAATCTGTTAAAATGTCACCCAATCAGCTCTTCCTTCCACAGCAATTTGGTTCTCTGCCAAACTTTCCATAACAAATAGAGCCTGCAAGCGCTCTGAACACAGAGCTGCAGCTTTTCAGGGGAGAAATCAAAACCAGATCACAAGGTAAGAATGAAACCAGTATTCTGGTACATTTTAATAAGGTCTTACAAAGTAAAATCTTGAGAACCACAGAGAAATGCTTTGTATTTCTATAAAATAAAGAATTGGGTTGATTTATTATTATTGCCAATAGAATTAAAAGTTGATAACAGTTGTTGCTAACTTAGAATTCCACTTTGTTCTCTTTTGAGTGATTTATAAAATTATTAATAAATTGCTAAAATAAGTTGTCTTTATAGTACATGTTCCCCTTTCTCACCACAAAACTTCATAAAGCAAGTTGATATTCTACTTCTTACTCCTGAAATGCTTATCCAAGGCAAACCTACTCACAATTGTTTACAACTGGTTTTTAAGAAAGAAAGACAAATATAAGAACTAAAGATGCCATCCTCTCAAAAACAATTTGTGGAAAAAATAAGGAATTGACATTCTAAATGAGTAAATTCAAAAGCTTATTAGTTTTGATACTATTCATTTAGAGTGAAAATCGCTTTTTTTTTCTCTTTAATTCTTGCTGTCTTGCACTCTTCTCTGCCTTATATTTCCTTGCATAAATACGTGCCTCCTGGCTATTTTAATTAAAATAAAAAATGGCACAAAGTCCTAAGTACTGTGGCTGCACACAAGTTGATTCTAGAGGGTTTTTGGAGACTTGAGAGTGAAGTAACTAGGGCTAGGTGTGGCTGGACTTGACTCTCACTCCCTCCTCAGCACTGTGCTTATTCTGTTTGATTCATCCCTGTATGTCATCCTATGCTGTTCTCTATATCCCTATCTACTGCTTCTCATATTTCTCTTTTGAATACTTAATGCTCTCCTTTTAATTTTGACCCTGAAAAGGCACAGCTCTGTGTTCAGAAAACTTCTTAGAGTTTGGGGTGCTTGAGCTGAATCGCACTACTGGTTGGTATCCTTAAATTGTAAAGAACTCTCACAGGCATCACTTTCTGCAACTCAAATTTCACATGTTCTTCTACATGCTTCTCTGAAAGGATCCTAGATTTCCTACTAATCTTTAACTGGTGGCTGCCTAATTCATTTTCTCAGCAATGTATTGACCTAGATGTTTTACTCTTTCCCATCACTGTTTAACTTACAATATCTAAAGCCAAAAGATACCTCTTTTCCTTTCCCATTTATAGAGAGGGAAGAATTCTGAGGCGAATTTTCACTGAAACATTGAAACAGTGCTAAAAAGTAAAGGAAGAGATTGAGAAATGGGAGCCACCTCTCCTGGACACAGTCTGTAAAGGATTAAAGAAACAGCTTTCAACCAACTTCAGGGAATGTACTGAGTTACTGTAAAAGCTTCTGCTCCATGAAAGAATTAAATTATTTCAGCAAATACTGTGGGAGGTGAGAAGGGGGATAGCAGTGCAGCAATGAGGGAAGAAAAAAAAAAAAGCACCAAGAATTGTTCACACCAATAAATCTGATAACATGAGGTCTTTTTTGGAGAATATGAGTGCAAAGTTAAATCATTACATGGAAGTACTGCAGAGGGGATAGCATTGGGGGAGGAAAAATATTACATCAGAGAAATTTATGCCACTAAATCTGACAGCAGGAGGTCTGTTTTTGAGATGAGAGTGTGACTGTGCCAAAATCATTGTATCTTTCATTCGACAACATGAAATTTTGGAAAACACGGTGGGAATCAAGTGATAGAATTCTTCTTTTATATCTCAATTTGCAGCAGGGACATTTAGAAACATTAAGACCAAAAATAATCTTGAACAGCAGAAAATAATTTTAATTCCAGTAAAAACAAACGAACAAGAAAAATATAATAATATTTGGTTCAAGGACTTTGGGACATAGTAGAGCCTCTAATCTCTTTTGATTTTCTGTCTGGTTTCCCTGGTGTTGATATCTGTACACAGAAGGAATCTTTAAGGGTACACAGTCTTAGAGGACAGGCAAAGTTCATTGTTGGGGGTGTTAAAGGTGGTATAAGGAGTTTGGGGCACTTCCTCACTGTAGCAGACTCCTGGCACGACATACTCACATGCTGTCCTTTCTATTATTGGTAAATCATCCTATAACTGTGAAGATTTTTGTTTCTGTTAGTTTTTTGCTTTAAGTGTAGACTACAGTGTAGCATAATAGTAAAAAACCACAAAATTTTAGAAGAAGATAGGCCTCAACTCCATCATCTGTCATTGACTAGCTGTGTGATTTTGTATTTTAACATTCCTAAGCCTGAATTATTTTCTCTTGTGTAAAATGTAAAACAAAAACAAAAGAATAATAAGATACTCTACCTTAGAGAGGTGTTGAGATGCTTTTGAAGATAAAGCAAGTAAGAAGCAGTCATGAAAGGTAACTGTTAATAATCACTGAAATTTCATTAAATGTGAGACATTAATTCCACATTCTCTCATTGAATCTTCATAGAATCTCTATGAAATAAATATTATCTTCTCCATTTATAAAATTAAACAGGTGAGATTTAGAAGGACTGTACTAACCCAAGATGACACAACCAGCAAATTTCAAACCAGCAATTAAAACCCAGAGTCAAGTTCCAGGAAGGAGAAAGAACCAATAGGGAAGATGGATTCCAAATGACTTCATTTAATGCATCTCTAATCATCTTTGTGAAGCCATTTTCTTCTATTTAAGGTTTCAGTCATTTTCAAGCAAAAATTTTAATGAAATAACTTTAAAATTTTTCAGCTATTTTCTTTAGGACTACATTTATTGCCATCTGAAGGAAAGGGTTCCTGTCAGCCACTATTCTCTTAAGTAATTTTCTATTGTCACTGCCATTAGTAAAGCCAGTACAGCATCCACCCATAAACTTGGCTCCACTTTTAACCAGCATAGCAGTCTACATCTAGTTCCCCCTCACTTTGCACAGATCATGAATTGGGTCATCATTACAGTTTTCCCCAGAAGTGCTAATACACCTGAGACCTTTTGCAAGTGTAAGAATGTTTTGCTCATTACTTCTCTTGGATTTCCTAGCAAAGATTAGATATTTTCTTAAAGAACTTCATAGTTTTGCATATCTGCTGTGTTCAAATCTCAGCCACTCTAACTCCTTAGCCTGCTGGCTCTATCATTGGCTGCTGTTTAAGAAATGCTATGTAAGTAGTTTGTGTGTGTGTTGTGTGTTCAGTCACTCAGTTGTGTCTGACTCTTTGTGGCCCCATGGACTCTAGCCCACCAGGCTCCTCTGTCCATGTAATTCTCCCAGCAAGAATACTGGAATGGGTTGCCACGTCCTCCTCCAGATCTTCCTGACCTAAGAATTGATCCTGCGTCTCTTGAATCTCTTGCATTGTCAGGAGGATTCTTTACCACTGGCACCACCTGGGAAGACTTTAAGTCGTTTATATTTTCTTTCTAAAAAGAAAATCATATGCCTTTCTCCCATGTTCTTTCATTTGGGAGCTTACTAAACCCAATCATGAACTTTCCTCTAACCTGAATTTACTAGTTCCAAAATTTTTGCTTCCTGAGGTTTTATTTATCCATTATCTTTTATACATATGCTACTGCTAAGTCGCTTCAGTCATGTTCGACTCTGTGCGACCACATAGATGGCAGCCCACCAGACTCCCCCGTCCCTGGGATTCTCCAGGCAAGAACACTAGAGTGGGTTGCCATTTCCTTCTCCATTTATACATATATTATATAGCAATTGTCTACATTCTTTAGCAAAGGTGTTTAAACAGTTTATCAGTAGTCAGCATGGCTACTTCATACTAATCAATGAATAGTAGTAGGATTGTTTTCTTGAGTAAATATTTCTTTTCTTCTAGTCTTTTTTAAAAGTTTGAGCCACAGACCTAGGTGCCAACATTCATTTTAATATAATTTGGTGGCTATTTTTAGCTTCTTCTTTTTCTTCAATGTGACTTTTATAAGATTCATATTACATCAATGTATACGTAGCATTATTTATCAAAGAGCAGGCACAGTTTTTTCTTCACTTACTTACTCAAGTGCCATATGGCTTGTGAAATCATAATCATAATCATAATTGTCACTATGTGGTATAAAACAGTATAAGCTGTTTTAATAAACAAGTTTGGAGAGTGCCATGCCTAGGATGTGACATCTGGCTGTCTAATCACCATTACCTTTCAAATGTCAAATGGAAAGATTTCTACTCAGTATTAAAGGTCCATGAGAGTAGACTCAGCATTTAGAAGCATTAAAGTCATTTGCATTGTGATATGTCAGTTGGAAAAAAAATACTATCTGTAAATCGTTATTTTTTTTAATTCATAAAAGTATAAAAATTGGATAGAAATCCAATTTTTAAAGCATCCATTTTTTTTTTCTGGTTATTTGTGACAAATGCTCCTAAAAGAGCATCTATTTTTAGACTTATTGGTTCTCCCTACTATCTAGGTAGACCCATGCAGGGACTAGTAGCCTCAAGGATTGTTCACTGTTAGATCTGTATAACTTCTTTGCCTATCCCATGCAACACCCCTTCTTGGCAAAGTAAGAGAGCCCAGTTACATTCTTCTGCCCTGCATCATTAGATATACTCAGAAAGAGGTCAGCTCTGTCCAAAGAAGGAAAATGATTAGGTCTATCTTGAAGAATAAGAGAAGTATCTAGCACAATCTTTTCACTTTAAGCCCAGCTACCAGGTAAGCCTACTTAGATTCCCATGTAAGGATGATGAAGTCAGCATTTTGGGAAATGGTTGCAACACACGAATTGGGCAGGGTGGGAGACAAGGTTTATCATTCCATGGTGGACAAGTTTCCAGACCTCTGAATTGTATTTTCTGATCATTGAACAAGGTAACTCTATTGAAACTCTTATGGGAATTAAATATACAGGATGTGGATTGCAACTTAGCCTGTTCAGGTCAATGTGCAAGGACTCTAACATCTGTGAGTAGAAAATGTCTTCTAACAATAAAATTTAATATCTAATACACAATGCAGTATATCACTGGGTGGCCACTGGCTTGAGAAAGAAAATCTCATAGTCTGTACAGGTTGAGGTACAAAGCATTTAACAGCTGGCACGGCATAAGCAGATATAATAGTGAGAAAGGTACTAGCCATTTGGAGCATGCCAGCTGAATGCCAGCACTGGGAGGGAACTTCACTGTGGCTTTGACCTGTATCAGCCAATCTAGGATAACGGGAATGACAGAGCAGTGGAAAAGCTAAAGGTTTACAGAGCTTTTAACAAGTTGGCCAGTGTTTCTGTTAGCGTTCAATATTCAAATCCCAAACAGAAGAGAAAAATCCTATAAAAGTTATGCTAGCAATAACTTTAGTCTTTGTACAAGGAAACACTTTCACATACTATGAGACTATATTTATAATTAACTTCTGAATGGAGGTAATGTGAGATAATATTTGATCTAAAAACAGCCTTTTAGTCCATCATTATGGACTCATGATTTTGGTGATATTATAATTAACTCATTTTCAGACTTGGTTTGATTAGCTACAATTTTTTGTTGTGCTGAGCCACACGGTCACAATTTATCACACAGAAGCCCCTTCATGGTGGCTCTTTTTAAAATTTTCTCAGAATTTTAAAATATGCATCACTGCTTTCAGGCAAAAGTTATTCAGGCTTATCCTGCATTTCTTTTACTTGAAATAATAAATCAGCCATTCTCCAAAGAATCCCAATTTCTTTAGTGGAGAACATTATTAGGCTACTGAAAATCTGGGCCCTGGGATACACATTGGATTATTTCATCTTAATACTGAAATTAAAGCAGTTCAGTTACCAGATATAGGGAAGAAAATTATATATTAAATGAAATCATTAGTTCATATTTGTATTGTCATTGGAATTCTATGATATATGTAAAAATACTTGTTACAATTATTTTTAATATATTATTTTGTTATGAGTATATAATCATTTGTTTGATTTACACTGTGGTCCAGTTGTTTAAATTCTTTTAACTTTGAAAACATTGATGTCTTATTAATTGACAGCTTTTGTTTGGTTCCTATATTAGTTTGGAGTAGAAATGGCAGCCCACGCCAGTATTCTTGCCTGGGAAATTCCATGGACAGAGGAGCCTGTCAGGCTACAGTCCATGGGGTTGCAAAGAAGTGAACATGTTATTGGAGGATATGGTGTAACTGGTGTCCATTATTTTACCAAATAGAGGTATTGCATATGATAGGTACAGAAGTTATCTGGATCTACCAGTGAACCACAGTCCTCGAGGTTACTAGTCTCGGCATGGTTCTACCTGCTAAACAGTTCACTGTATAAGTAGGATGTTAACTGAAGTTTGATCTTCAATGTCTTTATAAGTCATTTCATTTTGTCATTATTTGTCCACTCATAATGAGATAATGCATCATTATAAGATATGATTTTCATAATCAATTTCATACACAAATTAATATACATAAAAATTATGGCAAACAAGCTCAACTGGTGTTTTACAAGAGTAAAATATCAATAAAAGTACTATATTGGCAATCTGTAAAATTAGTAGTAAAAATAGTAATAACAGTACCATTATTGGCAATCTGAATTTAAAAAAAGAAAAAGAACAGACATGAAATGGTTACTTATAAATTTCAAAATTTTTTCCTGATATACACAAAAAATTCAGTTTACCCATTCTGTTTCTGGTGTATCATGCTGTTTTCTGATAAATAATATTTTTATTGATTTTAAAATATCATTTTATATATTCATATTATTTTATTAAAATTTTGCTTAAAATATAGCATTACTTGAATATTAAAATTTTAAACTAGCTGCAATAGGACGCAGTATGAAGATTCCTCAAAAAAATTAAAAATAGAATCACCATATGATCTAGCATTCCCACTTTTGGGTACATATCCAGAAGAATAAAAAATGGGATGTTGAAGAGAGAGCTGCAACCTATGTTCATTATAATATTATTCAAAATAGCCAAGAGGTGGAATCAACCCAAATGTCCACTAATGAATGGATAAAGAAAATATAGTATACACATATAATGAAATATCATTCAGCTTTAAAAAAGAAAGAAATCCTGTCACATGCTCAACAGGGATGAATCTTGAGAACATTATGTTAGGTGAAATAAACCAAACACAAATACTGTGTACTATATGATCCCACTTATATGAGGTACTAAAGTAGTCAAACACAAGAAACAGAGGGTAAAACGATGTTGCCATGGGCTTTGGGAAGGTGAAATGAGTTTTTTAAGTTTAAAACTAAACTATAGTTTTAGTTTTGCAAGATGAAAAAGTTCTAGAGGTCTGCTGCACAAAATTTGAATGCAGTTAACACTACTGAAATATACTTAAAATGGGTAAGATGGTAAATTTTACATTATCCATTTTTACAATTAAAAAATTTTTTTAAGAAGAGCTTTGAGCAGGGGATAAGGAAGAATGTTTAAACAACCCGACTGTATTTAGAGATATTATTAATTCAGTGTCCCGAATACATTAGTTGTTAGCTACTTCTTTTTTAGGATTTAGAAAAAGCCAATGCAGATCACATTTAGACCAAAAATATATAAAGATAATTTGTATCACTTGATAAGCTTTAACTAGAATAAAAGATAAATTTACTATATAAGGACACTTAGTGCTCACTTAACAAGAGGTTCTAAAGTTGGCAGCCCCAGAGTTAGTACAAAGAATCAAGGACATCACCAAAAGACCCAAGCTCATCTTATCCTTCTGCTCTGCCATTCTTAGACTATCCATGATCTCTCCTGTCAAGGGAGAGGATGGCTGGCCTAACTCTGAGCATCACATCCTCACAGAAGCCAAGTGAGTGAAAGTTAAACGGCACTTACTTCTAAGGAGAAAAGTTTTCTCAGAAGTCTCAGACATGCCTCACCTTTGTCTCATTAGCAAGATCTGTGCCACATGCCCATACTTAGACCTGTTATTGGCAGATGAAAACAGTATTGCCACGAATGGCTTAGCTTTCTGCATATCTAAATTTCTTCTTTGGTGGAAGAAAAGATACTTGTCAGATAAGAAACAACATTTATACTAGGTAAGTCTCAGCATCATTTCATTTTTGCAGAATTCCAAGCATTTTTGGTTTTTAAGAACTTCTTGCCCATTGCTGAGAAGGGCAGCCAAATTTTTTCAAAGTCATCCCGAGGATTCTGCCTCAGTCTGAAAAATACCTCAAAAATCATCTTTAATGTGATTTTTCAATTCTTTCAGAACAAAAAACTAAGTCTTTAATCAGGTATATCAGAAGCACTTCTACCATATTAAGGAAAGAGAGGAATGTGTTCATTTCCCATCTACCCATTTTCTAGTCAGCTCAATTCATTCTTAAATACAAACAATGGTGTTCATTTAATTCTTTTTTAGCCATGAAACAGATTGCTTACTTAGTTCTGTCAATCTCTTTGACCACCACACTTGAATCCATATATTTTAGAATTCACTGACAGTCTCTGTTTCCTTTAACTTAAAAAGTTCATTAACATATAACAGACATACAGAAAATTGTACAAGTCATGGCTATACAGCTTAATGAGTTATCACAAAGTGAACAAACTTCAATCTAGTTCAGTCGCTCAGTCGTATCTGACTCTTTGCAACCTCATGGACTGCAGCATGCCAGGCTTCCCTGTCCATAACCAACTCCTGGAGCTTGCTCAAACTTATGTCCATTGAATCAGTGATGCCATTCAACCATCACACCCTCTGTCGTCCCCTTATCCTCCTGCCTTCAATATTTCCCAGCATCTGGGTCTTTTCCAGTGACTCAGTTCTTCACGTCAGGTGGCCAAGGTTTTGGAGTTTCAGCTTCAGCATCAGTCCTTTCAGTGAATATTCAGGACTGATTTCCTTTAGGATTGATTGGTTTGATCTCCTTGCAATGCAAGGGACTCTCAAGAGTCTTCTCCAACACCACAGTTCAGAAGCATCAATTCTTTGAAGCTCAGTTTTCTTTATATCAAACTCTCACATCCATACACAACTACTAGAAAAACCATAGCTTTGTCTAGACAGACCTTTGTCAGCAAGGTAATATCTCTGCTTTTAATATGCTGTCTAGATCGATCATAGCTTTGTTTCCAAGGAGCAAGCATCTTTTGATTTCATGGCTGCAGTCACCATCTGCAGTGATTTTGGAGCCCAAGAAAATAAAATCTATTACTGTTTCCCCATCTATTTCCCATGAAGTGATGGGACCGGATGCCATGATCTTAGTTTTCTGAATGTTGAATTTTAAGCCAACTATTTCACTCTCCTCTTTCACTTTCATCAAGAGGCTCTTCAGTTCAGTTGCTTTCTGCCATAAGGGTGGTGTCATCTGCATATCTGAGATTATTGATATTTCCCCTGGCAATCTTGATTCCAGCTTGCACAAACATATGCAACCATAAAAAGAAACAGAAGAGTAAAGGATTCCAGAAGGCTCCTCTTTCCCTTTTCTAGTCATTTCTCTCTACCTCAAGAAAAGCCATTATTAGGTTTTCTTACATACATTCAATTTGCCTGTGAGGGTTTCCTTGATGTACTCCTTTTCTTATTTGCAACCAGTCTGTTGTTCCATGTCCAGTTCTAACTGTTGCTTCCTGACCTGTGTATAGGTTCTCTATAGGTCAGGTGGTCTGGTATTCCCATCTCTTTCAGAATTTTCCACAGTTTATTGTGATCCACACAGTCAAAGGCTTTGGCATAGTCAATAAAGCAGAAATAGATGTTTTTCTGGAACTCTCTTGCTTTTTCCATGATCCAGCAGATGTTGGCAATTTTGATCTCTGGTTCCTCTGCCTTTTCTAAAACCAGCTTGAAATGACACTGAAAACACCATCTCTCAGAGTTCACTGTCTTCCTGGATGCTCAGCAGCAGTTCTTATTTTTTGCTGAGTGTCAGAAGCTTTAAAGTAGAAAGTTCAGACAAAGGAAAACATATTTTTAGAACTTACATTTAATCTTCATAATATTGCTAGAACGTACTACGTAGCAGTTGACTTCCATTCTTCAAGAAGCTTTTTCCTTAACTGTTTTTATTTTTAAAGCAGGTCTGGTACATTTATCTTCCACCAATGTAAAGATTTGCTATATCAACTACTGCTTTGGGTTGCCTTTTCTTGGCCCTTAATTTTATTTTTTTGCCTACACTGTTGCTGTGGAAGTCCCCTTTGGTCTTAAATTTTAGAGATTAGATTCCTTATTTCCCCACTACTATAAATATCTGGCTCACCCTTTCAGAAGCTCCTCTTGTTATTCCTCAGTTTTCCAAATCTGCCTTCAAATGAAGTCTACTACCTTCAGGATCAATTCCAGAAGTATCTAGTGGCATCCCTTTGCACTGGGAATGGAAGTTAGGTACACTTTCACTGGCTTTAAAGATATATATGTCTGTGGTATCTGGAGGAAACTCTTCTTATCAATGTTTTATGTAGTTAATAAATGCACCACACCCAAATCAGGCTACTACTTTAGGAATTGAAAGATAACTATTGCATTCTTTGAAGTTAGACTTCAAAATCTAATGCTTTTCTTGTCTAAAATCTGATGTCTGTCTTAAAAAAAAAACAAACATCAAGTCATCTGATAGAATTCTGGATGCTGCCCAAAGAACCCTATCCTTGTTAGGATTTGGAATTATAATAATTCACAAACAATAAGTCACGTTAGGCTCTGGAATCTGGGCACTATTCCCAGAGTCAATGGTGATATTAATGGGCAAATTCTTATCTTTGATTAAGCAATTGTTTTGGTTGAATTGTTGCCATCCAGATTGGCATTCACACTTGTTAGCGTGTATTTGCAGAGACTAGGCAAGATCCAGAAATAACACTTCCAAGCATACATACGAACAGATAAAATTACTATCATTTTATAAATAAACAGGAATAATAGAGTTTGATATATCTTCATTGTCTAACCTTGCAAGTTGTCTTCCTTTGTGGATCTAGGTATAAACTTTTTTTTGGCAGTGCAATTTCTGGTAATACTTATGTTCACAAGTTTTCTGACACATAGATTAATTTTATAATCAGAAAAAGCTTATCATAGTATATTGCTAAATGAAAACAATTATAAAATAGTAACAGATGGTGGCTATTTAAAAATATACGTATATAAAAACTCTAAGATAGATAACAGAATGTAAAATAATTCCACTTGAGTAATGGAATTATACATTTTATTCATTATTTCCTAAATTTCTTATAAAAAACATTACTTTGGTAAAATGAACTTATGTTAAGGGGAGTGGAAGTTCTGGCATGCATTACATGGTAGGTACACTTTCACTGGAAGAGTGTCATACCTCATGATCTCAACTAGCTTGACCTGTGGCCATGTGGCTACTTCCCATCCTAGTTTTTCTTCTCATTTTTTCACCCCTCCCCACAACATATCTAAATCTGCTCTTTTTACTGCTTAGCTCTGAAATCCCCCAGAAATGGTTCAGGTTACCCTCATAGTCAAGGTGAGAGATGTGGAACAACAATAAGCTGTGGCATGAGAAGTGGAGAGACAGGCTTGGCTGGATTGTGAGGATTTTTCTAAGGTGGAAGATTTTAGACTCTGGTGGTGAAGGAGAGGGAAGAGCAGAGATTTCTAATCTGGGCAGCTGGCTGGATGGTGGCGGGAATACAGGAAAGGTGCAGGTGTAGACAAGTTGAGTTTGCACAGCCACAGTCCTGGGGGTGATGTGCAATAGGTGGCTAGGTATGTGGATGCTGAAAGTTCAAGAAAGGTCTAGATTTGGGCATGATGAATGTAGGGGTGAGTAGTACTGAAATCATGGAGTGGGTAAGGTCAGCCACAAATGACAGAAAAGAGTAAATCAGGTTGATAGAATCTTGGGGATTCTCCCTTTAAGAGGTAAGGAGAACTCTTAAAAAGGGAGGGTAGGCAGCAACCAGACTTCAGTGGCTGAAATAAATGAGTTAGGAGAGTGGAAGCAGAAAATATTTAGATATCTCTAAACTGATGGTCTACCAGGCTTCTGTAAAATACTGAATTTGTTGTCAGGATTTAAATTAAGTAAACTTCTCATAAATCTGGATTTCCGGCTTTCCTCAAGAAATAAGGAGATTCAACAACACTGGACAGTTATTTCGATGTGGCAATAACCAGCAGGAATCATATACAAGCTACTTCATAGTTCTGGGATATAAACTTTTTAGAAAGCAAAGCAAGGCAAGTCTAAACAGTGAACTGAAGCAAAACAGATGGGATTTTATCTTCAGTTTTGAAAGCTGATTTTATGACCTAGTGACTCAGGTATATTCACACACTGTGGTTTAACACCTGCTTTTACCTTGTTATTTCTCAGCAAAACCTTTGTCCAGGCTGGCATTTTGCTCCCACTCCTTGTTCCCCTGTGACTAATGTAATGTTATGCCAGTAACATTTTCTGTGACTCAGTTTTAATCACATTTTCTAAAACCTTTCTCACCCTTCCCTCACATTATCCTACAAGCTAGAAGAAAACAAAGCAAGACTGCATGCCTTTATCCCCATCCAAAAAAGTGAGCAGTTTCCTTGGTTCCTAGAGGTGGGACATGGTACTGTGGAAGAAGTTATTCAAATATTTATTAAATTATGTAAGTGAGACAAAACAACAGCATCAAAAAGTTACCTGATAAAATGGAAGTCTTCCCTGTACTTTCTTCATTTTGTTTTTCTTTGCTGCGGTTGCTTAAATTTTTAAAGAAACAGCATCAGGTTATAGAGGAAAGAGCAGTCATAGCTATGGCTCTGTGAGTTGGGGACATAAGTTCTGGTCCTGGCTCCACCATGTACTCACTTCCTAGCTGTGTGACCTTGAAGAAGACTGGCTTTGAGTGTCACTTCCTTCATCTGTAAAACAAGGAGTTTTAGACCAGTCCTGCAGTTTTTAATGGTACTCAGTGGACTAAAAAATGTGCTTTAGTGGTTCTAGAAATATCTGATGTTAATTTCATGGATTCTGGACTACATAGTTCTAAGACTACATACTCATCCATAAATCCAATAAAAAATTCCTTTCTTCTAATCCAAATTGTTTCATTGTTTTTAGTGGCTGACATTACAATCTTCTCTCTTTTTAAAAATGTCCTGCAGTTTCATAATTAATATGTCAAGATGTATATTTATTTCTTTTGTTTTTTAAACCCACATTGGGATTTTTAGATCTCAGGATTTGAGTCTCTCAATAATTCTGGAAAGTTCCAGCCTTTATTTCTTTAAATATTGCTTCTTTCTTATTCTACTGCCTTTTAAAATTCCAACTAGATACACATTAGACTGTTTCATCCTGTTCTTTCAGTTTCTTAGCCCCTTTTATCTTTAAGTATTCATTGACCATATTCCAAGGAATATTTTCAGGTATATTTTCTAGTTTATTGACTCTTCATTTATGTTTAATCTGTTTAATCAATACACGGAGCTATAATTTCAACAATATGTTTTTCATTGCTAGATATTCTATTTGGATCTTTTTCATATCCATTTGTTCTTTGTTCATGTCTTCAATCTTTTTAGAACACTACCTAAACATATTAAAATCAGCTGTTGTATATGTCATTTGTGATTGTCCTAATACATAAAGTCTTTGCAAGTTGGTTTCTGCTGTCTGTTCCCTTTTGTCTCTCTCAACATGGTGCCTACTATTCTTGTTTGCTTAACAAATCTTGGCTGCAAATAACTAATTCATCTGGTAAATTTTTTTTTGTTTAAATGTTTTGCAGCTTGGGATGCAGTTCATAAGATTCATCAAGATAAGATTTGAGTTTGTCTTTCCAATATGACTTGGGATACTAGCAACCTACAACCATTTTATATTTAATTCTATATTTCAGGCTTTTGGAAGCACACAGGTACTGAGTATGATTTCAAGCTGCAAAGATTTGTGGGGGCTGATTTTTCATGTTGTTGTTGTTCAGTTGGTGGGTCGTGTCCAACTCTTTGCAACTCTATAGTCTGTAGCATGAAGGACAGTTCCTGTCCTTCACAATCTCCCTGAGTTTGCTCAAACTTAATGTCCACTGAGTCAGTAATGTTATCTAGCCAGCTCATCCTCTGTCACCCCCTTCTCTTCCTGCCCTCAATCTTTCCCAGCATCAGGGTCTTTTCCAATGAGTTGGCTCTTCGCTTCAGGTGGCCAAGTAGTGGAGCTTCAGCTTCATCATCAGTCCTTCCAATGAATATTCAGGGTTGATTTCCTTTAGGATTGAATGCTTTGATCTCCCTGCTGTCCAAGGGACTCTTAAGAGTCTTCTCCAGCACCACAATTCAAAAGCATCAATCCTTAAGCACTCAGCCTTGTTTATGGTCCAAATCTCACATCTGTTCATGACTACTGGAAAAACATAGCTCTGACTGTAAGAACCTTTGTCAGTAAAGTAATGTCTCTGCTTTTTAATACACTGTCTAGGTTTATCATAGCTTTCCTTCCAAGAAATAAGTGTCTCTTAAACTTCATGCCTGCAGTACCAACCACAGTGAGTTTGGAGCCCCTGAAAATAAAGTCTGTCACTGTTTCCATTGTTTCCCCATTTGTCATGAAGTGATGGGACCAGATGCCATGATCTTAGTTTTTTGAATGTTGAGCTTTAAGCCAGCTTTTCGACTCTCTTCTTTCGCCCTCATCAGGAGGCTCTTTAGTTCCTCTTTGCTTCCTGCCATTAGAGTGGTAACATTTGCAAATCAAAGGTTGTTGATATTTCTCCTGGCAATCTTGATTCCAGCTTGTGAGTCACCCAGCCTGGCATTTCGCATGAAGTACTCTGCATAGAAGTTAAATAAGCAGGGTGACAATATACAGCCTTGATGTACTACTCCTTTCCCAATTTTGAACCAGTCTGTTGTTCTATGTACAGTTCTAGCTGTTGCTTCTTGACCTGCATACAGGTTTTTCAGGAGGTAGGTACGATCTAGTATTCCCATCTCTTTAAGAATTTTCCACAGTTTGTTGTGATCTACACAAAGTCATTAGCACAGTCAATGAAGCAGAGGAGATGTTTTTCTAGAATTCCCTTGTTTTTTCTATGATTCAACAGATTGGCAATTGGCAATTTGATCTCTGGTTCCTCTGCCTTCTCTAAATCCAGCTTGTACATCTGAAAGTTCTCAGTTCAGGTACAGTTGAAACTTAGCTTGAAAGATTTTGAGTATTACCTTGCTAGAATGTGAAATGAGTATTACCTTGTTAGCATGTGAAATGAATATGGTAGTTTGAATATTCTTTCTCATTGACTTTCTTTGGGACTGGAATGAAAACTGACCTTTTCCAGTCCTGTGGCCACTGCTGAGTTTTCCAAATTGTTAGCATATATTGAGTCCAGCACTTTATTTTTTTTTTAATATAAATTTATTTAATTGGAGGCTAATTACTTTACAATATTGTATTGGTTTTGCCATATATCAACATGAATCCACCATGGGTGTACACGTGTTCCCCATCCTGAACCCCTCTCCCACCTCCATCTCCATACCATCCCTTTGGGTCATCCCAGTGCACCAGCCCCAAGCATCCTGAATCATGCATTGAACCTGGACTGGCGATTCGTTTCACATATGATATTATACATGTTTCAATGCCATTCTCCCAAATCATCCCACTCTTGCCCTCTCCTATAGAGACCAGAAGACTGTTCTATACATCTGTGTCTCTTTTGCTGTCTCTCATACAGGGTTATCGTTACCATCTTTCTAAATTCCATATATATGCGTTAGTATTGGGGGCAGGAGGAGAAGGGGATGACAGAGGATGAGATGGCTGGATGGCATCACTGACTCGATGGGCATGAGTCTGAGTGAACTCCGGGAGTTGGTGATGGACAGGGAGGCCTGGCGTGCTGTGATTCATGGGGTCACAAAGAGTCAGACACGACTGAGCGACTGATCTGATCTGATCTGATACTGTATTAGTGTTTTTCTTTCTGGCTTACTTCACTCTGTATAATAGGCTCCAGTTTCATCCATCTCATTAGAACTGACTCAAATGTATTCTTTTTAATGGCTGAGTAATACTCCATTGTGTATATGTACCACAGCTTTCTTATCCATTCATCTGCTGATGGATATCTAGGCGTGAAATGGTACCTCACTGTGGTTTTGGTTTGTATTTCTCTGATAATGAGTGATGTTGAGCATCTTTTCATGTGTTTGTTAGCCATCTGTATGTCTTCTTTGGAGAAATGTCTGTTTAGTTCTTTGGCCCATTTTTTGATTGGGTCGTTTATTTTTCTGAAATTGAGCTACAAGAGTTGCTTGTGTATTTTTGAGATTAATTCTTTGTCAGTTGCTTCATTTGCTATTATTTTCTCCCATTCTGAAGGCTGTCTTTTCACCTTTCTTATAGTTTCCTTTGTTGTGCAGAACCTTTTAAGTTTAATTAGGTCCCATTTGTTTATTTTTGCTTTTATTTCCAATATTCTGGGAGGTGGGTCATAGAGGATCCTGCTGTGATTTATGTCGGAGAGTGTTTTGCCTATGTTCTCCTCTAGGAGTTTATAGTTTTGGTCTTATGTTTAGATCTTTAATCCATTTTGAGTTTATTTTTGTGTATGGTTATGTTAGAAAGTGTTTTAGTTTCATTCTTTTATAAGTGGTTGACCAGTTTTCCCAGCACCACTTGTTAAAGAGATTTTCTTTTCTCCATTGTATATTCTTGCCTCCTTTGTCAAAGATAAGGTGTCCATAGGTGCGTGGGTTTACTCTGGGCTTTCTATTTTGTTCCATTGATCTATATTTCTGTCTTTGTGCCAGTACCATACTGTCTTGATGACTGTGGCTTTGTAGTAGAGCCTGAATTCAGGCAGGTTGATTCCTCCAGTTCCATTCTTCTTTCTCAAGACTGCTTTGGCTATTTGAGGTTTTTTGTATTTCCATACAAATTGGAAATCATTTGTTCTAGCTCTGTGAAAAATACTGTTGGTAGGTTGATAGGGATTGCATTGAATCTATAAATTGCTTTGGGTAGTATATTCATTTTCACTATATTGATTCTTCTGATCCATGATCATGGTATATTTCTCCATCTATTAGTGTCCTCCTTGATTTCTTTCACCAGCATTTTATAGTTTTATATATATAGGTCTTTTGTTTCTTTAGGTAGATATACTCCTAAGTACTTTATTCTTTTCTTTGCAATGGTGAATGGAATTGTTTCCTTAACTTCTCTTTCTATTTTCTCATTATTAGTGTATAGGAATGCAAGGGATTTCTGTGTGTTGATTTTATATCTTGCAACTTTACTATATTCATTGATTAGCTCTAGTAATTTTCTGGTGGAGTCTTTAGGGTTTTCTATGTACAGGATCATGTCATCTGCAAACAGTGAGAGTTTTACTTCTTCTTTTCCAATTTGGTTTCATTTCTTTTTCTGCTCTGATTGCTGTGGCCAAAACTTCCAAAACTATGTTGAATAGTAGTGGTGAAAGTGGGCACCCTTGTCTTGTTCCTGACTTTAGAGGAAATGCTTTCAATTTTTCACCATTGAGGATAATGTTTGCTGTGGGTTTGTCATATATAGCTTTGATTATGTTGAGGTATGTTCCTTCTATTCCTGCTTTCTGGAGAGTTTTTTTTATCATAAATGGATGTTGAATTTTGTCAAAGGCTTTCTCTGCCTCTATTGAGATAATCATATGGCTTTTATTTTTCAATTTGTTAATGTGGTGTATTACATTGATTGATTTGTGGGTATTGAAGAATCCTTGTATCCCTGGGATAAAGCCCACTTGGTCATGATGTATTATATTTTTAATGTTTTGTTGGATTCTGATTGCTAGAATCTTGTTAAGGATTTTTGCATCTATGTTCATCAGTGATATTGGCCTGTAGTTTTCTTTTTTTGTGGGATCTTTGTCAGGTTTTGGTATTAGGGTGATGGTGGCCTCATAGAATGAGTTTGGAAGTTTACCTTCCTCTGCAATTTTCTGGAAGAGTTTGAGTAGGATAGGTGTTAGCTCTTCTCTAAATTTTTGGTAGAATTCAGCTGTGAGGCCGTCTGGACCTGGGCTTTGGTTTGCTGGAAGATTTCTGATTACAGTTTCAATTTCCGTGCTTGTGATGGGTCTGTTAAGATTTTTTATTTCTTCCTGGTTCAGTTTTGGAAAGTTGTACCTTTCTAAGAATTTGTCCATTTCTTCCACGTTGTCCATTTTATTGGCATATAATTGCTGATAGTAGTCTCTTATGATCCTTTGTATTTCTGTGTTGTCTGTTGTGATCTCTCCATTTCCAGTTCTAATTTTATTGATTTGGTTTTTCTCCCTTTGTTTCTTGATGAGTCTGGCTAATGGTTTGTCAATTTTATTTATCCTCTCAAAGAACCAGCTTTTGGCTTTGTTGATTTTTGCTATGGTCTCTTTTGTTTCTTTTGCATTTATTTCTGCCCTAATTTTTAAGATTTCTTTCCTTCTACTAACCCTGGGGTTCTTCATTTCTTCCTTTTCTAGTTGCTTTAGGTGTAGAGTTAGGTTATTTATTTGACTTTTTTCTTGTTTCTTGAGGTATGCCTGTATTGCTATGAACCTTCCCCTTAGCACTGGTTTTACAGTGTCCCACAGGTTTTGGGTTGTTGTGTTTTCATTTTCATTCATTTCCATGCATATTTTGATTTTTTTTTATTTCTTCTGTGATTTGTTGGTTATTCAGCAGCGTGTTGTTCAGCCTCCATATGTTGGAATTTTTAATAGTTTTTCTCCTATAATTGAGATCTAATCTTACTGCATTGTGGTCAGAAAAGATGCTTGGAATGATGTCAATTTACCAAGGCTAGATTTATGGCCCAGGATGTGATCTATCCTGGAGAAGGTTCCGTGTGTGCTTGAGAAAAAGGTTGCCATTGACTTTATTGTTTTGGGTTCGAGTTTATACACCCTTTTTTGTGTTTCCTGTCTAGAGAAGATCCTTTAGCATTTGCTGGAGAGCTGGTTTGGTGGTGCTGAATTCTCTCAGCTTTTGCTTGCTTGTCTGTAAAGCTTTTGATTTCTCCTTCATATTTGAATTAGATCCTTGCTGGGTACAGTAATCTGGGCTGTAGGTTATTTTCTTTCGTCACTTTAAGTATGTCCTGCCATTCCCTCCTGGCCTGAAGAGTTTCTATTGAAAGATCAGCTGTTATCCTTATGGGAATCCCCTTGTGTGTTATTTGTTGTTTTTCCCTTGCTGCTTTTAATATTTGTTCTTTGTGTTTGATCTTTGTTAATTTGATTAATATGTGTCTTGGGGTGTTTTGCCTTGGGTTTATCCTGTTTGGGACTCTCTGGGTTTCTTGGACTTGGTTGATTATTTCCTTCCCCATTTTAGGGAAGTTTTCAACTATTATCTCCTCAAGTATTTTCTCATGATCTTTCTTTTTGTCTTCTTCTGGGACTCCTATGATTCGAATGTTGGGGCATTTAACATTGTCCCAGAGGTCTCTGAGATTGTCCTCATTTCTTTTAATTCGTTTTTCTTTTTTCCTCTCTGATTCATTTCTTTCTACCATTCTATCTTCTAATTCACTAATCCTATCTTCTGCCTCCATTATTCTACTATTTGTTCCCTCAAGAGTGTTTTTTATATCATTTATTGCATTATTCATTATATATTGACTCTTTTTTATTTCTTCTAGGTCCTTGTTAAACCTTTCTTGCATCTTCTCAATCCTTGTCTCCAGGCTATTTATCTGTGATTCCAGTTTGTTTTCAAGATTTTGGATCATTTTCACTATCATTATTTGGAATTCTTTATCAGGTAGATTCCCTATCTCTTCCTCTTTTGTTTGGTTTGGTGGGCATTTATCCTGTTCCTTTATCTGCTGGGTATTCCTCTGTCTCTTCATCTTGTTTATATTGCTGAGTTTGGGGTGTCCTTTCTGTATTCTGGCAGTTTGTGGAGTTTTCTTTATTGTGGAGTTTCCTTGCTGTGGGTGGAGTTGTATGGGTGGTTTGTCAAGGTTTCCTGGTTAGGGAAGCTTGTGTCAGTGTTCTGGTGGGTGGAGCTGGATTTCTTCTCTCTGGAGTGCAGTGAATTGTCCAGTAATGAGTTATGAAATGTTTGGGCAGCCTGTATATTGAAGCTCGGGGCTATGTTCCTGTGTTGCTGGAGAATTTGCATGGCATGTCTTACTCTGGAACTTGTTGGCCCTCGGGTGATGCTTGGTTTCAGTGTAGGTGTGGAGGCATTTGATGAGCTCCTGTCAATTAATGTTCCCTGGAGTCAGGAGTTCTCTGGTGTTCTCAGGATTTAAGGACTTAAGCCTCCTGCTTCTGGTTTTCAGTCTTATTTTTACAGTAGCCTCAAGACTTCTCCATCTATACAGCACTGCTGATAAAACATCTAAGTTAAAGATGAAAAGTTTCTCCACAGTGAGGAACACCCAGAGAGGTTCACAGAGTTACATGGAGAAGAGAAGAGGGAGGAGGGAGATAGGGGTGACCAGGATGAGATGCTACTAAGTCGCTTCAGTTGTGTCTGATTCTGTGCGACCCCATAGAAGGCAGCCCACCGGGCTCCCCCATCCCTGGGATTCTCCAGGCAAGAACACTGGAGTGGGTTGCCATTTGACGTGGAATCAAAAGAGGAGAGAGGAAGCTAGCCAGTAATCACTTCCTTATGTGTGCTCCACAGTCTGGACCGCTCAGAGATGTTCATGGAGTTATATAGAGAAGAGAAGAGGGAGGAAGGAGACAGAGGTGGCCAGGAGGATAAAGGGGGTGGGGATCAAAAGGAGAGAGACAGATCGAGCCAGTAATCAGTTCCCTAAGTGTTCTCCACCGTCTGGAACACACAAAGAGATTCACAGAGTTGGGTAGAGAAGAGAAGGGGGAGGGAGGAGATAGAGGTGACCTGGTGGAGAAAAAGGAGAGTCCAAAGGGGGAGAGAGCAGTCAAGCCAGTAATCTCGTTCTCAAGTAAAAATGGGTTACTGAAGATTGGGTTCTTAAAGGTACAAAATTAAAAACAAATATCAAAAGTCAAAGATTAAAAATCTAGAGTAGAGTTTGGATTTTCAAAAATACAATATTAAAGAAAAAAGTCACAAAAATTATAATATATATATATATATATATATATGAAGTTTGCTTTAAAAAATAGGGTCTCTTGCTCTTTTTTTTTTTTTTTTGCAAAGTAATAGTAGATTACAAAAATGAAAATTAAAGGAGTAATAGAGGACTTAAAAATAAAAAAAATTTTTAAAGATTAAAGAATGATAGTAAAAATAGTGAAAATATATCTAGGACTTTCTCTGGTGTTGTTATGGGCAGTGTGGGGTCAGTTCATTTTTGGATAATTCCTTGACCTGGCTTATATTTCTCAAGATCTATAGGCCCCTTCCTATGTAGTCAGTACTAACGATAGGGTTTTAATCATTGCACCTGTCACTTTCAAGGAGGTTCCCTCTGTTTTAGCTTCTTCTGTTTGCTGGTCTCTTCAGTGTCTAATTTCCTCCCTGACACAAGGGGGTGGTGGTGGACACTTTTTTAGGTTCACTTGTTCAGTCATGCTGTGGGGAGGGAGGGACGCTGCAAACAAATAACACTGGCATGTGCTCGCAGTGCATCTGCCACACTGGGTTTATCCCCACTCACAGCGTGTGTGGTTTTCCAGTCTACACTGCTTAGGCTCTAGGTTGCTCTGCCGGGAACTGTCTGAGGCCAGCCCTGGGTTGTATGCACGTCCCAGGTCTAAGCCACTCAGGTTCAGGTACTCGGGTAGTCCTCAGAGGCGCAGACTCGGTTGGGCCTGCGTTTTGTGCCCTTCCCAGGTCTGAGCAGCTCAGGTGACCAGGTGTTTGGCGAGCACGGTTGCTGTGACTTATTGCCTCCCTCGTCCCTGCCGCTTGGCTTTCTGGGTGTACAACAGGCACACCTTCTCAGGCGGATGTTGACCGTGCAATAAGTCTTGGTTAGCAACAAAGCCTGTTTGCAGTTTGGTAGATAATGTCTCTCTGGGGCCACAATTGCCCCCTTCCGGCTCTGGCTGCCCTCGCCTGCCTGTCCTTTGTTCTGTGAGCAGGCCTGACGGTGTCTTAGGTTAGGGCTTTTTGCATAGCTCTAGTCAGTCCTTTGTTCTGTGAGCAGGCCTGGTGGTGTCTTAGGTTAGGGCTTTTCGCACAATAGCTATCCCACAGTCTGGTTTGCTATCCCAAGTTAGTTCTCTCAGATTGTCCTCGGGGCATTCAGGCCTGGTCCTTACTCTAAGCAATGCAGCCCGCGCCTCCCTGCCCAGCCCCCACTTGCTAGTGGCGGGTGCAGACGTCTGTGCTGCTTCTCCGCTGGGGGAGTTACATTTTTCCTCCCAGTTATGTTGCCCTCTGTGGTTCCAAGGCTCACCACAGACTCGGTAGTTAGAGTGTTTCCTGGTGTTTGGAAACTTCTCTCTTTTTTAAGACTCCCTTCCCAGGACAGAGCTCCGTCCCTACCTCTTTTGTCTCTCTTTTTATCTTTTATATTTTTTCCTACCTCCTTTCGAAGACATTGGGCTGCTTTTCTGGGTGCCTGATGTCCTCTGCTGGCATTCAGAAGTTGTTCTGTGGAATTTACTCAGCGTTCAAATGTTCTTTTGATGAATTTGTGGGGGAGAAAGTGGTCTCCTTGTCCTATTCCTCTGCCATCTTAGGACTGCCCCCCGAGTGCAGCACTTTAAAAGAATCATCTTTTAGGATTTTAAACAGCTCAGCTGGAATCCCATCACTTCCACTAGTTTTTTTTTTTTTTTCACAGTAAAACTTCCTGTGGCCCACTTGACCTCATACTCCAGGATGTCTGGCTCTAGGTGAGTGACCAAACCATTGTGGTTATCTGGTCATCAAGATTTTTTTCTGTATAGTTTTTCTGTGTATTCTTGGCACCTCTTCTTAATCTCTTCTGCTTCTGTTAGGTCCTCACCATTTCTGTCCTTTATTGTGCCCATCTTTGCATGAAATGTTCCTTTAGTATCTCCAATTAAAGAGATCTCTAGTCTCTTTCATTCTATTGTTTTCCTCTATTTATTTGCATTGTTCACTTAAGAAGACTTTCTTATCTCTTCTTGCTATTCTATGGATCTCTGCATTCAATTGGGTATATCTTTCCTTTTCTCCTTTGCTTTTCACTTCTTTTCTCAGCTATATGTAAGGCCTCCGTAGACAACCACTTTCCCTTCTTCCATTTCTTTTTCTTTGGAATGGTTTCGGTCACCACCTCCTGTACGATGTTAGGAACCTCTGTCCATAGTTCTTCAGACATTCTGTCTACCAGATCTAATTCCTTGAATCTATTTGTCACATATGTGATACATGAGGTGGGGAAACCAAAGGGAATAAAACAACACATTGAACTGAATAATTCAAAATGTTGATCACACTAAAACCACAGAGCCAGAGACTAAACATAAAGTCAGCTTCTTTAAATGCTTTAGAACAAGCACTGACCCAAGAACAAGAAGACCTGGGTTCTATCAGGTTGAGTCATATAAAAGTGTTATTTTTATAGGTCAAAATTCAGTAGTGCCAGGTTAATAGTGCTCAACCCACAGTTCCTGCTACACCACTCTGTGGTGATCTTTGGGATTTGGATAGGGCTTCCACGTCTGTCCAGCTGGTGATGCCTGCCTTGCCTAGTTTGTAGGGTTTCTACAAGGACCTATACAAATTATGCAACATTTTATTGAGTGTCTGCTCATGAGTAGTTGCTTGGAAAACAAAAGATGACTAAGGTATAATGTTCGTTCCCAAGGAGCTAACAGCCAATGGAGGAAACAAAGAGAAACAATGTTGGATATGATAAGCAAGTAAGGAAGGAAGCAATAAATTCTATTGGACTGGTAGACAAAATCATTTCAGTTGAGCTCTAAAGGTTAAGTAGAAGTTTCCCATGTAAAGGGGAAGAGACAAATTTAGCAAGAGGAACAACTTGAACAAGGCATGCAGGTGTGAAAGCACATGGTAACTTGAGGAACAGTAAATCATTAAGTGGGTCTAAAATGTACAGGGTAATGAGGAAGGGGGTGTGTGAGACCAGAAAGTTTGAAAGGGTGGGTCACACCAGGGTATAAAAATGATTGGATAAGATGCATCTAGAGGAACTGTAAGAAAACATAGAGTGTTTTACAAATGCTGTTATTTACCTTGAATACATAAAAGAAAGTTTCCCTGAAAACTCACATCATCCCTCCCTGAAACTCACATTATCCCTTCCCTGAAAACTCACAAAAGGTTTGGCTTGAGTCATAGACTGATTTGCTAGATTTCTTAATAGAGTGTTTCCTCTCCCTAGGCGGCATGTAGAAATTTTCAGAGTGGTGGGGAAAGGAGAACAGGAAGTGATTCAGTTTGAGTGCTATCTCATTGTTGCCCCCTTCTTCCATATCAGTTCTCCCCCAAGAAAGAATTAAAGCCACCACAACCAATGGAGGAGAGGGTCAGTGTGAGCACACTTCCCTCTTATCTTTTCCCTTCTGCTTCCCTGTAAAATCTCTCAGAATTAAGTCATTCTGTGTCGCCAAGTTTAGTCATATTTTCCATTTCCCCTCTCTCCTACCAGCCAGGATCAATTTTGGGGTGCTGACTTCTTTCAATAATTTTCTGGTACCCAAAAATGGGTTAGTAAAATTCCACCATACCCTCAGAGTTCCTCTGCACAAACAAGAACATGCAAGCCTGACAACACAGTGAATAGAATAGAAGGCCCAGGAATTCAGTTTCACCTTATTCTACCAATGGCTCCCATGGAATAAGAGAAAGAACCAAATGGACTTGATTTCAAATTCTGCCTTTGCTACTTACTGACTCTGTGGCCTTTTGCAAGACAGTTAAGCACTCTGAGTCTCTATTTCCTCACTTCTAAAATGGAGGAAATAATATCAAATACTGGTGATATGGTGACTATTATAAACAATGTATGTAAAACATCTGATCCACAGAAGATGCCCAGGATACTGTAACTGTTATCACCATTAGTGGCATCGCCACCACCATCATTATTAAGAGTCTGAACTAATGCAGACTCCCTGCTGGTCTCATTCCTTCTCTCTTCCTGCTCTCCATCTGTTCCTCACATGGCAGCCAGAGTACTCTTTAAAAAACTAAGTCATATTCCACATTACTTAAACCCTTCTTTGGCTTCCCATTGCACTTTGAATGAAATACAACTTCTTCCCCTGGCCTCCAGGGCCCAGCCCTACTTGGTTTCTTCCTCCTTCCTTCTCCAACTCCATTACATTATACTCTCCAATTGCCCAATCTGCTCCAGCCACACTGGCGCTCTTAGTTCCCTAAAAACTGCAAGTTCTGTCAGGGCCTTTGCCCCTGGAGTTTTCTCTATCCAGAAGTCATCCTCTGTCCCTTCTCAGCCATATGTTCTTCACACCCTTTGGGCACAGCTTAAATGCCACCTTCTCTGACCACACTACCTTAGTACCATTCTAGTCCTTAAACTTCCTCATCAATCTAATTCTTATTTATCATATTCATAAATGATTTATTTGTATGGTTATTTTCTCAAAATATATATCCCCCCAAAAGAATAAACTCCAGGAGGGCAGGAAGAAGTTTGCTTTATTCACTACTGTATCCCTAGCACCTAGCTGAGCATTAGAAAAGTGTTTGATTTATTATTGTTATTCTTAGAACTCTGTGCAGATATAAATCCATACTACTTGTGAACTTGGGACCTCAGAGAGGTTGGGATTTCTCTATAATGATTACTAGCTATATTTCTTTTCAAAGCATTTAACTACTTTCTAGGACATCAAAGATTAAACTTTCTATTTTCTGTATCATCCAAATTTTCCATAATGAACATATATTTTTAATAAAAATTTCTCTTAAACTCTGCATTTTAACAAGACTCCTCACTCCAATTTGATTAAATTCATTTATTTTAAAAGTAAAATCCACAAAGAGGAAAGAAAGACCAGCAGCCAACTTAACACTCTTAAGGGTATCAGTATTTTGGAAGAGAGAAATTGCTAATCAAAGAGCATCGCCTGACATATAAGATACATTTACTGATTCAATAAACAATTTTCCATGTGATCAAATGTAGATTATATGACAAAGTAAAATGAAAACTGTTGTGCAGTGTTCCATGGGTTAATGCCAATGGAATACATAGTCCCTGGCAACTAATGGGCACTCACTATTTGTGGAATGTAGACTAATGCAGACTCATTCCTTCTCTCTTCCTGCCCTACATCTGTTCCTCACATGGCAGGCAGAGCACTCTTTAAAAAACTAAGTCATATTCCACATTACTTAAAACCCTTCTTTGGCTTCCCATTGCACTTTGAATGAAATTCAACTGTGGATTGGATTTCAATCCAATCTGGAGCCTTCAGCCAGCCAAAGAAGCAATCATACACATGGCAACTTTGGAAATGATATCACATACGTTTTTGTTGTTGTTGCTCAGAAATGAATTACCAACTAATGAATTTCTATTTAAGATACTATTCCTTGATTAAAATCTCATTTGAGGTTTTTATTTTACTTTTTTGTGATTTAGTGTTAGTCACTCAGTCATATCCGACTCTCAGTGACCCTATTGACTGAGGCCAGCCAGGCTCCTCTGTCCATGGAATTCTCCAGGCAAGAATATTGGAATGGGTGGCGAAACCTTCTCGGGGGTTTAGTGATTTAAATGTATGTCATTTCCTCTGGAATGTTCCTCTCCACTACACGTACACTCTTACCCTCTTCTTTCTCCTTCTTTCTTAAAAAGTTCCTCCTCTTTCCTTGTATTGTCTAAAACATGGCTTTCCCCTGGTGACACCACCATTCTTAAACCCACTCTCTTTCATTGTGTGCCCATTTCTCAGCACCAATACCGGAAGCAGCACATTTCTCACTTTCCACTGCCCTTGGTTAACCTCAACCCTGGGCCCAACTACTTATGTTAATGTCTTTCCGTTCTGTTTACCAGGGGTCCCAACATCCTTTTCTGTTTGAGCTGCCTCCTCTATCATCACCCTCAGTTGACTTCATTGCCTGTTTTAATGATTCTTTAGTCCTCTACACGGAGAAGGCAATGGCACCCCACTCCAGTACTCTTGCCTGGAAAATCGCATGGATGGAGGAGCCTGGTAGGCTCCAGTCCATGGGGTCGCTAAGAGTCGGGCACGACTGAGTGACTTCACTTTCACTTTTCACTTTCATGCATTGGAGAAGGAAATGGCAATCCACTCCAGTAGTCTTGCCTGGAGAATCCCAGGGACAGAGGAGCCTAGTGGGCTGCCGTCTATGGGGTTGCACCGAGTCGGACACGACTGAAGCGACTTAGCAGCAGCAGTCCTCTACAGGGCTTTGCTGGTGGCTCAGGTGGTAAAGAACCCACCTGCAATGCACAGGTCACTCACAAAGCCTCATCCTCACCACCATTATCATCAGAACATCTCCACCTCCAAGATAAGAACACTGGAATTCACCTGTTTATAATATAAAACAAGCTTCTGTATTTTTACTTCTCCCACTCCCATTTTTAAAACCTTTAGAAATTGTGCTAAAATGTAACAATAAATATAGTACATCTGATCTTCATTTTAATCATTTTAAGTGTATATGAAATACACTGACATTAGTGAGCAACCATCATAATCCAGCTCCAAAATTTTTTTCATCTTCCAAAAATGAAGCTTGATATCCATGAACAGTATTAACCCATTCCCTAGTTAAGTCTTTTAAGCATATTTATATTTCCCTTAATTGCTGTAAAGCTTCTCACAACCTACTTTATGAACAAGAATCAGGCCATTTTACAAGATCCTCAAGTTCATGTTCCTAGACCTGATATTTCACATCTCCCCCATTCTCTCACTTTTCCTCCTCTCCTACACAAAGAAATATGCCTCCTCCTTTTCAAAGCTGACCTTCCACTAGTATTCTTTCCCCCTCTCTCTTCTGTCTCCTCTGGGACTTTGATATAGAAAACTATTTATATAGTTTTGATATAGAAAACTATATCAGTTTTCTCTTTCTCGTTCACTACTTTTTCTCTACATTGAAATACACCTAGGAGTTTCATATTCTAATAAAAAAATAATAATAATGTGTTAAGTTTTACTATGTTCTAGCTATTATGCTAAGTGCTTAAAATGTACCTCCTTATATAATTCTCATAAAAATCCCATGAGTTCAAAATATTATAAGAAAAAGTGTTATTATGAGGAAACTGAGGCTTTAGAGACATCAAGTAACTTGCCCTAGACTTTTCACCTGACTAGTTAGCAGCATCCTCCCTTCTCCATGCTGCTGTCAAGATACCATTCTCTCTGCGTTTCCCTTTCATTACTATACTTTTTTAAAAGTCTTTCTCCTTTCTTCTTCACACTGTGCAGTAAACTACAGTTTCCTACCATGCTTAAAGGACCCTCTCCAAGGCCTCTAATCTGCTAGTTCTCTGCACTGCTCATCAAATGTTCCTTTTTGAGAGGATCTGCTTTCTTACCCTTCATAATATGACCTTTTTTTTTTTTCTCCTTCTCTTTCTGATCTTCTTTGCTAACTCCTTTTCTTCTCTTACCCCTTAAATGTAAGAGTCTCCACAGTTCCATCTAGACACAGCTTTCTCTTCCTGCTGCACACTCAGCTGAGCCAATCTCACTTTGCTCCCACATAATCAACAGTTATGCTTTCACAAATGAACAAATCCACATGGCTAAGTCTGGCCTTCTCAACCCACAACCCAGCTCCAGCTCCCTGCTGAAATTTCCATATAATTGTTCCTTTAATTTGAGATACCATTTGCCCTATATTACTCACTACTTGTTCCTGTCAATGAACTCTTCACATGAGTTTCCTAACCAGACCACTGGCACCAATTTCACTTCCCTTTGCCTTCCCTTCCCCTGTCCAGAGCTGATATATCCACATCCAAAAAGAGCTATGGAGGCTCTGTGGCAGACACAACACTGAACTGCGAATGAACTTTGGTTCTAATCCTGACTCAGCCACTAAAGAGCTATGTGACAATGGAAGTAGGACCAGGGATCTCTGGAGCCCTTTCTCATTCAACATTCAAGGACTCTTATGAAATATGCCTGAAGCACTAATCACCTTCATCCCTGCCTGACTAGTCTCACTGACACTGCCCTGGCTCTATTCTCACTGCTTTTTGCCTGGGTTATTTAATTGGCCTCCTAACTGGCGTTCTTTCCTTTCTTCTAGTCCTTCATACAGCCATAAAATTACATTCATAAAACACATCTTTGATATTTCTCACTTGCTTAAAAAACTTTAAAAAGATTCTTGTTAGCTACAGAGTAAAACTCAAACTCCTTACCATTATATTCACAGCTCCCTGCATTCTACTCCCCACATAACATATGAAGCCTCACTTTATCTAAATTGGATTACAAAGGTGTTTGGGATAAGCATTTGGGGAAAAAAAAAATCCCTAAATTACTCTTTATACTAGACGTAATAAGTGATTAAAGATTGAAATATTAAATAGTAAAGAATAAAACTTTTAGAAAGTGGCATGATAAATTAATTTATAATCTTTGAGGAGGGGGCATCTTCAAAGCAGGACACCAAATCCAGAAGTTATAGGAGGAAAAGTTGATTAAAATTTACCACGTAACACGGGTGTACCTATGCCTGATTCTTGTTGATGTTTGACAGAAAAACCACAAAATTCTGTAAAGCAACTATCCTTCAATTAAAAAATAAATAAATTGGCAAAAAATCAATCAAACATGAGTAAACCTGCGGCTGATTATCTTGATGTTTGCTAGAAACCAGTGCAACACTGTAAAGCAATTATCCTTCAATTAAAAATAAAATTTTTAAATATCTTTAAAAAATTTAAATGCAATTAATAAAGTAATAATTGGTATTGGGGAAAGTTTTTCACAGACAACAATTTCACCTCTTAATTTACAAAGAGTCCATATAAGTCATTAATTTACAGACACTGACAACAAATATGTTTTTTTAAAAAAATGTTAAATCTCACTAAATAATTAAAGAAACAAAATTCAAAACATGAGCTATTTCCCACTCTTTAGAAAGGAAACATTTTAAAGGTGATGACTTCCCCTACCCCCACTGGACCCCTGATGCTAAGGCAATGGAGAAAGGGCACGCACTTGAATTGCTGAAATTATAAATCAGTACAAACTTTTTGAAGTCAGTTGGATAATATCTATCAAAATATAAGATGCTTATACAGTTTGATCCAGAAATCTTGCTACAAGGAATGTATGCTACCAATGAACTTACAAAGGCTTACCAGAATCACAACACACAAACACACACACACATAGACCTGTCAGTTACAACACTGGTTATAGCAGAAAAGAAGAAAAGGGAAAAACTGGAAACAGCCAAAGAATTAATCAATACAAGATTGCTTATAGTATATTTATATGATTATGTATATTTGTTCTTGCGGTCCTTGAATGGACCGGAACCTGGTGGTCCGGAGTCGACGATAAGAAAGTGAAAGAGAGAGAGAGAGAGAGAAAGAAAGAAAGACAGACACAGGGACCCAAGCTCTGATGGAGCAAGGGTGCTTTATTAGCAGAAATGCAGGCTTATATATCTTTACAACAGACTGGTTCCAAATAGGAAAAGGAGTACGTCAAGGCTGTATATTGTCACCCTGCTTATTTAACTTCTATGCAGAGTACATCATGAGAAATGCAGGGCTGGAAGAAGCACAAGCTGGAATCAAGATTGCTGGGAGAAATATCAATAACCTCAGATATGCGGATGACACCACCCTTATGGCAGAAAATAAAGAGGAACTAAAAAGCCTCTTGATGAAAGTGAAAGAGGAGAGTGAAAAAGTTGGCTTAAAGCTCAACATTCAGAAAACGAAGATCATGGCATCTGGTCCCATCACTTCATGGGAAATAGATGGGGAAACAGTGTCAGACTTTATTTTGGGGGCTCCAAAATCACAGCAGATGGTGACTGCAACCATGAAATTAAAAGATGCTTATTCCTTGGAAGGAAAGTTATGACCAACCTAGATAGCATATTCAAAAGCAGAGACATTACTCTGCCAACAAAGGTCCATCTAGTCAAGGCTATGGTTTTTCCAGTATGGATGTGAGAGTTAGACTGTGAAGAAAGCTGAGCGCCAAAGAATTGATGCTTTTGAACTGTGGTGTTGGAGAAGACTCTTGAGAGTCCCTTGGACTGCAAGGAGATCCAACCAGTCCATTCTGAAGGAGATCAGTCCTGGGTGTTCTTTGGAAGGAATGATGCTAAAGCTGAAACTCTAGTACTTTGGCCACCTCATGCGAAGAGTTGACTCATTGGAAAAGACTCTGATGCTGGGAGGGATTGGGGACAGGAGGAAAAGGGGACAACAGAGGATGAGATGGCTGGATGGCATCACTGACTCGATGGACGTGAGTGAACTCCAGGAGTCGGTGATGGACAGGGAGGCCTGGCGTGCTGAGATTCATGGGGTCGCAGAGAGCTGGACACAACTGAGCGACTGAACTGAACTGAACTGAAGATTATTACTCAGCTATTACACAGGACAAAATTTTATCAATAGCCACAATATGGATAGTCTAATACATATAAGGTCGCTGACACTGCAAAGAGTCACTGCATGTCTCATCCTATGACTTCAGTCCTGAGAACTGCATGCAGCTCTACTCGTTCTCCAAATAGGAACCAATAAGGAAGAGAAAATCCTTGAGAAATAGAAAACAGCATGCAGGAATCGGCCTGTTAAATGACAATTTGTAATGCTTCCTGTAAAAAGAATTATTCTGACATGTAGAAATGTCATGTTTATGCTTATGATGCGTGTTAACTGTATAATGAAAAAGCTTACAAAATAACATTAGCAGTATGATTCTACTTTTTATTAAAATATATATATATATAGTACTTCTTCACTGAAAAAAAGAATGTTAGGATCTACAGTATACATGCTTTCCTGTCATTTACACATTTTCTAAGTGTACATATATCATTTTTATAACCAGAAAAAGATTACTTGAAAAGTTCTCAACTTTCTGTAGGAAAGAGAAAGGCAATTAAATAATCTGGGTCCTTATATGCTCTACAGTGAGTAATAAACAGTATGTAGAGTCCAAATGATAGAGGTTTTATCAAAGTTAATGATTAACTGAGTATAACTCATTGAAAGTGCTATGGCTAAAATAATCTAAAAAAAGCTCTGTTTAGGATTTAGTTGTGGGAATGAGAATGCATTCCCACCCATTCTAACCCATTCAACTGGCTCTATTAGGATTGCCTCATTCATCTAATGCTGTCACCCAACATTGCCTAATCCAAGAGTGTGTATATATAACTGGAGTTGGAATATAACTGCATCAACTACTACCAAGTGTGGACAACAGGAAGCCTCATCATTTGAGACCAGCCCTTCACATTTATAACTTAGGTGGGTATCATAACCAGTATGCGAGAATATGTGCCATATATTATTGGAAAGAGCAGCTCAAAAGAACCAGTAACGTTTACAATGCCATGCTCTAATATTTCTGATTTTAAAATAAGAGAATAAACAGTAAATTTTTAAGCATAAAATTTTTTTTAAGTGATTGTATTTTTTAAGGTAAAAGATTTGTAGGTTGTTTAAAGAAAATGTTTTGTCTTTCAGACAAAGATTAGAAAATATTTCCTGTTTTTGACTTATTGCATGCTCCTTAAAAAGCAGTTGACCTTTTCTGTGTCCGTGACTCCATTTTAAATGTTACATTTCATTTTCTTATCTATCTTACATGAATCCGCAGGCTAATACTGGTTTAGAACAGAGTTCCTCCAAGTGTGTTCTCTCAAACTAACCATGGGAATGTTAACAGAGTGAGTTGAGGAGATTATTTGAGATCAAATAATCACTGAAAATAATTAGTTAAACAAAAGTATCCAAATTCTACAGTGAGGGAATGTTAGCACCTTTACTATGCTAATATGAATTCTGACTTTCCAAGAAGTGGAATATAGACTGAAATATTTCCCAGATTTATTTGAAAATACAACTTTTAAAAATGTCTATCCAAGAGATTTTCTTTCTAGGACATAAGGATTCTTGGATAAAAGAGAAAAACAAATCCTGCAATGTAATCTTCATGTTATCAGTAAAATATTACCTGAACACCTACTGTGTGCAGGGTACTATTTGAAGTATTTTCTGTACAATTTAAAATTTAACACAATAAAGCTATCAAAATGCACTATCCCACATTATGGTTAGAAATTAAATATCATATTCTGAAATTTATTATTTAAAAGAATTTGGACAATTGCTTGAGCATTTGAAGCTGAATTCTCATTTCTGCTTACTTTCTTTCTACATTTGGAGGGAGAAGAGAATAGCCAGGGTCAGGAAGCTCTGGCATAAAGATGGAAATCACGAGACTAGATTCTAGTCCTGGTTCTGCTTCTGTGAACCTGGGCAAGGCACTTAACCTTTTAGTCCTAGCCTACTCAACTAGAGTTGGGAGGGTGGGGTGCGCAGTAAATGATGTCTAAGTTTCTCTGCTTCTTATCTTCAACTGTTCTTGATCAATAAAGGTGGCAGAATCAGAGGAAGAAGGTAAGGATTGATGTGAGCCCCTCATGCTCTGTGAGGATAATATTTACTCCCATAGACGATACATTCATTTCTAGGGGCAGAATAGGGAATCTCAATTATGCTATCATTGAAGGATTTTGCTCATCAGACAGGCTGTAAATAGAATGGCTTTATGTAAGATTCTAGTTCCATTTAAATAAGAAAATTTGGAATTTCAGCCTATTGGGGACTTGGCAAGGGACAAAAGTAAAGGTGCAGGAAGTTTATTTTCCAATGAGTCCTCTAACCCAGGAACTCAATATTCCTCCTTTGCTCTGCTAGAAGAACTGGTCCTAATGAAGTTTATAAGAGATTTAAATAATAACCACTCGGGATAATTTGGATTCAATTTCTTTAAAATCTAGCACAAAGAAAGCAACGCTTACTAAAAGAAGTATTAACTATTATAGAATTTCAGGTAATATTAGAGAAAGTTTAAGACTGGAGGAGCAATCTTGCTCCCTCCACAAACCACAGCAACAGTGCCTTACCTTGACCATGAAGCCTGGTTGCAGTACCCTACTGAAAGAATACATGAAAGTGAAAGTGGAAATGTTAGTTACACAGTCATGTCTGATTCTTTGTGATCCCACGGACTGTAGCCCACTAGGCTCCTTTGTCCATGGAGTTCTCTATGAAAGAATACTGGAGTGAGTAGCCATTCCCTTCTCCAGGGAATCTTCCTGACCTAGGCAATTTATAAGACAACTCCATATTCCTTCAAAATGGTACTATGACCCAGCTTGATAATTAAGGAACAGCATCATTGATGATCCTTGCCTGAATCAAATATTAAATTGGGGGCTGCAAAATGGTGATTTTTCTAATTCTATCATTCCTTCCATAATGAATAAATCTTATTCATTCTTAAGAAATGCTATGGACGTGCAGCATTTTTTTTAAATAAAATGCTTTATAGTCAATTACCATCATTTTTTCTGGTGCTCAAACTATGCCAAATTTGTGCAGCAGGAGACCCTTCAAGGGGACTCCTATGTCCTTTTGACACAATCTCACTAGTTTTTGAATGATTCACTGCTTTCTGGCACAATGACATACTCAGTATTCACTTCTATTATTTCCCAACCCAGATCTACAATCCTGGTTCCCTTCAGTGGAAAAAGTAGTTAGAAAGTAAGATACAGGCACATTGATATTGATAATTCAAATTTAACACTAGAGGGATTTTCTTTTCTATTTTTATTTTATATTTATATCTCCTTTTCCCTGCAGTGAAAATCCTATAACACCAATACATTGTTCTATTCCATAGTATAGCAAAAAACAGTCTCAGAATTTCAAAACCAATATTTCCACTAACAACAAGCCCAAAAAGTAAAGTTTAAGATTGGAATTCTTTTCACCCTCTGACAATAGTTCTAGTATGTGTGTATATATATATATATATATATATATATATATATATATATATATTCAGAATACTATATTCAAATTTTACTGAATTATTTTTCTATGTAGCTTTGTTATCAATTTTATATTGAGTTAGCCACAGTTGTTTCTGTTTGTTTTCAAGTTGAGACAATTGAACTAACATTATATTTTAATTCAACAGAAGCCTGAAAAATGAAGCCTAAAATGAAGTATTCAACCACCAAAATTTCCCCAGCAAAGAGGAAATGCTCAGCAGGCAAGGCCTTGGTAAAATCTCCCAAGTTGAGAAGTAAGGAATTAAGTCTTTCTGATTGTTTTACACACTATTGTTTATCTGTTACCAAATCTTTATTATTCCAATGTTTATACATGCAAACTTATTAAAAACTACTAAGATGGCTCATAAGTGTATAATAGAGAAGGCTTTGGTTGTAAAATCAGACTATAAAGGGCCAACTTTTGTTTATTTGATATATCACAGAACAGGAGTGGCTTAGGTGATTTAAACCTGCTAATAGTGATAAATATAATTACAGCCTGTCATATCAATTCCTTCTCTACCCAAACCTACTGCCACCGAATCCCAAAACCTTTTTCCCAGATCACCTAACAAAAATTTAAACTGACTGACTTTTATTTAACAAACATTTTTTAAGACCTTTGGTATATCAAGTTTTTGGTCTTGACTTCAGATAAAGGAGAGAATAACAAGTGAAGATATTTGAATAATCCAGGCACCAAATAAAGCAGAATTGACCAAATGATGCTCAAGTTTATCTAGTGGCAAACTCAAAGTGTCTGAAATAAGTCGAAGGGCAGATAAAATCAGAGAGTAGCCATACCTTCAAGATGAAAGAATTATTAACATCTTTGATTCTTAAAATTACCTATCCTAGGAAAGAATTATGCAAATTTACACTCATGTTTTTCATTTGAGAGCAGTAACACAAGAGAATTAACAGAGCTCTGGTGTACTGAGAGAAAAAAGAGAATGAAAAATGGTAGTGGGGACTGGCATATCTTTGTCTTTTGTGCTCCTCCTGATTTCCCTGAACATGTAAGGCTAGAAGAGAAAACAATGTCACACAGAATATCATTTCTGTCTTCCCTGAGGCTCTGGCCCATTAATGCTCCTCTCTTATAAGTAGGAAGACCAATCTGCTGTGGTTTCTGAATTGCCAGGAAATCACAGCTAAGTTAGTTGTTTTATTTATGTCTGAGTCAAAATGCTCCTTTCAGGAACAGTGACTCATTAGAAGTAACTCTGTGCCCCCAAATTCCCTCTTAATAAAGAATGCATTTTCTTTGTACCCTAGAAGATGTGGGCTCTCTATAGATGCTGATATGAGGCAGCAGGCTAGGAATATATACCAGAGTCGCTGGCATTAATGAAAAATGAAAATGTAACCCATCCTTTAAGGGTGCAATGGACCCAACAGCTTATTTATGCCATTTAGAGAAACAATGATTAAGATTATCCCCAAGTCACATTACATTATTTTTATCATTCCTTAGCAGATTTTTCCCTTCCAATAATAATTGGTTCAGTTTAATACTAAAATTGTCATTATTTAAACACTCCTGGCTAAAATTTCAACAGATAAATGTGTGGTATCTGACAGATATGAACTGCTTCTCAAAACTGAAGGTGCAAGAAATGTCACACCTTATTTTTGTAAATAAACTGCTCTGAGTACCCAAGCAACAAAGTTCATTTTAATACCTTCTCCTCCCCTGGGCTAGCAGGATCTTACACGGTGGAAAAGCCACAAAACTCAGTACTTAACCTCTACCGGTATCCATACAGTCAGATCCCACATGAGTTCTGGTCAGCACCAGAGCATTTCACCTCTAGTTTTCACCTCTAGTTCATGTATTGCTGAAGCCTGGCTTGGAGAATTTTGAGCATTACTTTACTAGCATGTGAGATGAGTGCAATTGTGTGGTAGTTTGAGCATTCTTTGGCATTGCCTTTCTTGGGAACTTAAGTCAAAATGCCCCATGGCATCAAAATTTCTGTGGAGAAAAAACAAAAGATACAAAGCTTGGGAGAGAGACCAAAGGTCTACTTACAGTTTGGGGAATCATCAACATATAAAAAGATGATTTAAGTCATTGGAGCAAGCAAGATTGCCCAGAAAGTCTAAACTGAGAAGAAAGACAAAGGACAAAACCTTTAGGAGGACCAACATTTTAGGAGCAAGCAGAGAAGGAAGAACAACAAAGAGACAGAGATGGAGTGATCAGAGGGAAACAAAAAGAATCCAAGAAGAGTGCTGATACAACAGTAAGGGAAGAAGGATTCAGAAAGGATGTGGTCCCCAAATCAAATGTCACAGACAGGTCAAAGATAGTAAACAGTGAGGGGAGACCTTTGGTGAAATTAGTGCTTGGGGGAAAAAAGAAAGATGAAGTCACTCACTTTGGCAGTTCCTGTCAGCCATGGTCTGGCTCTCTCTGTAGCAAAATTAAAAAAAGATTTCTGGGCCCATTCCCATGACATGCCTGAGGGATTTCATCATGCTGTTGCTATGATAGAATTATAGGTTATGAGAATTTACTTAAAAGCCTTTAAAGACAGTGCCCTCGGATATCAAGCAGGATGGAGACATAGGAAATGGCAACAGTAAGTCTGAAAGGCTTTGACCCTAATGGAACACTCTCTTCAACAGAGTTCTCATAGCCATGCCAGCTTTATGCTTTCCTCTCAAGAACACAACCCTCATACCAGTTTCAGCTACCCCAAACATCAAAGTATACCTTCTTCCAAATTCTCCCATCCTGGAATGTGAAGTCAAGTGGGCCTTAGAAAGCATCACTACGAACAAAGCTAGTGGAGGTGATGGAATTTCTGTTGAGCTATTTCAAATCCTGAAAGATGATGCTGTGAAAGTGCTGCACTTAATATGCCAGCAAATTTGGAAAACTCAGCAGTGGCCACAGGACTGGCAAAGGTCAGTTTTCATTCCAATCCCAAAGAAAGGCAATGTCAAAGAACGTTCAAACTACTGCACAATTGCACTCATCTCACATGCTAGTAAAGTAATGCTCAAAATTCTCCAAGCCAGGCTTCAGCAATACGTGAAACGCGAACTTCCAGATGTTCAAGCTGGTTTTAGAAAAGGCAGAGAAACCAGATATCAAATTGCCAAGATCTGCTGGATCATGGAAAAAGCAAGAGAGTTCCAGAAAAACATCTATTTCTGCTTTATTGACTATGACAAAGCCTTTGACAGTGTAGATCACAATAAACTGTGGAAAATTCTGAAAGAGATGGGAATACCAGACCACCTGACCTGCCTCTTGAGAAACCTATATGCAGGTCAGGAAGCAACAGTTAGAACTGGACATGGAACAACAGACTGCTTCCAAATAGGAAACGGAGTACATCAAGGCCGTATATTGTCATCCTGCTTATTTAACTTCTATGCAGAGTACATCATGAGAAACACTGGGCTGGAAGAAGCACAAGCTGGAATCAAGATTGCTGGGAGAAATATCAATAACCTCAGATATGCAGATGACACCACCCTTATGGCAGAAAGTGAAGAGGAACTAAAAAGCCTCTTGATGAAAATGAAAGAGGAGAGTGAAAAAGTTGACTTAAAGTTCAACATTCAGAAAACAAAGATCATGGCATCTGGTCCCATCACTTCATGGGAAATAGATGGGGAAACAGTGGAAACAGTGTCAGACTTTATTTTTGGGGGCTCCAAAATCACTGCAGATGGTGATTGCAGCCATGAAATTAAAAGATGCTTACTCCTTGAAAGGAAAGTTATGACCAACCTAGATAGCATATTGAAAAGCAGAGATACTACTTTGCCAACAAAGGTCTGTCTAGTCAAGGCTACGGTTTTTCCAGTGGTCATGTATGGATGTGAGAGTTGGACTGTGAAGAAAGCTGAGCACCAAAGAATTGATGCTTTTGAACTGTGGTGTTGGAGAAGACTCTTGAGAGTGCCTTGGACTGCAAGGAGATCCAACCAGTCCATCCTAAAGGAGATCAGTCCTGGGTGTTCATTGGAAGGAATGATGCTGAAGCTGAAACTCCAATATTTTGGCCACCTCATGGGAAGAGCTGACTCATTGGAAAAGACCTTGATGCTGGGAGGGATTGGGGGCAGGAGGAGAAGGGGATGACAGAGGATGAGATGGCTGGATGGCATCACCGACTCGATGGACATGAGTTTGAGTGAACTCCAGGAGTTGGTGATGGACAGGGAGGCCTGGCGTGCTGTGATTCATGGGGTCACAAAGAGTCGGGCATGACTGAGTGACTGAACTGAACTGAAAGTATTACTTCAAACACAGTCAGCTCCCAAGGAATTATATCCAGATTTTGTCTCACTAGATGCTACTTGCTGCACTACTATCTTCAGCCCCTAATCCTCTTCCACATCCACAATATTTCCTCAGTACTGTGACCTTCACTTCTAACTGCCCAAGTCCCATATCCTACTCCCCACAGAGTCCACTTCCAATATTGGACATACCTGGCATGGCCCTATGGGACACTACTCATTAAGATAAGCTTATAAGGAATGAACATATTTAGAGTATCATCTTATGCCTTTTAACTCAGAAAAGACAATGTGATACAATATAGTGTAAGCCATGACAGTTGGATTTTGCTTTTCTATTTTGTAATGCAAGTGCCTGACTTAAGCTTTCATTGCTGAGGCATCTACTTCAAAAATGATCATCTCAAATAAACACACATATAGTCCATGGAATTCTCCAGGCCAGAATACTGGAGTGGGTAGCCTTTCCCTTCTCTGTTGGATCTTCCCAACCCAGCGATCGAACCCAGGTCTCCCACATTGCAGGCAGATTCTTTATCAGCTGAGCCATAAGGGAAGCCCAAGAATACTGGTGTGGGTAGCCTATTCCTTCCCCAGTGGATCTTTCTGACCCAGGAATCAAACCGGGGTCTCCTGCATTGCAGGCAGATTCTTTACCAACTGAGCTACCAGAGAAGCCCAAATATACACAGCCAGTCACAAAACTAGATAAAGATCAGAAGATCTTGGTTGATTTCCATAACTGACAATTTGGACTACTTGCTTTTTTTTATTTCCTACTCTTCCCATGCTTTAAATTCCTGCTTGTATATTTTAAATTCACCAATAAACAGTGAGCTCTCACTATCCTAGGATCACACACTCAATCCCAATAAAAGGCAGAACCTCAGGCCCATGCACTCTCTCTACCTGTGACCTCTCTGTGTGGTCCCAGATATGCAGCGTAATTTCCAAATCCTATAATTATAGTCAGAGCTATGGGTTTTCCAATAGTCATGTATGGATGTGAGAGTTAGACCATAAGGAAAGCTGATCCCCAAAGAATTGATGCTTTTAAACTGCGACGTTGGAGGAGACTTGAGAGTCCCTTGGACTGCAAGGAGATCAAACCAGTCAATCCTAAAGGAAATCAACCCTGAATATTCATTGGAAGAACTGATGCTGAAGCTGAAACTCCAAGATTTTGGCCACCTGATGTGAAGAACTGACTCAGTGAAAAAGGCCCTGATGCTGGGGAAGATTGTAGGCAGGAAGAAAAGGGGATGACAGAGGATGAGATGGTTGAATGGCATCACTGACTCAATGGACTTGAGTTTGAGCAAACTCTGGGAGATGGTGAAGGACAGGGAAGCTTGGTGTGCTGCAGTCCATGGGGTTACAAAGAGTCGGACACAACTGAGTGACTAAACAACAACAAGAAATAATTAACCTTTATTTCTTCAATTTTCTGATGGTTATTGCTGAAAGGCATTTTGCAATCATAATAAGAACATTAAGGGCCAGTCCAAATCCAACATTGGTTATTATTAACAGGCTAAGATCAGCAAAAAACAAACAATTTATAACATATTGTATTAAATTATTGTCAGGAGGCCAAGTTCAGGGTTGACTCTGGCACAGCTTTGTAAATTATCTTTGCATTAAATACATGTAAGATACCACAGTTGACATATCTAAAGTTATAAAGGAATATTAGGAATTTCCAGGGCAAATGAGTACGATTAAATGGCCTTACCCTGTTCAAACAGTTGAAGACACCTAAAGGTAGATGTTCATCCGAATTGGAGGCAAGATATAGAAAAGTCAAACCAGTAACTAACAAAAGTTTATTCCACTTAATTTTGATAATCATATTAGGAAGGCAAATCTACAGAATTTAAAAAAAGGTCATAGGATATATCTGAAAATCACAAGTAATTATTTTCATTTTCTGAATTACTGTGAATTATTGAATTTGGCTATATTGTATAAATTTCTTGATAATTCATTGGCTATAATTTTGAAAATCGAGATCTTATCACCTAGGTGTTATCACTTTCTTTTCTATTTGACTTTTAAAGGCTTTTTTAAAAATGATTTTCAAGTGGCAAATTTAATTTTTATTTGAAATTTTAATTTTTATTTGGATAAATTAAATAAGAATTAATGAATAACTGATTTTTTTTACTTCAACTGATTTAATTTCAGTTTGTGTTTTGTTAGTCTCTAAAATTGCAATATAGCATTTTCTTAGATGGAGTAGATGGAGGTATAGCTTTGATATTAGACACACTTGAGTCACAACTTCTCATCAGAACTTTGGCAAATATCATGACTGCTAAGAACTTCAAATCATCATTTGTAAAATGAAATGAATAATACCTACCTTGTAATATTATTTGTGAAGGTTTAAATGAAAATTATGCACAGTGCTTGGCCCACTGTAGACACACTAATATTTGACAAGGAAGCCAAGAATACTCAATGGAATAAAAAACAGTCTTTTCAATAAATGGTGCTGGGAAAACTGGATTATAACATGTAAAAGAATGAAACAATCCCTATCTACACCACTCACAAAAATTAACTCATAATGAATTAAAGACATAAATGTAAGACCTGAAACCATGAAACTCCTAGAAGAAAACATAGTCAAAAAGCTCCCTGACCTGGGTCAGTTCAGTTCAGTTCAGTTCAGTCACTCAGTCGTGTCCGACTCTTTGTGACCCCATGAACTGCAGCATGCCAGGCCTCCCTGTCCATCACCAATTCCCAGAGTTCACTCAAACTCATGTCCGTCCAGTCGGTGATGCCATCCAGCCATCTCATCCTCTGTCGTCCCCTTCTCCTCCTGCCCCCAATCCCTCCCAGCATCAGAGTCTTTTCCAATGAGTCAACCCTTCACATGAAGTGGCCAAAGTACTGGAGTTTCAGCTTTAGCATCATTCCTTCCAAAGAACACCCAGGACTGATCTCCTTTAGAATGGACTAGTTGGATCTCCTTGCAGTCCAAAGGACTCTTGCGAGTTTTCTCCAACACCACAGTTCAAAAGCATCAATTCTTCGTGCTCAGCTTTCTTCACAGTCCAACTTTCACATTCATACATGACCACTGGAAAAACCATAGCCTTGACTAGACTGGTCAGCTATTCTTAATAACCTTTGCAGACTATAGTCATCTCTCTAAAATTATTAAAAATAGATTCTAGGTAAGTAGAAAGGATTATAGATTTCATATTACCAAAGAGCTCCCTGCCAGCTAGGCAAAGATTGATATATGTTAGATGTAGAGCCACACTCTCTTATGTCAGTTTTTAAACCAAAATTTTTTCTAAAGACCTAAAACTTTTCATAACCCATTTGATAGCAAAATATGGCCTGAATTCATTTCCAGTTCTTGCCTGGAGAATCCCAGGGATCGGGGAGTCTTATGGGCTGCCGTCTACGGGGTCGCACAGAGTCGGACACGACTGAAGCGACTTAGCAGCAGCAGCAGCATTAACAGTTAAATCCTGACCTAAACCAACATGAAGTCTTTATTTATTTCACTTGATGTATATTTTCCTGTGCTTCACTATAAAGTTATTAATTTTTTATTATGAGGTGCTCCCCTAGTCCCTGCTGGGTGTGTTTCCCTAGCCCCTGCTGGATGTGCCATTTATAGACAATATGTATTCTACACGACAATCTTAAAATCTAAAAAAACTCTGAATTTTGAAAAACAACTGGCCCCAAGGTTTGTGATAAGATACTGTGGACTGTGGTTGCTTTCTTGACCTGCTACACTCAGGGTTTGTAAAAGGATAAAGAAGGATGGAATGAAATGGTATCACAATTTTTTCAATTATTTAGAATCCCAACAGAAGGCTGAAGAAGTTTGTCAGATGTACTATATGCAGCTACGCTCTGGCCTTAAAATAGAAAAAAAGGTCTGTTACTTTAGGAAAGAAACCACCAAAAGGCATTCATCAACAGGTAAGGAGAAACTATGCATTTCCTGATAATTTTTCAACATAATGATGGGCGTTGATTTGCCTTCACTTATCACATCAAGATACACAATTTCTTTCCTCACCCAAATTCCTTCTGGAAAAGAGCAAGGATGAGAAACTATTTTTTAGTCATTTTCAGAAGGGCATATAAAGTTTTTAATAGTGTGGAAGAAATGGTTATATCATGTTAAATAAAAATAGAGGATACAAAATTATAAATATATTTTATAATATTTTTAAATGTTTTTTCTTTCAAGAAAGTAAACTAAAATGTTAATAGTGGTTGCCTTTTTGGGTATTGAGACCATGAGTGACTAGTTTTCTTCTGCCTGGACTCCAGTGAGTGTGTCCTATTGGGATAAAAGTATGTAGAAAGTATTGATCCCTTCAGACCATAGCATGACCAAAGCCCTGGGGTCAGTCATCACTGTGAGCAAGCAGCCTTGACTGGAAGTCCTCAAAGGGGTGATGGGAAGGGGTCTGCACTGAGTGAGGACTGACAGTCCACTCCTATCCCCACCCCCATCCTGCAGCTGAGAAGTACAAAGAGCATCTGGCATTAGTTGCCTATGAGCAGCTGAACCACTTTCAACAGTCTGTGGACCAGGGCTTCACCTTGGGTAAAACCATGGTCCAGGAATACACTACAGCAAATGGCCTTCCAAGTATCAAAGGTAAGATTGGTCACAGGGGTGTGTGAGGGTGAGAAGAGAGGCAGGACATGGGACCCTCGCAAGTGCTGGTCCAAGAAGCAGCCCCAACTCTACAATTTCATGTATATCAGAAACTTCTGTCCTTTTTAAGTGGTATCCAAAGTAGTACAGGGTATCTGCTCTAAAGTACTTGTGCATTCTATAGTCAGAACTATATTATTATTTTGAAATGCTTGCTATGGATTGGAATTTCATCTACATAATTCCTGAGAAAAATATATTATCCTTTTTGGGGGAAAAAAACACATTATCTCTCCAAATTTCAACATTTTGACAATGAAAGAAAAGGAAGAGCTATTATATTTTCAAATACAATTTCAACTCAAAAATTTTAAATAATTGTTGATTGTTTTAAATTATATCACACACTTGTGAATAAATTCAATATTTAAAGTTCTTAATGTTTTATATATTATTTTCTTTAGCATAATTTTACACTATAAATAAAATATAATTTTTTTTCCTCTAGGGCCTATATATGTAGTCTCTAAATCTGACCCAGTTTACCCCAGCATGCTGCAGAAATATCATTTTTTGCGTGTGCTGATATATTAAAAAAATTGAGAGTACTGATTTAAGTGTTGCAGTTTTTTTAGCCAGAAGACAAAATGAGGCTCACACTTGCATCCTCCAGGACTGTTGAAAGTCTCCAAGTAACTCCATCTTTATAGATGGGTATTCACTTATCCATGTCTATCAAAATACAGTCCCCTGTTGTCCACAGTTCCCTAGATCATATAAATTAAGAAGCAGAGTTTTCTTCAGGCAATGTCTATCACTTTTCCAGTTTCTTTCTCCCCATCAAACCCTCCCCGTAAGCACACTAATATGGCCTCCCATGGCCTTCACACAGGAGGCTAGCATCTTTGATCTCCTTCATGCAGAAGGTTAGCATCTTACGATCCCATAACGTAGCTCAACCTTTGAGCTATGTTAAGTTTGTGCCTGAGACTTTCATCTATTCAACGGTGATAGACAAAGTACAACTCAAATTGCAAAGACAAACAAACAAACAAAAAAAACACAACACATTTAGAAGGTTTCTTAATTTCCAAAAGATTTTTCATGGAAACAAGTTTTTAAATTCTTAATGACAAGATTTTTACTTGTTACAGAACATTCTGCTTCCCTGAGTACATACAATGATCAGTTCATTACTTTTGTTTTGGAGGATGGAAGCTATGAGATCTATGTTGAAGACTTGATTAAAGACCAAGAGAAAGGTAGACTTATTTCCTTTTGTCTATAATAATATAATGATGACTAGTAAAGTAAAAATTAATAAACTTAGCAAACTGTAAACAATAGATTAACTTAGATATGGCTAATAGATTTCATGCTATGTGCTAACTCCAATGCACTGGCAATAGATGCTTGAATATCACTGTATTGGGGAGGATTCAGAAGCTTATTCAGGGTTCATCAAGGAAGAATGATGATATTGAGAAGTCGCATCTGTTGTGAAATATGGAAGGAAGTACCACACATATTTACTGTCATTAAATTATTAATATCTACTAGGTCTTTCCAGTTTTATCAATACCACTAGAGTGTAATTCCGGAGAAGGCAATGGCACCCCACTCCAGTACTCTTGCCTGGAAAATCCCATGGATGGAGGAGCCTGGTGGGCTGCAATCCATGGGGTCGCGAAGAGTCGGACACGACTGAGCGACTTCACTTTCACTTTTCACTTTCATGCACTGAAGAAGGAAATGGCAACCCACTCCAGTGTTCTTGCCTGGAGAATCCCAGGGACGGGGGAGCCTGCTGGGCTGCCGTCTATGGGGTCACACAGAGTCGGACATGACTGAAGTGACTTAGCAAAGCATAGCATAGAATAGAGTGTAATTCTAGCAAAAGAGTATACCAATGCTATGAACAACATTTTAAATATTTTAATACCAACATTGTTGGAGAAATCCTCAGAGCATATTTATACATTTTTAAGACCTTCCTCAAAGCCACAAAAGTTTTGCTTTTATTGATACATAATAAGAGGATGTTTTCTGATGTTATATATGTTGAAACTGAAATCATTTGATAAAATTGTATCTCACTAAAGGGATTTTATGCATTCTCTTTCAGACAAGGTGCTACTTCGTTACTATGATTCCCAATTCCCCTCAAGTGAAACAGGTAATTTGGGAGGCTGAGTAGCTCTGGGGCTAGAATTCTTAAATTTAGGGGTAAAGACAAATCCAAACATGTTCCATGGGAAAGGAAGGTGTCTCAGAAGGTTCTCTCCTACCCAATTCATGGTAAAAATATTGGATTTTAGATTTTAAAAGGACTTATTCTATCTCATCCATTTTGCAGTTTAATAATTAGAATAAATTGGCTGCATTTAACAGAGATTCAGAATAACAGTGTCTTAAGTTACACAAAATTTTATTTCTGTTTTAGCTAGGGCATAATGGCAGTTCAACATGTTGCCCAGGGACCAAGCTCCTTTCATCTTTGTGGCTCTGTAGCATCTACATGATTCAAGATTCCTTGCCACCATGAAATATCTTATCAGAAGGACAGAGGAAGACAAACTATGAGTTTTATTTCCTTTAAGAACACAACCTGGAAGTTGTACCATTCACCTTATGTTGGTCAGAACTAAGACATATTGCTACATAAGGCAGGCTTGGAAATATTCTAGAGGAGTTAGATATTGGGAGAACTATCAGTGGCTTTCTATGCAGACAGGGAAGCTGACACTGAGAGCAATACCCATTAGAGTCTCAATTCTACTATTAGAAAGTGTATAAGAAAACTAACCTCTCTCCTAAAGGGCCTTAGAATTACACCTTACTGTCCAATGGCTCTTTAGTTTTATCTGGGTACAAATGTTTCTAATAGATGTGTTGGTGAATGAAATAGTCATTTTACATCTTGGACTCTTTTCCTGGGTGTTAAATTCATTTAAATTAAAATGAGTTACAATTCTTAACTTTATAATTTGTGTTTTTTAATTGCAAGATGGTGGTGGCAGTCATCGGAAGTTAATGGTAAACCTGAGCCCCACAAAAGACAAAGACTTCTTGCTGCATGCCAACAGTAAGGAGCACTCTGTGGAGGTAACAGAAACATGCACCTAATTGTCATGACTGACTCTACTCATCTGTGCAGATTTGGGGGTTGGGGGTACTTCGAAGAAGCTTTGTTTGTAATATTGTAAATAAAACAAAATCAGTTACAATTAATACCTTGCTTCTGAAATAGGGAAGGGAGTAAAATTGGCATGTGTAGCCCTCCTACTGAAAGTCTGGTCTCTGCCAGCAGTGCAGCATTACCTGGGAGCTTGTTAGAAATGTAGACTTTCAGACTCCCTCACAACTGAATCAAAATGCGCATTTTAACAAATCTCCAGGAGACTCATAGGTCCTCCTGGGTACATAGGTACTCATAGGTACATAGACTCATTAAAGTTTGAGAAGCACTGCTGAATAGAATGATATAAAATCCTTTCTATTTGGCTGTAGGAACTACTGTTTTCTTCCAGGCAGTATTTCCTTGTAAAATATCATTATCTTGGGCAACTGAAAAGTCATTTTATAGTCTGAAACTGCTAAAGGGGAGGGTTCATAAACATTTCCAGATGCCAAGATACAGAGATAGCATAACAACCTACATTCTAATCATAGGATTCACTAAACTGTCTTCCTCAGTTAGTAAATAGAACTGTTATATTGGTCGTGATAAGTGAACAATGAAAAGAAATAGAGGAAAGCAATAGAATGGAAAAGACTAGAACTCTCTTCAAGAAAATTAGAGATACCAAGGGAACATTTCATGCAAAGATGGACACAATAAAGGACAGAAAAGGTATGGGCCTAACAGAAGCAGAAGATACTAAGAAGAGGTGGCAAGAATACATAGAAGAATTGTACAAAAAAAGATCTTAATGACCCAGATAACCACAATGGCGTGATTACTCACCTACAGCCAGACATCCTGGAGTATGAAGTCAAGCAGGCCTTAGGAAGCATCACTACAAACAAAGCCAGTGGAGGTGATAGGATTCCAGCAGAGCTATTTCAAATCCTAAAAGATGATGCTGTTAAAGTGCTGCACTCAATATGCCAGCAAATTTGGAAAACTCAGCAGTGGCCATAGGACTGGAAAAGGTCAGTTTTCATTCCAATCCCAAAGAAGGGCCCTGCCAAAGAATTTTCAAACTATTGCACAATTGTGCTTGTTTCACATGCTAGCAAGGTAATGCTAAACAATATGTGAACTGAGAACTTGAAGATATACAAGCTGGATTTAGAAAAGGCAGAAGAACCAGAGATCAAATTGCCAACATCTGTTGGATCATAGAAAAAGCAAGGGGATGCCAGGAAAACATCATCTTTTGCCTTTTTTGACTAGGCTAAAGCCTTTGACTCTGTGGATCACAACAAACTGTGGAGTATTCTTAAAGAGATGGGAATACCAGACCACCTTACCTGCCTCCTGAGAAACCAGTATGCAAGTCAAGAAGCAACAGTTAGAACCAGCCATGGAACAATGGACTGGTTCAAACTAAGGAAAGGAGTACATCAAGGCTCTATATTGTCACCCTGCTTATTTAACTTGTATGCAGAGTACATCATGTGAAATGCTGGGCTGAATGAAGCACAAGATGGAATCAAGATTGCCAGGAGAAATATCAATAACCTCAGACATGCAGATGACACCACCCTAATGGCAGAAAGCAAAGAGGAACTAAAGAGCGTCTTGAGGAAGGTTAAAGAGAAGAGTGAAAAAGCTGGCTTAAAACTCAACATTCAAAAAACTAAGATCATTATATTGGTCCCATGACTTCATGGCAAATAGATGGGGATAAAATGAAAACAGTGACAGACTTATCTTCTTGGGCTCCAAAATCACTGTAGATGGTGACTGCAGCTATGAAATTAAAAAACACTTGCACCGTGGAAGAAAAGCTATGACAAACCCAGATAGTCTGTTAAAAAAAACAGAGACATCACTTTGCATACAAAGGTCCATATAGCCAAAGCTAAGGCCTTTCCATTAGTCATGTACAGATGGGAGAGTTAGACCATAAAGAAGGCTGAGCACTAAAGAATTGATGCTTTCGAACTGTGGTGCTGGAGAAGACTCTTGAGAGTTCCTTGGACAGCAAGGTGATCAAATCAGTCAATCCTAAAGGGTATCAACACTGAATATTCATTAGAAGAATTGATGCTGAAGCTGAAGCTCTAATACTTTGGTCATCTGATTTGAAGAGCCGATACCTTGATGCCAGAAAAGATAGAGGGCAAGAGAAGAAGGGGACAACAGAGGATAAAATGGATGGCATCACTGACTCAATGGACATGAGTCTGAGCAAACTCAGGGAGATAGTGAAGGACAGGGAAGCCTGGCGTGCTGCAGTTCATGAAATCACAGAGAGTTGGACACGACTTGGTGACTGAACAACAACAACAGCAGTATAGCCATGAAAGGTACTAATGTAAACTCTGGATGCATCTCCCTTAACAAAACATTTCTAAGTTTATATAACAGTGTTTGGCATATATAACTACTCAACAATACAAGCTGACTTCTAATGAGCTTTATTATATATTCCAAGTTGTGTGCTAAAGGTTAAGTATTGTCTTATTTCATTCTCACAGTAACTCTCTTATGAAGTCATTGTATTGGTCAGGTACACTGTGTAACGAACCACTTAATAACTTAAAATAATACTCATTATATCACTCACATATCTATGGGTAAGTTAGGGGTTGAACTAGAAAACTGGCTGCAATAAAAACTTGAGACTTGAAACATAAAGCAAAGTGTCTAGTTCTCAGAGATACCACATGGCAAAAAGAGAAGTATGAATCCAGAACTACTGCATCAAGATCCACTTATTCTAAGCCATTATGTCTCTCAAAATATACTATCAGTGAATCAAATCAAATTCCCCTACGTGGGCCCTCTGCTCACTTCCTCCCCACTTCCTATCCCCTATCCAGTAAGCAGGCTTGCTAGAAATATCAAGTTATGAATAATTATTCTGTTTTAGTTTTCAACACAGGGATGTAAAGTTGACTCTGAACTTCTCACTCACATATTGGTTACTTTCTCTCTTGTTTTCCTCAGCTACAAAAATGTGAAGACCAGTTGCCAGAACAAGCCTTCTTTGTCCTTCATGAGACGTCCTCCCAGTGTGTTTCATTTGAATGTAAGAGCAATCCTGGAGTGTTTCTAGGAGTAAAGGATAACCAACTAGGCCTAATTAAAAGAGGGGAACACCCTGAGGATTCAAATACACAGAATATCATATTTAAGCTCTCAAACTTAATGTGATGGAAAGCTGCAGATCTTGGGTTGAGTAGCCCAAATAGCTACCACTGCAAAAAAGATGAATATAAAGAGACAGATAACAAGAAGGCAAATGGAATGTTTAATATGGTGTGGAATGTTTTCCTTATTATGTACAAAAATTTTTTTATAACCCTTCAGTTCTGTTTTTCATTTCCCTCTGTATATCTCTCCATATATTCTACTGCATATTCAATACAAATATTGGAATATTCAATAGCACATGGTAAAGAGACTTGCCAATATTCTGAAGTATACATCTGACCTTTACTTTTTTCCTACTTTCAATCCAGAAAGAACTTAGTATTTAGAGTGACACCTCTGGGGAGAAGCAAAGGGCCTTATCCCTAGTCTTGCTCTAGTCAAAGATCAATTTTAAAGAGCTACATAGGGACATCATTTTCCAAGGTTCTCAATAATAGCCTCAACCACTTAAAGGCACTAATAAAAAGACAACTGGAAGCTACACAAATTGACCATTTCACAACCAGAATAAAACATCAAGATTGTCTATAAATACTCAAAACTTCAGATGCCTAAATGGCTAAGCAGGTAATATGAATATGTTAAAAGGCAAGAATAATTTTAAAATTAAGAAAATTAAATCTAATATTTAAAAGTGAATAATTTCATCTCTCATTTTTAAAATTCCAATTTTTATAGATTGCACTAACTTTAAGTAAGGCATTCTTACATTAGAAAGTAAAATAAATTTTATTTCAGACATAAAACTGAAATTATTAGGAATATCTAACAAACTAGAATTTTTTTTTTTGAAGCATTGAGCCACAACATATGTTCAGGCATCCAAGTACCATGGACTGCAAGTGCTATGGAAGGGCCAGGAGTCCTCAACCTACTAGAGCTTACATGGGACATAGGATTAATATTATAATTTCAATAACTGGCTATCCCTCATATGTCCTTCTGACCCTGACTTTCAGGAACCCATGACTTTTGATATATTCATCACCTTAAACAAAATTTTCTCTAATCCTTTCTTCTCACATGCACAATTCCTTTTATTGTCTGATTTCCCAATGACCCTGCTTACTATGGAATGTGTGACTTGCTCCTTCCTCTTTTCTTTTGACCAACTGTGTCCTTTTGTACTCCCTGACCTCACTTCTACATCACCTGATCTCTCATGCCAATATGTTTACTCTGCTTTTTCTACCTGATGCTGTAGAATTTTACATAAACCTATTGGTGGCAATATTTTTCATTAAACATCTTTGTGTTTTATTGTTACTAAGGTACTAAAGTTTATAGTCAATCATATAATAACATTTCTCAACTACTAGTTTTTGCTTATTTTAAAACCTTTGCAATTTCTACTGTAATTTTTCATAGGTGTAATACTGACAATAAATGATAAACATAATGACAAAATACTTACAAAATAAGACTTTTTCTGAAAGTGTAGGCTTTTTAAGTTGTTGAGATATATTGACTATAACTGCTGGTGCAACATAAAAGAGGCTGTGAATTACTATATGAGGGCAAAAACCTATAGAACAATATATCTTTGTTTCATTACTTTGTCAATAATTTAACTATAAAAACAACAATAAAAACAGAATCTATATCATTCCCTCTGAAAAACACTAAATGTTGATGATGTGTATCTGTATAATATACTTAAAATGATTACTATTAAGTAACCAAATATATCCATTACATTGTTCATATTCTTAAATAAACGGTGTTTTTCAAAAGTATATGAGACCAGAGTGATTTTGTCATAAAATGACTCAATGTTGTAAAATTCTTAAGTGAAAGTACACATACCCTAATCCATCAATGCTAGTAAGTGGAGGAAGTTATTTCTCTAATATTTTTGGTGATTCAAAATTAAGTAAAATTTTCCAGAGAAGAGATTGTGTCTTTTTCATTTTTGCACTCCCAGTGCCCATCATGGTGGCCAGCACAAAGTAGGTATTCAGTGACTTAAACCCAAGATCAAACAGCCAACATGTACTTGCATTATAATTTTAACCTAAGACTTCCAACCTGGTTTTCTTATTTTACATGATTAATTTTCCTTTAAAAAACACTTTCTGTCATCACTATAGTCAGTGTTATTTGATTAAAATATTCAAATGTATGGTGGTTTTTGTCACTTAGATGCCTGTGTTTTGATGGAGGATAAAAGCAATGCCAAAGACTGCTCAAACTACCACACAATTGCACTTATCTCACACGCTAGCAAAGTAATGCTCAAAATTCTCCAAGCCAGGCTTCAACAGTATGTGAACTGTGAACTTCCACAGGTTCAAGCTGGTTTTAGAAAAGGGAGACATCAATTGCCAACATCTGCTGGATCATCGAAAAAGCAAGAGAGTTCCAGAAAAACATCTATTTCTGCTTTATTGACTATGCCAAAGCCTTTGACTGTGTGGATAACAATAAACTGTGGAAAATTATGAAAGAGATGGGAATACCAGACCACCTAACCTGCCTCTTGAGAAACTTGTATACAGGTCAGGAAGCAACAGTTAGAACTGGACATGGAACAACAGACTGGTTCCAAATAGGAAAAGGAGTACATCAAGGCTGTATATTGTCACTCTGCTTATTTAACTTCTATGCAGAGTACATCATGAGAAACGCTGGGTTGGATGAAACACAAGCTGGAATCATGATTGCCAGGAGAACTATCAATAATCTCAGATATGCAGATGACACCACCCTTATGGCAGAAAGTGAAGAAGAACTAACGAGCCTCTTGATAAAAGTGAAAGAGAAGAGTGGAAAAAGTTGGCTTAAAACTCAACATTCAAAAAACTAAGATCATGGCATCCGGTCCCATCACTTCACGGCAAATAGATGGGGAAACAGTGACAGACTTTATTTTCTTGGGCTCCAAAATTACTGCAGATGCAGCCATGAAATTAAAAGATGCTTGCTCCTTCAAAGAAAAGCCATGATCAACCTAGACAGCATGTTAAAAAGCAGAGACATTACTTTATCAACAAAGGTCCGTCTAGTCAAAGTTTTGGTTTTTCCAGTAGTCTTGTATGGATGTGAGAGTTAGACTATAAAGAAAGCTGAGTGCTGAAGAACTGATGCTTTTCAACTGTGGTATTGGAGAAGACTCTTGAGAGTTCCTTGGACTGCAAGGACATCCAACCAGTCCATCCTAAAGAAAATCAGTCCTGGGTGTTCATTGGAAGGACTGATGCTGAAGCTGAAACTCCAATACTTTGGCCACTTGATGTGAAGAACTGACTCATTTGAAAAGACTCTGATGCTAGGAAAGATTGAAGGCAGGAGGAGAAGGGGACGACAAAGGATGATATGGTTGGATGGCATCACTGACTCAATGGACATGAGTTTGAGTAGATTCCAGGAGTTGGTGACAGACAGGGATGCCTGGTGTGCTACAGTCCATGGGGTTGCAAAGAGTTGGACATGACTGAGCAACTGAACTGTACTGAACTGAAGAAGGCAAAAAAACTGTGCTCCAAAAACTATAAGATGCTGATGAAATAAATCAAAGAAGACACAAACAGATGGAAAGATATGCCAATTTCTTGGATTGGAAGAATATTTTATAATTATATATTTGTTATATTTTACAATATAAACAAATATCAAATCATTATATAGCACACTTAGAACTAATATAATGTTAAGTCAATTATATCTCATTTTAAAAAGATTCCAGTAGATTAAACTCTTTGCAACAGTAACCATCTGTCATATAAGTGCCTTTGTTCCTAGAAAGAATTAAGTTGCATGATATTGATGATTTAACACAACTCCATCACCAGTTCAGAACCACTTGACTGATGCTCAGTAATTTATCTTTTCAGATTAAAGTTTGGAACTCATACACATTTAACATTTAGCATTAGTCACCTTTGTTTTTTCATATTAAACTTTAACAGGTGTTGGCTCACTTTGGCCAAACCTGCTAGTTTTCTAAGGATGCCTCTCTCTTGCAGCCTCCTTATTGCTCCTCTACCTGAAACATTCATTCCTACCAGTCTGTTTTTTCACATCTGATATATCTTCTTGATTCTTTTCTATCAATATCTTTCCCATGCTTCCTTCAAAATCCAGTTGTCTCCATCATCTTATTATCTTTTCAAGACTTACGGATGACTCTGACAGTAGTGACAAAGTTGACTGTATTCTGCCTAGCACTGTATGTATGCATGATTTATCTTCCATAAAGGGGTGTAATACCATGAGGACATGTTCTTTTTTCTTTTAATCTTCCTGCTAGGACACACAGTGATCTATAACTAGGACAAGTTAATTTTATTCTGTTCTTATTTGTATCTTCATTCCAGGATTATAGCAAACTTTTGTCAGAACACATCTTTCAGAGAATATGCCAAACTTCTTTGTCCTATGTCATTCTCTTCTCAAACATCTGTTAATCACTTTGCCAACAAAGATCCATATAGTCAAACCTATTGTTTTTCCAGTAGTCATGTACAGAAGTGAGAGTCGGACCATGAAGAAGGCTGAGTGTCAAAGAATTGATGCTTTCAAACTGTGGTGCTGGAGAAGACTCTTGAGAGTCCCTTGAACTGCAAGGAGATCAAACCAGTCAATCCTAAAGGAAATCAACCCTGAGTAATCATTGGAAGGACTGATGCTGAAGCTGAAGCTCCAATACTTTGGCCACCTGACTCGAAGAGCCAACTCAGTGGAAAAGACCCTGATGCTAGGAAAGATTGAGGGCAAAAAGAGAAGTGGGTGACAGAGGATGAGATGGTTGGATGGCATCATCAACTCAATGGATATGAGTCTGATCTAACTGCAGGAGATAGTAAAGGACAGGGAAGCCTGGTGTGCTGTAGTCCATGGGGTCACAAAGAGTTGGACAGGACTGAATGATAGAACAACAAATTAATTCTTTAGATCTTGGTAAAGTCTTCTCAAGTGCACCATATTACTGATGCAAAATACACTGGGAAAACAGTTCCCACATTAATGGGGTAAGGGAGTGAATATTGATGGATAAAGCTAAAAAGTTAGGCATGGAACATATCACTCAGGGTTTTATAAGTCATGTTAAAAATTTGGTTTTTACCCTATGTGCAAAGGGAATCCATCAAACTTTTGAGCAAGATGACAAGATTCAATGGATTGGAAGGAAGGAAGAAAAGAAGTGGAGAGATTATTTGGAGAGCTATTACAATAATCCAAGTTTTTAAAATGATGTTTGGTTTAGGGTGATGGCAGTAGACAATGGCAGAGAAGGCAATGGCACCCCACTCCAGTACTCTTGCCTGGAAAATCCCATGGACGGAGGAAGCTGGTAGGCTGCAGTCCATGGGGTCGCTAAGAGTCGGACATGGCTGAACGACTTCACTTTCACTTTTCACTTTCACGCATTGGAGAAGGAAATGGCAACCCACTCCAGTATTCTTGCCTGGAGAATCCCAGGGACAGCGGAGCCTGGTGGGCTGCCGTCTATGGGGTAGCACAGAGTCAAACACGACAGAAACGACTAAGCAGCAGCAGCAGCAGCAGTAGACAATGGAATTAGTGCACAGATTGAAAATACATTTGAAAGATTTTAAACAGCACTTGGAGATGAACTGGATTGAGAACTGAAGGATGAAGTGATTTGGAAATGATTCAGTTTTCTGACTTGAGCAGAGATGCACAAAGGCACTGAGATGGCAAAACCTGAAGAGAAACAGATTCACAGATGAATGAACAAGTGCTTCATTTTGAATAGTTTGAGATGGTTGACGTATCTACATGTAGATACCAAAACAAGTTTCAATTCTGCAGCTCAGAGGCACTATTCACAGAGATAATCTGCACCATAGTTGTTTTCAGTCAGTTCAGTTCAGTTCAGTCGCTCAGTCGTGTCCGACTCTTTGCGACCCCATGAATCGCAGCACGCCAGGCCCCCCTGTCCATCACCAACTCCCAGAGTTCACTCAAACTCATGTCCATCGAGTCAGTGATGCCATCCAGCCATCTCATCCTCTGTTGTCCCCTTCTCCTCCTGCCCCCAATCCCTCCCAGATCAGGGTCTTTTCCAATGAGTCAACTTTTCGCATGAGGTGGCCAAAGTATTGGAGTTTCAGCTTTAGCATCATTCCTTCCAAAGAAATCCCAGGGCTGATTTCCTTCAAAATGGACTGGTTGGATCTCCTTGCAGTCCAAGGGACTCTCAAGAGTCTTCTACAACACCACAGGTCAAAAGCATCAATTCTTCGGCACTCAGCTTTCTTCACAGTCCAACTCTCACATCCATACATGACCACTGGAAAAACCATAGCCTTGACTAGATGGACCTTTGTTGGCAAAGTAATGTCTCTGCTTTTCAATATGCTATCTAGGTTGGTCATAACTTTCCTTCCAAGGAGTAAGCGTCTTTTAATTTCATGGCTGCAGTCACCATCTGCAGTGATTTTGGAGCCTAGAAGAATAAACTCAGCCACTGTTTCCACATCTATTTGCCATGAAGTACTGGGACCAGATGCCATGATCTTCGTTTTCTGAATGTTGAGCTTTAAGCCAACTTTTTCACTCTCCTCTTTCACTTTCATCAAGAGGCTTTTTAGTTCCTCTTCACTTTCTGCCATAAGGGTGGTGTCATCTGCATATTTGAGGATTTTTATATTTCTCCCGGCAATCTTCATTCCAGCTTGTGCTTCTTCCAGCCCAGCGTTTCTCATGATGTACTCTGCATAGAAGTTAAATAAGCAGGGTGACAATATACAGCCTTGATGTACTCCTTTTCCTATTTGGAACCAGTCTGTTGTTCTAAGTTCAGCTCTAACTGTTGCTTCCTGACCTGCATACAGGTTTCTCAAGAGGCAGGTCATGTGGTCTAGTATTCCCATCTCTTTCAGAATTTTCCACAGTTTATTGTGATCCACACTGTCAAAGGCTTTGGCATAGTCAATAAAGCAGAAGTGGATGTTTTTCTGGAACTCTCTTGCTTTTTCCATGATCCAGTGGATGTTGGCAATTTGATCTCTGCTTCCTCTGCCTTTTCTAAAACCAGCTTGAACATCTGGAAGTTCACATTTCACGCATTGCTGAAGCCTGGCTTGGAAAATTTTGAGCATTACTTTACTAGCGTGTGAGAAGAGTGCAATTGTGCAGTAGTTTGAGCATTCTTTGGCATTGCCTTTCTTTGGGATTGGAATGAAAACTGACCTTTGCCAGTCCTGTGGCCACTGCTGAGTTTTCCAAATTTGCTGGCATATTGAGTGCAGCACTTTCACAGCATCATCTTTCAGGATTTGAAATAGCTCAACTGGAATTCCATCACCTCCACTAGCTTTGTTCATAATGATGCTTTCTAAGGCCCACTTGACTTCACATTCCAGGATGTCTGGCTCTAGATGAGTAATCACACCATCGTGATTATCTTGGTCGTGAAGCTCTTTTTTGTACAGTTCTTCTGTGTATTCTTGCCACCTCTTCTTAATATCTTCTGCTTCAGTTAGGTCCATACCATTTCTGTCCTTAATTGAGCCCATCTTTGCATGATATGTTCCCTTGGTATCTCTAATTTTCTTAAAGGGATCTCTAGTCTTTCCCATTCTGTTGTTTTCCTCTATTTCTTTGCATTGATCTCTGAGGAAGGCTTTCTTATCTCTCCTTGCTATTCTTTGGAACTCTGCATTCAGATGCTTATATCTTTCCTTTTCTCCTTTGCTTTTTGCTTCTCTTCTTTTCACAGCTATTTGTAAGGCCTCCCCAGACAACAATTTTGCTTTTTTGGATTTCTTTTCCATGGGGATGGTCTTGATCCCTATCTCCTGTACAATAGCACAAACCTCCGTCCATAGTTCATCGGGTACTCTGTATCAGATCTAGTCCCTTAAATCTATTTCTCACTTCCACTGTATAATCATAAGGGGCTTGATTTACTGTTACCTAATTCTATTTTCAGCAAGACAGCAATTTCATCACTGTATCTTCTAGATTTAGTCACCACAAAATTGCAGCTTAAATCCTAGCATAAGCTTGGCAGTATGGAAACTCTTTAAAGACTTGTTATAAAAACACTTATAAAGCAAACTTCAACAAATGAAATGGATCACTGAGCTCATGAACCCAAGGGCCTTCAAATTAAGGTTGATTATGCACCCACCGATGTGCTAGGCTACATGCTTTACATACATTATCATATTCTGCAAAGTGGTTCTATTACTCTGCCTAGTTTACAAATGAAGAAACCAAGGCTTAGAAAGATTAAGGCATTTTCTCAATGATATTTGGCATCACAGCTTAGTGACTAATAAAGCTAGGACTAGAAGTCAAGTTTATTTGAACTTTTTGATCTTTCATTGTTTTCTTGGAGGTCATTTTATGCAACATGACCACCCAAAATGTCAGCAGCAGCATTTTCTTTTCCTAGAATATGAAATATTACTTCCCTCCCCAGTCCCAAGTCTCCTTTTTCTCTACTAGATTTCCTCCCCAACCCTTTTCCTTCTCTCTCCTCTTTCTTTCATTTGGAAAAAAACCAAACAGTTCCTATCTGAGTGATGGATGAGGAAGGATGCTGCTGCTACTGCTAAGTCACTTCAGTCGTGTCCGACTCTGTGCGACCCCATAGACAGCAGCCCACCAGGCTCCCCTGTCCCTGGGATTCTCCAGGCAAGAACACTGGAGTGGGTTGCCATTTCCTTCTCCAATGCAAGAAAGTGAAAAGTGAAAGTGAAGTCGCTCAGTCGTATCCGACTCTTCGAGACCCTATGGACTGCAGCCTACCAGGCTCCTCTGTCCATGGGATTTTCCAGGCAAGAGTACTGGAGTGGGGTGCCATTGCCTTGGGTAAGAATCAAATATTCCAATGATACTGGTTAATTTTGGAATAGTCACTCTGGTCTGGTACTGGAATAAAACTCATTTGCCTTCATTATAAAGCCATTATGATTTGATGGATGGGGTATGAACTATTGTTACAAGAGCTGTTATATTCATTAGTTACCCAAGTAGACTATGAGGAAAGGACATTCTGCTTTTGCAAAACAACTTACCACACCCTTCATATGGTTTCATTTTACTGTGTGTAAGTCAGTCTCAAAATTAATACAAAGTAAGTATACAAATGGCATCACTGACTCGATGGACGTGAGTCTGGGTGAACTCCGGGAGTTGGTGATGGACAGGGAGGCCTGGCGTGCTGCGATTCATGAGGTTGCAAAGAGCTGGACACGACTGAACGACTGAACTGAACTGAACTGAAGTATACAAATTAGAGACAGCCAAAATTTATTTCAGTGTTGGTCTTGAAATTGTCTTTTAAAGTATTTTCTTGTATATTCTCCCTCTAGACTTTCCAGAATACCAATGTTCAATTTGGCAAATTATTCCTCTCACATAGCCAATTGTTGACACCATACTCTTTATCCCTAAAGACCTATGAATTATTTTTTAAATGAAAGGAAAAAAGAACATAATGGACTATGTTAACACTTCCTGGATTTAAGAAGTAATTTGAGCTATTGTGAATCTTCCTGTTGGATGGTATAGCAGACACTGCTCATGATCTACATAACATGTGGGATAGTCAAGACCATCCCTCCTCCTAGTTCATGAATAATGAGGCTTATCATTTTCAAAAGACATCTGAAGTGTTTTCTGCTTTTCACTGTTACAAGCTGCACTGCTGTTAATATTCCTATACTTTCTTTATACGTCTTCCAGGGCAAATGTGCAAAAATTTCTCTTTAAGAGTGGGACTGATGAATCATGGGGTATTATATTACTTTTCTTTAATTTCAAAGTGGTTATACCAATTTACATCCCCATCCAATGTCTAAGTATTCCTCTTATTTCACATTCTCACCAAAACTACTTATTGTTAGCTTTTTATTTTTGCAAGTCTCATGGGTAAGATGACATGGTACTATGTTATGATTTTAATTTGTATTTCCTTAACTACTGAGGTAGAACATTCTTTAATAGGTTAATTTGTTATGCAGCTTTCTGTTTCTATGAAATGCTTTTTGAGCTTTTTCCTATTTCTCTATGAACTTTTTTCTAACTTAAATGTAGAACTTATGTATATATCCTGGATACTGACTTTTTGTCGGTTTTATCAGTTGCCAACATCTTCTTCCAATTAGTGCCCTATATTAGTAATTTCTCTTTGTGCTGTCTTTGGTAAAGGGAAATTCTTAATTTTAACATAGCTGAGTTTATGCACCTTTTTTGATTTATGTCTTCTGTATTTTTTAAAGAAATCCTTCCCTACTCCATGTCATCCACATCATTAAGACATTTTTCTATACTGTTTCTAACAATTTCATAATTTTGCTCTTCATGTTGAAATCTGAATGCATCTACAGCCTATTTTTGCCACGTGGATAATCGATTTTCCCAGTATCATTTCTTTAAACATTCATTCTTTCCTTCACTTATTTGCTGTAAGGTTTCATATACACTGTAAGTTGTCATATTTACATGGACCAGTTTCTTATGCCTCTATTCTGTCCCATTACTCTATTTGTCTGTCTTGATATCTAATAGCATTTTGGTAAAGCAGGTCCCCCAATCTAATACTTCTTCAAGAATGACATGTATTCTTATAGTTCTTTGCATTTCCACATGAATTTTAGAATTGATTCATCAGGCTTAAATATACAATTGGGGGACTTCCCTGATGGTTCAACAGTTAAGAATCTGCCTTTGAATGCAGGAGACACAGGTTTGATCCCTGGTGCTGCAACTACTGAGTCTGTGCACTCTTGAGCCTGTGCTCCACAATAGGAGAAGCCTGGGCACTGCAACTACAGAAAGATTGTGTACCACGACCAAGACCCATTTAGCCAAAATAAAAAGTAAAATAAAGTCTTTTTAAATTATAAATAAATGAATAAACAGTTGAGACTTTTGATTGAAATTGCACTGAATCTGCTCATCACTTGGAACAAATTAAATGTTTACAATAACACATCTTCTAATCCATGAATGTGATTTATTTCTCCATTTAGGTATTTTCTAATGTCTTTTGGTAATGTTTTATAATTTATGCCAAAACTTATTTGGACACACCTTGTTAGCTTTGCTCCAGAACTTAACATTTCTTAATTTTATTGTAAATTTTATTAAAGCATACTTTTTGTTGCTATTGTATAGAAATGTAATGGTTTTTTGGGCATATTTATATTGTGCCTAATAGGCTTGCTAAACTTTCTTATTAATTCTAGTAATTTATCTGTTGATTTTCCAATCTTTATACATTTTATTCTTTTTTCTTGCTATATCACACTGGCTAGAACCTTCAGTACCATATTAGAAGAAAGCAGATGATAGACACTCTTCTTGTTCCTAATCTAAAAGCAAATTCTTTCAACATTTCAACACTGAATTATGCCTATATCTAAAGCTGAGGAAATCGTACTGCTCAGCAGTAAACCAGTTGCTTGAGATCATAAAGCCTTTAAGTGATAACTCCAGGATTCAACATTAATCCAAGACCCATGTTTTTTGGGTTTTTTTAATCAATTTGTGTCAGTGGCCAAAAATTTAACCAGAGAGACTTAAATTAGGCAGAAGCAAGGGGATACATTTGTATTTAAGACAATCTAACCCAAAGTAAAAATTAAAAATAAAAGCCTTAGAGCTTTGCTAAAACTTCAGAAAATTCTGGTAATCATTCTGAGGTTCAAACATGGACATAATCTTTAAAATGTCCTGATAGTTCCGTGCTTCTCACAAGGATAAAGTCCCAATTCTTAGCAGAATACCCTTCCAGATTCACTTCTAGCTACCTTATCCCCAAACACCTTCAACACTGCATGATCCACTATTCTCTAAACCTGTCATACATTTTCATCTCCTGTGACTTTGAGCACTCAGTCATATCTGTTCTACAATTAAGAATCTTAACCATTAATTAATTAATTCATTCAACCAACAAATACTTACCAAGAGCCTTGAATACGGAAAAAGTTGTGGTAAGCACTGAGGATATAATGGTGCAGGAAACAGAAAAGTCCCTGGATTTGTCAAGGCTTTAGAAAATAGGAAATAGTGAGAAAAGAACAGAAGACAGAATAGCAGTGTTCTAATTGTATTTCTGTTTGCTTTAATTGAATCTTGGATTTGTAAGCTGCGTTAACCATTCTGAAGTCCCCTATCTTTCTTACTTATCCTTTTACTTCTTTTATTAGTCAGAGTTCTCCAGAGAAACAAACCAAATGGATGAATGTATAGCTGTGAATGTATGTATAACACATACAGAGAAAGAGAGAGATTTTAAGGAATTGACTCATATGATCGAGGGGGCTTGGGAAGTCTGAAATATGATGGGTAGGCCAGCATGCTGAAGATTCAGGAAAGAGCTACAGTTTGAGCCCAAAGGCAGTTTACTGGCAGAATTCCTATTTTCTTTGGGGAGGATGTAGGAAAAGTGTCAAGTCTATTGAAACTTTCAACTGATTGGATAAGACTCACCCACCCATTATGGAGGACAATCTACTTTACTATGTTAATCTCATCCAAAATATACCCTAACAAAAACATCAAGAATAATGTTTGACCAAATACCTGGGCACCATGGCCCAACCAATCTGACATATAAAATTAATCATCACACTTATCCTTTCCTCTCTTTTCTACACTCTTGAATTAATTTTTTTAAAGGAGAACTTGAGTAGGAGAAGGGAGAGGGAGATAGAAGGAAAGTTTCAAGAATAGCCATCTGTTTTTTTTCTCTTTTTATGCAAGCTTAAGCTATGAGGAAGGTGTGGTTGAAGAAGGGCTCAATTGTTCAGTCTGTTTAACCCTGAAACCCCAACAAACAGCATTTGTCTTCATGCTCATCTCCCTCAGAAGCTCCAAGTACATGCATAAATTATCTGGCAAACGCTCCTACAGCTGGAGGAAAAAAATTCTTATAGAGTAGTTATTTTCTTTCTCAGGAGAAAATAAATGTAAAACTGTTTCAGATTTGGGTTTTATATTCACAAAAATGGCCCACATAGACTCCCCGTTCTGAAAGAAATTTAGTTTTAAATGTTAAATAATTAAATAACAGAAAATAATTCTTTAAAGTCATATAAAAATAATATAGGAAAGAAAGACATACTGAATATAAAATGAGGTCCTTTTGGGGATATCAGAAGCAATAAGTATTTATTTTTCTAAATCTCTGTTCCACACAGATTGAAAAAGATGGATCAAATAAAAAAATGTATCCTGCTTGCAAAATCATGTGAAATAGTTCCTTCAGGATAGGAATAAAGCTCTGTGAATTGACAGGGAAATATCAATAGATAAAACATTACAAGGGTGCAAATACACAAATCTGAATTCACCTTGGAATAGCTGAAGAGGCCATCATGAGAAGAGTCCACACTACCATCTAGTGGTTCATTTAAGGAAATGACATTTGTACCCTTCAATATGTTTCAATTGGGCTAAGACAATGCTCTAAACAGTCTTTTTTCAAAACCTGGAATCTGTTCTATTTTCAAAAAGTGGGGATCCAAATACCCCTCCTGCCTGTGTAGGAAAGCTCAGAGCAACACACAAGAGAGTGAGACAGAGATAGAGATCGAGAGAGAACTTTTTTTAGAAAGGGCTATAAATTTTCATGTAGTTATTGAAGGCACTGTATTAAATGTAGTAGTTGTTCAGGTGGAAGGACTGAAAAATAGTGGTATTAGTATGAAGTTCGTGATACAAGAAAATGAGCAAATCACCTCCCGGAGAACCAGACACAGAAAAAGATCAAGGCCAACCTAAATTAGTAAGTTGTTGTAGCAAGACTATAGTATTAATAGTACTTCTTTAAAAGATAGTTACAGTAGAGATTCCATTACCTAGAGTCACCAAAGCAGATATTGCTATCTGGATGTTCACATGTTACATAAACCCCATAGTTGCTAATATGTGTGTGTTCAGTCATGTCCGACTCTTTTGCAATCCCATGGACTGTAGCCAGTCAGGCTCCTCTGTCTATGGGATTCTCCAGGCAACAATACTGGAGTGGGTTTCCATTTCCTACTCCAGGGATCTTCCCAACCCAGGGATGGAACCCAGGTCTCTTACATCTCCTGCATTGGCAGATGGATTCTTTACCACTGTGCCACCTGGGAAGCCCCTAGTTGTTATCACAATATTTTAGAAAAGCTGAGTCTTGGGGGGGGGAACTACCTAGACAGAAGGGACACAATTCTAAGACTTAAGGCCCAAGGGCTTGACAGTTTTGGTCCTAATGGAAAGCAATAATAAAACCATAATTGTTATATTCGTGGTCACTTATTTCTCAAGGCCACTTCTTTCTGAAGAAGTGAGGATGAAATAAGCTATACAGGAATAAAATACCAATAAATGCACAGTCAGGAAAGGGATGTTCTTTTTCCAAGTTCCAGGTGGAATACATGGCTCTTGGAGAAAAAGCATCCCTTTCCTATTATTATGGGGCTTCCCTGGCGGCTCAGTGGTTAAAGCGTCTGCCTGGAAGGCGGGAGACCCAGGTTCGATCCCTGGGTTGGGAAGATCCCCCTGGAGAAGGAAATGGCAACCCACTCCAGTTCTCCTGCCTGGAGAATCCCATGGACAGAGGAGCCTGGTAGGCTACAGTTCATGGGGTCGCAAAGAGTCGGACACAACTGAGCGACTTCACTTTCCTATTATTAGGTAGTATCTCTACTATGCTGATACTTCCTACTCTGCAAGATCTCCCATGTCTGAATCCGCTTTTGGCTTTCTCTCTGGCCTAATTTTGTTTTCCAAGTTTGAATTAATCTCTAGCACTTTGTTAGTAGTGTGAATCTGACTTGAGAAATCCATATGTGTCAGGTAATCAATCAATTATATCTTCCAGAGCCTTCTGAGATGTTCCAATCTGGGCTAGTTAACTTCAATGCCTTGGTACATAACTCTCATTCTGGGATCATCCGTCATTATCAATCCTGGGAATTCCTTGACCGCATTTGTATCACCTGTTTCATGTACCCTATGTTTTCCCCTTCCTTGTTTTGGTGGAGCATATCCTCCAGTAACTTTCTGGGAAAGGGTGCATGATAAATAAAATACGACACCTTGCATGTATTAAAATGTCTTTATTCTATCTTCACAGGTGATTGATAATTTGGCTCAGTACAGAATTATGGGTTAAATCTAGAAGGCATTGTTCCATTGCCTTCCAGATTCCAGTGTTGCTTGTGAAAAATCTGAAGTCATTCTGATTTCTAGCTTCTTGTATTTCACACCTCCCTCTCTCTCTCTCTCTGCACCAATATTTGCTTTGAGTTCTGAGAATTCACTATTAAGTCCCTTATGAAATTAGATTGAAACTGATTTCTTTAGTTCTGGGGGATTTTCTTGTACTGACAAATTTCTCCCCTCCATTTTTGCAGTTCTCTTTTTTGGAACCTAAAGTTAAGCTGTTAAATCTGCTAGAATGACACATTAATGTTTTCTTTTCTTATTTTTCATTTCCCTTATTTTCTGCTCTACATTCAGAGATGTTTTCAGTTTCATTGCCTAATTTTTATACTGAGTTTATCCTTTTGGTAATCATATTTTTAGTTTTTAAGAGTTCTTCTTTATTCCTTAAATATTCCTTTTATAGTGTTCTCTTATTTCAATATTACAGTATCTTATCTCTATGAAAATATTAATGATCATTTTTAAACTATTTTCCTTCTTCCTACATTGTCTCTGTTTTCTAAGTTATTACTTGGTTTGCATGCTTTGGTATTACTAGCTTCCTTTTGTGTACACAGCTTTCCTCAAATTTCTGATATTCTTTAGTTGTCTTCTCACAGTTAAGAGAGCAGAACTAAAAAGTTAATTGGATGTCCAGAGTACCTGGGTGCCATACGTTCACTGTGAGTTTCATCATTAGATATTTCAGAGAGTCTGTTTAACTGGGAATCTCCAATGCCAGTATGTGATAAAGTATGCCAAAAGTTGTTTGATAGCTAAGCTGTTTACCATTCTTCCCTACACAGCTGCTAATAGAACACCATTTTGTTTTTCTTTGGAAGGGTAAATTACCTCAATCCAAGGTATGAAACAGTCCTGTGGGAGCAGCTGCATAGCCTATAACACAGCTTCCAAAAGGCACAGCAATTCTTGGCCATGAGTTAGGCAAATGTCAGTACCAAAGGAGTGAAATCTAGGAGTACAGAGCAGAGTGGAAGTGGAAGGTATTCTCAAAGCCACAAAGGTAACTACATCATGATCCCAGACTATATCTACTACTCATTTGTAGCAAGACTAAGGAAAGTGACAGGGGAGGGGGAGAGTCAAAGGAAGTTTAGTTCAGTTCAGTCGCTCAGTCGTGTCTGACTCTTTGCAACCCCATGAACCGCAGCACACCAGGCCTCCCTGTCCATTACCAACTCCCGGAGTTCACTAAAACTCATGTCCATGGAGTCGGTGATGCCATGCAACCATCTCATCCACTGTCATCTCCTTCTCCTCCTGCCCTCAATCTTTATCAGCATCAGGGTCTTTTCAAATGAGTCTGCTCTTCACATCAGGTGGCCAAAGTATTGGAGTTTCAGCTTCAGCTTCAGTCCTTCCAATGAACACCAAGGACTAATCTCCTTTAGGATGGACTAGTTGGATCTCCTTGCAGTCCAAGGGACTCTCAAGAGTCTTCTACAACACCACAGATCAAAAGCACCAATTCTTCAGTGCTCAGCTTTCTTTATAGTCCAACTCTCACATCCATACATGACTACTGGAAACACCATAGCCTTAACTAGATGGACCTTTGTTGACAAAGTAATATCTTTGCTTTTTAATGTGCTGTCTAGGTTGGTCACAACTTTCCTTCCAAGGAGTAAGCGTCTTTTAATTTCATGGCTGCAGTCATCATCTGCAGTGATTTTGGAGCCCAAGAAAATAAAGTCTGTCACTGTTTCCACTGTTTCCCCATCTATTTGCCATGAAGTGATGGGACTGGATGCCATGATTTTAGTTTTCTGAATGTTGAGCTTTAAGCCAACTTTTTCACTCTCCTCTTTTACTTTCATCAAGAGGCTCTTTAGTTCTTCTTCACTTTCTGTCATAAGGATGGTGTCATCTGCATATCTGGGGTTATTGATATTTCTCCCAGCAATCTTGATTCCAGCTTGTGTTTCATCCAGCTCAGTGTTTCTCATGATGTACTCTGCATATACGTTAAATAAGCAGGGAGACAATATACAGCCTTGATGTACTCCTTTTCCTATTTGGAACCAGTCTGTTGTTCCATGTCCAGTTCTAACTGTTGCTTCCTGACCTGCATACAGATTTCTCAAGAGGCAGGTCAGGTGGTCTGGTATTCCCATCTCTTGAAGAATTGTCCACAGTTTATTGTGATCCACACAGTCAGAGGCTTTGGCATAGTCAATAAAGCAGAAGTAGATGTTTTTCTGGAACTCTCTTGCTTTTTCCATGATCCAGCAGATGTTGGCAATTTCATCTCTGGTTCCTCTGCCTTTTCTAAAACCAGCTTGAACATCTGGAAGTTCACGGTTCACGTATTGCTGAAGCCTGGCTTGGAGAATTTTGAGCATTACTTTACTAGCATGTGGGATGAGTGCAATTGTGAAGTAGTTTAAGCATTCTTTGGCATTGACTTTCTTTGGGATTGGAATAAAAACTGACCTTTTCCAGTCCTGTGTAATGCAAAAAAAAAAAAAATCAGGTACCAAGCACACTGGGGAGCAAAACTGAAGCAAAACTTACCCTATAAATAAAGCCAAAATTAGGGGATGGAGGGAAAACTACAAGAGGGGATTGTCTAGACAAGCTGGGCTCTTGTTGGAAAGCAAACACTAGGTTACTGATATTGTTGATTAGACTGCCATTTTCATGGCTGACTCAGGAAATGGTGAGAGTTTGAGCCTAACAGATGAGATACATCATCTGCAGAGCTGGATAAAACACTGAGTGACAAAATAAGGCAGTAATAGACAACATAGGCTAAAGTAATATCTAAAGGATCCTAAAGAGAGTGAATGATTCACATAAGGACAACATGGTTAAAGTAAAAGAGAAAGGCTCAGGGTTGACAATTAATTATGTGTACCATTATAACAATACCTACTGTAAAATATGAAAATACTTCCACCCTAGTTTGCAAATAGCAGTTGCAATGAGCCTTCAAAGTGTCCCCCTCTCCTCACCCCTCTCCCTCACTGACATCCCCAGTGGCAGATCATCTCATGACTCAGCATATAAACAGCACAGCAGAAGGTCTTCTGGACCCTATTCCAGCCACTCTCCATTCTGTTTATCCATGCTCATGCATCATCAGTTATTAAATAATTTGTTATATTCCTGGGAGGCTTAACCTGAATTGTGAATGTAAAAATGTGTATCTGTCTGATGTATCCAATTGTATGCAAATGAACAAGTTCATAAATGTTTTTGTATGAGCAACCCAACTGTTTAGTACCTTTATGCATGTCAATGCAAAGATATTCTAAGAGGTTATAGAAAGAATTTTAATCAATAGAGGAGTCTTCCTCACAATGATATGGGAAACTTCAAGGTTTTCTGGTCTATACAGCTGTCTTTTATAACCCTTCTGAGTCTATGAGACATCTGTAGTATTTACCAATCTAACAAGGTCCAGTAAAACACTTTCAACTTTAAGATACAAATTCAACTCTGGACTTCTGTTAAAACTCCACATCCTCCGATGATTTCACCAAAATAAGAATAGAAGGAATTACATACTTTTAAGGCACAAGCCATAAGGACAAAGAGAGAGAGGAGACAATCACCACAAACATGAAGAAAGCAGAGGGAAGAGTAGTAACTTGCTTGGAAGACAAATCCTAAGCTGGTAGTGGAGAAAGTCAAGAATCAAAGCAAGTTACATTGCATGACTACCAAAGGTTTAAGAAGTGGCAGTAGCAGCTGTCTCTGGAAGTAGAACAAGGAGGGTGGTGGAATGAAAACGGGACTAAAAACATGAAGACAGGTTGAAAATTCAGTTAAGGAGTTAGACTTCCTACAACCCCTCCCCCAACTGTGGTCAAGCAACTATGTCAAAATCATCACAAAATACTGAAAGTTTACTGTCTGGAAAGGGTAAAATAGGGTTTTTGTATTGAAGGCACAAATGAGAGCAAAGATTTTGTACTCAAACTGGGAGATAATTTTGCAAAACAACAAAGCCACAGATAGCCAATGAAGATCTTTCTTAAGTTCAACTAGTAATTAAAGTAATATAAATTAAACAGTAAAATGTAATTTTTCCCTATTAAATTGGCAGACTAATGATATGACCTAGTGTTAATGAGAACACAGGAAAATAAACTCTCTTACATTCTGCTGATGGAGTGTTAATTGTTATAAGTTTTTCTGATATATATATATATTTTTTAATATATATCAGGTCACTTATTCATTCTTTTACCTCAATTATTCTGCTATTGATTCCTTCAAGAATAGTTTTTCATTTTAGACATTGTATTGTCCATCTCTGTTTGTTCTTTAGTTCTTCTAGGTCTCTGTTAAACATTTCTTTCATCTTTTTGATCCTTGCCTCCATTCTTCTTCTGAGATCCTGGATCATCTTCACTATCATTATTCTGAATTCTTTTTCTGGAAGGTTGCCTATCTCCACTTCACATAGTTGTTCTTCTGGGGTTTTACCTTGTCACTTAATCTGGAATACATTCCACTGCTGTTCCATTTTGTCTAACTTTCTGTGATTGGGGTTTAGGTTCCACAGGCTGCAGGATTGTAATTCTTCATGTTTGTGCTCTGTGCCCTCTGGTGGATGAGGCTAAGAGACTTGTGCAGGCATCCTGATGGGAGGGACTGGTGGTGGGTGGAGTTGGATCTTGTCCCTCTGGTGGGCAGGGCCATGCTCAATAAGACTTTAGTCTGCTTGTCTTCTGATGAGTGGAGCTGTGATTCCTCCAAGTTGCTTGCTTGGTCTGAGGCTTTCCAGCACTGGAGACTACAGGCTGTTGGGAGGGCTCACACTAATGAGTACATCCCAGAACCACTGCTGCCAGTGTCTTTGTCCCTACAGTGAACCACAGCTGACCCTGCCTCATCAGGAGACTCTCCAATACAAGCAGGTAGGTCTGGCCCAGTCTGCTTTTTCCCCTGGGGCCTGGTGCTCACAGGTCCTTGTGCATGCCCTCCAAGGGTAAAGTTTCTATTTCCCCCAGTCCTGTGTAATTCCTGTAAATAAACTCCACTGGTCTTCAAAGCCAGCTTCTCTGGGGGCTTCTTCTCCTATTGTCAGACCCCCAGGCTGGGAAGCCTGATGTGTGGCTCAGAACTTTCACTCCAGGGGAATAACCTCTGCGGCATATTTGAAAAAGAATAGATACATCTGTATGTATAACTGAATCACTTTGCTGTACCCCTGAAACTAGCATAACACTATTAATTAACTATGCTACAATATAAAGTAAAAAGTTTTTTAAAAAAGAAAGAAAATAGCCACATAGGATCCTGGGGTAGGGGTGGGAAGCAGGTAGGGTAGGATAGGATAAGGATAGGAGATTTCTCATTGCATATCTTTTAGTATCTTTTGAATTCTGTGTCTTGTGAGTGATTTACATATTCTCCCATCACCACACATACACACAAAAAACAATTTTTAAAATAAAAATGTTTTTAAAGTATTTTAAAATCATAATAAAAGAATGTATATTTAATGACATGGAAAATGTTCACAATAAACTGATAAGAGAAGATAACAGGTTATAAAACAGAAATGTATATATAATTCAAATCTAGTAATCATATATGCACAGAGTGAAAGAAGCCTGGCAGGGTATAATCAAAACTTTTCTTTTGCAGCTAGAAAGAATTGTTAGCTTTAAATGGATATTATATATAGCTATAAAAAAGACATAACAAAATAAACACATAACAACATAAATAAATCTGACGTAAATTTAAAAGAAGTCACACACATACAAAAGTGTTTATTACATGATTCCATTTATAGACTGCTCAAGAAGAGGCAGAATTTATGTTAACAGAGGCCAGAATGGTGACTATCTCTGTGGGAAGAATGGCTGTGACTGGAAAGGGGCATGAGATAGTCTAGAGTGTCAGAAATACTCCATGTCTTGATCTGGGGGGATGTTACATAGTTGTGTCCATATGTACAATTATCTTGAGATATACACTCAAGACTTGACCACTTTATATATGTTATGTCTCAATTTTTAAAATTAAGCCTGGAAGGATATGTGTGTGCATGTGTGCATGCTCGGTCGCTTCAGTCATGTCCGAGTCTTTGTGACCCCATAGACTGTAAAGCCTGCCAAGCTCCTCTGTTCATAGGATTTCTCAGGCAAAAATACTGGAGCAAGTTGCCATTTCCCTCTCCAATTATGAGAGTTATATATACCATATCTCAAGAGAAAAATAATAAGGATGTTCCAGGTAACATGAAATGGTAAAGAGGTTGAACTTTGGAGTCAGATAGACCTAGGTTTGAATTCCAGCTCTGCCACTTATCAGCTCTGTGAATTTGGGCAAGTTATCCAACCTCACTCTGTCTCAGATTTCTCATCTGTAAAAATGGGAAAAATAAGAGTACTGATATCACAGGATTATTGTAAGTATCAAACAAGATAAAGTAGGTGAAGTGCTTAAAAGAGTAAGTGAGTAATAGTAGGTATTGTATTCAGGAAAAATTTCTCTGCTGCTAAAAGTAAACGCAGAAATTCTTTTTTTTTTTTTTGATCCAACACAGGAGCATGCCCATGCCTGAGCACCCACTTGCACACACACATGCATGCATACACATACACACACAGACACATACACACAGATTCTCTACAAATGCCTCTATTCTATTGGCCAAAATTACCAAGAAATAAAGCAAAAAGAAAAGAGACTAACAGCCAGAATTACACTATTTCCAGGGAAAATATAAAGTATTAGGCAAAAATATTTTAAAGTATGCATATTTCAATTTGCATAAAACATTCTGTGAAGTTTCCAATGGGATTTTCAAAAATTCTAACATCAAAAGAACATATTTCAATATTCATCATCAGTTTTCAAAATTATCACTTGGGAATAAACAACAACGTCTTACTGTATAGCACAGAGGACTATATTCAGTCTCCTATGATAAACCATAATGGAAAAGAATATTTTAAAAAGAATGTATGATTGAATCACTTTGCTGTACAGCAGAAATTAACACAATATTGTAAATCAACTATTCTTGTTTAGTCGCTAAATCGTGTCCCCATGGATTGCAACCCCATGGATTATTTCAATTCAAATATATGTTTAATTCTCACTGAGAATTTCAAATAGGAAATTGGAAAATGCATCAGAAAATGGACATGCAAGTTTGTAAATGCAATTGACTTCCCTTACTGGAGATATTCAGATCAACCATTAACTATGTGCTGAAAAGTTAAATAAATCTTCATTTGTATACTAATAAAAGCTGAAATAAACCCTGTAATTCTTTTGATTAGGCCAAAGGGAAGAAAAGAGTAATAACTCTTTTTCATAGATTTTTAATCAGAACTGCACTCCTGGCCTGGGAAACAGAAATATATCAGTGGATCAATGACTAAAAGAACCAGTATTCTGAAGAAAATTTTCAAATTGTGAGTGAACATAGCACAAGTTTAGTAACTAAATTATACAAACAAAATGAGAATAAAAATCTTTCAAAGGAGTGCCCTGTGAAGTATTTTTGTTGGCAGACAATGCAAATTTTAAAGCAATGTACAATATTTTAGGGATAATTCAAAACTCTAAGAAATAAAAAGACAAAGATCTTCCCATGTTCAAAGTTTAAAAACCAGGTTATTTGTGATTTTTGTTTTACCACTGAGCACCAATAATTTAATTTCTGAGGGTGAGAGAGACCAGAGGACACATTAATGGAAATACACAAATCTCACGTCAGTCAATAATATCAAAAAATAGTCAAAACTGATACTGAAAGGTTGTTGCTGAGCCATGAAAAATGCCAGGATTCTTGGCCTCCAGAGGAGAGGGATTCAATCCGGGGCCAGTGACTAGGCTTGATCGCTCAGAGCTTTTGTGTAATAAAGTTTTATTAAAGTATAAAAGAGATAGACAAAGCTTCTGACATAGACATCAGAAGAGGGCAGAGTGTTCCCCTTCTAGTCTTTAGCCGGATGTTTTATGTCCGTTAGAAAGCTGTTAATCAGATAAGAGAGACACCTCAAGGCTGAGGGAGTTTCACCAAACCCCTCTCCCACAATATGCATTTTTGAGATAGGATGGCATGAGGTGTGTCATCCCCCAGCCATAAAACAATTGATATGAATACTGGTTTGTTGAGCTATTATCAGCCCAAGGTTTGAGAAAAGAAAAAAAGTTAGTCTTAGGTGGAATCATTTTGAAGAAAGGCAAATTCCAAAGCAAATATGCAGTTTCATTAACATAGCTTAATAAAAACATTTCCGTAAGAAAAATGCATTGGTTAGTTCAAGGTTTAAGAAAAGTTAAGTTCAGGTGGAACCAGGTGTCGCCATGGCAACACAGAATTTTAAGAGAAACTTCCTTTTAATTTTGTATGGAGAAGGAAAAAAATCTGACACTTGCTTGTTTCCTCCTGCTGCTTAAGGGAGAGATAATAAATGTCTGACACTTGCAGCCTATTTCCTCCATTTGGAGACCCCTGGCCTTCCTGCCTGTTACCCTCTCAATACCCTACTTCCTCTGTGCCAAACACTACTCTAAGTGTTGGTCATGTATCTACTAATTTAATATGTTAAATATTATCCAATTTAATACAGTAAAAATTATCTACTAATTTAATACGGTAAATATTATCATTATTATCACTTAACAGACAAGGAAACAAGGAACAGAGGGATTAAGCAACTTTACCAGGTCACGAACTAATAAATGACAGAATCATGATCCTAATTCAGTCTTCAGACTCTGATACTGATGCTCTCACCACTCAGTCATTTAACTCGATATTTAAAAGTATGTAAACTCAGTGATGTCATGTTGATAGTATCCTTGATATAATGTGATGAGAATGACACTCTCCTTTGTGGTTATCCTCTCCCAAACATCAGACAACCTTAAATTGATAGACTTCTACAAAATACTCGACTAACACTACTCAAAACTGTCAATCTCCTCAAAAACAAGTTAAGTCCAAGAAACTGTCACAGGCCAAAGGAAGCGAAAACGGCACAAGGACTAAATGTAATGCGGTACAAATGGTGGATGAAATTCTGGAATAGAAAATGGACATCAGAGATTCATTAGAGGATTCAAATTGTGGAATTTACTTAACAGAAATATGCCAATGTTGGTTCCTTGGATGTGGCAAATGTAGCACAGTAATGTAAGACACTAATAAGAAAAACTGAGTGAGTGAATATAGGAATGCTCTGAACTATTTCTGCAACTTTAATGTAAATCTAAAATATATATACACAAACAACTTATGCAGCTCAATATTAAAAAAGAACAAATAACCCAATTTAAAAGTGCATAGAAGATCTTCTTTCTTCAAAGAAGACATATAGATGGCTAAAAAGCACAAGAAAAGATAGTCAATACCACTAATTATTAGAGAAATGCAAGTCAAAACTATAATGAGGTATCATCTCACCCCAGTCAGAATTGTCATCATCAAAAATATACAAACAATAAATTCTGAAGAGGGTGTGAAGAAAGGGGAACTCTTCTAGCACTGTTGGTGGGAATGTAAATTGGTGCAGCCACTCTGGAGAACAGCATGGAGAGTCCTTTAAAAACCAAAAATAGAGCTATCATATGACACAATAATCCCACTCTTGAGCATGTATCTGGAGAAAACCATGGTTCAAAAAGAATAGCCAGGACATGGAAGCAACCTAAATCTCCATCAGCAGAGGAATGAATAAAGAAGATGTGGTACAGGGACTTCCCTGGCAGTTCTGTGATTAAGACTCTGTGCTTCCACTGCAGGGGGAACAGGTTTGATCCCTGATCAGGGAACTAAGATCTTGCATGCTGCACAACATGGCAAAAAAAAAAAAGAAGAGGAAGATACAGTACATATATACAATTAAATAATACTCAGACATAAAACAGAACAAAATAATGCCATTTTCAACAATATGGATAGACCCAGATATTGTCATACTGAGTGAAGTCAGACAGAGAAAGACAAATACCATATGCTATTGCTTATACACGGAGTCTATTTAAAAAAAAAAGGTACAAATAAATTTATCTACAAACCAGAAATAGAGTTATAGATAGAAAACAAGCTTGATGGTTACCAAGGGGGTAAGGGGAAGAGGGATAAATTTGGGAGATTGGGGTTGACACATACATACTGCTGCTGCTGCTGCTAAGTCACTTCAGTCGTGCCTGACTCTGTGCGACCCCAGAGACAACAGCCCACCAGGCTCCCCCATCCCTGGGATTCTCCAGGCAAGAACACTAGAGTGGGCTGCCATTTCCTTCTCCAAATACTATATATAAAATAGATAACTAATAAGAACCTATTGTATAGCACAGAGAACTCTACTCATTACTCTGTAATGGTTTACATGGGGGAAAAAATCTAAAAAAGAGCGGGTAAATGTATAATTGATTCACTCTGCTATACACCTGAAACTAACACAACATTGTGAGTCAACCATACTTCAATAAAATTTTTAATTACAAAAACATTTTTAAAATGTGTTACAAATAAAAATGGTCTGCATAAACTCCTTTTTTAAAAAATGTAAATCTAAAACTATTCAAAAATCAAAAGGCTATTTCTTTTAAAATATATAACTAAATGTATGATTTTTTACTTGCCATCTCCACTCATCCTTTGAGGTACTTCTTGGTGAGATATCCAACAGATAAGCAGCTAGTGTCAGAAAAACACAAAGAGGGAAACAAATGAGACATTTTCTTTCCATGCCAGGAAAAAACTCCTGGAAAAGAAAGTGGGTTTTATCTTGTTGCTCTTGGAGAAAGTTCTCTGGAATCTAGCCAAAAGACCTGAAAGCAAATGAAAATAATCTGTATTTTTCCATCTCTCTTTTACCAACACAGATATGATTCGTGCCCTACCCCCAACCTAAGGACATTTTTTAATAATGGAATTTCCATATTTCCTGTTTATTAGAGTTCAGATCAGATCAGATCAGATCAGTCGCTTAGTAGTGTCCGACTCATTGCGACCCCATGTTCGCAGCAAGCCAGGCCTCCCTGTCCAGCACCAACTCCCGGAGTTCACTGAGACTCAAGTCCATCGAGTCAGTGATGCCATCCAGCCATCTCATCCTCTGTCGTCCCCTTCTCCTCCTGTTCCCAATCCCTCCCAGCATCAGAGTCTTTTCCAATGAGTCAACTCTTTGCATGAGGTGGCCAAAGTACTGGAGTTTCAGCCTCAGCATCATTCCTTCCAAAGAAATCCCAGGGCTGATCTCCTTCAGAATGGACTGGTTGGATCTCTTTGCAGTCCAAGGGACTCTCAAGAGTCTTCTCCAACACCACAGCTCAAAAGCATCAATTCTTCGGCGCTCAGCCTTTTTCACAGTCCGACTCTCACATCCATACATGACCACAGGAAAAACCATAGCTTTGACTAGACGAACCTTTGTTGGCAAGGTAATGTCTCTGCTTTTGAATATCCTATCTAGGTTGGTCATAACTTTCCTTCCAAGGAGTAAGCGTCTTTTAATTTCATGGCTGCAGTCACCATCTGTAGTGATTTTGGAACCCAGAAAAATAAAGTCTGACACTGTTTCCACTGTTTCCCCATCTATTTCTCATAAAGTGGTGGGACCGGATGCCATGATCTTAGTTTTCTGAATGTTGAGCTTTAAGCCAACTTTTTCACTCTCCACTTTCACTTTCATCAAGAGGCTTTGTAGTTCCTCTTCACTTTCTGCCATAAGGGTGGTGTCATCTGCATATCTGAGGTTATTGAGATTTCTCCTGGCAATCTTGATTCCAGTTTGTGTTTCTTCCAGTCCAGCGTTTCTTATGATGTACTCTGCATAGAAGTTAAATAAACAGGGTGACAATATACAGCCTTGATGTACTCCTTTTCCTATTTGGAACCAGTCTGTTGTTCCATGTCCAGTTCTAACTGTTGCTTCCTGACCTGCATACAAATTTCTCAAGAGGCAGATCAGGTGGTCTAGTATTCCCATCTCTTTCAGAATTTTCCATAGTTTATTGTGATCCACACAGTCAAAGGCTTTGGCATAGTCAATAAAGCAGAAATAGATGTTTTTCTGGAACTCTCTTGCTTTTTCTATGATCCAGCGGATGTTGGCAATTTGATCTCTGGTTCCTCTGCCTTTTCTAAAACCAGCTTGAACATCAGGAAATTCACGGTTCACATATTGCTGAAGCCTGGCTTGGAGAATTTTGAGCATTACTTTACTAGCGTGTGAGATGAGTGCAATTGTGCATCACTTTGAGCATTCTTTGGCATTGCCTTTCTTTGGGATTGGAATGAAAACTGACCTTTTCCAGTCCTGTGGCCACTGCTGGGTTTTCCAAATTTGCTGGTATATTGAGTGCAGCACTTTCATAGCATCATCTTTCAGGATTTAGAATAGCTCAACTGGAATTCCATCACCTCCACTAGCTTTGTTCACTAGTGATGCTTTCTAAGGCCCATTTGACTTCACATTCCAGGATGTCTGGCTCTAGGTCAGTGATTACACCATCGTGATTATCTGGGTCGTGAAGCTCTTTTTTGTACAGTTCTTCTGTGTATTCTTGCCATCTCTTCTTAATATCTTCTGCTTCTGTTAGGTCCATACCATTTCTGTCCTTTATCAAGCTCATCTTTGCATGAAATGTTCCTTTGGTATCTCTGATTTTCTTGAAGAGATCCCTAGTCTTTCCCATTCTGTTGTTTTCCTCTATTCTTTGCATTGATCACTGAAGAAGGCTTTCTTATCTCTTCTTGCTATTCTTTGGAACTCTGCATTCAGATATTTATATCTTTCCTTTTCTCCTTTGCTTTTCTCTTCTCTTCTTCTCAAAGCTACTTGTAAGGCCTCCCCAGACAGCCATTTTGCTTTTTTGCATTTCTTTTCTATGGGAATGGTCTTGATCCCTTTCTCCTGTACAATGTCTCGAACCTCATTCCATAGTTCATCAGGCACTCTATCTATCAGATCTAGGCCCTTAAATCTATTTCTCACTTCCACTGTAGAATCACAAGGGATTTGATTTAGGTCATACCTGAATGGTCTAGTGGTTTTCCCTACTTTCTTCAATTTAAGTCTGAATTTGGCAATAAGGAGTTCATGATCTGAGCCACAGTCAGCTCCTGGTCTTGTTTTTGCTGACTGTATAGAGCTTCTCCATCTTTGGCTGCAAAGAATATAATCAATCTGATTTCGGTGTTGACCATCTGGTGATGTCCATGTCTATACATGTCTTCTCTTGTGTTGTTGGAAGAGGGTGTTTGTTATGACAAGTGCATTTTCTTGGCAAAACTCTATTAGTCTTTGCCCTGCTTCATTCCGTATTCCAAGGCCAAATTTGCCTGTTACTCCAGGTATTTCTTGACTTCCTACTTTTGCATTCCAGTCCCCTATAATGAAAAGGACATCTTTTTTGGGTGTTAGTTCTAAAAGGTCTTGTAGGTCTTCATAGAACCATTCAACTTCAGCTTCTTCAGCGTTACTGGTTATTAGAGTTACTAGTATACAAAACAGACCTTCCCCCTGCTCTGCTGGAGTGGGCTTGGGGGAGGAAGGACACAGGTTTGTGCAGCCTCTGCATTGTAAGTCACCTCTTCCCTGCAGTGCCATGGTAGAGTGGAGCAGGTAGGCCAGAGAGTTGCACGATTTTTCCATCCTGTGCCTGCCTGAAATGTCAGGGCAGCTGCAGTATGCCCCTGGCCTTCTCTTACCTTTTTAAGGGAGAGGTGCGGGCTTGGAGGCCAAGAGAGGAAGATACTGCTTCAAATATGAACATCTGATCATTTGGCCCTTTGCGAGATGAGAGTGCATCATCCTGGTCCGCCATTTTGTAGTCTTGCCCTCTGACTTAGGACCTCAATATGGCGGACCCTGTGGAAAGACCTGAAGTTTGAAGGTCTCTGTCCTGCCTTGTGAATATTTGGCATAGTACCACAGCTTTTTGAGAATGGGAAAGGAATATGAGCCCTGTCTGAAGTTTAGAGCAAGGACTGTGTGTTGCTTTCTAAGGCAAGGGACCATTTACACTTGAGACAGACTACAGAACAGCACGTACCAGAGGTGGAAGTCCAAGTCAAACGTAGAAGGACAGCCTCACTGAGCAACCAGGAGTGTCACGTGTACCTGAGGCGATCTCAGCAGCAGCAAGTACCTGTGGTGGATTTCCAGGCAGAACTGAGACAGGCATTCTTAGCTGAGACACCAAGAGGTGGTTAAAGCAGTATTGGAACACCAAGGCTCCATCTACTATTTGAAGCTTCTGCCTCAGCTTGCATTGTTTGTAGGAGAACCTGCGTCATACCTTTATCTGTAGCCTTCCCTTAGGTCTTAAGGATCCTGAAACTTTCCTGTGGACATTGAATTTGGTGGAACAGCAATCATGACTGTGGGAAAGAGTAGCAAGATGCTGCAGCACATTGACTATAGGATGAGATGTATCCTGCAAGATGGTCGTATCTTCATTGGCACCTTTAAGGCTTTTGACAAGCATATGAACTTGATCCTCTGTGATTGTGATGAGTTCAGGAAGATCAAGCCAAAGAATGCTAAGCAGCCAGAGCGTGAAGAAAAGCGAGTTTTGGGTCTGGTGTTGTTGCGTGGGGAGAACTTGGTTTCCATGACTGTGGAGGGACCACCCCCCAAAGATACTGGCATTGCTCGGGTACCACTTGCTGGAGCTGCAGGGGGCCCTGGGGTTGGCAGGGCAGCTGGGAGAGGCGTTCCAGCTGGTGTTCCAATTCCCCAGGCTCCTGCTGGATTAGCAGGCCCTGTCCGAGGGGTTGGGGGGCCATCTCAACAGGTAATGACCCCACAGGGAAGAGGCACTGTAGCAGCTGCTGCAGTTGCTGCTACTGCCAGCATTGCTGGAGCTCCAACTCAGTATCCACCAGGACGGGGGACTGCACCTACACCTGTTGGTCGAGCAACCCCACCTCCAGGAATTATGGCTCCTCCACCTGGTATGAGACCACCCATGGGCCCACCAATTGGGCTTCCTCCTACTCGTGGGACGCCAATAGGCATGCCCCCTCCAGGAATGAGACCCCCTCCACCAGGGATAAGAGGTCCACCTCCCCCAGGAATGCGTCCACCAAGACCCTAGGATACTGTTGATCCTTCTTAGTCACTTTTTGTCCTGCAATGCAGCTTGTGAAATGTGTGAAATGTTTGTGAGCTTTTGTCCCCTCTGCTCCATTAATATTAGCTAATAAATGCATAGAGCAATTAAACTGTGGGGAAAAAAAAAAAACAAACCAGACCTTTCATACAATCTTTACAGGCACCAAGTATAACATGCAGTTTTATTCAATAGTACTTTGGATACTCCAGAAAACCAATTCTGACTAAACCCTGAGATGACAGCAGGAAGTCCCCTCTGTTAATTCAAGGAGAAACTCCAAACCAGAAGGTAGTGGAAGACGGTTTTTGTAATCAGACAACTCCTGATAGGTGGGCAAGAGTTGGCCAGGAAATAACCATTCCAGGCAGAAAGAGTGACATGTGCCAAGGCCTATAGGCAAGAGGATACAGTAAACTTGAAGTTTTCAGAACTGCAATAATGTAGCCCTGGAGTATAAAGTGTATGATGGGAAGTGAAAGAAATGTGGCTGGAAAGATAACACCTCAAATATGTTTCAGGATACATTTCAGGAAAGAAGAGTCTACTGTGAACAAATGCAGTCACGTGTTCAAGAAAATATTAAATGTATATGCAGGAATAGACTTAGGACAGGCCTCTGATCTGGGGTGGTATACCAGAAAAACTCACCTTCTAGTCACTCAGTATCTTGGTAAAGAACTTTCATAGATAGAATGTTCAAATACATTGTGTTATAGGCATACCAAGGACTACTATACAGCACTGAAAATGGATAAATTATAGCAATAACACCAAAATGAATGAATCTTAAAAGCAGTGGAGAAGTCACAGAAGAATACATAAGGTATGATTCCATTTATATAACATTCAAAAATGGTGACAGATGTTAACTAGACTTATTATAGTGATTATTTCACAATAAAGTTGATCCGTGAACAACATGGAGGTTAGGGATGCCAATCCCCACATAGTTGAAAATCTACATATAATTTACAGTTGGCCCTATGTATCTATGGTTCTACAACTATGAATTTAACCAACTGTGGATCATGCAGTACTACAGTATGTATTTACTGGGGGAAAAAAAAATCCACGTATATGTGGACATGTGCAGTACAAATCTATGTTGTTCGAGGATCAACAAATACACAAATATCAAATCATTATGTTGTACACCTGAAACTGTTACACGTCAATTATACCTCAATAAAAATAAAGTTCAAAAGTTGGCAAAACTAAATAATACATTATTTATAGACACAAAGGTGGTAAGAACTTATGAAGAAAAAAAGGAATGATCACCCCAAAATTTGGAGTAGAGGTTAACCGGGGGAGGAAACAGAATGAGTTGGACATGATGTATCAAGCTTCAAAAACACGGGAAACACTGTTAGTTGAGCGGTGAGTACATAGTTATATTTATAATTTTTAGAAGTATGTATATAATATATACTTTTGTGTGCATAATATTTTTCAGAATTGAGAAGATAATGAAAAGATTAAATGTGAGTTTAAAAAGTGAAGCAGCCCTCAGTTTACAGATTAATACCTCAAATTTGCTACTTAATAACTATGTTACAAGTTATTTTCTGTGTCTATCAGTTTCTTGATCTGCAGAAATGGAGAAACTAGTCTCACAGAGTTTAACAGTATTTCTAATCTCTCTCTCTCAAATTATGAGGATTAAATGAAATAACATATATGAAAGTACTTAGAACAATTCCTGGCACATAGTAAGTAATCAATAAATATTAGATATCACCATTATTTTTACTACTGTAGCAGGTATTTAATAAATGCTAATTTCCCTCTGTCCCTTCTTTCAAAAAGAGAAGAGGAACCAGTGAAAATGAAGGTCCATTTGGAATTCCAATAGAAGAATCAAGCACAGCCATTAATGTTTATACTTTGCTTTGTTACTACTGTATTTCTTCACTTCTAATATTAACACTTTGTGACATTTTAATGTTTCTAAAATTGGGATTGAATGATTTAATCAGCAAGATTTAATACAGGTTTTTCCTCCTAGAAACCTCTTATTAAAATGAAGATGTGTCTTACAATTGATTGTGTCTCAGAATCAAGGAAATAAAGTAGTTATGCTGTTGCTATAGACGGCATGACAGTTTTAAGACAATAGCTAGGCAACTATGCAGTACAGTCCAGGCCTTAGGCTTTTTGTGTTATGGCAAATTCACCACAATGGCCATAGCCTTTAAAAGACTGTGAATTTTCTATTGGTAGTAGCCTGATTGTTCCCGGGCCCCTGCAGTCTATGGATACAAGTGAGTCAAACTGCTTTGGCCCCCATGTTTCACTAGTTCTAAATCCTCAGGGCCAAGCTTCAGGACTTAAGCACACCTTCCACTGCCAAGTCTTCCCAGTTACTTCTTGGAGTCTTCTATGCTCAGGACCAGCCTTTACACGAGATTCTAATCTGTTCTCTCTGTAGATGTCCAATCTGTGCCCAGTCACTTGAGGGAAGGTGTACTCAAAATCTCAACATCCTCCAGACAAATTTTCCTGTTTAGTTAAAGTGTCAAGTAACCTGGGTCCCTTATACACATTTTAACAGCAGTCTGTGCCTTTGTTGAAACTGCATGTACTTCAGGAAGTGTGTTACTTGGGGAAGAGGGTGATAGTGAGAAGCAAGTGTGTCAAAATGTCTTTCAGTAATCCCCTGCTTCCTTTTTAAGGAATCCTCCTAGTTTTTATATCCTGACTAGAGAAACACAAAAAACCCTGGGTTCCTTGGCAGAGCACAAACAACCTATTTCTCTCAACCCATAACTAACCAAGTCTTTTCTGGCTCATGTACCAGCTTCACATACATTCTTCTCTTGGATGACTCCCTATTGTCGCTCCCAGGACTTATCATCCAACATACTGTCTTTCATCATGTAAGAAGAAATAAAATAAAAATTTCTGGAAAGGGAGAATTTGTTCCCTACACTTTCTTCATCGAACTGGGAAAAAAAAAAAAAACAAATGAGAACATATTCTGTTGTGAAAATTCCCCTAAAGTCTGCTCATCAGTTCAATTCAGTTCAGTTCAGTCACTCAGTTGTGTCCGACTCTTTGCAACCCCATGAATCGCAGCACGCCAGGCCTCCCGGTCCAGCACCAACTCCCGGAGTTCACTCAGACTCATGTCTGTCGAGTCGGTGATGTCATCCAGCCATCTCATCCTCTGTTGTCCCCTTTTCCTCCTGCCCCCAATCCCTCCCAGCATCAGAGTCTTTTCCAATGAGTCAACTTTCACATAAGGTGGCCAAAGTACTGGAGTTTCAGCTTTAGCATCATTCTTTCCAAAGAACACCCAGGACTGATCTCCTTTAGAATGGACTGGTTGGATCTCCTTGCAGTCCAAGGGACTCTCAACAGTCTTCTCCAACACCACAGTTCAAAAGCATCAATTCTTCAGCACTCAGCTTTCTTCACAGTCCAACTCTCACATCCATACATGACCATTGGAAAAACCATAGCCTTGACTAGACGGACCTTTGTTGGTAAAGTAATGTCTCTGCTTTTCAATATGCTATCTAGGTTGGTCATAACTTTCCTTCCAAGGAGTAAGCGTCTTTTAATTTCATGGCTGCAATCACCATCTGCAGTGATTTTGGAGCCCCAAAAAATAAAGTCTGACACATACTGCACTTTATTTAGCTTAGTTTTGGGATTTCTTTGCCTTTTATCTTCAGCATTAAGAGGAGAGTTTCTCATTCAGAATCCGGGAAAATGCCTGAAAACACTAATGTTTCTGCAAGCATCAAAAGAAAAGTCCATTCTCTGAAACAAAATAGTGGTTAAAGAGCCCTTACTACTCTTTGTTGTTGTTTAGTCACTAAGTCATATCTGATTGTGACCCCATGGACTGTACCCGCCAGGCTCCTCTGTCCATGGGATTTCCCAGGCAAGAATACTGGTACAGGTTGCCATTTCCTTCTCCAAGGGATCTTCCGAACCCAAGGACTGAACCTGAGTCTCCTACATTAACAGGCGAAGTCTTTACTATTGAGTCACCAGGGAAGTCCAACTACCCTTTGTAGGTCTTTATATAGCCTTCACATTCCCAAAAAGAAAAATATTCATTTTTAATCTAGGGAAGTTCCTATATCTTTTTTTAATTAATTTATTTAATTGGAGAAGTTCCTATATCTCTTGATCATTTTCCTTTCCCTTCTTTTCACCCTTCCACCTCCCTGTCAATTCCTCTTCTTCTCCTTCTGAGGTCCTCCTAATAAGCCACTTCATCTCATACATATCATCTATTGCAAAATGCAGGAGGGAGAACACTAGTTCTTCAGATACAACCAGATTCTGAATTTTAATTTGATTCCTCCAGGGATTCTTGCTACAATTATATATACCACTAAAGAGAGTGAATAACTCTCTAAGTAAAATAAGCTCTTAATTCCTGAGAGTATGTTTGGGTTTCAGAGAGGAAAATCCTACTCTGTAATATACCTCATTATTTTTTTAGTTAATTAGTCCATGTAGAAGGGCTACTGAAAGGAAATGCCATCCTGGTTCTAAATGAAGACCAACTCAACTGCTGAACTGTGAGGATTATTACCAATAACTCAAGCAGCTGTAAACCACAGCAAATAAATCAGTTCATGCTGGAGAATATCTATGGGGAGGGTGACTCACTGCATACATTACTGATGAAGCTGGGCTGTGATTTGAGATAGTTATGAAAATAACTTATAAACTGAAATCAAATATAATATTATGGCTTTCCACAAGAAAAGCCTAACTACCAATTTTCTCCTCCTACTCTTGAAACGTTCTGACTGGATTAGGTTTTAAACTATATGTCTTATTTTAAGGCCCAATTAAATATTTGAACATTTTTCTTGGTATTCAGCTAAAATGAACAAAATATTCATGATAGTATTATAGTTCTGTCATCATAGAAATAAAGCCTTAGGGAAATCACTATGGTTAAATCTAGCAGTGCAAACGATCAGACTACAGGGTGAGTTATTGCTTCTTTAGAAGCAATCTTAACCACCAATGTGGATTATTTTACAAGAGTTGATGTAATCAGGAAGCTCTATATTGACCTTTCATAACAAAAGTAGTTATGAAAGGGGTTTCCCAGGTGGCACTTCCCATCTGCCAATGCAGGAGATTTAAGAGATGTGGGTTCAGTTCCTGGGTGGGGAAGATCCCCTGGAGGAGGAAATGGTAACCCACTCCAGTATTCTTGCCTGGAGAACCCCATGAACAGGAGAGCCTAGAAGGCTATAGTCCACAGAGTCACAAAGATTCGGGCACGACTGAAGTGACTTAGCATATAACACAGTGCAACAAAAGAAGTAGTGAAAATCACTGACACTGGTGCAAGTCCCGAACCATTTCTAGACTCAAGTATCTATTAATACAATCTCGCTCCTTTCATCCCCAAACAACCCAGACCTGGTGAGTGGTATTACTCTGCTTTTACATTCAAGTTTTAGTAATTCATTTCTAAAAGATAACATATAGGCTTCTAAACAGTAAAAGAAAAACAATCATTTTGTTGTATCACTTACCTTTACAAAGGATTAGTATAAATCCACCACTCTTACTAGAAAAATAATTCAAATTTTATTCTTTACTAAAAACAGGTCAATAATGTCTTCCTTGGCAACAAAAGATAGCAAACCACTGTAGAAATAAAAATAATTTTCAAGATCTCTTTTCAGAGATTACTGAATCAAATATTTTGGCTGGTTTTAGTACATGTGTGTGCATACCGAGTCACTTCAGTTGTGTCTGACTCTTTGCAATCCTATGGACTGTAGCCTGCCAGGCTTCTCTGTCCATGGGATTCTCCAAGCAGGAATACTGCAGTGGCAAGAATAGTGAAGTGGGTAGCCACTCCCTTCTTCAGGAGATCCTCCCGACCCAGGGATTGAACCCAGCTCTCCCACATTGCAGGCAGGTTCTTTACCACCTGAGCCGTCAGAGAAGCCCCTTTTAGCGCATAAATAGCATCAGAAAGCTTTCAGTTTCAGATGAACAGTTTTGTATGCCTTGCTGTATAATACAGATTATTTCATCGTCTAATATAGAGATGTGAGCTTCTAAAGTCATGAGGCAGTAGCTCAGTATTTTACATCTTAAAAAAACAGCTTGTTCAAATAGTTTCTTACAATCACTATAAATCAAGTGAAATTTCATTTGAAAGATCTATGTTTCCAAAATACATGAGTTTTTTTGTATGTAGTTATGAATAAGCCTAATAAAATGGATTATTTCACTGTGTTACCTATTTTTCCAGGTCTACTCAGGTCAGAACATTACTAGTTAGGAGGCCCCCTTCCAGAGGCTATATTTTGATTTGGAATCGGGAAACAAAGTTGCTCAGAGAGGTCAGGTCAATTTTGTATGAGAGAAATCATTACTCTACAAAAAGAATCAAACTTAACAAAAGATTTCATACACTAAACTAAAGGGTGAGGAAATAGAAAAATAAGAAAGTAGACAGTGAGGTTGGTGGCTGCAACAATTCAGAGGATAATCAAGTGCTAGCTCAAATCCAGTGATTTGGAATCTCAGCTTGGAATAGACAAATGTGTGCTCCACATTATTTAGCTTAATTCAGAGGTTTCTTTGCCCTTCACCTTCAGTTTTGAAAGGAGAATACTGATTCAGAGTCAGAACATTCCTGAAACCACTAGTGTTTCTGCAGGCAGTGGAGGAAGAGTCTACCCTCTGGAACAAAACAGTTTTTAAGCAGTCCTTACTGCCCTTTTCAGGCCTTTATACATACAGGAAAATACCTTATCAGCCTTCATGTTTCCACAAGGGAAATCCTCATTTTTTTTTAAAGGGAGGCACATGCTTCAAGGTAAGCCAATAATAAACACTACTGAGCTATATGAAAGGATTATTAAATATAAAGCCAAAGGTTTGTAGTTGGTTTGGATGCCCAGCTAGATGCTTTACTGTAGCTATATAGACACGAGTATGGCAAATTGCTGAAATCTGATGAGGACTGTATCACCTTCCACAAGATCATGCTTGTAAGAATTACCAGAATATCCAACAAAACCACTCACTAGAAACTAAGACCTGTTCAAGGCTATTCCCTGGGAATGGGCATCCAGGTAATGAGCTAAGTGATACCTAGTCACCTGCCCTCACTGGACTGAAGCCCTGATTTTTCCACTCTATAAGTTACCAGCTCTGATTGAAGTAGTAGATCGGCACCCTGATAGAGCCTGTTCAACTACTACTACTACTACTTTTCTGTGAGGACCACCTCCCACAACTGATAACGGTGTATGTGGACAGACGTGCCCTCAGAAATGTAAGTGAATGCTTGGAAAAGAAAAAAAAAGAAATTGAAAACCCATGAATATATCTGCATATATCGTATTTCTTCTCTCTTAAATTCTCATAATACAGTAACCTTTGCTTTTCTTAAGCTTAAACTTGACACAACTATTATAAATTTACTAATTCTCCCTCCCTTTCCTTCCTCAAAATAACAGACAGTTGTGACTGGTCAGGCTCATTTTCTAAGCTCCACCATCCCAAGCCTCTGGCACTGTTGATACTTCATACCATGGGGGCTTGTTAAATTTAAGAGCTTTGAGGGCCCTTCAAATACACTTTATAAGTGGTGCCAGAAGTTTCTCAGGCCCCTTTGGGAACTTGGAAAGGGAAGGTTGGGAGGGGACCAATTGGAGTTCTAGACTCCCTGTCCCACTTTGAGACGGTGTTTATTTATTTCATGTATGAGGCTTATAAATCTGTTAGCACAAAAAAGTTCAACTGATTTTCAGAGTTTTTAAAATGGCTGCTCTGATGGAAAGAGGTCCGTACACGGAGTCAGATTTGGTTTGAAGGCCAGAACCAGTCACCTACTGAGGTAGGAGGGAAAACACCTCTCCCTGACAACTGCTGCAGTACCTACCTCACAGTGACGTTGTGATGTCGAAACCACTATGAATACTGGAGGCGCAGGCACTGAGCCTAAGTTCCGCCCTCTGCCACCTTTAGGCCGGAAGTCCGACCTCCACAACCCCAACCCAGCCTACCCTACCCTCCAGCCACCCCCCCCTCCAGCCACCCCCCCAACCCTAGCCGGAAGTGGACCCTATAAACCAAGGCATCTACTCCACAGCCAGGACCTTCACTCACTGGCCAAGGCACCCGTTCTACCAGACAAGACATGGATCCTTCCTGCCTCGAGTCCCACCCCACCCTAGAGTCTGACCCCGAAGGCCTAGACTTCAACTCTGCTGGCCAAGACTGTTTCTCTTCTGGTCACGAGTTCGACTCTCTCTACCAAGAACTGGACCTGGACTCTCTTAATGAAGATGTTCTTTCTCAGTCTATGCCAGACGCCTTGACAGAGACCTCTGCAGACCTTTGTGAATCCCGCTTGACTGCCGAACCAGAGGATCTCACTGAGGCAGAGCAAAAGCAGCTCAAATGTGAGCTCGCTAAACTGGAGGCAGAAATTGTAATGCTACGCCAAGCGCTGGCAGCCAAAGAGAGACGCTGTGTGGAGCTCAAGAAGAAGCTGGCCCTTACGGCCTTCGTGGGGCTGACGCAGAATCTGTCCAAGAGCTGGCACGACGTTCAGGTCTCCAACGCCTACATGAAACAAAAGACGTCAGCTGCCCTGTCCACGATGGGCTCTGCCATCTGCAGGAAGCTTGGAGATATGAAGAAATCAGTCACATTCAGATCCTTTGAAGGTCTTATGGGGACAATCAAGTCCAGAGTCACAGGTGGCAGAGAGCTTGGCCATGACTGTCTTCCTTCTTCAGCGGGGAGTGGGGATGATCCACTCCCAGTTTCTGGGAGTAGGGATGAACCGCTCCCGGTGTCAGGGAGTGGGAATGATCCAGTTCTGGCAAGTAGGGATGACCTACTTCCCTTTCTGGAGCCAGAATGAGCTCCTTGGTTAACTTGCCTGGCCACCTAACCAGTGCAAGAACTCCCTTCCATGATCCCAACTGCAACTCTGCCCATCAAAAACAAGTAACCAAACCACAATGGTAAAGTGAATTTAGGAAATGGAGAGAGTCCGGTTTTGAGAAAAGCAATCCCCGTTTGTACATAGATATTTGCTACTGTTGAGATAAAAATATCCAATGTTTTGTAACCAGTTATTTTACACTGAAGTTTGTAGATGAAATGTATCACTATACTAGCCTTCCTGGGGTTGGATTTAAATGGACAGGAGTTTGGTTCCAGAGGGGTTTTAGGCCAAAGCCAAAACTTCTTTTTTGGAAAAACTAGTGTACAAAAAGGGCAAAATAGGTTTCTGTTTAGATCCAGGAACAAAGTACGAAAGAACTACAAGTTTCCTTCCTTCTTTCCCTAATATTAGAAAGAACCTTGAAAGCTCTGCCTGGCCTATGATTTTTATTTTTTAAAGGTGATAAAGAAAACTGTTGTTTTTCTCTGAGGCCCTCAGAAAGGGGGAAAATATTAATAGACTAATTGGTACAGGATACTATGACTTTTATAAAATGATTTTTTTTAAACTGCTAATTAAGCAAAGTAGCTTCAATTTAGGGATTGTCAACTACTTTGGACTCAAGCTGAAATTGCAACTTTATTCTGCTTTGTGCTTTGTTTATAATCTTTTTATATATGAAAATGAGGGCCTTATAATTTAATCCTTGTGGCCATGTGTGTCTGCCACAGCAGCATGCTACCTATAAAAAAAGAATATTGTTTCTTTGTTCTGCAGCAATTCCTAGTTATCATTTTCAGTTGAGAGACTGAAGGGAAAAGAGCATTGCCAAATTCAAGAAAGGTAAACCCCTGTCTTAAGTGACATTTAAGACAGACTCTTGCCCCTGAAATTCTGGCCATTATACCTTTGAATGGACCTAACCGATTGTACATCACTGGTCACTTTGACCCCAAGTTTGTACTTGTTTATAAGCACTTGTTTGTACTAATCCGAAATGAGAAGGAGACAAAACCCAGCCCTCGGGATATCAAGATAACAGGACCCTGTAGGACATGGTTTGAGTTTATTCGAACTTTCTCATATCTGATTTTCATAGGAGCTACTTCTTTTTTTTCCTTTCTATTTTCAACTGTCAGGATCTGGCAGCTTCTTTCATTCCTCCAGTAACACTGCCTGGATTAAAAGCTTGAGTTTTATATTGGCTTTTAGCAGGGGTCTAGAGTCTTTATTTTCTTGGATATATATATTGATAACATCTCATTGCCTAAAGGTAGTCCCTACAACGTAATAAAGTGATCCTGTTTTGTTGATTTTTGACTGCTTCCCCTATATTCCTTTGGTTTGACTATAAGCAAAACCATCTACCACTATAAATGCAAAAGCATTTGGTAAACTATAAAGTCACTGATATAAAGCCCACATATTCCTGAAAACAAAGTTTTGCTTGGATTAAAACAAGATGTTCAACTTGTCTTACAAGTTGTGTTTTAATTTGTTTTAGTTTTTTAAATTTGGGGCTTATTTATTTATTTTTGGCCGTGCTCAGTCTTTGTTGCTATCTGCAGGCTTTCTCTAGTTGAAGTGAGTAGGGGATACTCTGTTGTTGTGCATGGGCTTCTCATCACGATGGCTTCTCTTTTTGTGGATCATGAGCTCTAGAGCACCTGGGCTTCAGTAGTTGCAACTCACGGGCTCCAGAGTGTAGGCTAAGTAGTTGTGGTACATTGCCCTGCAGCATGTGGAATCTTCCTGGACCAGGGATTGAACCTGTGTCCCCTTCATTGACAGGCAAATTCTTTACCACCAGACCACTGGGGAAGTGCAATTTGTTGTAGTTTTCTAAGTTGAAGAACTAGAGAGAAACTTGCAGAATTCATGAAGCCAAAGTAGCCCAACAGGCAAAGTCTTTGATCCCATATTACAGAAAGCCTTGTGTTAGAGAAAATCTCCAGCTAACATGATGGGCCAAACCCAGGATATGTTCTATTTTATTTAGTAATTTATACAAATGCTATAATAGTTTCCCCCAATAAATCCTCAACTCCTGAAAGCAGTGAAGAACAAAACTATTTTTGTTTATCATTGTATTCCCATGCCAGGCTTAGGGTAGATGTTCAATAAATACTTGTTGCATAAATGAAGGAATCAATATCACATACTTCAGACATCAAATCTTGAATCCAAGAGATTATCAACAACATGAACTCGTTGACAAGTTCCTCCTGCTTTTAAAGCATTTCACTTCCCTATCCAGAGATAATTTGAGATCCTACTATGTGTCAGGCACTGTGCCAAGCTCTGAAGGCACAGAAATTTATTAGTCATGGCCCCTGCTCTCTAGAAACATATTCAGATCATTGCAACTCATTGCAGTAGATGCTAAAATAGAAGATACCTATAAAGAAAGAATGTTCAACTCTGCCTTGGTAGATCAGAAAAGAATTCAGAGTCAAAGTCTTAGAGGACTAGTAGGAATTTATAAGGTATAAAAGAGTAGAACATTCCAGACAATATCCAGAGGAACTAAGTCATGAAGGAATGTAATAGAATAGTATGTTCCAGGAAATACCAATAGGTCGTTGTGGCTAGAGAGAGGGGGGAAGTTGTGAGAGATGAGGATGGAGAAATAAGCAAAGGGCAAGATCATAAATAATCTTATATACTATCTGACATTAGTATTTAATTCTGTAGGAAATGAGTTGAAGGTGCTTAAGTCAAATTCATGTTTTAGATGTATCACTCTGGTCACCATAGAAATAGATTAAGTATTTAAGTGATATAATCTCTAAAACTTAGGAAGAAACTGCATAGGAGAGAGGGACAGATAGATTCGCAAGTTGATAAAGATGTAGAATTGAAAAGACTTGATACTGATAATGCTGGAGCTGAACATTCATTTTGCTTTGACTCTTTTATTGAATTCCAGCATACCTGCATCAACAGCCACAGACACCAAACAAAATGCCTCCATGAGCATGTGGACTCTGCATCAAAAGTTTCCTCCGGATTTTCTTTCTTCCACTTGCCTCTACCCTTCCCATACATTGCTGACCTTCATTTTCTAGCCTGTTAACCTTTATAATTGGATCACTTCTGTTCATCTAGCCACATCTGGATTTTGTAGCCCAGCATCAGTCTATTTCAGTTTAGGCAACTTCAGGATGCAGTTTGCAATAATGCTCAGAATATGTGAACCCTCAAAGATGCCCCATCTGACTCAATTTCTGAGATCCTTCGGTTGGGAGTGATATTGGAACAAAATTCCCTGAGTTTCTTGGTTTTCTTGGTCTTCCACTGCTCATATGAGTGAAGAGCTGGAATGGAAGATAGAGACAAGGTTGAAAGTTCTAACTCCCACAGATGGCACTCTCCATGCAGTTAGCAAGGATGGGAGTATAGTACCAAACCCTTGTTCATTAGCATCATACATACACCAGCATATTGCAAGCATCACTCCCAGAGAAATTCACTTGCACTTACAGAATCTACTTTATTCTTATCTTCATATTTGAGAGAAAATATATCACATACCTACTCATGAATTGCATGAACTGCAGAAGAGTCAGCAGTAATCTAGAACTGTGTAGGTCTTCTGACAATGCTAGCCAATGTGCTTGATGGTCCTCCCCATTAAGGGGACAATGATGCCATTTGTTGATTCTGCTAAGGAATGAGATCAGTTGCCTCTGGGCCATGGAATTTCAGTTCTTATCCATGAAGTCCAACATAAGAAAAATGATGAGTGCCGCACTATCAAAATTACTGGGGCTGACCATGTCCCACTCCTTCTGACCAGATATATTGCTGGGAGGCTCAATGATGCCATGCCTTCCAGTGCCTAGAGCCTGATTCACAAAAGGCAAGTGAAAAGTGGAAGAATGCCCTCAAAATGATGCACCTTGGCCAGCTACTGTGACACATTATCATGGCACTTGGTCATCTTTCAGAAATTACTAAGCAGATCCCTAGAACAGTCAAAAATATCTGGAAATTCCTGAGAATTCACCAGGTAATTTAAAAGTTCCTTCCCTGTTTAACTATACAACAACCCAAATAAATGATCACCTCAAGAAAAGGAGTGGGTTCTTCTGGAAGTTGAAGGTTTCCATCACCTCTACCCCAATCCTGGCTACCTTACCTCAGGCCCATGGCACTAAAACTTTCAGCTAATTGGATAAAAAATGCTTATCTAAGTTAGAGGAACAATTCATAGACTTAGCTGAGCCAAACTTTCATTCTAGAACATTAGAACTAAGAAATTAAAAGATTCAATTACATTGAAAATGGTCTATACAGTCATATAGATTTTTCATATTTAACTTCATAGTATGGCTTTAAATATCCTAGTATTGACCTAGAAACTTGTATTGTAACCCAGGCCACCCACACTTCTGACCAATTGGCTACAAACCTTCAGGGATTTCTTAGTACTCCTTGAAATACCATAATTAATTGGAATGACTCACAGAACTCAGGAAAGCCCTGTACTTGTGATTAAAGTTTTACTATAAAGGGTATAAATTGGGATTGACGAAGTGAAGAAGCACCAGAATGAGTTCTTAGAGAAAACCTGATGCTTCCATGTCTTCAGGATGCATCATCCTGACAGCACATAAATATACGATTACCAATCTGGCAGGCTCAGTTGTACAGTTTCAGGTGACCAGAGTTTTTATTGGGGTTTCATTACATGGGTATGATTGATTGAATTATTGGCCACATGATAGAACTCAATCTTCAGTCCTCTTCTCTCTGCAGAGATTGGGAGGACAGGCTGATATAATGTGACTCAACTCTCCAAACCTTAATCACATGGTTGGGTCTTTCCAGCACTGCTAGCCCCCATCTTGAAACTACTGAGGGACCTATCATGAATAACGACAACGGTCCTTTCACTTGGGAAATTCCAAGGATTTAAAGGCTCCTTACAAGGAATCAGAGACAAAGACCAGCCAATATTTTTTATTATACAGAAAAACAAGCAATAGAAAGCTGCTCTACAAAATGGTCCCTCAATCTCCACAAACACAAGCAAAAGTCATTGTACCTCTGTGTTAGTCTGTAAACACTTCTTAGAAATAATTTAGCTGGTCAATGTTTCTTACTGCCACAAAAATCTCATGTAATTCACAGCATTGCTTCACCACCCAACATATACCATTCCATAACTCTTATAGCTTCCAGACTATTATTTACCCCAAATTCCTGATTATTAGAAACACCCCAATGATCAGCACCTAGAAAAGACACAGACTTACAGTGGACATGTATAAAATACCTTCAAAGGCACCAGTGACCATTGGATTGAGGCTATATAGAGATGAGACATCTACTCCATTCATTCCTGCATAAAATTTAAATATGTCTTCCTTAGCATATTTATCTATCTTTATCTATCCTATGGAAGAAGATAGCTAATTATTCCCATCTCTGCATATTCATCCTGCCTTCCATCAATCCTTGCTGAGCCGAGTCAATCTAAATCTTTACCTACTCTTAAATATTATCTCTTAGTCCTGAAAACTTGGACTGAGAAGCCAGGGCACATAGAAATATTAGACACCTGTTGATTGGTACCTTGGCTCCCTCTTCTGCGGTACTTAATACCATGAGGATTTTATGGAGCCAGAAAAAAATTGTAATGGAAATCAGTCTCCCAATGCAAAATTATCCTAGACCCTGGCCAGGGCCTTTCGTGAGGCTTTCCTGATAGGGTTGGGTGGGGAGTCTAGGGGAGTGGGATGAAGCTTTGCAGCAGCCATCCTGAACACCATCTCATTTGTTTCTAGCATGCTGTCATACTGAACTCTCCTCCTTCCTCTGTGCTCTTCCCCACCTCTGTCTGACTCCCAACTTTTGACTCTATACCCCCAACTTTAAGCCTACCTTTGGCTATATGGATTTGTTATTCAAATCAAGTGTTCTCATCAAATGGCCCTTATCTTTTCCCAGTGGACTTAGTTTACCTTTCAGTCTGTGACTTTGTGTTGCTGCCTATGAAAGCCTGATAAGCCCACCTGAACCTTATAGGAGAGGAGCTAGGCACACATTTGGAGGAATGAGATTGGCTAGTTTGTAATGTATATAGTTTCCAGGAAGGCAAACATTTATATACTGTTTACTATGGACCATAAATTTTCCCAATTTCATTTCATTTTATTAATTTAGTCCTCACAATACCTCTGCGAGGTAGATTATTATTCCAATTTTACTGATTAGGAAACCAAAATGCAAAGAAGTAAAGCAACTTTCCAAAAAATATACAGCCAGTAAATGGCAGAGCCACATGCATGCCAGGAAGAGGAGTCTCCTCAGAAACCAACCCTAACAACACCCTGCTGTTAGACTTTCAGCCTCCAGACCTGTGAGAAAACAAATGTCCTCAATTTGAGCCACCCAGTCTGTGGTATCCTTTTATTATAGCCCTACCAGACTGATCTCCTTCAAATTTTTACTCAAAAACAACCCCTTTGGCCACCCTATGTACAGTTTGAACCACTGTATCCTTGTTCCTAGGTTTAGCATCATATGTCACACTACATTTTGGCAATCTGTTTATTGTCTGCCTCTTCCACTAGAACGTGAACTTCATAAGGGCAAGATTTGTGTCAGTATTGTCCACTAATATATTCCCTGTGTGTAATGAAGTGTCTGGCATAAATTAAGTGTTCAAATGAATGACAGGAGGAAAGAGAGTCCAGGAGCTGACTGGCTCCATTCTCCTCATATCACCAAACTCCACAGGACAGAAAGGAGGCAGGGCTGGGACAATAAATGAAACCTTGTCTGTATGTAGAATGGTTTCAGCATGATGACAAATACCAACTTCTACAAACAGAGGAGCTAGAGTCAGAAAAGCAAACCAAAGAGACATCTAAAATTGCTAAAAACTTAAGGGCATCTAGGCAACCAATGACTAACTCTACCCTATACCTGCTTGTTAAGGCTTGTGACTTTTACTTCTGCTTATTTTACCTACTCAGATATCTGTCTTCAGAATGCTTCTGCCTCCAGAAGCCTTCTCACTCTTACTTCAGCACTCTCGTCCTTAGCTAAGGCAAGATTGGTGGTGATTTGAGGAATGATATGCAAGTTTACCCAGGGTCTTCAAAAATTTCCTTCCCTTAAAAGCTCGAGAGTCCTAGAAAAACAAATGCTTATAGTGTTTGCTCAGGTAGCAGCCAGGAGTCTCTCCAGGCTCCACCAGGAATCTCTTGCTTCTGCCTAACTTTGCTACTGTCTATAGCTCATTCCTGGCCACTTGATTTTCACCTCCAGGATGGCATCTTAGTTTTGGTTTCATCCCTGGATGCTTCTCTTGAATTACCTTAAGCACTTTACCCAGAAGTCTCTTGGCAGATGAACCCAGCATCCTGGAATTCTGCTCCTGAAGAAGTGGATTTAAAGCAAAGCAATAAAGAGGAGGAGCTTCCCAGGTGGTACTAGTGGTGAAGAACCCACCTGCCAACGCAGGAGACACAAGAGACGTGGGTTCAATCCCAGGGTCACAAAGATCCCCTGGAGTAGGAAATGACAACCCACTCCAGTATCCTTGCCTGGAAAATTCCATGGACAGAGGAATCTGGCAGGCTATAGTCCATTGGGCCATAAAGAGTCAGACATGACTGAGAGCCTTAGCACCAACAAAGAGAAAATCTGTAACATCCCCATCTCTCAGCCACCTCCCATCTACTCACAGCTTCTCCTCAACACTAGGGGGTGCTAGTCACACTGTCATTTTACCCTGTTAAACTTCCAACCATCGGTTACATTTCTTGATGATATGTTTATCACTAAATACTAAATCCATGGCCCCTCTTGAAATATGGATAAATCTTGCACCTGTTCCTTATATGATAGAAGAGGACTTACCATTAACTAGGGTTTTGACCTTAACCTATAGAACCTACTTGAAATACTGAGAATAAGGTCAGCGGGGAGTTTCTTTGCTAACTCCATAGAGTATCTGATACTGTGTGCTCTGTGTATTCATTTCAGGACTACGCAAGCAGAGGGGACTCCTTGTTCTGATGCAAAATGAGAAGAGAGAAATCCTTCTTTGAAGAAAGAGGTTGTTTGTGGCAGTGGAGGGATAAGGAACAGGATCAATTATTGGGGTTGTTGGATCAAAAGCAAGGAAAAGAGGAGGGGCACGCAGGCTGAGGACTGGGGGTGGATGGAGTGCAGGCACAGTGGGATCTGAGGGCCACCTGTGCCTAGGAGCCTTGGACATGTATTGCCAGTTGGCCGGGGTGCTGTGGGCCAGGAGTATCACGCGCTATTTTGAGCTGGTGACAGTTATGGGAAGGAGTGGGGAGAAGCAACCTAAACGTTCATTGTCAGAGGAAGGGATAGAAAAGATGTAGTACATATATCAATGTAATACTACTCAGCCATTAAAAAGAATGAAATAATTTCATTTGCAGCAACATGGATGAATCTAGGGATTATCATACTAAGTTAGACAGAGAAAGTCAAATACCATATAATATTGCTTACATGTAGAATCTAAAAAAAAAAAAAACACTTCCCAGATGGCACTAGTGGTAAAGAACCCGCAAATCCCCTGGAGAGGGCATGGCAACCCACTCTAGTATTCTTGCCTGAAGAATCCCATGGATAGAGGAGCCTGGCAGGCTATAGACCATAGCGTTGCAAAGAGTCGGACATGACTGAAGTGACTTAGCATGCACACACATACACAGAATCTAAAAAAATGATACAAATGAACTTATTTACAAAACATAGACTCACACACTTAGAAAACAAACTCATGGTTACAGAAGGGGAAAGAAAGGGGAGGGGGATAAATTAGGAGTCTGAGACTGACATATACACACTACTCTATTTAAAATAGATAACCAGCAATGACATATTGTACAGCATAGGGAACTCTGCTAAATATTCTGTAATAACGTAAATGGGAAAATAATTTGAGAAAGAACAGACACATATGTATGTATAACTGAATCACTTTGCTGTACACTTGGAACTAACACAGCATTGTTAATAAACTATAGTTCAGTATAAAATAAAAATGTTTTTTAAAAGAAAGTAAAAGAAAGGAAGTACATCAGGAGCTACTCCAAAGCTAAGCAAGGGAGAATTCTCACAGCTTATCATTCTCTGGTCCCCAGACTCCCAAGAGCCTCCAGCTCCACACCTCATTACCCTGCTTTCAATCATCTCCTAGGGAAATTCTTTGCCCTAGGCAACAGAGGCTCAGAAATGGAGGATGGGAAGGACAGAAGAGGCTCCATTCCTGGCATCCATAGTTAGATCCCTGAACATATTTCCCTGTAAAAATACTGCTCATTGAATGGCCATATCATATAGTTCTGTTGGAACTTTACTTCTAAGTATTATGGGTTAAATATAACTAACCACCATGTATAATATGGTTTCTATGGAGAATGCGTTTTGAGTTCCACATAACTCACTTCTACAAACAAACCACTGGAATTCTGGCACTCCAACAGGAGGACTGCCTGTGCAACTCTCAAATGAGAGAGGAAGATAAATTAATGTGTTTTGGGACTGTTGACTTCATCGGACAAGGAAAGACTTTGTGTCCTTTTTGCTTGAGAGCTTTCTTATATTGCCTCCTGATCATTCTAGAGATAAATATAAGAGAACAAGTGAAATATAAGAGAATGAGTAAAAAATCAGAAGGAAATCTAATTTTAGCTTCTTTGGGTATTTTGATAATGAAAACTACTAAAGCATACCAAATAAAAGTGAGATCAGTAAATTAAGTTTATCTAAATTCAGATTATTAAACTGTACTTTAACCACTTTAGTATAATTGTATGTGTGCATGCACATACACACAGATTAGGGAGAAGTGGAGAAAATGATTCATGCAGTTCTTCTTAGTGAAACTGAAAGTTTAGTTAACCCTGAAAAGATGCCATTATTAAGTGAGCTATAGCTCATTGTTTATGTGCAAGTTAGCCACCAGACCACATGTATCCTTTCTGGGGGCCCTTAGCAAAACAAGACATTTAACTTCTAGTACATGGAAATATTTTTACATTTGCAAGCGTTTTTTCTGGTAAAAGAAACCCCATGCAAGAGATGAAACAGGCTTTTAAAAATGATTCTTCAGTAATTAACATTTTTACATAAAAGAAATGTCCTGCAAATATTTAAAGAGCATTCATAAGTGTCAGGACAGAGATGAAAAAAAAAAAAAAAAAGTCCAGTAAACCTTGATATCATGCATTTGAGCACTTCCTATGTGCTAAGGGCTTTACTTCTGTTATGTTCTTTAATCCTCACTAAAGGAAGAAATTAACTCTCACATTTCATCAATGAGAAACTTAAGTCAGAGAGACTAAAGAACTTGCCCAAGTCTTCAAAGTCTGCAAATAACAGAGTGAACACTTGAATCCAGGTGCAGATAACTCACGGCCAGGCTCTCAGCTACTCTGCTGCTTCACAAATGGCAGAAGTCCAAGTGCCACTATTAAACATTAGCCATTATTACCAAGAATTGCCCCACGGGGATCTTTATAGTTCAAGTATCATATGCAAAACACTCCCATAGGGTTTCTCTTTAGAAAAGAGTACACTTGCCAGAGGAAGGTGTTTCTGAATATCATTATCAGTAAAAAATCCTTAAACTTAATCTATACTTTTTGGGCAATAAACAATCTAAACAAGTACCATTTTTAGAAATAAACCATGAATAATGCAATCTGCATAAAACTAAGCGTAATGTCTTGGAGGGATATAGATGCCCTGCTTGGGGGAGCTGGCAAACAGAGGTGGACAGGCAAACACAGGGGCTCAAGTGTGTTTACATGTATGTGCACCTTGAGGCATGGTTCTGTTATCATCCAAGAGAAAAAGGGAGTCATGGTCTGTTCTATCTCTAGCCTTATACAGAGCTTGTTAATATTGGGAGGTTCAAGTCTAGTAACCTGAACTAGTTCATTGCATAACCCACTCCTGAGGCTCTGGTTAAACTGTGGTGGAAGTTTGGATCCTTTCCCCGAAGAGAGCCCATAAAGCTTAAGAGATGTCAATTCTTTCTCCTGGCAGCTAATCAATGTCTATCAGTTCTTGTGGGTAGACCTGCATTGCTTCCTCTTCCCTCCTGGGGAATGACTGCTGGGCTTCTAAAGCTATCACCCTCCACATCTCCTAAAATGTAGTATGTCAGAATTGCAATCAGTGTGCACCCAACAGTACTACCGACCCCAGCTCCCCACCAATTCCCAACCAAAGCTCCGGATATTCATGAATCATTATGACTACTTAATCCCAGCAAGTTCTACTGAATTGCCTCTAAATTTCTCTGGATGTGTGAATAGGGAAAGGCTTAGCTGCTCAGAAAAGTTGTTAGACTCAGTACCCATGAAAGCAGGGTCTGAATCTGCATCTCAATCTCCACTGACTGGGTGGACCCAGCAGAAATCTGTCCTCAGGATTTTGAATTGTCCTTCTGTAGTCATAGTCCCCATGCCTAGGGACAGAGGAGCCTGGTGGGCTACAGTCCATAGGATCACAAAAGAGCTGGATATGACTTAGTGACTAAACAACAAGGGAGTAAAGAAAAGCAGAGACATTGCCTTCTTGCCAGGGCAAACAAACAGGTGCTCTGAATCCAGTGGTTCATAACAAAATGCTCGATTTCTCCTTGCTTGGCAGCAGAAGTTGATCTAGCTACGATAGAAGTTAGATTCCAAGTGATCAGAACTGGAACAGTGTTTGCCATGTAATGTCAGGAGGTCAATTGAGCCAGTTAAGTCACAATTCAGTAGGGAAATCTTACATTTGAAAGCTGGCAAGACAAATAGCTAATATATAACCCAAAGGCCAGAAATTAGTATTTCAAAACAGACTTGAGAATCAGACAAACTGTAGTTCAGTTTGTTACAAAGGAAGGTAGAGAGCAAAGAAATGTGTCTAAGGGCACTCTTGTAAAGAACCTTAGAGTGTTCGTAAGTGAAAAAGAAAGTGAAAGTGAAGTCGCTCAGTCACGTCCAACTCTTTGCGACCCCATGGACTGTAGCCCACCAGGCTCCTCTGTCCATGGGATTCTCCAGGCAAGAATGCTGGAGTGGGTTGCCATTTCCTTCTCCAGGAGATCTTCCCAACCCAGGGATTGAACCCGGGTCTCCCTCATTGTAGGCAGACGCTTTACCATCTGAGCCAAAGGATATACAGGCAGGTTTGTCAGGTTTACAGCAAAGTGTGCATACTTCTTGCTCCTGCCCAGCCTTCACATGAGTTGGAACAGTTTCAGGCCCAGGGGTATGCATCAGTGAGTTACGCTATAGAAAAGCTCCTTCCTCAGAGCTGTGATATTACCTTGGCTCCATCTGAATATTTTTGTCTACTTTTACCTATATTTGATCACAGACCAGCTGAAATCTCAAGTCCCCTCTTTCAGATATTCTGTCTAAAAGCTTTGCAGATAAGTCTCAAGGTCCCAATCAACTCTCACTTAAAGCTTTGCAGGCCTAATTGCAGGTTGACTGGCAAACAAGATATGATAAAACAAAAATCTGAAAGCCTTTTCATGGTCTTCAAAGCTTAGATCATCAGTCTCAACTTATTATAGCTTCCCGTGCTTTCCTCCTTCTAGCTTCACCAATCTTTTCGTTCCCTGATCATTCCAAGCTCCCCTTCCACTCCTAGACCCAGGCCCTGCCTCAAGTCCTGTACTTTATAGGGTTCCATCTACCTTTCCTTCATTCATGTCCTTCCCTGTAGGGTGAGGTCAAAAGACAAGGGACATGCCACTGAGACCCAGTACTCCCACCCTTTTAGATCACACTTGGGATTCCTAGGACCACAGAAGGCTCTGACCAAACAGCCTCGAACCTGCCCCTAGAACCTGCAAGGAGGTTTTCCCTACCTTCATCCTGAGAGAACCACCACCCCCCCACCTCTAGATTCTCTGTTATGTAGCATATCGTGGAATATAGTGACACAATGTAGTTATTGAACAAAGAAATCAAATTATTCAACATATTTGGTTAGAAATATGAAGTGTTAAATTAAAAGCAGTGCCTTCAGCTGTGCCCTGCCTGAACGTCAACTCACTAAAATTTCATTAAACCAGAGTCAGGGAAACTCAGAGCTCAAGTTACTCCCAAGACAACTTTAGTTCTTGTCTCTTTTGATGAAAATCCAGGAACTTGCTCCTAGTCTAAGCTCCTAGAACTTAGTCCTAGTTCAATATATGCAGTGCTTCAAGGTTTGAGGATTAAACTCAGCATTTCACAAGTCCATTGCCAAATTAATGCTACAACACAAACTTTATCATTGACAGTAAAGATTGTCTTTTAAAAATATTTTCCAAGTCAGAATGTCAATCATATTCAGACTGTGGTGCAGAGATTAGAATATTTAGCACTTGCAATCTTAAAATAATTGCTCATGGACACTGGCTTGCTGATACAAACTAAATGACAAATGTAAATTAAAATGACCAGATGCTATATGGCTATTCAGATGCTATATGGCTATTCAGAGAAGTGCAGCTGTCTTTCAAAACTTACCTCTGCTTATCTACATATTTATGTTTCTCTTTCTAATTAATCAACTACTTGGAGTGTGTGGAGGTCCATTTTCTTAACTCAGATTTATTTGAAAACAACATGAAGCAAAACTTCCCGCTAATTCTTCATTGAGGATTCAGTCCCAGGGAGGCAAGAAGGAAGGGAAAAAGCAAATACGGCAAAGAAGAAAAAGGTAAATAGACACTTTCTTGTATTTACTGAGCTCACTAGACCTTTAAAAGAGACTTCACAAGTTGTTTGGTAATGTAGGATATCTCCAGAAAGGCATTTTTGGAATTACTGCATTTTGGAATCTTTGAAGGGCAAGAAATTCATCTTTCAGCTTTTTTTCCGTGTCCGGTTTCCCATATGGCATTAACTCCGTGCTGTTCCTGCCATGTAAAGACAAAGAGATTTTGATACTTCCTACTGTGGACTGGAAGAAAAGCTTTTATTAACCGATACTTGCATGGCAAATGCCAGAGGATAAATTGATATGATTTTGTAAAGATAACCATATCCTTCCCACTAGCCATTACTGGGACTGTCACCAGACTGGATGAATGGGGACTCACCATCATCCAGAACCATGATCCATATGGTTTTGAGAGAACATAGAAGTGAACACTTAAAGGGAATATGATGGGTACCACCATCCCCACATCCTTCCAGTCCAATAGTAGCACTAATTACTGCAATCTTTCCTCAGGTGAGACATTGTTTCTAATTTACATTCTTGAATGGGAGGGTGGGAATGGTCAGTTTCTGGAACTTCCACTTGGCTGTTCTAAAAATAATGGCCCTTAATCTACATAGTGGAAGGAACATATATAAGAGTTGTGATATCTATTCCAGTTGACACCTACTCCATTTATATATTCAAGGACTAGGAAAGTAACTACAGACTACAGGGCAAGTCTGCTGACTCATTGTCCTACTGTGAATTGGACTTGGGCTAATACCCAGCTTATCATCTGGCTACTGTAACTTCTGCTCTAACTAGAAGACCAGGATAGCATTTTGGTTCTCCTAATATTGGTGTCGGGCTTCCCTAGTGGCTCAGATGGTAAGAATCCACCTGCAAATGTGAGAGACCTGGGTTCGATCCCTGGGTTGGGAAGATCCCCTGGAGGAGGACATGGCAACCCATTCCAGTATTCTTGCCTGGAGAATCCCGATGGACAGAGGAGCCTGGAGGGCTACAGTACATGGGATTGCAAAGAGTCAGACACAACTGAATGACTAAGCACAGCACAGCACAATATCAGTGTCAGTGCCAGCTCAAACCTCATATCTAACAGATTTGAAAAGCCTGAGTAGTTGCCCTTTCCTCTGGAACAGTTACTCTCGTAAATGACCGAAGGTCCCCTTAGGGAAGAATCAGAAAAGACATTTATCATATATATCTATCGTAGCACTGACAGACTCTTCCTCATGGGGACAGGTCTCCCTATCAGTAAATGAACTCTAGGTCTATAATCCCATTTAGTTCTAGAAACTGGATGATTTTTTCACTATAGCACTGATGTCAGCTTTCCAGCTCTCAGTTTTCTATTACATAAATCAAACAATGCCCAGGTCAGTTCTCCATCTATTTTACCCCTAAAATCACCATAAATCCATGTAGGACTAGTCACTCCGATTTCTACTCTGACTTTGATGCCCATTGCTGTAATTGTGTCCATTGTGACTCTGAGAATTAAGTCCTGCCACTGGTCTCTGTCATTCTGAAACCCTACCAGTCTCATTAATATCAGGCAGCCTAATTTCTACGCCACATATACAGTCGTGGCCAGCAGAGAACAGGCACCACCAAGCTTCCTAAAGAAACTGGAGTACCTAGCACTAGTATATTTCTTACTGCTGTAGAGATGGGAGTGAGCTCTGGACCCTTCCAGGGTATATAATCAGTGATAAACTCTCCGGTTGTACATAGTAAATCCATTCTAACATTCCTTATCTGGAGCTGCCAATGAGGTGTAGTAGAGGCAGTCTTTGAGGAGAACAAGTATTATCTTGTTAGGCACATTTACGTAAGATCACTGCACAGCCACTAGGAAAGGAAAGAGGAGGCTGCTTTCCTTTAGCAAAGAAAACAGGTAGATTCCACTGGCCCAGAAACATTCCAGGAAATTTTTTTAGTTCTTTCTTAGGTATAAGCACTCAAATATCTTCATTACAGACAGGTCTTCCTGCCCTCTTTCCCGCCTGGGTCCTGAGATTTTCATATAGCATATTAATGGATGCTACAAATTTAATTTCCTTTACCTCTCTACTGTCTTTATAATTATAATCTGTATCTGATTTTCAACTCATTCTACTCTGAGACCAGACTGCTATTGACACCTTTGGTTTTCAGAGGATCATTTAAGTTAGCAAGGAGCTGCCCTGAGTCTACCATTTTCTTTTAATAAGACTTGCATTGCCACCAAAAGCAGCCACCCCACATAACAAATCTCATAATTACCATTTACCACATTATAATCTCACAGTGTCTTGCCTTCTGCCTTGCATCTCCTTCCAACCAATCAGGGGTGAAATTTCATTAATTGTGACCTCGCTGCCAGGGGTTATTACCCCCACTACCACTGAGCAGTGGGGTCTCTATTGCCTTTAGTCAAGTAGGCAATTCAACTCTAAAATTCCATCCTGAGAATTTGCTTTTGGGGACTAATCTTGGAATCTGTTGGGGCATCCCAGGTGGCACTAGTGGTAAAGAACCCACCTGCCAACACAGGGTGACATAAGAGACACAGATTTGATCCCCAGGTTGGGAAGATCCCTTGGAGAAGGGCACAGCAACTACTCCAGTATTCTTGCCTAGAGAATCCCATGAACAGAGAAGCCTGGCAGACTGTGGTCCATAGAGTCACAAAGAGTCAGACTTGACTGAAGCAACTTGGCATGCACACCCACACGCACTGGAATCTGTTTTCTTAGCCTCAGTTCCAACTGAGTCTACGCTTTTGTGCCATTGTTTTATTGGGAGTGCAATTCTACAGAAAAAAGAGGAAAAAAGAGAAGTCAGCCAGGGAAGGAGAGGAGGTAAATAGAAAGTAGAGCATTAATAAGTTGACCATAGCTCCATAATGCATACAATGAATTGTCCAGTCATCATGGGACCTCTCTAGAAAAGCCATAAAAGCTACAGTGTCTTGAAATCACCTGTTAGGGAAAAGAAAGGTGGGCAATTTATCTACTGATTGCTTTGTGTTTCCTACTGTCTTCAGGCAAGTTTGCCTCATATAGCATGAATGCCCCTTCCTCCACATTCCCTCTGAACATCTACTGGTTCCAGATTGATCAAACAGGTCATAGAGTTACTGTGATAAGCAGTGAAGAACCTTGGAACATGATGGATCTATGAAGACAGATATATAATCTAGGTCTTGCATAGCCATAGCACAAGTACGGAGAAATGTCATCTCACAACTTTGAGCCACTCAAAGTTATTGTTAAAACTCTCAAAGAGAAACAAAGTTGGATATGCGTTAAAGCAGTAAAAACAGATTTATTCGGTACCTACTGCTATAGTTAAGAGAGTCCAATGTAAACCAAGCTCAACTTTGATCCATGTAGAGGTGACTGGGCATTTTAAAGGGAGAAAGATGAAGTGGAGAGAGGGAGAAAGTAAGTAGAAGCTCAACAGAGTCAGGCAAGAAGAAAATTGTATTTAAAAAATGGGTAGCGAGGTTGGTCTATAAGATCACAAAAAGTCAGACACTACGGAAGCAACTTAGCACACACAAACACGTGTACATTTAGTCCCACACTTCTCTAAGAAGCCTGGAGGCTTTAATAGTTCCTGCCTGACTTACAGATGGAAACCTCAGCCACCTTAAAATAAGACCCCTACTTTTGCCTTCTAGAGCCACATGTAGTCTCTTCAGTTTTCAACTCTGTCCAGACCTCTAGGTATTCTCTTCTGACATCCATTGACTCCAGCAGGCCAGCCCTGACTCACCAAGCTAGCTCAGTGTCCCAGAGCCCTAGTTGGGAAAAAAAAAGTTCAGAAATCCCAGTAAGAAAATTATCTTCCTTTGCAATTGAGTACCATCTCCCCAATCCTGAATAAAAGTACTATCTCCTCAACCCTGAAAAAACAGCAAGAAAAACTGTAAAACATCTCCTCAACTCCTGACTCTTCTCTGAAAGACACTGCAATTAAGATTAATTAAGCTTCTAAACCTCCAAAGGTGTAAAATAACTCTGGTTTCTTATTGTTCAAAGAGAAATTGGCATTTTGTTGCTGTTGTTGCTGCTGCTGTTTGGGGGGATATCAGGCATTACTGCCTATCTATTATAAATTCATGTTTTAGTCTCACTGACTTCATTTAACTGGCTGCTGGTTTATTTAAAGTCAGTTTAACGGCAAAGCAACTTATGTAAAAACTGAGAGGCTGCCCCTCTGAAATTGTTTAATACAGATATAGAGCCAGCAATCAGACTTATCTCTGAATCCTAATTCAACTCTGTGAAAAACCTACCTATTGTGGCAACTCCCTATTGCAAAGATGCATTTGGACTTTTTAAACATCTAGCTTCAAATTTTTAAAATAAATCTGAATATTAGATTCTCAATCTCTATCATAGAAAACCTGGACCAAGAGAATTCTTTTCCAAAGAGTTATTTCTCTAATAATAATCTATTGGACAGATAGATTGTCCAATAGATTATTGACAATAATCCTTGATTATTGACAATAATAATTGTCTATTAATCCTTGTCTATTAACCTAAATAGGTTATTTCAACCAAATTTTGTTAGAAGACTGTGGGCAAATGAGAAATTTTGCCCATTTGCTCATATTTAAGTCATCCTTGAGTTAAATATTTTGACTTATCCTTGAGTTAAATATTTGGACTAATTGCCCACCTAAGAAATGGTTGGTTGGTATTTTATACACACACACTCACACCACACACACACACACACACACACATATATATATGACATCTTCTTCAACCAATTGTCTGTCAGTGGGCATTTGTGTTGTTTCTATGTATTGGCCATTATAAACAGCATTTCTGTGTCTTTTCAAATTAGAACTTTTGTCTTTTTATATATATATTCGGGAATGGGATTGCTTGATCATATGACAGTTCTATTTTTAGTTTTTTAAGGAGCCTCCTATACTATTCTCCAGAGTGGCTGTACCAATTTACATTCCTAGCAACAGCGTAAATAGATTCCCTTTTCTCCACACCCTCTATGACATTTATTATTTGTAAACTTTTTGGTGACAGCCATTCTGATAGGCATGAGGTGATAGCTCATTGTGGTTTTGATTTTCATTTCTCTAACAATTAGAGGTACTGAGAATCTTTTTATGTGCCCAGTGGTCACCTGTATGTCTTCTTTGGAAAAAAATATCTGTTCAGGTCTTCTGCCCATTTTTTGATCAGGTTGTTTGTTTTTTCAATGTTGAGTTATATGAGTTGTTTGTATATTTGTCGTCATATCGTTTACAATATTTTTTTCCCAATCCATAGGTTGTCTTTTCATTTTGTTTGTAGTTTCCTTTACCATGAAAAAGCTTTTAAGTTTGCTTAAGTCCCATTTTTTAAAATTTATTTTGCCTTAGAGACTGATCTAAGAATATATTGCTATGATTTATGTCAGATAATGTTATGTCTATGTTCTCCTCTAGGATTATATGGTTTTAGGTCTTATGTTTAGGTCTTAAACCATTTTGAGTTTCTTTTTTTATATGGTGTGAGGGAGTGCTCTAATTTCACTGATTTATATGTAGTTGTCCAACTTTTCTGAGGGCTTCCCAGGTGGCTTAGTGGTAAAGAATCAGCCTGCCAATGCAGGAGACACAGGAGTCATGGGTTTGATCCCTGGGTAAGGAAGATACCTTGGAGGAGGAAATGGCAAACCATCCCAGTATTCTTGCCTGGAGAATCCCATGGACAGAGGAACCTGGTGGGCTACGGTCCATGGGGTTGCAGAATCAGACATGACTGAGCAACTGAACATGCACACACGTCCAGATTTTCCAACAACACCTGTTGAAGAGACTGCCCTTTCTCCATTGTATTGTATCTTCTTGCCTCCTTTGTCATAGATTAACTGGCCATAGGCGTGTGGGTTTATTTCTGAACTCTTCTGCTCCATTGACTTCATGTCTTTGGAAGGGTTATGCCTCCAGCTTTGCTCTTTTTCCTCAAGATTGTTTTGGCAATTCTGAGTCTTTTGTGGTTCCATATAAATTTTAGCATGATTTGCTCTAGTTCTGTGAAAAATGTTGTATTTGATAGGGATTGTGTTAAATCTGTAGATTGCTTTGGGTAGCATGGTCATTTTAATAATATTAATTATTCCAATCCAAGAGCATGGATAATCTTTCCATTTCTCTAAATTATCTTCAGTTTTCTTTATTAGTGTTTCACAATTGTCAGCTTATAGGTCTTTCATCTCCAAGGTTAAGTTTATTCCTAGGTATTTTTTGATGTGACTTTAAACAGAATTTTTTTTTAACTTTCTCTTTCTGATATTTCTTTATTAGTCTAAAGAAATGTACAAACTTATGCTTTTAATCTGGTATGCTGCTACATTGCTGAGTTCATTAGTTCTAATACTTTACTTTCTGTGTGGAGACCTTACTGTTCTGAGTATCATGTCATATACAAATAGTGTCCTGGAGAAAGGCATAGCAATCCACTCCAGTATTCTTGTCTGGAGAATCCCCATAGACAGGAGAGCTTGGGGGGCTACAGTCTATGGGGTCGCAAAGAGTTGGACACAACTGAGTGACTAAGCACAAATAGTGTCAATTACATCTTCTTTTCTAATTTGGATAACTTTTACTTCCTTTTCTTGTCTGACTGCTATGGCCAAAACTTCCAATACTGTGTTGGATAGAAGTGGTGAAAGTAGGGATCCTTGTCTTGTTTCTGAATTTAGCAGGAAGGCTTTTAGTTTTTCACCAGTTAGTATTACGTTGACTGTAAGTTCGTCATAAATGGCTTTTATTGTATTGAGATATGTTCCCTCTAAACCCACTTAAAGGAGAGTTTGAAAATTAGAGATACCAAGGAACATTTCAGGCAAAGATGGGCTCGATAAAGGATAGAAATGGTAGGGACCTAACAGAAGCAGAAGATATTAAGAAGAGGTGGCAAGAACACACAGAAGAACTGTACAAAAAAGATCTTCACGACTCAGATAATCACAATGGTGTGATCACTCACCTAGAGCCAGACATCCTGGAATGTGAAGTCAAGTGGGCCTTAGAAAGCATCACTATGAACAAAGCTAGTGGAAGTGATGGAATTCCAGTTGACCTATTTCAAATCCTGAAAGATGATGCTTTGAAAGTGCTGCACTAAATATGCCAGCAAGTTTGGAAAACTCAGCAGTGGCCACAGGACTGGAAAAGGTCAATTTTCATTCCAATCCCAAAGAAAGGCAATGCCAAAGAATGCTCAAACTACTGAACAATTGCACTCATTTGACACGCTAGTAAAGTGATGCTAAAATTCTCCAAGCCAGGCTTTAGCAATATGTGAACTGTGAACTTCCAGATGTTCAAGATGGTTTTAGAAAAGGCAGAGGAACCAGAGATTAAATTGTCAACATCTGTTGGATCATGGAAAAAGCAAGAGAGTTCCAGAAAAACATCTACTTCTGCTTTATTGACTATGCCAAAGCCTCTGACTGTGTAGATCACAATAAACTGTGGACAATTCTTAAAGAGATGGGAATACCGGACCACCTGACCTGCCTCTTGAGAAACCTGTATGCAGGTCAGGAAGCAACAGTTAGAACTGGACATGGAACAACAGACTGGTTCCAAATAGGAAAAGGAGTTCGTCAAGGCTGTATATTGTCATCCTGTTTATTTAACTTATATGCAGAGTACATCATGAGAAACACTGGGCTGGAGGAAGCACAAGCTGGAATCAAGATTGCTGGGAGAAATATCAATAACCTCAGATATGCAGATGACACCACTCTTATGGCAAAATGAAGAACTAAAGAGTCTCTTGAAAGTGAAAGAGGAGAGTGAAAAAGTTGGCCTAAAGCTCAACATTCAGAAAACTAAGATCATGGCATCTGGTCCCATCACTTCATGGCAAATAGATGGGGAAACAGTGGAACCAGTGGCTGAGTTTATTTTTCTAGGCTCCAAAATCACTACAGATGGTGATTGCAGCCATGAAATGAAAAGACACTTATTCCTTGGAAGGAAGGTTATGATCAACCTGGACAGTATATTAAAAAGCAGAGACATTACTTTGCCAACAAAGGTCTGTCTAGTCAAGGCTATGGTTTTTTCCAGTGGTCATGTATGGATGTGAGAATTGGACTATAAAGAAAGCTAAGTGCCAAAGAATTGATGCTTTTGAATTGTGGTGTTGGAGAGGACTCTTGAGAGTCCCTTGGACTGCAAGGAGATCCAACCAGTCCATCCTAAAGGAGATCAGTCCTAGGTGTTCGTTGGAAGGACTGATGCTGAAGCTGAAACTCCAATACTTTGGCCACCTGATTCGAAGAGCTGACTCATTGGAAAAGACCCTGGTGCTGGGAAAGATTGAGGGCAGGAGGAGAAGGGGACGGCAAAGGATGAGATGGCTGGATGGCATCACCGACTCAATGGACATGGGTTTGGGTGGACTCTGGGAGTTGGTGATGGACAGGGAGGCCTGGTGTGCTGCAGTTCATGGGGTCTCAAGGAGTCAGACATGACTGAGAGACTGAACTGAACTGAATGTTGAATTTTGTCAAAGTCTTTTCCTGCTTCTATTGAGATGATCATGTGCTTTTTGTCTTTTCTTTTGTTAATGTGTTGTATCACATTGATTTGCATATGTTGAAGCATCCTTGTGACTCCAGAATAAATCTTGATCATGGTGATCACGACTTGATCATGGTGTATGGTACTTTCTTGTAGTGTTGGATTCTGTTTGCTAATATTTTGTTTAGAATTTTTTCTTTTATATTCACCAAAGATATTGGCCCATAATTCTCTTTTTTATAGCGTCTTTGGCTTTGGTATCAGGGTGACAGTGGTTTCATAGAAGGAATTTGGGACTGTTTTCTCCTCATCAATTTTTCAGAATTGTTTGAGAGGGATAGGTGTAAGTTCTTTTTTGTATGTTTCAGAGTTCTCCATTGAAGCCATTCAGTCCTGAACTTTCATTTGTAGATAGTTGTTCTTCTTTATTATTATTACAGATTCTATTTCACTTCTGGTGATCAATCTGTTCAAATTATCTGTTCTTTGTGGTTTGGCTTTAACAGGCTGTATGTTTCTGGAAACTTGTCTATTTCTTCTATGTCCAATTTTTTGGCATATAACTGCTCATAGTATTCTCCTTTATTTTTGTATTTCTGTGTTTTGTTGTTGTTGTTGTATTTCTGTGGTATCAGTTGTTATTTTTCCTCTCTTATTTTGTTTATTTGGGTCCTCTCTCTTGGTGAGTCTGACTAGAGGCTTATTTATAAAAATAAGATTTTATTTATCTTTTCAGAAACCAGTTCTTGGTTTTATTGACCTTTTCTATTGTTTTTTAATCTCTAATTAATTTATTTTCTCGCATGATTATTATTTCCATCCTGCTGCTGGTTTTTGCTCTTCTTTTTTCTAATTAAGTGATAGATTAGGTTATTTTCTTGTTTTTTTTAGAAAGACCTGTATCACTATGAACTTCCCTCTTAGAACTAATTTTGCTGCATCCCATAGATTTTGTAAGATTGTGTTTTCATTTTCATTTGTCTTAAGGTATTTTCTCATTTCTTCTTTGATTTCATCATTGACCCGTTGGTTTTTTACTAGCATGTTGTTTAGTCTCCATCTGTTCATTCTTTTCTTGTTTTTCTTTCTCTGCTTGATTTCTAGTTTCACACAGTTGTGGTCAGAAAAAATGTTTGAAATCATTTCTATTCTTAAAGTTTGTTGAGGTTTATTTTATGATCTAATATGTGGTCTATCCTAGAGAACATCCCATGTGCACTTGAAACGAATGTGCATTCTGGTTGTTTTCTTTTTCTTTTTTTGAAGGGGGTGGCTGTGGTGTCCAGTAGATATCGATTACATCTACTTGGTCTATTGTGTCATTTAGGACCTCTGTTACTTTATTGATTTTATTTATGAATGATTTGCCCATTGATTTCAGAGAGGTATTAAAGTCTTCTGCTGCTGCTGCTAAGTCGCTTCAGTCGAGTCGGACTGTGCAACCCCATAGACGGCAGCCCGCCAGGCTCCCCCGTCCCTGGGATTCTCCAGGAAAGAACACTGGAGTGGGTTGCCATTGCCTTTTCCAATGCGTGAAAGTGAAGTTGCTCAGTCGTGTCCGACTCTTAGTGACCCCATGGACTGCAGCCTACCAGGCTCCTCCGCCCATGGGATTTTCCAGGCAAGAGAACTGGAGTGGGGTGCCATTGCCTTCTCCGATTAAAGTCTTCTACTATTATACTATTGTCGATTCCTCCCTTTTCTGGCTATTGGTATTTGTTTTATATATTTAGATGTACCTATATTTTTGTTGTTGTTTGGTCTCCAAGTTGTGTCCAACTCTTTGCATCCCCATGAAGTATAGCCCACTAGGCTCGTCTGTCCGTGGGATTTTCCAGGCAAGAATACTGGAGTGGGTTGCCATTTCTGGTACATACATATTAACAAATGTAATATTCTTTTCTTGTATTGGTCCCTTTATCATTATATAATGCCCTTCTTTGTCTTTATTCACAGCCTTTGTTTTAACTCGCTTTTGTCTGATATGAGTTTTGCTACCCCTGCTTTCTTGTAATTTCTATTTGTATGAAAAATCTTTTTCCATACCCTCACCTTCAGTCTGTGTGTCTTTCACCCTGAAGTGAGTCTCTTGTAGGCAGTATATTGTAGGTTCTTGGTTTAAAAAAAAATCCAACCTGCCATTTATGTCTTTTGATTGGAATATTAAGTTCATTGACATTTAAAATAATTATTGATAAGTATATTCTCATTGCCATTTTAATCCTTGTTTTCCAATTCTTCTTTGCTCATTCCCTTTTTTGTTTTTCCTTTTGTGGTTTGATGGGTTTCTTTTGTAGTATACTTGAATTCCTTTCTTTTTTATTTATGTGAATCTATTGCATATTTTTGAACTCCATAGTATGGAGTTCAAGTGTGTTGTGACTCATGACTATATCTACTCCCTTTAAACTGATAATCATTCCAGTTCAAACATTCTAAATTATCTACACTTTTATACTCCCCTCCCCCGCACTTTGTGATTTTGGTGTCATATTTTAACATCTTCATGCTTATTTTTCACTGCTCATTGTAGCTATAATTTGCTTTTACAATTTATTTTTTTAATCTGTGTAATGGCTTATTTAAATAATCTTCAATCCTCTTATATATGTCTTTCCCATTATGATTTTCGCTTTCCTATGGAATCTTGCTTCTTTTTTATTTCACAAAGATCCTTCAATAGTTCTCTTAGGGTAGGATTAGTGTTGCTGAGTTCTTTCAGTTTTTTGCTTGTCTGAGAAGTTATTTCTCTCTCCTTCTATTCTAAATGTTAATCTTTTAGGATAGAGCACCCTGGTTTGCAGGTTTTCCCGTTTCAGGACTTTGACATATCGTGCTACTCCCTGCAATAGGTTTTTATTATTGCTTTATAGTCTTTTGAAGTGCATTTATTTACCAGTATCAGAGTGGGGAAAAATGAAATGGGAATGACCTTCTCCTGATTTTCATAAGCCATTCTAGAAGCTATTACAGTGAAGCATATGGGTATATAACCATTTCCTTTGCCTCAGAAAACATCATTGAGCAGCAGTAACAAAAATATCTTTCCTGGATGATTTTCAACAAAATTACAATATTTACAGTAGATAATATCTGTGGTTATAGTTGCCGGGAGAAAAGGAACAGATTGTAAATTTTTCTAACCTGAATTTTTAAAAGCAAATTAAAAACTTCTTTTATATCTGTAACTTTATGTGATCATGATATCATATTTTAAACCTCAATGAAAGGTTTGGATTTTCAAAATAGGGAGAATTTCTGAGAACAAGCACACCAAAACCTGCCAACACACAAGAGCCACTCCAGATTTGTGGACAAACCAGCCAAGCAACCACAGGCTTCTTTGCTTGTATGCACATAATGAAGGCCAAATCAAAACAATTATTTTTCAAAGTGATTCAGTACACTCTTCCTTATTTTTCTAAAGCCAGTATCTATTCCTAAGATATTCCTAAGATAAAACATACATATAGATTCTATCTCTTTAGGTTATATATACAAAACTCTTTCTTTTCTTACCATCTATTTTTAGAAATTATTAGTTTGAATTATTGAGTTCTGTGTTTTCTCAGGAAAACATTTTGTCTTAACTATCTCGCTTTAGAAAACAAGTTCTTTATTTAAGCTATTTTAGGATTTAATCTGATTTATTAAAAGGAAAAGGAGCTCTGAAAATAATCTCATCTAGAGTTTTTTTGCAAAGTAAAAAGGACAAGTCCATTGCATTCTTTCTCACAGTGTTTTCTCTATGCAGTGGTTTTTTTGTTATCTATTTGCCAGTGTGCTGACTAACATTTTTAGATAATTGTGTTTTCTAAGATTAATATTGATTATGTGGTTATAATTCATTCAGCTGTTAGCAATCTGAACTTCTACCTGGCTGAAGCAAATGTTCAATTCCTAAATTAGTTCTGGATTGGTTTGTTTTTTAAATAGCAATTCACCCTTTATTTAAGGTATTTTACTGCTTGTAACTAATATAAGTTGTAATATTAAAAGGAAAGTGGATAACAAGACAATTTTAAGTTCATGGGTATAGCATCATCCCATAGATTCATTGTATCCCCCTCCCCAGAATTTATCTGCTGAAGTCCTAATCCCCAGTGTGATGGTATTTGGAGATAAGCCTTTAAAGAGGTGACTAGGTTAAATAGGTGGAGAAGGCAATGGCACCCCACTCCAGTACTCTTGACTGGAAAATCCCATGGACAGAGGAGCCTGGTAGGACTCCTAAGGGTCGGACACGACTGAGCGACTTCCCTTTAACTTTTCACTTTCATGCATTGGAGAAGGAAATGGCAACCCACTCCAGTGTTATTGCCGGGAGAATCCCAGGGACGGCGGAGCCTGGTGGGCTGCCGTCTGTGGGGTCACACAGAGTCGGACACGACTGAAGCGACTTAGCAGCAGCAGCAGCAGGTTAAATAGGTCATAAGGGTAAGATTCTAATCCAACATGATATCCTTATAAGAAGAGAAGGAAACACCAGGGATGCACCAAAACAGAATAAAAGACCATGTGAACATACAGTGAGCAGGCAGCTATCTGAAAGCCAGGGAGAGAGGCCTAGGAGAAACCAAACCTTGGACACCTTGATCTTAGACTGCCATCCTCCTAACTGTGAGAAAATAAATTTCTTTTGTTTAAGTTACCCAAGTTTGTGGTGTTTTGTTATGACAACCTTAGAAAACTAATACAACATCTGAGGCATTTAAATCACCAAGTATTTTTAAACCACAGATAAATGTCTATGAATGATAATAGGAAAAAAACCCCACAGGAATCTTGCAAATAATTTAACAGAAAAATAATAAACTGGTTCTATACACAATAGTAAATAGAAAGACCATGTGTCTAGATGATTTAATGACTACACCACAGTTAAACTGATTGCTCCAAAGCTAGGCTATGTTCAGAGTAACCAACTTAATCACCATATATGGATTGGGACTCAGCCCAGAAAAGATACAGAGAAATCATACTTCCTCTGTGCACCTCTCTTATTGTTTTGCTTGGACTTCTTTCTTCAAAGGAGACATTCAGGGGCATCTATTCTATTTCTACTTAGATTTCCAAACTATGGGACATATAAAAACCCTCAAGCAATATTTTAACGGTTGATTTGCTAAAGTTACTGAATACAAAATCTGACAAGGCCATGACCCTATCTCAATTACATCCACTGTCCTTGAGTTTCTTTTGACCTCTTTGACAATTATAATTTATTCAGCATATATGCTGACTTTGGATAAAGTTGTTGAAGATAATTTCAATGCAATGATTTCAGTCACATTCATTCCTAATCCATTATTTTCCACCACCAATCTATGACTAATTCAGAATAGCTGAAAAACCTCAAGGAATATATTTTTAATATTATCCTGCTTTTAAAAATTCACACTTTTCTTCAGTTTGTCCCCATAATCATGATATCAGGAAGCTAAATGCAAATGTATTTTGGCTTTTAATTTTTGGCTTTTTAAAACTATACGCATGGAGTATCTCAACATGAAAAAAAAAATCCATTAGCTCTCATTCTTTCGTCTCTTCTCATTCACATGTCATCCCAGTCTCTTTATCAAAGATCCTATACCACACTGTGAGCCAAGTGTCTGCTCATTCTCCCCCAGCTTTTTCACTCCCGCCTCACCTCAGGAGCTTGGTCTCTCGTCCCCTCCTGCATTTGTCCACGCTATGGCAGCTTCTCTGTGGTCACATAACTCCTAACTACCGCCTCCACAGTGAGGTTTGGTTCACTTCACTTCTGGTGGCTTTGTGAAGTCTAGGGTCACCATCATCCCTCACTACATCCTGTTTTTCTAGTTACATTGGCCCCAGGGAGAAGTGTGGTGGTAAGGCTGCTCTTCTGTTTACTGCCTTGTCTTCTTAATTACCTGCCCACTGTCCCCACAACACCAAGCACATAAGGCTGCAGAATGGGTGCTATGCTTTCCTGAAACATTGTGGGAAATATAGAGTGAATTACAATATAGGAAAAAACATAGAACTGGATGCTATAGGTCTAAAGGAACAGAAATAAGGGTCCCCTTGGACCAGTACTTTAGTTCTAGACTTGCTTTGACTACTGTCCTTCATAGTTCACTTTTACCCTCCTTTCCTCTTCCCAGTGTGGTATTAACCCTACTTTAGAAATATTCTAGTCCCTAACACACAAGTGATTTCCTAGTCCCAGGCTCTCTGCCTTGTATCCCACCTCCATCTACAGCAATTCTTCTGAAGCTGAACGTTTCCCCAAATCTGCATTGCTATCCCAGAGAAGGCAATGGCAACCCACTCCAGTACTCTTGCCTGGAAAATCCCATGGATGGAGGAGCCTAGTAGGCTGCAGTCCATGGGGTCGCTAAGAGTTGGACACGACTGAGCGACTTCATTTTCACTTTTCACTTTTATGCATTGGAGAAGGAAATGGCAACCCACTCCAGTGTTCTTGCTTGGAGAATCCCAGGGACAGAGGAGCCTGGTGGGCTGCTGTCTACGGGGTCCCACAGAGTCGGGCATGACTGAAGCGACTTAGCAGCAGCAGCAGCAGCATTGTTATCCAGAATAATAGCCCTTGGGATCTTCAGCAGAATTTTGGGACTTAAAGCCTACACCCTTTCATGAAACTTTTGCTATTTTAGAGAACAGTTACGCCTCCTCACACTTCCTAAGGGAGTTTAGTAGAAAATACACATGCATACATGTACACATTAGTGTGCACAGAGCATATGCACACACATGGTTACACAAATGCATACATATTCATACATGTGTATATGTGCCATACCTTTCCCAATAAATAGAACAACCAATCTCTCAGCAATATTCTTAATTCATGAAACTGTGGAACACATAGGAAGCTTTTATTTATTTTGTGTGTATGCTATTTTTGGGGGGTGTTTTTATCTTTTAAGAAGCTTTTAAATTTCATTTGTCTTATACTCTTACCAGTTAACACTACAAATTTTGTTACTCCCCAAAGGTTTGACATCTAACAATATGGACTAAATTTGCATCTTCTTGAACTTTATATGATCTAACATCCATTGGATCATCGAAAAAGCATGAGAGTTCCAGAAAAACATCTATTTCTGCTTTATTGACTGCCAAAGATTTTGACCGTGTGGATCACAACAAACTGTGGAAAATTCTTAAAAAGATGGGAATATCAGACCTCCTGACCTGCCTCTTGAGAAATCTGTATGCAAGTGAGGAAGCAACAGTTAGAAATGGACATGGAACAACAGACTGGTTCCAGATTGGGAAAGGAGTACGTCAAGGCAGTATATTGTCACCCTGCTTATTTAATTTATATGCAGAGTACATCATAGGAAACACTGAGGGGATGAAGCACGAGCTGGAATCAAGATTGCTGGGAGAAATATCAATAACCTCAGATATGCAGATGACACCACCCTTATGGCAGAAAGTGAAGAAGAACTAAAGAGCCTCTTGATGAAAGTAAAAGAGGAGAGTGAAAAAGTTGGCTTAAAACTCAACATTCAGAAAACTAAGATCATGGCATCCGGTCCCATCACTTCATGGCAAATAGATGGGTAAAAAGTGGAAACAGTGAGAGGCTTTATTTTTTGGGGGGAGCTCCAAAATCACTGCAGATGGTGACTGTAGCCATGAAATTAGAACACACTTGCTCCTTGGAAAAAAAGTTATGACCAACTTAGACAGCATATTAAAAAGCAGAGACATTACTTTGACCACAAAGGTTCGTCTAGTCAAAGCTGTAGTTTTTCCAGTGGTCATGTATGGATGTGAGAGTTGGACTATAAAGAAAGCTGAGTGCCGAAGAATTGATGCTTTTGAACTATGGTGTTGGAGAAGACTCTTGAGAGTCCCTTGAACAGCAAGGAGATCCAACCAGTCCATCCTAAAGGAAATCAGTCCTGAATATTCATTGGAAGGACTGAAGCTGAAGCTGAAACTCCAATACTCTGGCCATCTGATGCAAAGAACTGACTCATTGGAAAAGACCCTGATGCTGGGAAAGACTGAAGGCAGGAGGAGAAGGGGATGACAGAGGATGAGATGGTTGGATGGCATCACTGACTTAGTGGACATGAGCTTGAGTAAACTCCGGGAGTTGGTGATGGACAGGGAGCCCTGGCGTGCTGCAGTCCATGGAGTCACAAAGAGTCAGACACCACTGAGAGACTGAATTGAACTGAACTTTATATAAGGGAATCATATAATATATGCTTTTTGTGTCTGGCTTCATTTAATCAATAGTTTTTTGATTCATTCATATTTTGACATATATTAGTAGTTAATTCTTTTTTATTGCTGTGTAGTATTCTCTTGTATGAATAAACTACATTTTTTTTCATCCATTCTATTTATAGACATTCAGGCAATTTACAATCTGGAGCTATTATAACTAAAGCTACTATGAACATTCTTGTACACATTTTGTTAAACAGATACACTAATTTCTATGCTCAGGTTTCAAATTTGGTTGAATTAATTTGTACTCTCACCAGAAATGTATGAAAATCCAGTTGCTCTATATTCTTGCTAACGCTATTTTCAATCTTTTTATCTTGAGGCCATTCTACTGAGACTTGTGATAAGTTTTAAGAAACTAAATATTGTGATATTCTTAAAAGAAGTTTTTATTTTTATGGATAAAAACTAAAAAAATTTTTTCTAAAATCTTTTAGATTTTATCATAATATATTCTGAGAGGTCACTCAAGAAATTATATAATTTTGTCTTACAATTAGATAAAATGATACTTGATCACAAATTTCAGATAAATCAGTTTACAAGCATCACCCAGTAATGTGACAAAAAATTTCAGCCTGTACCAGCACATATAGGTGCACACTTATAGTAATAATCTGTGCTAGACCGAAATACTGGAAGATTATGAGAAGCAGAGTAACAAAATTACTAAAGTCATAAAATATTATTAATGGGTAATCTATTTTGACTAGGATTGGGAGGAGATGGTGTTTCAGATTAATTTTATAATGGCCATAATTATTTCCCTCTCTATCCCTTTGCAATGAGTTGTTGCATCTCTTCCTTTTAAGAAAAGGAGTCAATTTTCCCTTTCCTTTAGCCTGGGCTGATATGACTTGCTTTAGTCAATAAAACAGATGATCTGACCCTGCACCAATTACAAGTCTAGACCTCAAGAGGCCTTGGTGGCTTTCACTGGTTCTTGTAGAACCCTGCACATCCACCATGTGAACAAGCCCAGGCTAGACCCATATGGTGCAGTGACAGATCATCCCAGGTGAGGCCATCCTAGATCCAGCCAGCCATCATCTGAGAGTTGAAGAACTGCTCAACTGGCCTAGACCAAATTGTTACCACACAGAATAATGAATTAAATATTAGTAGGTGGCTTTTGCTTTAAGCCCAAAGTTTTGAGATGGTCTCTTAGGCAGCAAAATATAACAAATACAAGAGATATACAAGAAGTATATCTCAAGTACTTTATGGGGAAGGAATTCTTAATTATTATTAACTGTTACTCCAAGAAACTCACACTTCTGAACCCTGCCAACAGCTGCTGCTGACAGTGGCAGTCAACATTCACTAAATGGTAATGTTAAGTATTATATGTATCTTATTTATTACATGATATCTTATTTATTCTCACCACAGATCTACTAGGTACCTAATCAGTTAATAGTTGAGGAAACTGAAGTTTGCCTCACAGTTGACTCCAAACCTGAACCCAAAGCTTAAGTTCTGAACCATTGCATCATCAGCTAAGAGCAAGTAGTTTAACCCAATACTACCTTTCCTGCTCATCTTGATTTACATATGGGAAACTGATAGCCAAGAAAAGCTATGATTTGCCCAAAGCAGTTCCTTCTAACTCCCAGTATAATATAGTCTTTTGCTAAAATTCTTTGTTGTCTATAAATTACATTAATGCTTATGATAAAAAAAATGTGGTAGTTTATAAACAAAATATGTAAGCTAAATATTCTAGAAAAATTCTCTTCAAAAACCTACAAGGGATAACAAAATTTCTTCACTGTATGGAAACTTTATAAAATGTGATTTTAATAGTAACATTTGGGAAGGAGTTGCTAGAGGTATCTGGTTTATTCACATTGTATAAATAGCATTTTAGAAGTTTGTTTTGTTTAGTTGCTAAGTTGGGTCTGACACTTTTGCCACCCCATGGACTGTAGCCTGCCAGGCTCCTCTGACTCTGGGATTTCCCAGGCAAGAATACTGTAGTGTGTTGCATTTCCTTCTCCAGGGTATCTTCCTGACCTGGGGATTGAACCGGCATCTGCATTGACGGGCAGATTCTTTACCACTGAGCCACTCAGGAAGCATGAGTGGGATTATTATACCCTTTTCAGATACAGAAATCAAAGCTCAGAGAAATTAAATAAGTCACCCAATGCCATAATACTGGTAATGAGCAGAACCCAGATTCAAATTCAGGTCTATCTAACTCTAAAGCCCCTGTTGTTTGCATCATGCTACATAACTTCATTAAATCTGTATTAAACAAATATGATTACTAAATGGATATAGATCAGTTATACAGTATTTCTTATGCAAATCTGCAAAATAAATTTAACATGTATTTTTAACTGGAAATGAGGAGGGGACATATTTTTCTATAGAAAGTATCAATATTTAAGGTCAATAACTTTTCTTCTTCACAGGCAATAATCCTTATAACAAGCTAAATATTATATTAGTGAGACAGAAAGACTATTATTTTTTTGTCCAAAATAGTCTAGGAAAGAAAATCCATTTTTTATTATCTTAATTTTCTTGTCCTTCATAAATATTAATAGTTTTTAGGGTGTTCAGTACCTTAGAACCTAGGAATTAAGACCATGAGAAAATGTATAGGCAAGTTTTTTCTATGCAAAAATTATAACTGCATAAAGGACACCATTTATCTGCCTCCCTGCAAAGAGGAAGTGAGAGGGCATGAAGAAATACTCTCAGGTGAGGGGTGGGGTAGAATGATGAAGAGACGTGTCTTTACTTTTAGAGAATTGCATATTATGCAAATTTGTTTTTTTCCAAGCAGACACCTAAATACTAGTTCCTTCCTCCCTCCCTTCCATCTTGCAACAACCACTTGTTAAGTACAACTAGGTACCAAGCACTGAATTCTGTGTTGGAAACAAAGCTAAATAGAACAAGTCTTTGTTGTCTCAGTGGAGAAGACAATCATGTAAACAAATAATTACAGCTCTGAATTTAGTGTTAGACGCATGAACTAAGTATGGGAACACAGAAGCAGTCTTTCCTTCAGCTGGGAGGTATCAGGAAAGGCATACTAGAGCAAGTGGCATTTGTGAAAAATCTTAATATATGAATTAAATATATTCATATAGGCAGAGAAGGCATGGTAGGAAGATGTTAGTCTGAGTTCAAAAGAGGGTGACTAGAGGGGTCTTTCCTTCTGGAGAAGGAAATGGCAATCCACTCTGGCACTCTTTCCTGGAAAATCCCATGGACGGTGGAGCCTGATAGGTTACAGTCCATGGGGTCGCAAAGAGTCGGACATGACTGAGTGACTTCACTTTCACTTTCAGAGGGGTCTAAAGGTAGATGTTCATTGACCTTTACTCTCAAGAATAAATGATGATAAGTGGAGTCCAGTGTGGCTTTTCATAAATCAAAACTTTAGTAAATCTGTCAATTTTATTCCTAAATTAGTGTTTCTCAAAATTTCTTCTTAAGGCAAAGAAGCATGATAAGGATGGAGTTGGGAATAGCTTTCAGTGAACACAAGATATCTAAAATGTCATAAATTGTACACTAGAGCTAGGGTCAGCAAACTATGATCCACAGGCCAAATTCTGTACTGTATCATCTATTTTTATAACTAAAGTTTTATCAGAACACAGGTACACCATACATCTACATATTGAGTAGAGCTGCTTTTGTACTACAACTGCAGAATAAGTAGTTGCAACAGAGATTGTCTGCCCACAAAATCTAAAATGTTTACCATCGGAGCCTTTAAGAAACTTTGTATTAAAGCTACATATCACCATGAGTAAGTCTCAGAAAAATAATACTGAGTTCAAAAATAAGTTTCAATGCTATAATCATTTTGTGTAAAGCTGTGTGTATGTGTGTGCGTGCACATGTATTAAGTCATGTCCATCTCTTTTCGACCCCATGGACTGTAGCCTTCCAGGTTCCTCTGTCCATGGGATTTTCCAAGCAAAAATACTGGAGTGGGTTGCCACTCCCTTCTCCAGGGGATCTTCCCACCCAGGGATAGAACCAATGTCTCCTGCTTGGCAAGTGGATTCTTTACAACTGAGCCACCTGGGAAGCCCATATAAAGCTTTAAAAGACCCCCCAATTTACTATTGTTTAGAGATACATGTATTAGAAGTGTAAAGATGGGCATAACAATAGTAAATAAGATAATGTTTATCTCTTTGGAAAATGGAAAGAGGACTGTAAACAGAGGGATTTTAACTATTTTAAATGTTTTATTTCTAAAGCAAGGTGGTGAATACAAAAGTGTCTATTATATTATTCTCTGTACTTTTCTTGAATGACTGATGCATTTCATAATTTAAAAACTCTTGGTCATACCAAAAAAAAAAAAAGGAAAAAATCAGATGGAGGAGTTGTGTTGCAGATTCTATTGCCCCCAAATGGCTGCAACATCTTTCATCCTGTACACTCTTACTATGTAGCTTTGAAACCCTTCCCATTGAGAGGCAAGGTTTCTATCCCCACCCCCTGAAAGTGAATGGGCTTTTGTGAATGTTCTGGTCAATAATATGGTAGAAGTGACACTGGATTAACAGGCAAGTTTGGCCTTGGAGTACAGAATGAAGCACAGCAAGGGCTAACAGTTTTACCAAGAGAATGCACTGGTCATAGCACACACCCTCTTCCAACAACACAAGAGATGACTCTACACATGTACATCACCAGATGGTCAATACCAAAATCAGACTGATTCTATTTTGTGCAGCTTAAGATGGAGAAGCTCTATAAAGTCAGCAAAAACAATACTTGAAGCTGACTATGGTTCAGATCATGAGCCCCTTTTTGCAAAATACAGAGTTAAATTGAAGAAAGTAAGGAAAACCACGAGGCCATGAAGGTATGACCTAAATCAAATCCCTTATGATTATACAGTGGAGGTGATGAATAGATTCAAGGGATAAACCTGGTAGACAGAATGCCTGAAGAACTATGGACAAAGGTTCATAATATTGCACAGGAGGCAGTGACCAAAACCGACCCAAAGAAAAAGAAATGCAAGAAGGCAAAGTGGTTGTCTGTGGAGGCCTTACAAATAGCCAAGAAGAGAAGCAGAAGGCAAAGGAAACAGGGAAAGATATGCCAAACTAAAGGCAGAGTTCCAGAGAATAGTAAGGAGAGATAAGAAAGACTTCTTAAGTGAACAATGTAAATAAATGGAGGAAAACAGTAGAATGGGAAAGATTAGAGATCTCTTCAAGAAAATTAGAGATACCAAGGGAACTTTTCATGCAAAGACGGGCACTATAAAGGACAGAAATGGCAAGGACCTAACAGAAGCAGAAGAGATTAAGAAGAGGTGCCAAGAATACACAGAAGAACTCTACAAAAAAAGGTCTTAATGACCTGGAAAATCAGAATGATGTGGTCATTCACCTAGAGCCAGACATTTTCAAGTGTGAATTCAAGGGGTCCTTAGGAAGTATTACTATGAACAAGGGTAGTGGAGGTGATGGAATTCCAGCAGAGCTATTTAAAATCCTAAAAGATGATTCTGTAAAAGTGCTGCACTTAATATGCTAGCAAATATGGAAAACTCAGCAGTGGCCACAGGACTGGAAAGAGTCAGTTTTCACTCCAATCCCAAAGAAAGGCAATGCCAAAGAAGTTCCAAACTACCATACAATTGCACTCATTTTACATGCTAGCAAGGTAATACTCAAAATCCTTCAAGCTAGGCTTCAACAGTATGTGAACCAAGAACTTCCAGATGTACAAGCTGGATTTAGAAAAGGCAAAGGAACCAGACATCAAATTGCCAACATCTATTGGATCATAGAAAAAGCAAGGGAATTCCAGAAAAACATATCCTTCTGTTTCATTGACTATGCTAAAGTCTTTGTGTGGATCACAAAAAAACTGTGGAAAATCCTTAAAGAGATAGGAATACCAGACCACCTTACCTGTATCCTAAGAAACGTGTTTGCAGGTGAAGAAGCAACAGTTAGGACCAGAGGTGGACCAATGGACTGGTTAAAAACTGGGAAAGGAGTATGACAAGCCTGCATATTGTCAGCCTGCTTATTTAACTTATATGCAGAGCACATCATGAGAAATGCAGGGCTGGATGAATCACAAGCTGGAATCAAGATTATCAGGAAAGATATTAACATTTTCAGATATGCATATGATACCACTTTAATGAAAGAAAGTGAAGAGGAACTAAAAAGTCTCTTGATGATGAAAGTGAAAGTTGCTCAGTCGTGTCCATCTCTTTGAGACCTGATGGACTATACAGTCCATGGAATTCTCCAGGCCAGAATACTGGAGAGGGTAACCTTTCCATTCTCCAAGGAATCTTCCCAACCCATGGATGAAACCCAGGTCTCCTGCATTGCAGGTGGATTCCTTACCAGCTGAGCTACCAAGGAAGCCCTGAGGGTGAAAGAGGAGAGTGAAAAAATTGGCTTAAAACTCAGCATTCAAAAACCAAGATCACAGCATCTGGTCCCATCACTTAACGACAAATAGATGGGGAAAAAATGGAAGCAGTGACAGATTTTATTCACTTGATTCCAAAATCACTGCAGACGGTGACTGCAGCCATGAAATTAAAAGGTACTTGCTCCTTGGAAGAAAAGCTATGACAAACCTAGACAATGTATTAAAAAGCAGAGAAGTTACCTTACTGACAAAGGGCCATATAGTCAAAGCTATGGTTTTTCCAGTAGTCATGCACGGATGTAAGAGTTGGACCATAAAGAAGGCAGAGTGCTGAAGAATTGATGCTTTTGAACTGTGGTGCTAGAGAAGACTCTTGAGAGTCCCTTGAATAGCAAGGATATGAAACCAGTCAATCCTAAAGGAAATCAACCTTGAATATTCATTAGAAGGACTGAGGCTGGTATTGTCACTGTTAGAATCTAATTTGAACCCATCATCAGGAAGTTGAACCCTAACAGTCTTCAGTGAAGAAATCCAAGCAGATTGACCCCAAACCCTCAGAGAGGTTGAACAATAAGAAGGACTAATCTCACAAAGCAAGAGAAGGAATGTGACTGAAAATGGAATAAATTGCAAGTGTTTAGTGAGAATCTCAGGTCCTCACTCCTATTTGAACCATCAGGTATTCCAAAGAACCAGAGAACTCACTGCAAGAAAAACAAGGATTATTCTCTGGACAAAGTGGATTATGCTTTTTCTCCATTTTGTTTTCAAGGGTTTTGATCATCTTTACTATCATTATTCTGAATTCTTTTTTCAGGTAGTTTGCCTATTTCCTTTTCATTTATTTGGACTTCTGTATTTCTAATTTGTTCCTTCATTTGTGTAGTATTTCTCTGCCTTTGTGGCGGATTCATTTCGATATTTGGCGAAACCAATACAATATTGTAAAGTTTAAAAATAAAATAAAATTTAAAAAAAAAGAATCAATTAACAAAGACCTAGAAGAATTAAAGAATAAACATAAGACAAACAACACAATTATTGAAATTAAAAATACTCTGGAAGGAATCAATAGAATATCTGAAGCAGAAGAATGAGTCAGTGAGCTGGAAGATAAAATGGTAGAAATAATTTCTGAAGAGCAGAATAAAGTAAAAAGAATGAAAAGAACTGAGGATAGTCTCAGACCTGTGGGACAATATCAAATGTACCAACATTTGAATTATAGGGGTCCCAGAAGAAGAAAAGAAAAAGAAAAGGTATGAGAAAAATTTTGAAGAGATTATAGTTGAAAATTTCCCCAAAAAGGAAAAGGGTATAGTCAGTCAAGTCCAAGAGGCACAAAGAGTCCCATACAGGATAAAATAGCATTAGAAACTATAACAGAAAATCTCTGCTTGAGGTACTTTTAATGTTTATTTTCTCCACAAGGGACTAATTAGTGTGGGCTTGTGAAAAACAGTATGGAAGTTCCTCAAAAAATTAAAAATAGGACAAACATGTTGTGTTGTTGAGTTTAGTTGCTAAGTTGCTACTCTGACTCTTTTATGACCCCATAGACTGTAGACTGCCAGGCTCCTCTGTCCATGGGTTTTCTCAGGCAAGAATACTGGAGAGGATTGCCATTTCCTTCTCCAGGAGATCTCCAGGAGATCTTCCCAACCCAGGGATCGAACCCACATTGGGTTCTTTACCACTGAGCCACCAGGGAAGCCCAGAACTACCATATGACCCAGCAATTCCACTCTTAAATATTTTTTTTCTTTAAAAAAACAAAACACTAATTCAAAAAGATACATGCACCCCAACAATGTTCATAGCAGCATTATATACAATTGCCAAGATATGGAAGCAACCTAAGTGTCCCTCAATGGATGAATGAATAAAGAAGATGAAGTGTGTATATATATATATATGTGTGTGTGTGTGTGTGTGTGTGTGTGTACACATACATACATACATACATACATATACACAGTGGAATATTACTCAGCCACAAAAAGGAATGAAGTTTTGCCATTTGCAACAAAATGGATGAACTTGGTAGGTACTGTGCTAGTGAAATAAGTGAGACAGAGAAACACAATTACTGTTCAGTTCAGTTCAGTTGCTCAGTCATGTCTGACTCTTTGTGACCCCATGGACTGCAGCAAGCTAGGCTTCCCTGTCCATAACCAAATCCCAGAGCCTACTCAAATTCATGTCCATTGCATCGGTGATGTCATCCAACCATCTCATCCTGTCGTCCCCTTCTCATCCCACCTTCAATCTTTCCCAGCATTGGGGTCTTTTCCAATGAGTCAGTTCTTCGCATCAGGTGGTCAAAGTATTGGAGTTTCAGCTTCAGCATCAGTCCTTCCAATGAACACCCAGGACTGATTTCCTTCAGGATGGACTGGTTGGATCTCTTTGCAGTCCAAGGGACTCTCAAGAGTCTTCTCCAACATCACAGTTCAAAAGCATCAATTCTTCAGCGCTCAGCTTTCTTCACAGTCCAACTCTCACGTCCATACATGACTACTGGAAAAACCATAGCCTTGACTAGACAGACCTTTGTTGGCAAAGTAATGTGTCTGCTTTTCAATGCTGTCCAGGCTGGTCATAGGCTTTCTTCCAAGGAGCAAGCGTCTTTTAATTTCATGGTTGCAGTCACCATCTGCAGTGATCTTTGGAGCCCCCAAAATAGTCTCTCACTGTTTCCATTGTTTCCCCATCTATTTGCCATGAAGTGATGGGACTGGATGCCATGATCTTCGTTTCCTGAATGTTGAGCTTTAAGCCAACTTTTTCACTCTCTTCTTTAACTTTCATCAAGAGGCTCTTTAGTTCTTCTTCACTTTCTGCCATAAGGGTGGTGTCATCTGCATGTCTGAGGTTATTGATATTTCTCCCAGAAATCTTGATTTCAGCTTGTACTTCATCCAGCCTGGCATTTCACATGATGTACTTTGTATATAAGTTAAATAAGCAGGGTGACAATATACAGCCTCAATGAACTCCTTTCCCGATTTGGAACCAGTCTGTTGTTCCATGTCCAGTTCTAACTGTTGCTTCCTGACCTGCATACAGATTTCTCAGGAGGCCAGTCAGGTGGTCCGGTATTCCCATCTTTTTTCCACAGTTTATTATAATCCACACAGTCAAAGGCTTTGGTGTAGTCAATAAAGCAGAAGTAGATGTTTTTCTGGAACTCTCTTGCTTTTTCGATGATCCAGTGGATGTTGGCAATTTGATTTCTGGTTCCTCTGCCTTTTCTAATGTGGAATCTAAAAATAATAAAGCAAACTAGTAAGTATAACAAAACAGATAAAGAGAACAAGCTAGTGGTTACCATTGGGGAGAGGGTAGGAAGGAGAGGCAAATAGAGGTAGGGGATTAAGAGATACAAACTACTAAAACTATAACTATAAAATAAATAAGCTACAAGGGTATATTTTATAGCACAGGGAATATAGTCAATACGTTATAGTACCTATAAATGGACTAGAACCTTTAAAATTGTGAATCACTATGTTGTACATCTGAAATTTACATAGTACATCAACTATACCTCAATTGGAAGAAAAAAGGGGAGAAAGGCTATGGGCCAAGGTATAGGGAACTGAAAGAATATATATGAATCTAGGACTGTAAAAATGTTACAATTCCTAGACCCAAAGCAACAAAAGAAGGGAGAAGTTTCAAGAACATGAATAAGTAAGTCATGCTTAGTGAGTCACTTTTGGAGAAATAGTTACTTCCCAGGAAGGCTAAGACACCTTTCAGGGAGAAAACCAGGGGAATAAATATACTGACCTCACTCTTTTCCCATTCTGCAGTGTTCCTGTCTATGCTTCCTCTCCACTGGCCAAACTCAGTTGGACATATGAAAGCACTGACCCCATCTATGTATTCTCTGTCTTTGGACTTCAGGACAGTGGGCAGGTAGAGAGTGGTCCTGGAGGAGTGAAAGGAAGGTAATCAACAAAAATGTGCAGATAAAAAGGTGGTAATAAAAATTTTAGAGACCAGAATAAAATTCACTCTACGTGTCTGTGTGTGTGTATGTGTGTGTTGACTAGTTGAGAAAAGGAGATATTCTGAGGGGTGATAAGATTCTAGAATAATTAGTTCTACAATCAATTTTTATTTTCTATTTTTGCCTCTTTTTATTTGAACGAATATTGAATCATGACTGATGGCATAAACTTTAGTATTTGCTTCTCATCCATGTAAATAATTCCTCTTTTCTTTCCTTGTTCACATCCAGGTTGTTTCAGCTACACATCTGATAATAAGGTATGGTATGTTAGAACTGTCTCATATTATGATTTTTGTCAGAGAACTTCTATCTTGTTTTTAAAATGGGGCAACTTCCTAAGTAGACAACAGCATTGCAAGGAAAGAGAGAAAATCTTAGTTACAACACATACTGTGTGAATAAACATAAAAGGATGTATTTTGTTACACATAAAATCACTGTTTGTGGTTATTTATAGGCTAAGTAACTTAGTATACATAAAATCTATGTTTCCAGATGTAATTCATTTGATCTGCACAGGACAAATAATATCTTTTCTGGGTCTTAACATCTCTAAGCCCTATCCTATCAATCATTTGGGATCTATACTGACTAGATTAACACATATCCTATATAATCCCAGTAGATAACCAATTCTGACAGTAAATTTCCTCCTCTCCCCATCCCCACCAAGAGTTCTCCATAGAAGACCCACCACATTAAGAAGGACAAATTGTATCATGAAAATGAGTACCAGAGATCTTGACCAGTTCCTCCTTCAGAACTTTACTTCCCTTCAAAACTCTGGCCTTGTATTTCCAACTGTCACATAGATATCTCCATCTAGGTATATTTTAGATGCATTTCAAATGCTATACAGTGCAAACGGAACTCACCCTATTTTCCCAATTTGCTTTCTCTTCTAGTTATGAGCATTACCATCTACCAAAACCATCATTTAAGTCTCCCAAACTAGAAACACTAGGCTGGAAGAAGCACAAGCTGGAATCAAGATTGCCGGGAGAAATATCAATAACCTCAGACATGCAGATGATACCACCCTTATGGCAGAAAGTGAAGAGGAACTAAAAAGCCTCTTGATGAAAGTGAAAGAGGAGAGTGAAAAAGTTGGCTTAAAGCTCAACATTCAGAAAACTAAGATCATGGCATCCGGTCCCATCACTTCATGGCAAATAGATGGGGAAACAGAACAGTGGCTGACTTTAGTTTTTGGGGCTCCAAAAATCACTGCAGATGGTGATTGCAGCCATGAAATTAAAAGACGCTTACTCCTTGGAAGGAAAGTTATGACCAAGCTAGATAGCACATTGAAAAGCAGAGATATTACTTTGCCAACAAAGGTCTGTCTAGTCAAGGCTATGGTTTTTCCAGTAATCATATATGGACGTGAGAGTTGGACTGTGAAGAAAGCTAAGAGCCGAAGAATTGATGCTTTTGAACTGTGGTGTTGAAGAAGACTCTTGAGAGTCCCTTGAACTGCAAGGAGATCCAACCAGTCCATTCTAAAGGAAATCAGTCCTGGGTGTTCATTGGAAGGACTGATGCTGAAGCTGAAACTCCAATACTTTGGCCACCTCATGCGAAGAGTTGACTCATTGGAAAAGACCCTGATGCTGGGAGGGATTGAGGGCAGGAGGAGAAGGGGATTACAGAGGATGAGATGGCTGGATGGCATCACCGACTCGATGGACATGAGTTTGAGTGAACTCCAGGAGTTGGTGATGGACAGGGAAGCCTGGCGTTCTGAGATTCATGGGGTCACAAAGAGTCGGACATGACTGAGCCACTGAACTGAACTGAACTGAAACTAGAAACGAGAATTATTCTTAGCATTTTCTTCATTCCTCATATCCACACATTCTGCAAGCCTGATAGGCTTGATTTTCTAGAATACTCTAGAATCTACCCTTTCCTCTCTCACCCACTGCCACAAATTTCACCAAAACTGACACAATTACCCCTTCAGTAAGCTTTCTGACAGCATTCCAACCTCACCCCCCACTTAGTTTTTCCCTAAGGCATCCTTCCACATTCCTTCTGCTGTCTTTCCAAAGGCCTATTTAATCACATCAGTGGACTCCAGTAAAAACCTTAATTTCTCCCTGGGGCCCACAAAATCTACTGCTTTGAATGCTAAGCTTCACACTCTGCTCTTCTCCATTTAGTCAAACTTTCTCTTACATGCAATTCCTACTGGACTGCAAAAATGCGTACCTTCAGTCTTTGCTTAAGCACTCTCTCCTCTGAGGGCATTCTGTACTTAACTAAATCTCCATAAGAGCACAAAAATGATTGTGTACCAGCTAGGGATAGGCATTATGCTGAACCCTCTACACTCTTTAGACATTACAAGCACCATTTTACATTGAAGAAACTGAAGTAAACAATCTCTCCAAGATCATATTTTAAGTAAAGAGCAAAACTGAGTTTATAATTCAGGCCTATCTCAATCTGCGAACTGATCATTTAAATACCGTCTTCCTTACAGTATACCATTTAACTCAGGTCAAGGTGTACCCCTGTCTTTAAGCTCACAGATTATTCTAGTCCCTCATCTCTAATTCTAGTCTCTCATGTCTAATTGTTGCTTTAATCAAAAGCAGACTATTTTGTACTAAATTATTCTTTAATATTTTCATGCTTTCTAAATCTTATCTCAACTGGATTGTAAATTCTTTGTAAGCAGAGAATTAGAAAAAAAATTTCTTAATATGCTTCCACAATGGCATAGGATATCCTATAATAGCAAATAGCTATCCCTTATTGGGACAGGTTATAAGCGTGCTTAATAGTTACCTGTAATGAATACTCAGTATTTGCTTTACTTAGGAGCAGACAAGATGAATTATATCTAGAAGATACAGCGAATGTAAAATTTCCAAGAGCAGAGACCAAGTCTGTACAGGTATTCCATTTTTTTTCTGTCCCTCCCATGTTGGGCCATCTTTTTTTTTTTTTTTTTCAATCTTACTACTGGATCTCTGTACCGGCAATTATTTCAAGTGGTTATAATAAAAATGCTGCTCTGCCTTTATGCTAATAATTTGCACCAGTCTGAATAGTCAAGTTATGGATTTTGGCAAATATTAAGTTCAAATCTTTTATATATGTATAATTTTTTCTACCTTCATATGCTCTCTTCCTTCTTAATTGAAGTAAGCGCACTGTTTGATGTCTTAGGTAACGTGCTTTGGGCCTATTTCTGATAATTTATTCCTAGTAGGATCTCTGGACTTCTTCAGAGGTGTGTCATTTTGCATCCTTTTAAAGCATTATCCACGACCCTGCAATCCCTCAGCCCAAATGCTGGCTAACTCAGGTCCACAAACAGTAACCGCGAAGGGCCCTCCGGGCGGCGGCACCAACACTTCCGAGGCCTGAGGTAGGGTTGCGAGCGCAGCGGGCCCGAAGAGGACGATCCCAACAGGCCCTTTAGCCTGACCGCCTAGGGCCGCCACCTCAGCTCAGCGGCGGGAAACCCCAGGATGCGGGTTTCCGCGCGAAGGCAGCATTCGGGCCTGGCGGGAAACGACTTCGCGAAGCAGAAGGGTCCCCAGGGTCTTTCCTGGGTGGCCGGCCCAACCAGGCCGCGTGGCTGACAGTGTCTGGCAAAGAGCGGTGGAGCGGGTTCATTTCCTGACGTGATTTCTCACAAATTTAGGCTGCACCCGCACGCACCCACTCCCCTTTTCTTGATCACACAAGTGCACGTCAGAATTTCTTATCTTTGGTGTTTTTGAGACCACAGAACCGAACCGGCTAAGCCTGAGGAGTCGCTGGCGCCCTGGGTAGCGAAACCTGGACCAAAGCGGGAATCCGTGTGGGCGGCCTTGTAACCGCCAGACACCCCAAGGCTAGAGGGCGTGTCCAAGGCCCAGGTGCAGGCGGAGGCGCAAGTAACGGCTCTCGGCGGCCCCGCCCCTCTGTCGCGTCCTCTCTGCACCCTCCCATTTTAGTTCCCTCTGGTCTACAGCCTCTTCCCTAGCCGCTACCTCTTTAAGGCGGAGCCCGGCGTAGATCTCGCGAGATCCGGGTTGGCGCCGTGACCTCCATGTGGGAGCTAGAGCTCTATAAGTAAACACTCCGCGCAGCGCAGACAAGGCTGCTTCCCATTTGTGAGGCGGGGGCTGCAATAGCAACCGAGCTTCCGACTGGTTTCGTTTTCCTTCCCTCTCCAGCTCTGTTGGGTGGGCGCACGGTCTAGGATTCACCGCCGCCTGTGGGGCCCGGCGCCTGGTCAGTCTTCCTCCCTTGTGCGCGCGCTCGCCGGCCAGCCGCTGAGAGCCAGAGCCGCCGGGGAAGCGGCGCGGGCCGGGCGGGGCGCGGCGCCCGGAGCGCAGGGGGAGACAAAGCGGAGCCGGCCCCTTCTCCCGGCGCCGAGATGTGGATCCAGGTTCGCACCATCGACGGCTCACAGACGCGCACCATTGAGGACGTGTCTCGGAAAGCCACAATTGAGGAACTGCGCGAGCGGGTGTGGGCGCTGTTCGACGTACGGCCCGAGTGCCAGCGCCTCTTCTACCGGGGCAAGCAGGTAAGGCGCGCCCAACGCACTTCTTTGGAAGCCCTAGCAAGGGTAGCGGGATGCTTGGGCTGGGCGGGCCGGAGGGCTTGGTGTACCGCGCGCACAGAGCGCACCTGGCTCCACTTCGGATGGGCAGCCCGCGAGGCTCAGAGTGCGGCCCTGGGCCCGCCTGTGGGGCGCAGCGGGGTCCCGGCCACCCGAGTTGCAGGTGCGCTTGGTGGGGTCGGAGGCGGGGGCGCCCCGAGTGCCGAGACCTACCGCCCTTGCCAAGCCTGGCAGCAGCCGCAGCCACAGCCCGCCAGAGTGCCTGGGGTCCCTCCTTTCCCGCGCTTGGTGGGGTCCGTGGCCCCTGGAGGGCGGGGAGGGCAGCGGGCTCTGGCGGCCATGCCGAAGTGCGGGTGGGGAGGGCAGGAGGCTCCGGCTCCCGGCCGTGCTGACCCGGCTAACGGCTCGTATCGCTTCCGTACCTCAGACGCGCTGCCGACTCCCAAGTGGGAGGGGAAACTTAGATATTGCTCCCTATGGGGCACAAGATTGTAAGTCCGCCTCCTCACTGTGGAAGGGATTTGTATACACTGAAGATTCGAAGGGTTTCCAGAACTTCTGCTTCCCCACCCCACCTCCTTTCCTAGAATCGAATCTGTCGTAGAGGAGATTAGAGACCTGCTGAAGAAGCTGTTGGTGTAACCCGGGACCAGGCTTAAACTGCCCAGTTTGGGCCAAGGGGGTTGTTCGAAGAGTGAAAAGCAGTACAAAAGATTTGTTTTGCTATTATCCTTCACCTTCTAATAGAACCCTCACTCAAGCTTTTGACACAGTAATTGGAGCATAGACAGCGGTACACACTTGAAGGCTGAAAGTGTTTTTTGGCGGTGAGGTTGCCTGTCGGCGTCGCTGGTAGTTGAACGGTATGGCCTTGGTCTGGCCCATTGAAGATTTTTCCTACTCACATGGTCTGTATCAAGAGACTCAGACCCGTCCTATCTTTATCTTTTTCTTTTTTAAAAAATGTTAATCAACTAAAGAAGTTGGCATCCTCCAGCTGATCATAGTTTGGCTCCAGTCCTGTTGTTTGAAATAAGTGTAACTCTCTTTGATTTGGTAGAAGTAGCCTTTTTCCCCCTACAGCTTACTGTTTGAAAGAAATATTTTTCTCCCCTTCGTAGGCTTACCATTTGAAACTGTCCAGAAATTTTAGAGAAATGAGATTACACTCTGAGAGAGAAAGAGCCAGGGATTGTTTTAAGTAAGAAATGTCATGGGCTTCCCAAGGAAAGCAGGGGACACGGTTTGATCCTGGGTGGGGAAGATCCCCTGGAGGAGGAAATGGCAACCCACTCCACTATTCTTGCCTGGGAAATCCCATGGACAGAGGAGCCTGGCAGTCCATTGGGTCACAAAGAATCGGACAGGACTTAGCGACTAAACAACAGCAGCAAGAGATGGCATCTTTGATAGTAGTTAGTTTTATATTGATCTTCTAGTGTTTGACTTAACAAAAACAGCTGTTCGAGTTAAACTTTGCTTTAAAAATAAATGTATGTGTATTAAACTCTATGCAACTTGATATCGCTGTGCCTCCTGTGGCTAATACCTTTTTTATCTTTTGATCAAAAGGGAGAAGCATGTAATCAAGTCTATTAAATTTTATTTTCTAGCTAGGGACAATAGTACATAAATTCCCAGGATACTTTTTAACTTCACTAGAGATAGAAATGAAGAATGAAAATGTATTCTCAGGCAACACCTCTTACCATTTAATAATAAAAATACGATAAAAAGAAAATGTGCACCTGGCTGTCTTGAAGGAAAGGAAGGGATTGTGATAAATTCAAGGCATCAGAGTACATTTTCAGGACACCATGAAGCTATTCCAGGCTCATGGGAAAACTGTTGAGGATAACAACCTTATGTACCTCTTAGCCCAGGACAGTTGATTAACTCTCTGCTTTCATTTCTCTATAACGGTAGACAAGTAGGAATTAGGAATGGATCTTGGGTTCCTACTTAGTTGGAGACAGAAGAAAGATAGTGCTCCAGGTATTTATTTACAAGCTGACAAGTAGCCATGGGAATGATTATTATCTCTATTCTCCTTTGGAAATACAGTCTACAGTCCTTGGACAAGATAGTGTGTCTGTAGTAGGCTTCTACTGGATTGGTGTCAAAGACCTGCCCTTATCCTAGAAAATGCTCTTTTGAGAGTCAAAAGGAGAAAGGGCAGAATAGATCGATGCTACCTTTGAGAGTCAAAATGGAGAGAGAGCAAGGCTGTAAATTCCAGGTAAAGTAGGGTAACCTCATTTGAATATGCTTCTCTGAGAAGCTGAATTTGCACCCTGGAGGTCGGAATTTTTTTAAGAGTTATATTGGTGAATCTCTAAATCTTTGAGAAGTCAGAGTTTTGTGCTTATTAGGAAAATACACTCCTTCCTCAAGATACCTTACTGCCACATAGTGAAAAATGTCATAAATAAAAAAACATTTACAGTGTCCATGATGTAAATTGCCTCCTCTTCCACCTTTGTATGTTAGGTCTCTTGCTTTTAATCTCTGATAAAACATCAGAATCACTTGGTGGATATTTATTATAGATGTTCACCTCACCGTAAAATTGCAAGTGGTTGAATTTAACAAGACCCCATGGGAGATAACTGATGAACATCAGAGTTTGAAAATGCATTTTGTAGGAAGTCAGCCTCATACTAGTTTCTTACTGTTCAGAGTATGGTCCCTGGATCAGCAGGACCAGCAGCATTAGCTTCACCTGACCAGCCCCACTGAACTAGAATCCGTATTTTAACAAGGTCCCCAGGTGGTGGGTATGCAAATGAAGCTTGAGCAGCACTGTAATTGTGTGATTGACTCTACTTTTGAGAGTCAAAATGGGGAGAGCAGCAGTTCTGGGCTGTAAGTTTCAGTTAAAGTAGGGTAACCTCATTTAGATATTCTTTGAGAGGTTGAGTTTGCTTCCTGGGGGTTTGTTTAAGGAGTTGTATTGGTGGATCTCTAAATCTTTGAGAATCCAGAGCTTTTCCTACTCTGAAAGGATTCTCTTCCCTCTTCTCTTCCCTGTACCACTGTAGGAACTCTTAGAGTAGATTGTAGATGTGAAGCATGAACCAGAAGAAAGAAAGTTTTCTTTTGCCCCTGTACTCAGTTTTCACGTGCAGTACAAAGTAAAAGTGTTTGCCTACTCGAAGGAGCGGGGATGGGGGAGTGGGGGTGGTGGTGGGGGTGTGGGGGGGTGTGTGTGTGTTCTGTAGTATATATGCTGTGAAAGATAGATGAAAGTTAGTAATGGTCTCCACCTGCATCCCTTATCAGTAGCCTCTTGGGAATGACTTCTGTGCCTTCTGAGCCACTGCCATTTGGTGTTTGCTTCCTAGTTTTCCCTTGCATCACAGTTGTAATTCTTACTGTTACCTATAATTGCTTAACTTCAACCCAATTCAAAGAAAAAAATTAAAGGACTATCCCTGCCTCTCTAATATTATAAGTTCTTCAGCCACATCTTGTGGAATGGCAGTTCTCAAACATTCTACAATGAGACATTCATTAGTTAAATGCCTGAAACTCATAAGTGTAAGTTTCAAATTACCAATCTGTTTTTCCCCTACTCAGCATAATTTAAGTGCAGGTAATTTTCAGTCTATACTTTTGTTAAATTTGGGAGGACTTTAGTACTTTTATTATTCAGTTGGCTGCATGGCTCCTGGAGAAGGGAATGGCTATCCACTCCAGTATTCTTGCATGGAGAATCCCATGGACAGAGGAGCCTAGTGGGCTACAGTCCGTGGGGTGATGAAGAATCAGACATGGCTAAGTGACTTTCACTTTCAGAATCTTAGTTCCCCAAGCAGGGAGTGTACTGCCCTTGGCAGTAGAGTCCTAACAACTGGACCACCAGGGGATTCTTGGTACTTTTAAAGTAACAAATCATTCCAACAGTCTTCACAACTCTGCACAATAGCAAAGCTCTGTGGAACTTGCTGTGCAGTGGATGGATAATCACTGTTTCAGAAAAACTCCTGAGAGTACCTATGAATTAGGAAAGGACTCATCATCATCTGGGTAAAAGTGGCTATTCTAGCGAGCATAACTGATTGAGGAACAGTGGTTACAGGTTTCTGTGGGCCTGATTTCTATTTTACACCTTCATATAGGTATCTTCATTTGGGGGAATGTCCTATCAGTTAATTTTCATGTTCTGTGCTGTTAGGGTTTTTTTTTTTTTTTTTGATGAGGTGGGGATGCTGTTGGAGACAGGCAAAATGAAGGTGTGAACGTGTTTTTTGCTTATTGAGGTTTTCCCAGTAGTTGAGGATTAGGAGTTCTTGTTTTTCTAATCAGATAAGCCATGTTAACATCCTGTCCTGATAAGGGCTTATCTGCTTACTGACTTGGGAGATTCCTTAGACTTATTTGAAAGAAGCATGTTAGTCTGTTAGATAATGTCTCGTTTAATTCCACTATTGGGAAATTTTAATTTCTCAATCCCTTGTTCTGTTTAACAGTTGTGAACACCTGTGATGTGTTCAGTTCAGTCGCTCAGTGGTGTCTGGCTCTTTGAGAGCCCATGCACTACTGCACACCAGGCTTCCCTGTCCGTCACCATCTCTGAGTCTGCTCAAACTCATGTCCATCGAGTCGGTGATGCCATGCAACCATCTCCCATCCAACCATCTCATCTTCTGTTGTCCCCTTCTCCTCCTGCCTTCAATCTTTTCCAGCATCAGGGTCTTTCCAAAGAGTCGGTTCTTTGCATCAGGTGGCCAAAGTATTGGAGTTTCTGCTTCAGCATCAGTCCTTCCCATGAATATTCAGGACTAATTTCCTTTAGGATTGACTGCTTTGATCTCTTTGCAGTCTTGTAATGTGTAGAATTGTTCTAAGTATGTTTTGGATTGCTTGAATTAAAGGTACTTATTTAATACACTAGTAAGTTTGTCATTCAAAGACAGATTTTTATTCTTGTCTCTTTGGTTGACTTCTCACATATGGCCTTATTGTGTTAGAGCTGTGGATGGTGACAGAAATTACATACAAAGGGGAAAATGACTAGGGATTAAATTGGTTGTGTTTCCTGGGAAATGATAGTTCTGAGCTTTAAGGAGTTTAGTGAAATGGCCAACTAAATTGTATAAAGAAACAAAATGGAGACTTAGTTTCCTAGGGCTTCCATAACAAAGTATCAAACCCTAGGTGGCTTAAGAGATATACTTTGTCCCACATTTCTGTTAGCTGTGAGCCCAAAGTCAACTTGTCAGCAGGGCCATGCTATCCTCTAGGGGAGAATCCTTTCTTGCTTCCTTCAAACAGCTTCTTGATGTTTTGATAGCAGTCCTTGGTGTTCTTGGCTTGTAGATACATCATTCCAGTCATGTTACTGTTTTCTCCACATGTTTGTCTGTCCAAATTTCAACTTCTTATAAGGACACTAATCATAATGGATTAGGGTCCACCCTTATCTAGTTTTAACTTGATGACCTCTGTTAAGATCCTATTTCCACATAAATATGTTCACATTCTGAGTTACTTGGGATTAGAACTTCAACATATTTGGGAGGAGTGAGAGTGGGAATGGTGGATGCAATTCAGTCTTTTATAGAAACCTTGCCAAAATATGGATAAGTTACAAAATATTCACTAGTCATCCTGGAATACTTTGTATAATTCAACTTGATCACCTTTACAGAAAACTTTGAGCAAGTTGGAGTAGCATGAACAAGCATTGTAATCATTCATGCTTGAATTTTTTTCTACTTGGTTTTTAAAGTTACTGCTTCAGAGAGATAAAATTGTTAACTAAATGTCTTTATGAACACAGTTCTAAAACAATTCACTTTGAAAATTCACCTTTTGTTTCTTGTAGTGGATTCATTAAAATACATAGAACTTGTTGAAGATGAGTTTTTCTGCCTAGATGATATCACAGCAGCAGTGATAATATTTGGTTTCAGTGGCTGTCCGTTTTCCCTATAGTTGACATAGAATGATTCCTAAAAATTTATTGAGGTTCTGAGAAGATGCTTCCCAGGTGGTGCAGTAGTAAAGAATTCACCTGCCAATGCAGGAGACACAGGAGATGCGAGTTCAATCCCTGGGTTGGGACTATCCCCTGGAATAGGAAATGGCAATCCATTCCAGTATTCTTGCCTGGAAAATTCCATGGACAGAGGGGCCTGGCAGGCTACAGTCCATGGGGTCTCAAAGAATCGGACATGACTGAGTGCACACACAGACAAACTGAGAAGATGCTGACATCAGAGGCCATAGGAATGGCTTCAAGATCACTAAATTGTAATGCTGGGAATTTATATTAATAATTTGACTAGGGCATTTGGGTAACTAAGGATGTAAAAAGACCGAGTTTTGAGAGAAGCATTTTAATCTTTTTCTGTCCTTTTTTTTCCAGTTGGAAAATGGATATACTTTATTTGACTATGATGTTGGACTTAATGATATAATTCAGCTACTAGTTCGCCCAGACCCTGACCTTCCTAGCACATCAAAACAGACTGATATACAGGCCAAACCCTATTCTAATAGTCCACCTAAAGTAAAGAAAACCCCAAGGGTGGGACCTTCCAGTCAGCCGTCTACATCAACTCGTGATTTTCTTATTGATCCTGGCATTGGACTATATAAGGTATGTTGTCTTCCTCAGACTTCTTGTTAATTGTGAGAATATAGATGTATTCTCTTCAGGATGTTGTGAATAAGTAAACATTGATTGCCATTTGAAAGTAAAGATTTGAGTTGTTAATATTTTAACTTTTTTTTTTAACTTTTTTAAAAGTAATATTGAAAAAACAGTGAAAATTGTGTAGACAAACTATACTCAGTGGTTCAGAGCATAAAAGCAAACACCTATGTAATTCCATGAAGGTTACGTAGTTGCTTTCTGAAGCCTCTTGTATGCCCCTACCAGAGTACATCTTACTCTCTCCCCCTCAGAAGTAAACTACTTGTTCTGACGTCCATGATCATTCCATTTTTCTTTAGTGTTACTAGTTATTTATCTCTAAACAACATTTTGTATTGCCTATATTTGAAATTTGTCACATGTGGCTGTATTTTTTCACTGTTTGTATTATTCCATTTTATTAACATACCATAATACATTTATCTAACCCATGATGAATAGATATTTGGGTTATTTCCAGTTTTAGCTGTTACACACAGTGCTGTTTTGAGCCAACTATGTGTATCCTGGTACACATGTTCAAGAATTTCTTTAGGAATTTCTACCTAGAAATAAAAATACTGGTGGAATTTCAATGGAAAACACATCTGTAGACCACCTTGAGGAATTGACATTTTTACAGTGTTGAGTCCCTCATTATTGAAATGATAGATGTCTCCATTAATTTAGATCTTTGACATCTTTCTCAATTACTTTCCTCTTTACATACCTTTGATTTATTTCTAGTAGCTTTGTTTTTGATGCTATTATAAATGGTTACCTTTTAAAATTAGTTTGTTTGCTATATAGAAATGTGATTGATTTATTGACCTTTGTTATCTAGCAACTTCTTCAAATTCTAGTAAATTTTGTAGAAATAATTAACACTTTTGCTTCATCTTTATCCTTATATTTTTTCATAATTCTTAATGGTTGAGGTAAACTGGGACCCAAACTTAATTTTTCAGAGCTTTTTCAAGGCTAAAAATTAAAGGTTGGTAGACAAAATGAATTACTTAAGAAACACAAATCAAGATCTATGAAAAAATGCAAACAGATCTGCAAAAAAGGAAAGAATCAAAACTGGTGAAGAGGTGTATCAAAGCACCTGGCCTGGGTACACTACACTGAATTGCTTTAAACCCATAAAGAATAATAATGATATCTAAATTGAGCCACAAGATTTTAAAAAAAGGAAAGCTTTCATTTGTTTTATAAATTTAGTATAACACTGATACTGAAAACATGATTATAAAAGCACATTAGTATCACTACATATTGATGTAAAATCTAAGTTATAGTTTGCAAATAAAGTAATAACTATATATTAGAGGAACATATGTTGACCAAGTGTGGTTTGTCAGGAAGTGGGATAGTTTATTGTTAGAAAACATTTTAATATAATTCATCATATTAATATAACCAAATAAAACAAATGATCTAATCTGTTTTCTGCATCTAAATAAAAATTTGAATTTATTTCTGACTTAAAAAAATTCTTGGTAAGAGGAACAGATGGAATAGATGAATATTTTAAACCATACCCAGCATCATGCTTAATGGTGGGGAAAAGCCACAAACATTCCCATTAAAGGTAGAACCAGACAAAGAAGCCTGTTAATGCTATTGTTTAACATCTTTCTAGAAGTTCTAGATAATACAGAAAAGCAAAAAACAAAATATTGTAAATCCTGGAGAAGGCAGTCAATACTTAGGAATACCTGGTAAGCTGAGAAAATACATAAGAGCATTATGAGCCATCAGCAAAGTGGCTGTTTAAATATCAATGGCTTTCCTTAATATGGTCATTTAGTAAAAGAAAAAAAATTACAGTAACAAAGCAAAAGTCTGGGAATAAACTTACATGATTCATACAAAACATATAAATTAGTGCTTTTATATAATGTTCTCAGTTCAGATCGAATTATTAATATTGAAAGTGCACTTGCCAAATTGTTTCACTCATTGGTTTCATCCCTCTTTCATTTACCAAAACTTTCTACTTGATAATTTTTCACATTATTTTAAAAATAAAGTTGTTATTTTAGAACAGTTTTAGATTTACAGCATAGGTGGGAAGATACTGCAGAGTTCCTATATATCCTACACCCAGTTTGCCCTGTTAACATCTTACATTAGTGTGGCATATTTGTTACAATTAATGAACCATATCTCCTTAGCGTTTATCTAATGTCTTTTATGTTCCAGAATCCTATCTAGGTTACCACATTACATTTACATTAGTTTATACTAAATAGTCATCTCCTTAGGCTCCTCTTGGCTGTGGCAGTTTCTCAGACTTTGTTTTTGATGACTTTGACAATTTTGAGGTGTATTGGTCAGGTAGTTGTAAAATGCAACATTAGAATATGTTTTCTTCATTGTTAGACTGAATTTAAATACTTGGGGAGGAAGAACACAGAGGTAAAGTGCTATTTTCAATGCTCAGAGGTAAAGTGCTATTTCCAATGACATGTCTAGGGCACTGTACTGTTGACGTTCTATTTTGTAATTATTTAAGTTTTAAATGAATAGTAACTTACCATTGTGAACCTTAATCACCTGGCTAAGATGGTGTTTGTCACGTTTCTTCACTGTCAAGTTATTCTCCCTCATCCCCTTTTGCATACTGTATTCTTTGAGATTAAGTCACTATATATATGTAGCCCACTCAACACATTATTGCTGCTGCTGCTGCTGCTAAGTTGCTTCAGTCATGTCCGACTCTGGGAGACCCCATGGACAGCAGTCTACCAGGCCCCTCTGTCCACGGAATTCTCTAGGCAAGAATACCGGAGTGGGTTGCCATTTCCTTCTCCATAACACATTATTGACTGGGGGATTTTTGCAGCAACTAAGGCCTGTGACTGGCAATTTGTTATGCAAGTGAATATTGAAACATCCCTGCTGTGGTCAGTAACGTTCAGGTAAAAAAACGTATTCTGCATCTGTGTTTAATAAGTTGTTAAGGAATGGAGAGTTAAGAATCCTCCATATTTAAGGCCAGATAATCTACAAAAGTTATTAGGAATTCTTTTACATGGGAGACTTGCCTCTTCTTCATTTTTTTGGTCATATATTTAACTAGTATGGATATTTTTTCTCCTGTGTCCTTTCCATATGCCCCCATTTGGGGTTTCTTTGATCTTTGTTTTGTTAAAACCTTTCTTTCTGGCACTAAAAGGTGCTGCAGGCTCATCTTGTGTGTTTTCTGCCCCAGTCCTGCAGTCAACCATTTCTCTAAGGAACCTTAGTTCTTTAATTGGAGAATGATATTAGAAGCTAATACCTAGGCTTTAGATATGCTCCTTGCTTCTGGCATGTCCTTGTTTATAGGGTCCTCAGTGGAGAAGGCAATGGCACCCCACTCCAGTACTCTTGCCTGAAAAATCCCATGGATGGAGGAGCCTGGTGGGCTGCAGTCCATGGGGTTGCTAAGAGTCCGACACGACTGAGCGACTTCACTTTCACTTTTCACTTTCATGCGGTTGGAGAAGGAAATGGCAACCCACTCCAGTGTTCTTGCCTGGAGAATCCCAGGGACAAGGGAGCCTGGTGGGCTGCCATCTATGGGGTCGCACAGAGTCGGACACGACCAAAGTGACTTAGCAGCAGCAGCTGACAGCAAGGAAATACATGTATGTATGTGCAGAACTTCTGTATATCCCGGAGAAGGCAATGGCATGCCACTCCAGTACTCTTGCCTGGAAAATCCCATGGATGGAGGAGCGTGGTAGGCTGCAGTCCATGGGGTCGCTAAGAGTTGGACACGACTGAGCGACTTCACTTTCACTTTTCACTTTCATGCATTGGAGAAGGAAATGGCAACCCACTCCAATGTACTTGCCTGGAGAATCCCAGGGATGGTGGAGCCTGATGGGCTGCCGTCTATGGGGTCTCAGAGTCAGTTGGACACGACTGAAGCACATATCTATAAATATTTATGTAACCATCTTTGTATATATTAGGCTTACATTATTACATTTTAACTTTTTATAATGTAACCGTTTGGAAGCTGCTACTTTTGACCTGGTTTGTTTTGGGCCATATAAGTATAAATGTGTTTTCATAGGAGGACCAGCTTATATATCTGCAGGTCTGAGATTAATCAAAGTTAAACTGTTATGGTCAATTTAAATTCTCTGTTTAGCACACTTCTCAATACCCAATTGTGTCCCTTCCCCCAATCTAATTTAGAAGAGCATCATGAGAAACTACTTCTCTTAGCAGATTTTTGCATTTTATTTTCAGTGTTAACACTTTGCTGTCAACTATTCCTCGTACTTGCTTTTTTTTTTTAAAAAACATCTCTTATATTTCATATTAATACATAGCATAGATGTTAAGGACTTGAGCTTTCAACTTTCATCAGACTTGGTTTCATATTTCAACTAGGCCATCTTCTGAGTTGGACAAATTTGGCAAGTAAGTACATTGTCTCCCTTTCCTCATTTAGAAATACACTTGGAATCTGGCATGTAAACTCTCAAAAGGCTAGTTATTTGTAAAGTAATATTTAGTCAAAGTTTAGTCAAAGCCACATTTAACCGTCCTTGTTAGTTAAAGAGTGCCAGTACAGATTTACTTGGTTTTTTGGATGAAGCTCAGTAATTGTTATAGGAATTTGAAATTTTGACTAGGGACTTTCATATAGAAGGAATAATTTCTGGATAATTCAGTCACTGAATATTAAGATATTTAGTATGTATTTGTACTAGGTGCTAGAAATGATGGGTAAACAGATGATATTGCCATGGAATTCATGGAATCATATTAGATATTAACTTCTTTTTGGGCTAGCCTGAAAATGCTTAGAGGCTGCTACTTTTGATTTGTTTGCTTTGAATTTTGTCTGTTTTCCTTAGAACAAATCTCTGAATAGTAAGTATATCAAAATTTCATTGTTGTGTCTGAATTCTTTAAAATTTGGGAAATTTTTTTTTTCTCTTTTCATGAATTCTTACCTATGTAATTTTTGGTTTATAAAGATTTTGCTTTATGGATGAGCAAACAGATTTAGGGGCTTTCCCTTTTGCCTAAAAATATTTTTGAACCTCACGATTAGCAGGCACAAAAAGTATATTAAATATTTTCAGGTAAGCATACATAAAACAGACTATAACATTTAAACCTTAAGATGCAATTTTAATTTGAAGTTATTACCTAATATCAGTCTTGTCTTGCCTTATTTAGTAACTTTGAGCAGTATTTGGTCAGTTGTAGCTATCTTTTCATGTGTAGTAAGAAACTAGATATCGCTATCATGTTTGGAGAACCTTTGGAAAATAGTGCAGAGGGCAGGGGTCCAATTCTTCCCCTTGTACAACACATCGAATTGCTGACTCTAGGAAGTAGTTTATTTTCCGAAACCAGGTGGACTACTGATGCCTAAATTGGTGTTCTGGTTTTTGTGGAAGCTTTGTATGACTCACATCAGGTCTCGCTGTTGAAATGACTCATTCTGGCTTAAATAATGACTGTTTAGCTTGCTGATAGTAAGCTTTTGGGGTTTACCTAAGTGTGTGGCACTGTTAAACTTTTTTATATGTCTGTGCTCTTTGTAGCAAATAAAGGAAAAGGAAAGTTATCAATAATTACTAAGTAAACATCATGGATTTCTTAGTATTTCCTGTCTTTTGTCTAAAGTACTATACTGCTTTTTAAAATCTTTTTTTGGTCATGAAATGTAATAGACAATACAAATATGAGTAGAACTTAACAACCTATTATAAAGTCATTGTCCATAAATACCACTCAAATTAAGCAATAGATAATAGTACCCCAGAAACTTCTCATGTACCCTCTCTTGATTAAACATCCCCCTCCCTAGTTACCACTACTACCCAAACTTCTATGGTAATCATTTCTTTGCTTTTTATTAACTTTATCCTATTATTACCGTTAAACAGCCTGATAATAACTTTTAACCTATGTCTACATCCCTATTTTTTCTCCATCTGAACTTTATGTAAATAAATAGAACCATATTGTGTTTTGATTTGTAACTCTGAAGAAACATGATATAAAGAGGAATCCTGTTCAGAGTTTGAGAAACTTTTATTAGCTCCCACTCCTAGCTGTATTGGAGAAGGAAATGGCAACCCACTCCGGGATTCTTGCCTTGAAAACCCCATGGACAGAGGAGCCTGGCAGGCTATAGACCATGGGGTCACAAAGAGTCAAACATGACCGAAGCAACTTCACTTCACTTCACTTCTAGCTGTATATCTCCTGAGGGCAAGTGTTTTTCACTTCTGAGACTAATTAAGAAATAAGAATGACTTTGCATTGTAATTTTTAAAGGAGACAATGTATATAGCATTAAATGGATAATGTATTTCCTAAGCATGGTATAATAAGACTAAACTATGAGCTTTAATAAGTCTTAACATTGAACATATATTGATAATTAGTGGAAGGAGAGTTTTTTCATTTGTTGCTACTGTATGCTTGCTAAGTTAGCACATTATACAAATTGTCACCTAATCTCAATACACTGCAAAGTATGTTACTTTGTAAAAGAAGCTGAGGCTGGAACAGGTTAAGGAATTTGTTCAAGGTTACATTTAGTAGGTGATAAGCAAGGACTTAAACCTAGGTTTATGTGCAGAGCTTGTGTGTTTTCCACAGAACATACAAAACTGTAGCTAGCTATGGTAAATCCTCAAGTATTTGCTCTTGGCGCTATTTTATTCTTTAATGATTTTTCCTTTCCTCTCATGTGTGGAGCTTTTGTTTGGGGTGTTCTTTTTAATCAAATACTTCGACATGAAAGACTCTTTTCTAAATGTGGCTATCTGTGTATCTCAAAGATAATACAAGTTTGGTTCCAAATGACTGCAAAAAAGAGAATACCTCACTAAAGCAGGTAACACAGGTTTTTGGTTTTCCAGTACATATGAAAATTACATTTACACTATTCTGTAGTCTGTTAAGTATATAGTAGCATAATTTCTTTAAAAAATGTGCATACCTTAATGTAAAAATGCTTTATCGCTAAAAAAAATAGCCATCATCTGAGCCTTCAGTGAGTCATGATCTTTTTGCAGGTAGAGGGTCTTGTGTCCATGTTAATGGCTGCTGACTGATCAGGGTGGTCATGGCTGTGGCAGTTTCTTAAATAAGACAACAATGAAGTTTGGCCACATTAATTGACTCTTCCTCTCACAAACAAGTTTTCTGTAGCATGCAAGGCTTTGAATAGCATTTTACCCACTTCTTTCAAAATTGGAGTTAACCCCCTCAAACCCTGCCACTGCTTTATCAACTAAGTTTATATAGTATTCTAAATCCTTTGTCATTTCAACAGTCTTCACCACATCTTTACCAGGAATAGATTCCATCTCAAGATACCACTTTCGTTGCTCATTAATAAGGAGCAACTCCTTATCTATTTGCTTCACTGTGGGATTACAGCAGTTCACCTACATCCTCAGTATCCATTTGTAGAATTAATTCTAGTTCTCTTGCTATTTCCATCACATCTGCAGTTACTTCCTCTACTGAAGTCCTGAACTCCTCCAAGTTCATCCATAAGAGTTGGAATAAACTTTTCCTAAATCCTGTTAATGTTAATATATTGGCCTCTTCCCATAAATTGCAAATGTCCTTAATGGCATCTAGAATGGTCAGTCCTTCCCAGAAGGTTTTCAGTTAACTTTGCTGATGCTGAGATCCATAGGAGGAATCACTATAGTAGCTATATCCTTACATAATGTATAGCAATGTGCAGTAGCAAGAACATAAGCTTTAAGGTTAAGGTGTCTTCAGATCCTAGTTTTGCATTTTATTGACTTCCATTTGGAGCAAGTTAACTTGTCAGAACTTTTGTTTCCTTATCCTGTAAAATATGATTTATTAATTATTAAGATTATTAAACCTAACTGAACTAGCCTTGCATAATATCTAGTATATAGGTATTAACTTTTACTGTATACTCACCCCCACCCCACCCTATATGATACTTTAAAGTGGTCTTAGACTCTCAGAAAGAGCTAGCTTGATTAGGTGATGATCTTGTATTAGTCTGGAGAAGGCAATGGCACCCCACTCCAGTACTCTTGCCTGGAAAATCCCATGGGTGGAGGAGCCTGGTAGGCTGCAGTCCATGGGGTCACTGGGAATTGGACATGACTGAGCGACTTCACTTTCACTTTTCACTTTCCTGCATTGGAGAGGGAAATGGCAACCCACTCCAGTGTTCTTGCCTGGAGAATCCCAGGGATGGCGGAGCCTGGTGGGCTGCCGTCTATGGGGTTACACCGAGTCGGACACGACTGAAGCGACTTAGCAGCAGCAGCAGCAGCTTGTATTAGTCATGTCATTTTTTTCTTTTTAAAGACTTAAAAGTTGAAGGGACTTCTCTTGATTATTGCACCTGAAAAGGCCTTAACCTTTAGACCAATTCCTTCAGCTTTTTGACGACATAATTTTTTTAAAAACCAGCTTCTTTAGGTAAATCTAAATTTCTCTGATGTACCTGTTTTTCTGACACCTTGTTTTATACATTTTGTTAGATTGTATGATTTAGTTCTGGAACATCCGCTCGAGTTGACTACATATATTTTGCATCTTTATAGCTCTGTTCTCTTTATATTTGTCCTTTGAGGTAGTAAATAATGCATTTGCTAGTGAATTACTTTTGGTGAAACATAACCCCATTTTGTATAGGTAGGTTCATTAAATACTTTCCTTTGTACATGTGCACAAGTCCCTCTTTATTTTTTGCTTAATACACTGTTTTCTGGTTGGTCTGACTGTAAGTTATCCAAAGGATTCTGAAGAAATTAATAGAGCAAATTAGTTTCACAATCACAATACTCTGAAGTTCTGGCTTTTTGTTAGTGACATTCTTAATGAATAACATGCCAGGATGACTCTTTGGTACACAAGAATTATATTTTAAAAGCCTAATATAGATAAGGATAAGGAATAATAAAAGAAAATACCTATTTCACTGAAGAATATTGGGAGGAAAGTTAATTTTCATATTAGTAAATAACAGATTTGACAGTATAATCCAAAAGAATAGTTTTGTTCTAATCTTTGAAATTACTTTAAACTTTTGTATCTGCAAATATTAACCGTGATAACTCTCAAAATAACTTGAGTTATATTAAGGTTTTTGAAGCAATAGATGAAGTTACGCTTCATTAACTAATTTTAAACTTTTTTAGGTAAATGAATTGGTGGATGCCAGAGATGTCGCCCTTGGTGCTTGGTTTGAAGCACGTATACATAGTGTTACTAGAGCTTCTGATGGACACTCACGTGGCAAAACTCCACTGAAGAATGGCAGTTCTTGTAAAAGGACTAATGGAAATGTAAATCATAATTCCAAAGAGAACACAAAAAAATTGGACAATGTACCCTCTACATCTAATTCAGATTCTGTTGCTGCTGATGAAGACGTTATTTATCATATCGAGTATGATGAGTAAGTGCTCATGATATTGAGGACTTCATTCATATTTTTGTTTGCAGAAGCAAAATCTCCCATCTCAAGATTGTTTTCAAATAAGTCTTTCTGAAGAGATCATCTAGGAGTCATGTTTGGTCTAGTACCATTTGTTTTTGTTTCTGTTTAGTGGTTATAATATAATAAGAGCTCCTTAACATTCAGCGTTTGGCTCATAAGTAGTTTGTGTTTGGTATCCTAATACCTGGCTTAATTTAATATGTAAGGTTTCTCTGTCTGGTCCTCTGGTATGTTAGGGCTTTTGCTATGCATTTTAAGAATATTTTAGAAAATATATAATAACTTGGGATGTTATTTAGAATGGAGTTGAAATATTTTCTGAAAGCTATTGCTGAGTTAATTCACGTAAAATTTATACATATAAAGGATACACTTCACTGTCTTTAATATAGTCACAGGATTGAGCATTATCGCAAACTAATCTTAGAACACTTTTATTTTCCCTCCAAAAAACTGTATAAGCAGCAATCACTTCCCAATCTCCCTCTCCCAACCAAAGGTTTTTAAATGTTCACGTGAAAACAGTACGAAGAACTTGCTTTGAGGGCCTAGACTCTAACACTGAATTATCATCTTCCTTACCTATTTTTAAAATCCTACTATAAAATTTACTGTGGTGAAAGATGTAGTATTTATTCAGCACTACATAAACTTATAAGTCTTCACTCAAGTGACATCTTCATATATGTAGAAAATATGCAACCAAATCTTTTATCAAGTGTGAGTTCAAGATTCTAAAACAGTTGTAATTTTTCTTACAAAAATGGTATAAAAGACTTTGGTGTTGACACATGTTTCCAGGATACCTGGAAAGGGCTTGAAAGTAGATCCCTTTTATCTTTTCTGATATTCCTTATGGCTCTGACTAAGTTGCCAACATGTCTTATTTCAAATGGGCCATCATACTGTTTGTTTTTTTTTTTTTTTTTTACCATAGTAGATGATAATAGAACCTACAGTTTAAATGAGTATTAAAATGTGGGATTGGCAAGGACTTGAAATATTGGTAAATCAAGGCTGGGATAGGAAGGGAATGGAGTTGGTAGGTTAACAGTAACCAGTCTCTGGGTTTATGAGTACCATGGCAAAGAGGCAAGATACCGCATTAGTGGGGGACTTCAGCTATCTGTGTGTCTGTTATCAACAAGTAGAGTTCTTGATTTGTTTTGAGTGTTTATTTCTTAGAGAAAAGAACTCAGAAACCAGCTACTTGGGACCTGATTCTGGCCCATAAAGGAGTTGTTATTTGGCCAAAAATTAATAATTGTATAAATGGCACAGTGTGGAAATAGGGTGAGTTTTAAACACTAAGTGAACTAAGGCTTACTAAATTTTTACAGGTTTAGGGGCTCTTAGTTGGTTTTGGAATAAGACTTTCCAAGCGATAGGCCTGAGTTTGGTATAATGTTAAAGCATAAATCACAGTGTCTTTGCATTTATTTGACTATTTATTTATTTGGTTGCACCAGGTTGGCATGTGGGGTCTAGTTCCCTGACCAGAGATGGAACCTGGGCCCACTGTCTTGGTAGCATAAGCCACTGGACAGTCCCTGGCTATTTTTTAATGTAGGAGAAATTTATCTTGACTAGAGGGAATGTTAGTAAAAGGAAGTGTAAACCCAGAATGCATGAGAAGACTAAAATTATCTGTTCAAAATAATTTCACAGGATGGAATTATTTCAGTACTGACAAGGAAAACAGTATCTGAACTTTCTTTGAGAAATAAAGTATTAGAAGCTTAGTGGTAAATATCACTTACATCTTCAAAGAGAACAAAGGACTATATGAAATAAAGTATGAAAATAGATGAGTTTCTGGATAAGAGTCCCAAATAACAAAAGGCTGGTGTAAGCACCTAGAAAGACCCATGATCCCATATGGATGTGATGACAAATCTTGTTAAAATTTCATTCTTCATGGTTATCAGAAAAGTTAAAAACTATAGTCAAGTTTATGTTAATTTCAATAACTTATTAAACAAGTTCTTTCTTGGATGGAGGATGCATTGACAAGAGATTGGCATATATGGCTTAGCAATAGTAATACAGATTCTTACTGAGTAGTAAGCTCCAACTTAGTCAGCAGAATATAGCTGTCAAATAGTTACTGTAGGGTGTTTGATTAGAAACAAGATACCTAGAATAAGACTGGTGTTCCTGTTGTACTGGGCTGATTATTCTCTACTTGGGTATCTTTAGAACTCAAAATGTAAAAGAATAGCTGAAAGAACTAAGTATTTAGCTTGAAAAGACTGGGATCAGGATACCTTGCATATTTTAAAAGCTCTGGGAGGAAGTTCTGTACAACACACAAAGTAGGTTTCAGGATACCCTGGGCTTCCCAGGTGGTGCAGTGGTAAAGAATCTGCCTGCCAATGCAAGAGATGCAAGAGACATGGGTTCAGTCCCTGGGTCGAGAAGATTCCCTGGAGGAAGAAATGGCAATCCACTCCAGTATCCTTGCCTGGAAAACTCATGGATAGAAGAGCCTGGTGGGCTGCAGTCCATGGGGTCACAGAGAGTTGGACACGACTGAGCGTGCACACAGTGCAGTTTAGGATAACAAACTTCCTACCAGCCAGATCTCTAAAGATAGAGAATGGTCTGCCCTGAGAAGCAGACAAAAATAAGCATTGACTAGCTTCAATCTTAGATGGGGGTTTACTAAATATGTACATTGCAAACGAATAATCCAGTCATTCTAACTTTAATTTTCACTTTCAAAACAGTATTTGTCAGACAATTTTTTTGTACTTACACTTAATAAATTCTAAGTACATATAGGCTGCTTTTATGATTCTGATCTAGTAGTATCATTTCTCAGTGAATTAATTCATTTTTCTCATAGAATAAGTTGAAAGTAATCTGCTTGATTATTTCCAAACTCGGAGTGCAGCAGTGCATTTTGAACAACTTGTCATTTAGCCTTAGCAGAGGGATATGGTACTTGGGACCAAGGAACCTGTCAGAGGAATTCTTTGGGAATAAGTTTAAAATGGTGGTGTTGAGAAGTTAGTTTTATGGTGACCTACTGGTCCTAATATATTAACCAGATCAGAGTTTAAAACAATTTTTAATCTATGAGAAGTGACAGACATTACAGAATTATGATATAAGGTCCATGGTTTGACCAGTCTAGCCCCAAAAGCCAGATCTAGTAGTTAACATTGTTATAGAATCTAAATGAAATCATTTGTTTCCTAATCTTACTTCATTTTTCCTCAAAATTATAGCTACAAATATTCTAAGTTCATAAAAAGCATGTTATAATAAGAGATTTATTTGAACTGTTTTAAGGTTTAAGAAAGTTTTACTGTTTGTAAGAGACCCTTTTCTATAGATTCTTCAATGAACATAGACTGAATTTAGAGCTTCTTACTACAAATAATGTAAAGCAAAATCATGGAGTTAACATCAGAATGCCTGATTCAAAAAACTTATTTGTGTGTGTGTGTGTGTGTGTGTGTGTGTTTTAATGATTGTTCTGACTCATCTAGCATCACTCTTGTCTGAGCAAGGGTTTTGTATTTTTAGAGTTAAACCAACCCATTAAGTACTTTGGGAGAAAGAGTTGGCAGTATAAATATTAAATCTAGACTTTAGAGATTTAGATCCAAAGGATTCTTAAATCTTTTGTAAAGTTTTTAAAATTCTTAAAAGCAGCTATGTTAAGACAAATCACACAGCATTCAATTTGCCCATTTAAGTGTAAAATTCAGTTTTTTTTTTTTTTAGTATAAACAGGATTGTACAACGTCACCACAATCTAATATAGAACATTTTCATCTTCCAAAAACCTCATACCCATTAGCAGTCACTCTCCATTCACCTACTCCTGCCCCCGCCTCCACCGGCCCTTTTCTCAACCCCTCTCAGCCATAGGCAATCAGGACTCTTCTGACTCTGGATGTGTGTATTTTGGACATTGCATATAAATGGACCCCTCTAATATGTGGTCTTTTGTGACTGGCTTTTTTTACTTAGTAAAAGTAAAAAGGTTCATCCATGTTGGAGCTTGTGTATCAGTACTTTATTCCTTTTTATTGCCAAACCACAGTTTACTTATCCATTTATCAGTTTATGGGCTCTGGTGTTTTCTACTTTTTGCTGCTATGAACCTCCATGTACTATTTTTTGTGGGGGCATTTAAAATTTTTGGTATGTATGTGGCAGAGGGATTGCTGGGCTGTATGGCAGTTATGTTTTACCTTGGGAAGAAGTGCCACATTTATTTCCAGGTGGCTGCACCATTTTATATTCCCATGAGTTATGTATGGAAGTTCCATTTTCTCCATATCCTCACCAAAAGCTCAACCACTTCTCGATTAGAGCCATCCTGTAGTGTTGGAGTATAACTGTATTATGCTATATGTATATATTTATATATATTTGCATGTTGTGTATATATATATATGTCATTTTATAGTATTGTAGGTATAATTGACCTACAACACTGTATCAGCTACAGGTGTTGAATAGTGATTCAGTATTTTTATATAAAGTGTGTTTGTTGGAGAAGGACTGTGCCTGATCGAAACTTTTTTTCCCCTAGTATATTTTGGCAGAAAATAAAAGGAAAGTAATACAGGAAATTAAAAATGCATGAAGTCGTTATAGTCAAAGAAAGAAAGAGAACATGAAAACTTCCTTTATTTCCTAGTAATATTGTGCTGTATATTTCCATAGCTTTTTAAAAGTTGTGTTTATTCCCATTAGTTACACTCTGTAGTTATTTAAGGTTTAAAATTTTTAAGGGTCCTAAAGGTTTAAATTCACAAAGCTATAACTGCAGTCTTGTGAGAGTAGAGATCCCAAAGCTATTGTGATGAAGAGCTGTGACCTTGACTGATGTGGAAGTAGATGAAAAGGGGCAGTCAGTTCCTTAGCATTTCTAGTAGTTTAATATGTCTATAGTGTAGCTTACAGGTACTTAAATTAAGTCTTTTTTAAATTTAGGTTTACTTAATTACACTAACTCTTATGTACCAGACTCTGAGCTAACTTCTTACTTGAATGTTCATATAATCTTTAACATAACTATAATGTTACGTTAACTCCCATATGAAGAGACCAAGACTTATGTAACTTGCCAGAGGTCACATATGTTAAATGGTCTGACTCCAAAGCTTCAGCGTTAACCAATATGCATTATTGCCACTGTTCCTAAACATGGTATATGTAATTGGTAGTAGCCTACGTGACTTCAAAGTTCAAACATTCTGTATGACCTAAAGACTGGCTTTTGACTCTGCCAGGGTTTTAAAGCAGATAGCACTCACAACTTTGAGTTCAATCCTGGGTAAATAAGCAACTGAGGGCACACTACTGAGTTTGATCTATACTCATCACTTGGCTGCTCTATCAACAGATAAAGGCTTAAGTCCTTACCCTGCTTTTGTATTAAGAAACATCTGTTCCTTGTGGATTTGGTTTAGATTCATTTTAATTAGGCTAGTGGTTCTCAACCCTACTTCCATGTTAGTTGTCTAAGAAGCTTTAAAAATATCAATCCCTAGGACCTACTCCCAGAACTTCCTGTATGATTGATCTTTGGGACTTCCAAGCATCGGTGTGTAAAAAGTTCCTCTGGGATTCTAATATGTAGCCATAGTGAGAACTATGGCCTTAGAACAGTGGTTCTCAAAGTGTAGACCTGGCTGGGAATGTCAGCATTATACTTGATAGAAATCCAATTCCTTGTACTTACTCCAGATATAATAAGTTGATCTCTGTAGGTGGCCCTACAGTCTGGGTTTTAATATGTGTCCTCTGGGTGGTTCATATGTATACTCAAATTTAAGAACCATTAACTCATTGCCTTTTGTCCAGCCTTATCAGTTGCTATCACACACCTGCCTCTAAAGACCAATATGAGGGAAAGGGTTTGATATGACAATTTAAATATAGTAAATATATTAAAGACTGGAGATGATATACAATACCTGAGGAACCTGAGTGTTCATCTTTTAGTACCTATATAGGTGGCATATGGCTTGTTGATTTTTCCATTTTTGTTTTTATGTAGATAAAATTGTTAAGTCTTTTTAAGAATTGTATTTCATTCAAGCTAAATGATCTACATCATTTAAATGAGGGCCCATATTCCACTATGCAGTCTTTGTGCCGGCTTGGCTAACATAGGGAAGCAATGTCCATAACATGTTTGTGGAGAATTTATCTTTTATGATATATTGGTAATTTTTTTTTGTTTATTCTTTATATATTTATATATGCGTATATTTTTTTAATGAAGGATAATTGCTTTACAGAATTTTGTTGTCTTCTGTCAAACCTCAACATGAATCAGCCATAGGTATACATATATCCCCTTCCTTTTGAACCTCCCTCCCATCTCCCTCTCCATCCCACCCCTCTAGGTTGATACAGAGGCCCTGTTTGAGTTTCCTGAGCCATACAGCAAACTTCCCTTGGCTCTCTATTTTACATATGGTAATGTAAGTTTTCATGTTACTCTGTCCATACACCTCACCCTCTCCTCCCCTCTCCCCATGTTTGTAAGTCTATTCTCTATGTCTGTTTCTCCACTGGTAATTTTTTTTAGCCAGTCAATGTTTTGAGTTTTGTGACAATTTTAGTATGTTAACATCATTCACATACTGTTTCTTTTGACTTGAAAATTTCTCTGAATTCCCCAAACTTGCACTTCCTCTTAAGAACTCAACCCAGATCATATAAAAGGAACATGGTAGTAGTATTTGCAGAATTAGCTCCAGGATGACTGTTTAAAAGTATACTTTTATTTCTTCTCTCTGTTCCATCAGCCATTAAGTATTGGTAAATTCTGGAGTGGGGGATAACACTCTATATAGTAGTTGAATATTTGCTCTGAGATCTAGTCGTGGCTTTCCTTTTGAATTACACTCTAAAATGCATCTGTGGTTTTAAGACAAGCTTCCTGAATTTGGCTTCACATTGAATTAGATCTCAGAATCTTCCCACATACATGCTTTCCTGCTTGTACATCCTTATAACATGTACTTTTATAGGTCATTTTAAAAGGTGAATTTGGGAATACTAGTCATGTTAGTGGCTTTTTAAAATTGCTTTGTTAAATTTAGTGGTTTAATTTAGAGATCTTGTTTATAAATTGGAGCTAATTTCTATAAAGAGAAATGTAAGTTAGAAACCTCTAGTAGTTTGAACAAGGAAGTATATATCTAAAGAGGGAAAATGTTTATGAAAGTTGCTTTATTTCTATATCTTAATAATTGTCAATGGCTAGGCAAAGTTGAAATCTTGAAACATGAATAAGTGTTAAGAGTTTTCATAATGATGTGAAAATTACCATATAAGCTTTCATGTTCCATAGTGTTCACATTTAGAATAGAAATGTCAGTTTACCTTGGAAACAAACTTCTTATATTGAATTTTTAGTAAATTATTCTGAAGTACTCTTTTAAAAGTATAGTTCAGTAATTCTCTTTTTAATACAATGATATGTGCCAGGCACTCCAGAAGTACTTTACCTGGATTATTTCATGTAATCCTCATTAAACAATCGATGGAGTAGATACTTTTGTAAGTCTAAAGAAGGAATAACTGAGATTTAGAGAAGTTAGCTAACATACCCAGTATTGAATAGTTGATAGGAGGTAGATTGAGGTTTGGAAAAGCACATACTTAGAACCATACTACCAGACTACCTCTCACTTTGAGAGAAGCCTGCTTATAAAATATTTTAATATATAAATAAATATATATAATATTATAAAGCAGTTCCTGCTAAGTCACTTCAGTCATGTCCAACTCTGTGCGATCCCATAGACGGCAGCCCAGCAGGCTCCCCCGTCCCTGGTATTCTCCAGGCAAGACTGCTGGAGTGGGTTGCCATTTCCTTCTCCAATGCATGAAAGTGAAAAGTGAAAGTGAAGTCATTCAGTCGTGTCCGACCCTCAGCGACTCCATGGACTGCAGCCTTCCAGCCTCCTCCATCCATAGGATTTTCCAGGCAAGAGTACTGGAGTAGGGTGCCATTGCCTGTACATATTTTTAAATTTTCTGTCAGTCTCTCCAGTTACACTTTTATAGAACAGAAACCTTAAATCAATAAACAAATACCTGTGTGCTTTCTTTTTTTCTGTAAGGAAAAATAGATTATTAAACTGCTGTTTTTAACACAGTGTCAAGGCTCAACCCATGGGAATGAGATCAAATGGAACTGTTAGAGCATCACTTAGGACTTGGAGGGTAACTTATGCTAGGCTACAATTAAAAGCCCATCTGGTGAATGTCTTAGAATAATGTTGTCATTGCCACCAGCAGTCTTTTTAAGATTTTTTTTTTTTTTTTTGAGTTATTCTGAGCCTGTGGTGCATGCTTTTGAGTAGCCTTAATTATGGTTACTACAAATAGAAGTCAGTGAGCCAATATTGAATAAAATCAAGTGGTATTTTTAAGTAAAAGTTGTTCTCTAAAGTAACAAAACTGATTTTCTTGAATGTATTGATATGATCTGTTTCTAAAGGACTGTCAAAAATGTTTGAATGATTTCTGTATCCTCACGGGAGGAAAGGAGTATGATTTTTAAAAATCAGGTCAGCGTGTCATGTTGATCTTGAGTAGGGAGCTATAAATGAGAAGTTAAGTTTCAGAACCCTGGTGCAGTGACAAGTCTGCTTCATTGTTTCTTGGTTGTTAGTGACATGTTTGCCAAAAACTTAGAATATTTCCTCTATGACTTGCAGTGTTCTGAATGGATAAAAATCAAAAGGAGGGCAGACGTTAGATCTTTAACCTTATTGTTCTTCTCTTGTGTTAAAAGATAACTTAGTGCTTAAAAAAGTAACTACAGTAAATCAGTTGATTTCACTTTTTCAAATTTATACATCATTCCTTTATAGTAGTATTTCTCAAAGATGGTCAGCAAAACTGCAGATTCACCCAGGTAAGGTGTCTATAGTGCAGTTTCCTGGGGGCTGTCAAAGCCCCACTCCCTGCATTGGGTTGGCCTGGAGTAGGGCCCAGGAATCTGCTTTTCAAACAGGCAGCCAGGGCCTTATTAAGTATATAGATCATTGGTTCTGTTATAGGCTGCATAGTTTTCAGGCATTAGAATCAGAAATTTGGTTTGAATTCTAGGTCTTTGGTTAAGTTTTTTGCTTTGCTTTTTCTAAACTTTCAGCTTTAATTTCCTGATTTGTAAATATCTACTTGACTGTGTTCTCTTTTTCCCTAACAACCTCGAAAAGTATCCAGTAATAATAGTCAAATTTTCTGCTTTTAATTTATTAATAAGACCAAGTTATTTTGGTAAGTACTCTAAAATAATTTACCTTTGGCATAGGTATTTTTAAACCTAATTACATTGTTTTAACAATTAAAAGTTATACACCATTGTTAACATGTTGTACAAATTTTTATTTCCATGTATGTGTTTAAGTCCTACTGTAAGCAGTTTTAAGTAAGTTATTTTTATCTGTGAGTAAGCTTTACATTTAAGGTGTGAAAGTTAGCAGTGCTACTTATCAGATTAGAAAATGCTCTCTTTTTGCATGTAGTATGACATTAAAGATTGGCTAAACTAGAACATGTCTCCAGATGAATGTTGTCCTTATTTAAGCATTTTAACCCCAGGAAGCCATGTTTTGAAAGAAGGTTGCAGTGATAGTACTTTGCTTAATACAGTTTGAATCTTATAAAATGATTAGTTAGCTTACAAGTCACCTAAGGAAATGTACTTTTACTTTCTTATAACAAACCTGTTGTAAAAATTGTGCTTAATCAATTTCCTTGTAGTTTAATTCCCCAGGTTTTACTCTATGATTTGCTAATTGAGAACACAGTTGGATTTTGTTAAAATGTCACATAGTTGAGGATCATCAAAAGAAAGCATATACTGAAGGATAGCTCTAAAAGATACCTGAAGAGTATGTAGAGCAATGAAAATGTTACCGGGAAGAAAAAACTTAGGGGTATTTAAGGTTTATCTGAGAATATAGACTGTATAACACCAAAGTGTTTCTCTACTCTCGAAGATGCAAAGTAGCTAACTGGAATAGTCTGTCTTACGTCTCTATTAGGGTAATAACTTGACTTCAGGTTCTGAGAACAGGAAGGCATGAAGTGTAATTACAAAAAAAAGGACCCTAGTCTCATCTTTCCATATCTGTATGTAAGCTCATGGCACAGTCTAGATAAAGTCAGCTTTGATATGTTCCTACCTCTCTGCTTCAGATTTTGAGGGATGTCTTGAGCCCTGTTTTAGAATTTTTTTTTTTAAGCTTCCAGCACTTTCCTAAATATTTCATGCAGTCTCCTGCAGTCTTCCTCAATGCCAGTGCTGGAAGAAGTCAGTGCTTGGACCAGTTTGTAGTGCTTATCTTCAGCCCTTTGACACCATGGGAGGCAAGGAATGCTGTGTTAGAGATTGCTTTTTAAGAACACCAAAAACATAATCTTTAAAGTACCTTTTTCTTATCTTTGTATAGAGTTCTTCATTGCCACTTAACTATCCTAAAACACAGTGGTCATAGTTGATTTATTACATTTTTTTCAAGAGCTTTAGTTATATAAAAGATTTTTTTATTTAATGAGTTGCATGTTTCCAAACATTTGTCAGCCTGTTACATCCCAAACACACCAAAGGTTGAACATGGTACCTGCTTCTTAATGAAAACTTGGTATTTTACAGTGTAAGTTGTGATAGAAGTATGCACATCTAGCTTTCAGAATACCTTAAGTTCTGAGAATATAAGGTAGAGAAGATAATTCTGTATTCCTGAAGGAGGAGAATGCTAGGATACCAGGATAAAATAAGGAGATAGGAAATGCTAGGTTACCAGGATAAGGAGATAAGTTGTTACCTGAGGATAGACTAGTATGGGTGGAGTGTAGAAGATACATGGTGAGTAATAAGAAACCAAACTAAAGGTGAATAAAGATTTCCAGTTAAATGTGGCGGATTAAGATGCATGTTTGTCTCCACTCCTTCTTAAACCCTCCTAGAAGATAGTAAAAGAATAAAGGCATAAGCCCCTGAGGACAAAAAAAAATGTGGTAGAAGTAAGACACAGAAGAGAAAACAACAAACTTTTGAAAGGTAAGAAGCTAATGGGTAAATGATGCCAAACTTAGCAGGCCATAGAGCTGAGTGTAAGCCAACAACAAGCAAGTACATTAGTGTTGAAAAACCTTAGGAGGATTCGGATCTTGGATTTACCAGGTACTTTGGAGGTAGGCATATCCATGGGGTGACAGAGTGTTGGACACAGCGATTGAGCACACACACACACATATGGAAAAAACTGAGAACAAAAAGATTTATTTATATGAAAGAGCATTTTAATCACTTTTATCACATTCAAGGCTTAAGTCAAGAAAGAGGAATACATGGTATTTGGGAAATAGGATTCAACACAGGAAGTAATGATAGGAGATCCCAGCGTGATATCAATGAAGATCAAGCTGTCCAGATAAGAATAGGACAGAGGTATCTAGAAAATGTTTTGCAACCCAGAAGATTAGTAGAATACCTGAAATGTCTGAACACAGTGGGAGTTTTAACAGCTATGGCAGAATGGGGGTAATTAATGGTGAAAGTGAAAGTGTTAGTCACTCAGTTGTGTCTGACTCTTTGTGACCCCATGGACTGTAGCCTACCAGGCTTCTCTGTCCATGGAATTCTCCAGGCAAGAATACTGGAGTGGGTTGCCATTTCCTTCTCCAGGGGATCTTACCGACCTCGAGATTGAACCTGGGTCTTCTGCATTGCAGGCAGAGTCTTTACCATATGTAAATAGAAAACTAAGCAAGTAGCAACCAAAAAGAAAACTTAAGTACACAATAGAAAACAAAGCTGTGGAAGAGTGGATGTATAATTAAAGCATACTTCATTAGTTAGCTGTGAACAGTTACTAATATTTAGTCAAGATATAAAGGAAAAAATACTGATATGTACAGACAACTCAGTTTGTTTAATGTGCTTAAGAGCAAGCAAGTTCATCAATCATTGCAAGAGTCTAGAGCCAGGTGATCAATTTAAGTCATGCCTCTGCTTACTTCTTTCCGAATAACTTCTCTGCTTTGTCTGTAAAATGGGGATAGAATAATATCTATCTCTGTCCTAAGAGGTAAATAATGTTAACACTTAGAGCAGTGCCTTGTGTTAGTAAAGTATAAGGAAGAGGAGGATGGAGGCAGGCAAATGAGCTGTACATGAGGGGTGGGTAGAATAAGTTAGAAGTGAAAAATAATGTAAGCACGTTGTTGTAAATGTGGAGGTGAACAAAAATAGCTAAAAGTTAAACAGTTGCATCTGGGGAATAGAAATCAGAAGTGTGGTGGGCTGGAACCAGAGGCTGATTGTCCTCATTGTAAGCCTTGAGTGTTAACTTTGAGTTTCGTACACCTATGGGAAAACTTAAAAAAAGTGGGAAAATCCTTTCATTTGAACTTGAAGCACAAAGCATTTTATTTTTTATTGTAGAAATCTTTAAACTTATGCAGAGGTTGAGAGAAAGTATAATGAACTCATCACCTATCTTCACTCATTTTGACCTCCTGGCCAATCTTGTTCAATCCCTGCCAGCATCCCCAGGTACCACCACTGGATTATTTTGGAGCAAGTCCCAAATTTTAAGTGTTTTCAACCAGAAATAGTCCTAGCAGCTATGGTGGGCACACTGCTCAGATCTTCAAGACAGAACTTGTTGACCTACAGGGAATGATTGCAGTTAACTGACAACTTTTAATCACAGCACTTTTGAGATCTGTTACAGTGTTTGAGCCAAGGCCACACTCTTTCCTGGTTCATCTTGTTGTTGACATCTTAAGAGCCTTCAACTGAGAAAATAGCTAAATGGATTCTTTTTAAAGTGTGCAGAAGAGAGCTAACATCAAGCCAGAGATTCACTACTTTTTGAAAGGTCGGTGTGTGGTTGACCTTTGGCTGGTGTTGGGGAGCTAACTTTCAGGAGGATTCTCATTCCTTGATAAAAATGGTTGACTGCATAAGCTCTACAAAAGAAATATGGATTATGCTGAATACCTGCTTCTGAGAGTCTGGAATTTTGGTATGTGCTAGGCATTGAATGCTGATGTGATCAATTCCTAATAAAACTCTTGAGCATTCTTTACTGCACATCCCTGGTAGACAACATTATAACACATATGTTGTCAGAATTTGTTGCTGAAGGAATTAAGCACATTTTGTGTGACTACTGGGAATGGACTGCTTGATCTTGTACCTGATTTCCTCTGGACTTGACCTTATGTGTTTTTTTCCTTTGCTGAATTTGCTTTGTATCCTTTCATTATAGTAAATCATAGCCATGGGAAGAACTGTGTGCTCTCAGTGAGAATGAGACCTGTGAGTTCCCCCAACAAATCACTGAACCTGACGTGGGGACCCCAGCACATTAAAAAAAAAAAAATCACACCTGAAATTTACAATGATTCCTTAAAATCAAATAACCAGTCAATATTCAGACTTATTTGTTTTTAAAATATATTCTTGGAATGTACAGATAAGGATAAAATTAAGATTCATCCATTGCATGTTGTTGCTAGGTTAAGTCTCAACCTACAGATCCCCCCTACTTTTTTTTTTCCTTATTATTTGTTTATGCAAGTGACAGTTTATTTAGTTTTCCCACAGTTGGGACTTCACTGATTACATTTCTGTTAATGTTAGTTTCCTGAAAGCTTATACAGTCATCCCTTGGTATCCATAGGGCATTGGTTCCAGGACCCCGGTGCATACCAAAATCCATGGATGCTCAAGTTTCTTTAAAAAAATGACTTTTGGGGGTATAACCTATACACATCCTCGTGTTTAAATCATGTCTAGATTACTTGTAATACCTAGTACAATGTAGATATTCTGTAAATAGTTGTAAATACTATATAGTAAAAGTGCTCAGTTGTGTCTGACTCTTTGTGACTCCATGGACTATATCCCACCAGGCTCCTGTGTCCATGGAATTCTCCAGGCCAGAATACTGGAGTGGGTAGCCGTTCCCTTCTCCAGGGGATCTTCCCAACCCATGGATCGAACTCACATGTCCTGCATTGCAGGCAGATTCTTTACTGTCTGAGCCACCAGGGAAGCCCAAATACAATGTAAATGCTGTATTGAGACTTCCATGATGGTCCAGTGGTTAAGACTCTGAGCTCCCAATGGAGGGAGTAGGTTTGATCCCTGGTTGGGGAACTAAGATCCCACATGCTATGTGTCCAATAAATAAAATAAAACATTTGAAAAAAAAATGCTGTATAAATAGTTGTTGGAACCTGGCAAATTGAACTTCTGCTTTTTGGAACTTTCTGGAATTTTTTTCTGGTTATTTTCCAACAGTGATTGGTTGACTCTGTGGATGCAGAACCATCCATATATATGTACCTAGAGGTTTGATTGGTTTTAAATTTCATCATTTGATAAGGCGAGTTTAGAGATGCTATTTATTTACCTATTGCATGACATTGAGAAACATATAATACCTGCTTCCCCTTTCTTTTTTTGTGGTAAGATTTGGGTGTTGTCAGTCTGATAAATCCATTGTGAAATTTGCTTCCAGCTTTTAGTGGTTTTAGTAGCCATTAACCTTTACCTTCCCAGGTGGTGCAGTGGAAGAGAATCTGCCTGCCAATGCAGGAGATGCAGGTTTGATCACTGGGCCAGGAAAGACCCCCTGGGAGTAGGAAATGGCAACCTACTCCAGTATTCTTGCCTGGAAAATTCCATGGACAGAGGAACCTGGGGGGCTGTAGTTCATGGGGTCACAAAGAGTTGGACACAACTGAGTGACTGAGCACCCACACAACCTTTACCTAGAGTTGCTATGTAATGAAATGTGATAACAATGGTAATATTTCTCTTTCCTTCATTTGTTAGCTATATAGCTCTTTCATAAAGAACTTTCCTTAACAGTTGATTCATATACGAAAGGTAGAATAAACTGTCGATTGTTGAACTTTTTCAGTGTTCAGAGTGAGTAAATTCCCTAGCATCCTCCAAAGGATCCTCCAAGGTCAGTGAGATTTTTACTATCATGTGAACTAATGGATTTTAATACTTGCTTTAATCTAACTCAGCTCTTTGTGGTGCCCAAGTTGTCTCATCTCTAGCCTGTGGAAGCTCTTTCAAGTTGAACGTGACTTAATGAGGATTTCTTTACACTCAGGTACAACAGGATGTCCCAAGCTCTCCTGTTTCCTGCCGAGGACTGGATTCAGCCATTTCTTTAAGGAGCTTTGGTTCTTTAGAGTGTATAGTCGGCTGTTGATTGATACTTACTTTGATCGTGTTTCTAGGTCTTCACATTGGAAACAGCTAAGAAATGTTTGTATTGATAATTCCAATTAATTTTAGAGTTGAAGGGCTATCATTTAATCTTTTATTTTTTCTCTTACCCGAGAATCATAGTTCTGAAAATGTCAGCATTACCTTGCTGTATTCTACTCATATGATGGTTTCAGACTAACAGGGCTACTATTGCAAACAATATTAGTGAAAAGTTCGTGTATTTTTTACTTTCTCCTTAGTAGATAAGTATCACTCCACTAGGAATATAGAGTTAATTTAGTGTATTTTCAAGTCACTTAAGAGTTTGTATTTAAGCCACTTTTTTCATTTTGCTTTTGCTTTTAGCGATTTATCACATTTTGTAAATGTATGATCATGTGAAACATTATATGGTTCTAAAGGAAAAACGTCAATAAGTACATTAAGAAAAACAGTATCCATCTTGGTTCCTTCTAACCTATTTCCTATCTCTTTTTGTGGTAAATAAATGAGTTTTGGTTTATCCTTTTATGTCAAAATATAAGTATTTGTGTGTGATTACATGTGTACTCACACATATATACACACTTATATATGTACATAATATAAGTCAATCGTGTCCGACTCTTTTGCAACCCCGCGGACTGTAGCCCACCAGCCTCCTCTGTCCATGAAATTTTCCAGGCAAAAATACTGAAATGGGTATCCATTTCCTCCTCCAGGGGATCTTCCCAACCCTGGGATCAAACTCATGTCTCCCGCATTGGCAGGTGGATTCTTTACCACAGAGCCACCTGGGAAACTATTCTTCAGGCACAAATACTGGAATGGGTTGTCATGCCCTCCTCCATGGGATTTTCCTAATCCAGGGATTCAACCCAAGTCTCCTGTATCTCCTGCATTGGCAGGCAGGTTCTGTACCACTAGCATGGCATGAGAAGCCCATGTACAAATATATTTATTTCAACACATACTTAACAGTTAGAAGATAAATATTGTTTGCATCTTGGGTTTTTTGAGTTAATATATCTCTCCATATATATGTATCACTCCAGAAAATGTCATATTCCTTTCCATTATATAATTGTATCATGTAGTAGGTAGTTTCCTATTGTGGACATTTGGTTATTTCTAGTCCTGCTGTTACAGATAGTGCAGCCTTGTGTATGTGTCTTTTCATGGGGTGTTTTGCTTCTTAATGTTTGGGACAGATTCCTAGAGTAGATAGAATTCCTGGACCAAAAGGTAAATACATAGGCAGTTTTGCTGGGTATTGCCAAATTCCCCTCTTCAAGGAGACCATACCAGTTTGTATTCCCATCAGCAGTGTTTGAGAATGCCTGTTTTTCTACAACCTATGAACACATTGTTATCAGGCTTCACAAAATGTTTTAAGTAGATCTGTGTTTTAGAGTCTTTGGCAAAAGTATGGTGGTGTCTAAGGAGTCTAAAACAGGGAGATGAATTGGCCTTGATAGCCTCAGAGAAATGCAAGCCTTTACTGAGGATATAGAGTTACATTAAAGAAGCGTTGACAGTATGCATAAGGAGGACTTAGTAATGATGGAGAAATTGGGGGTAACTTCAATTTCTGGGAGTATGAAAAATTACTGTAAAGAATACTGAGCATCAGCAGATTAGAGGATGGGGGAATTTCTTGAATTTGAGGTGCTCCTGAAATACATGTTAGAGATGCAGTTGGATACATGAACCTGAAGAGAAATTTGGGTTAGAATAGAGCATTTGAGTCATCCCTGTGTGATATGTGTAAATGAAGATGCTGAGGAAAAGAATAAAAGTGATAATGGAGCCTCAGCGTGTTCTTGACTTTGGTAAAAATAGTTCTGTGGGTCCTTTCTATGTCTTCTTACTTAGCAGCTGATTTAACACCTCTGGGTGGCATTAGAAAAAGTATACTTCATTTTCATGACTTTTACACACTATACATAAAGATTGTGTATTCATATGCTCTACAATGTAATTCTGTTCTGAAGTCATACAAACTTAGTTTCAGGGCAAACATAGCTTAAATTCCTTTGATGTAGGGAATGGTTTATTTTGACTCATCTCCAGTAAACATGATTTTATATATGATTTTAAAACTTTTGTTTAAAATATTTCCATTCTTGGTATCTAACTTTGGCAATCATAGGCAAATGGAGAGTTCTTGCCAGTGAAATACCCTTTTTTCCCTATATTAATCATACAGGAGTATATGATAATGTCAGGATATAAAAATCATGTTACAGCTGAGAAGAGGATCTCATATAAAAGAATAGTTTTCTATCATTTATGGCCTTAAGAATATTGAGTCAGGAAACACATTCACTACTTCAGAATTAGAAAAGTCCTAAAATAGCTAGTTAAAAGTCTTCACCATTTTAGTTTTCAAAACAACCATATGGGCTAGTTAGTTAACCATTAGGTATTTACACATGAGAGATAGTCATGTGTAAACTAAACACAGGTAAAACTAAAACAGGAAGTTTGGTAACTTTCCCAAGGATACACAGTACTAGGAAGCTAAAATGGAATTTAAACCCAGGCAGGTTGAAAATACAACATATTTTGAGTGAAGAGACAGGATGATAAAGGATTCAAAACCTTATATAAGTTGAAGGAAATTCATTTATAATGTTTTATACTTAAAGGGTGGCAGGGTGACCAACTTAGACTATCAAGGATTAGGTCTTTAGTGGAGACAGTGTGTAGATTTCTTCTTGGCACTTAAGCTGTGGAACTCATTGTGTTTATCTTTGGTCCAGTATCAAGTATATTCTCTTGCCTATGTCAGAGCTATGTGAAAACAAAGTGACTTATTTTAGAGTTAGAGCTGCCCTCTTCTCACTCACTGTCCAAGCAGAGGTTGCGCGGAGGCTTATGGTAAAGGGGCATTGTAGCACTGAGGGTGAATGGACCAATCCTTTTTAAGGCCCCTTGCGAGTCTGAGATTTTTTGTCTTTTTCCTTCTCTGCTTAACTAAAATTTGAAGAAGTTTGATTAAATTGAGTGATTAGCTAAAATCCCACCAGGATTAATATCCATTTATTATAAATAAGTTAGACATACTGTGAGAGTCCTAGGCCTGCATAGTACTTGTTTGATTTGGAAGAACCGAGACAAGCTGCTAGAGCTGCTTCCAACTTCAGGCTCACTTACATTTTGAGTACGCCACTCAATTGGTTAAGGGTTAATGGTCTCTTCCCTTAGTTACTACCTTGTTAATGCCGTCACAAAATGCTGTGATATTTAACTATTGTGTTTCTATATAGCACAGTAGCTTATCAAACTTGAGTATGCTTGAGAATTGCTGAGAGGATTTGTGAAAATAGACCACTGGGCCTCACTCCCAGAGTTTGAGTCAGATCAGAAGTGGAGTTAGGAGTTTGCATTTATAGCATGTTCCCAAATGGAACCACTGCTTTGAGAACCAATGCTATAGTAGTAGTTTGATCTACCCCAGGAGATTGAGTTTTCCAAGAGCAGGAACCAGAAATTACTTGTTTCCTTATCCCTCTACTAGCAAGCAATACATAAAGACAACAGATCTTATTAATGTTATAGAAACCACTATGGACTGTTACATTGCTATTTTTGCCTGTGGATACCAGATGTTAGGCCCCAAATAGAGGAACCTTCTTTTAAGTTCAAATCAGATTTAGGTTTGTTAAACCTTTAGAAATTCAAGTAAGATCAAGATTCTACTGGAATTCTTTCGCATGGGCTTCCCAGGTGGCGCTAGTGGTAAAGAACCTGGCTGCCAGTGCAGGAGACTAGAGACGTGGGTTCGATCCCTGGGTAAGGCAGATCCCTGGAGGAGGGCATGTCTCTCCAGGATTCTTGCGTGGAGAATCCCATGGACAGAGGAACCTGATGGGATACAGTCTAAGGGTCGCACAGAGTCAGATATGACTGAAGCAACCTAGCACTCACGCATATTCTTATTGTGCATAAAGCAAATGGCAGAGCTGGATAAACTAGTTCCAAGTTCAGGAAGAGATCAGCATCTAGTCTTACTAAAGTAATTTTTAAATGTGGGTTAAGAAAATGTAGAAAAGAAGAACTTGGTTTTTTTACCTACCCCTACTCATCATTCCCCATCACCTCCCTCCCCAAGCTAATTAAGAATGACTTATTAAGATTTTAACAAGACTTGTTTATTCTGGCATTTAAAATCAGAAATAAATATAATTTACTTAATGCCATTAAGAGTAAAATTATTAGGCTTTTATACATATTGCGTATAATTTTAGTCTTCCATGCTGATAATCATAATCATAAGCAGTGTTCTGTGATTCTTTTTCCTCAGATATCCGGAAAGTGGTACTGTAGAAATAAATGTCAAGGATCTTCGACCACGAGCTAGAACCACTTTGAGATGGAATGAACTAAATGTTGGTGATGTGGTAATGGTTAATTACAATGTAGAAAGTCCTAGTAATAGAGGATTTTGGTTTGATGCAGAAATCACTACATTGAAGACAATCTCAAGGACCAAAAAAGAACTTCGTGTAACTGTTTTCTTGGGGTAAGATTCTCTTCACTGATGCCATTTAATTACTGAATTAAGAAATGTAATTTTTAAGTGTTAAGCACAATAAATAAGTTCTTTAATTTAAAAAAAGATGGAATCCATGAAAGATGGAAATTTCCATACTAGAGGAAAACTTTTTAATAAATTTCTTGAATTTTTTATTAAGAATGACCCTTAAATCTCCATTGCTACTTTAAGGCTGGAAGTATTATTTGAAAGCACCTTGGAAGTAATTGAACATGTTATTAGAGAAATTTTTGTCTACTGTCCAGGATTCTACTAGGCTAAACCAATAATATACAGATGTGTTTCAATACCTATGTTTGCTCTGAAGATCTGTTGATAGAATAGAAATGACTGTCTACCTAGCCAGCTGTCTGCTGGACTTGAAAGACTAGCAAAAATTTTCCTTTATAGTAATTTTATTTAACTTAGGAACTTAAAACCACCTTTGAAAAGAATTCAAAACGTAAAATGTCACCCAAGATTTCATATCACTCAGATACTTCCATTGTTCATTCTTTAAGAAATACTTTTATATGTTTCCTTCAAGTGATACAAGTACTATGCATTGTTTCAAAGCTACCTTTTTACACTTGGAAAAATGTTGTCAACACTGTTTTGTGTTCAGTTCTGAATAAAATGTTTTTGAGAAATAGTCACTAATTTACTTTTTAAAAAAAGTCTGCCAAAGTATTTCCAATTCTTTATCATGATGCTTAAGTAAAAACGTTGTGTATGTACTTTTGTGCATTTTTCTTTAGAATGAATTTTTAAAAGTACATTTGTTGTGTTGAGCATTGCGGATACTAGAACGACCCTGACAGTTTTCTTTTACTTAAGAGAAGCAGCCAAACTAACATACTTGTTAAGTTCTGGTTAACTGATTATGCATTGTACATATATATAAGGGATACATAAATATCTAGTTTAATATTGAGGTGACAAATCTAAGATTAAGCATCTGCTTATGATGAGTAATATAATACAGAAGTTGGTAAACTGTGGCCCGTTGGCTGCCTGTTTTATGAAGAGAAATTTTTATTGGAACACAGCAGTGCCCATTTATGTTTTAGCTAAAACTGGCTTTTTTATCTGTGTATTCAGCAGCATTGTTGAGTGGCTGCAAAAATGAACCTTACCGAATTTTAAACTACTTACTCTCTGACCCTTCATGGAAAAAGTCTGCTGACTCCTAAGATAAAGAAAAAGATTGTGAGCTTTTATTTTAGAAAACCATTTCAGAACTTTGTGCAAACACAAGTGTGATTCTGTTGTCAGGCTAAGGATGTAATAATGCAATTAACAGATTTCTAAGTAGCTTGAAATTCTGACATGGATACAAATTATGAAGGAAAGGAGAAAGCATCTACATAAATTAGTTATATAGAGATTCTTATAATGTACATAGGTGTAGGAAGTGAAAAAAAAGCATGTATACACAGCAATACTCGTAACATTGAGCTAAAAAACCTTGCTATTTCAAACGTTTTCCTGAGTAATTCTGAGGTACAGTTAAAGAGTGGAGCACTCTGGCTTTAGGGACTAGAGAAAAGATTGAGTGGAAATTAAAGATAGGCAAATATTGACTCATGAGAAAATGGTGGTATTTGAGGGCTGTCCCAAAATAAAACACACTGTCCTATAAAGGCTTACGTTTGCTGTCATTTAGGTTTTTACTAGACTTGTTAAGTATACAGGAGCCAAGAAAGGAGTCACTTTGGCTTGTGGATGGGATTTTTTTTTCATTGTTAGAAATCTTTTCCCTTCACTGGAAGGAGTTTGGTGCTGTTACAGACAGCGCTTCCATGACATTATACTTCTGTCCTGGTGCTTATGTGTGTTAGTTTCTGTTGGGTGAGTCTTGTCTAGAAGAAGAATCACTTGATTGTAGAACTTGTGCATCTCTAAATTTAGTAGATAGAACCAAATATTTAAGTGGTTATACCAGATTCCACTTCGACCACAGTAAGTTCAAATTGCTCTGCATTCTTAACCACACTTAATTTTGTCAGACTTGAGTTTTTGATACTCAGGTGAGTTTCTAATAATACACTATTGTGGTGTTAATTTACGTTTCCCTGACTATTAATGAGATTAAGAACCGTATGTTTCTTGGCTATTTGGATATCTCTTGTAAGAATCCTGTTTCAAGCATTAAGGATCCTGTTTCAAGCATTGGTGTATGTTGTAGTTAATTAGGTAGTCTCTCATTGAATTTTTAGGAGTTCTACTTATGGTGACTTGACCATTTCAGTTATATGTGGAGAAAATACCTACTTCAATTCTGTGGCTTATCTTTTTTCCCTATGTTTGAATAGTAGTCTTAATTTTAGGTGGTCGAATTTATCAAAAATTTCCCCTAATGCTTATACTTTCTGTGTCTTGATTTAAGAAACCTTCTGAGGGTTGGTCAGGGTGGGAGATGGATGAGAGTGGTTAAAAGGTACAAACTTCCAGTTATATGATATATAAGTTCTAGGGATATAATGTACAGCATGGTGACTATAGTTGATAATGTACTGTATATTTGAAAGCTGCTTAGAGAGTAGATCTTAAAAATTTTCATCACAAGGAAAAAATTTGTAACTGTGGGGTGTTGGATGTTAACTAATCTTTTTGTGGTAAACACTTTTCTGTATATCAAGTCATTATGTTGTACACCTTCAGTTTAGTTCAATAGCTCAGTCGTGGCCGACTCTTTATGATCCCATGAACTGCAGCACACTAGGCCTCCCTGTCCATCACCAACTCCCGGAGTTTACTCAGACTCATTTCTGTTGAGTCTGTGATGAGACATCCAACCATCTCATTCTCTTCTCCCACCTTCAATCTTTCTCAGCATCAGGGTCTTTTCAAATGAATCAGTTCTTTGCATCAGGTGGCCAAAGTGTTGGAGTTTCAGCTTCAACATCAGTCCTTCCTATGAATATTCAGGACTGATTTCCTTTAGGATGGACTGGTTGGATCTCCTTGCTGTCCAAGGGACTCTCGAGTCTTCTCCAACACCACAGTTCAAAAGCATCAATTCTTCGGTGCTTAGCTTTCTTAATAGTCCAACTCTCACATCTATACATGACTACTGGAAAAGCTTCATATCTAGCTTTGACTAGACAGACCTTTGTTGGCAAAGTAATATGTCTGCTTTTTAATAATCTATCTAGGTTGGTCATAACTTTTCCAAGGAGCAAGCATCTTTTAATTTCATGACTGCAGTAACCATCTGCAGTGATTTTGGAGCCCCCCAAAATAAAGTCTGTCACTATTTCCACTGTTTCCCCATCTCTTTGCCATGAAGTGATGGGACCAGATGCCGTGATCTTCGTTTTCTAAATGTTGAGCTTTAAGCCAACTTCTTCACTCCTCTTTCACTTTCATCAAGAGGCTTTTAGTTCCTCTTCACTTTCTGCCATAAGGGTGGTGTCATCTGCATATCTGAGGTTCTTGAGATTTCTCCCAGCAATCTTGATTCCAGCTTGTGTTTCATCCCGCCCAGCGTTTCTCATGATGTACTCTGCATAGATGTTAAATAAGCAGGGTGACAATATACAGCCTTGACATACTCCTTTCCCTATTTGGAACCAGTCTGTTGTTCCATGTCCAGTTCTAACTGTTGCTTCTTGACCTGCATACAGATTTCTCAGGAGGCAGGTCAGGTGGTCTGGTACACCTTAGACTTAAACAATTGTATGTCAGTTATATCTCAGTAAAACATGGAGTGGAACAGAGCGGAGAAACTTCTCCCTACTCATAGAACATAAAGATATTCTCCATTATTACCGTATAAAAGCTTAATACCAGCTTTCTTTAGCTCTTTAATCCACTTGAAGTAGGTTTTTTGGCACAATGTGAGGTAAACATTAGACTTGCCTTAATACATGTGAATAATCATTTTTCCTGGCATCATCATTTAAAAGGCCATTCATCCATCTGATCTCTATTTTGTGTCATCGGTTTGTTTTGTATATCCTTACATAAGTTTCATACTTTCATAATATGACAGAGCATTCTAGTCATCTTGGTAACATCTACATAAAAACCATTAGGAATTTGATAGGTACAGGATTAAATCTAATTATGAGTGTGATTTCTTTGCATTTATTTAGGTCTTTAATATGATTTTGTCATGTTTTTTATTAGGTTAGGCATGTGCACTCAGTAGTGTCTGACTCTGTGATCCCATGGACTGTAGCCACCCCCAGGCTCCTCTGTCCATGAGATTCTCTGGGCAAGAATAATGGAATAGGTTGCCATTTCCTTCTCAAGGGGATTTTCCCAACCCAGGGATTGAACCCAGGTCCCTGTGTCTTCTGCATTGGTAGATGGATTCTTTACCCCTGGTGCCACCTGGGAAGCCCTTTTTATTAGATTGGACCGTATGAAATGTTTTTATAGATTCAAAATATTTGAATGTTGACAATTATATGACAGCCTGGTAGAATTCTCTCCAGAGGTCTGATCTTATGTGTCTTTTATTCTTATTTAGCCTCAGGTACCACTTGTTGTTATAAGTAAATAAATTTCATTTTTCTTTCTTACTGGTATGTAAATAACCTTTGATTTTTGGATCCATTAGCTTTACTAGAGTTATTAATTTTAATTTACATGTAGGTTGTTTTGGGGTTTTTATGATTGTAATCATAATCTGTGAATTATGTTTGTGTTAGTCACTCAGTCATGTCCGACTCTTTGTGATCCCACAGACTATAGCCTGCCAGGCTTCTCTGTCCATGGAATTTCCCAGGCAAGAATACTGGAGTGGTTTGCCATTCCCTTCTCCATGAATTACATTTATGTGTTCTTTTTCCTTTGATCTCTAACTTTGTCTTCATTCACCAGTTGCCGCTTGGTTGTTAGAAGGAGGTGGTGAGAGTAGGTATCTTTTTTTTTTCCACACTGATTGCCAAGAAAAAACTTTGTTGAACATTTTACTAATACTTATAATGTTTGACAGGTATTTTGTAGGTATGCTTTCCTGGATTTGGCTTGACAGTATTTTGTGTAGGATTTTTCCATTTGGGTTAGTGAGTGAAATCTGTATATTATCTTTCCTATCTAGCTATCCTTTACAAATTATGTTGATTTTATAAAAATAGTGTGCTGTAGTATTTTTCTATTTTATGGTAGAATTTTGTGTCCTTTTCTTGAATGGTTATTAGAACTTCTCAGTTAAGGTCTTTGGGGCTGAGTTTTGTTTGTACAAAGTTGTTGGTTGTTTTTTTTTTTTCCCCCTGTAATGATTATATAGAACTATAAGGTGCAAAGGAAGAAGCAAATAGACGACATGATTTTTAATCTGCCTTGGAGATTTGATAAGGGAACTTGGAGTTAAAGTTCATTATTTTTTCTAATTTTTAATGTGAGTACCAAAAGGTGAATATGCTTAAACTATCTAGTTAACACATTCTATTTTTCAGTTGTCATTTGTTTCTATTTGAGCTTTGAAGAAAATAGAAGTCTAGGGTTTAAATCCATTTTTCAAACTTGTGTTCACTTACTCTTGTTTACTTACTACTATATAAAATTATACTAGATTAGAGTTTCCTAAGTAGAATTTGAATCCTATAGCAAAAAAAAAAAAAAAATTTAACCTCAAACTATGAATATACTTACCATATTCTGCATCTTTTTTATAGGGTTTCATTTACTAAATTTTATCTATACTTGTTTATCATAACATCTCTAGTGATGATTTTATTATTGAATGTACCATTTTTACAGAATGTAAACTTGATGTCCATATCAAGTTATAAATCAAAGTTTACTGTATTCCAACCGTATTGGCCTCCTTATGTTGCTTAATCATACAAACATGCTCCTGTTTCAGAGCCTTTGCCCTTGACCATTTCCTCTTACCGGTCTACTCCACACCGGTATTCATTTGACTGGCTTTGTCTTTTGTTTTATTTCTTTATTCAAACATCACTTTGAAAGACAACTTTCTTGATCATGCTATGTAAAATCATACACACCCGGCATGGGTTACTTAAATTCTCCTTTAGTCTAACTGAATTTCTTTATGACACTGATTATCACCTGACATTTATTATTCTCTCTTGCCCTACTTGTATTATTAGGTTCCTATTATTGCTGTAACAAATTACCACAGACTTTAGTGGCTTAAATTGGAGAAGGCAATGGCAACCCACTCCAGTACTCTTGTCTGGAAAATCCCAAGGACAGAGGAGCCTGGTAGGCTGCAGTCCATGGGGTTGCGAAGAGTTGGACACGACTGAGTGACTTCACTTTCGTGCATTGGAGAAGGAAATGGCAACCCACTCCAGTGTTCTTACCTGGAGAATCCTAGGGTTGGCGGAGCCTGGTGGGCTGTCGTCTGTGGCGTCACACAGGGTCAGACATGACTGAAGCGACTTAGCAGCAGCAGCAATGGCTTAAATAATACAACTTATTATTTTACAGTTCTGTAAGGCAGAAGACTTACAAATTTCACTGGGCTAAAAGTATCAACAGGGGGTTGTGTTCCGTTTTGGACACTCTGAAAAAAAATATAGTTCCTTGCCTTTTTAAGATTTTAGGGGTTTGCCAGTTCCTTGGCCTATGGCCTACTTCCTCCATTTTTAAAGCCAACAAAGTTGTATCTTTGACTATTCGTTTTTAGTCACATCTTCCTTCAGGCTCTTTCTTCCCTCTTCTACTTTCAAGATCCCCCATGATTACCTTTGGTCTATCTATATAATCCTATTTAAAGGTTATTAACTTCATAATGTCTGCAGCGTCCCTTTTGCCATGTAAGGTAATATATTCATAGGTTCCTGGGCTGATAACAGGTATCTTTGGGGCATATTATTTTGCTAGTCATACCACTAGACTGTTAATGTTTTGATTTTTGTTTTTGTTGCTGTTTGCTGCTGTATGTCAGACCCTGTTCTAAGAACTAGTTAAAATAGATATTCAGGAAATATTTCATAGAATCTGAAATTAACTTTTCTGTATTTTGACATCTATGAAATTGGGGTGTATCTTAAAATTGCTATTGGACTGACTAAAGTTGGGTTCTTTCAGATACTTGATTTTACTTTTACTAGTTATCTTGGCGTGCCGTCTAACTTGAAGTTAAATTTTCTATATCTAGAAATAGGACTAAAGGAGAAAGTATAATATGTAATGTCTTTATGGATAGTATGTAACAGCTTTATGGTCTGACACTATAGCTATAACTGTAATACATGGAAGAAATATGCAAAGAAATTTTAAAGTATTTTCTAGAATCCTAATGATAACTGGTGAAAATGTCTTATGTGTAACGTGGAATAAAGCAAAAAAGTACTTATAGCATTCTCGTTTAGGCATCCCTGGTGTCTTTGAGAACTAGGATTTTCTGATTGTGAAAGAAAAGAGAAACATATAAATAATTGCTTTGTCAAAAGCAAACTTACCCTTCAGTCCTGAATTTGAACAGAAAGTGTTTGCATGAACTCATGAGGTATCTTGTATATGTATTAATGTGTGTGTCTCAATTTTGTAGGTTTGTCCACTAAAAAGACCTGAAAATAGCAATCAGTCCAGTTGCAGTAAGCTTTTTAGCACCTAAATTGTGGTCTTGAAATAACCATTTCCTCCTAAAAGAAGGCTTCCCGGATAGCTCAGCTGGTAAAAAATCCACCTGCAATGCAGGAGACCCTGGTTCGATTCCTGGCTTGGGAAGTTCCCCTGTGAAGGGTTAGGCTCACCCATTGCAGTATTCTTGGGCTTCCCTGGTGGCTCAGACAGTAAAGAATCTGCCTGGAATGCGGGAGACCTGGGTTCAATCCCTGGGTTGGGAAGATCCCATGGAGGAGGGCATGGCCACCCACTCCAGTATTCTTAACTGGAGAAGCCCCATGGACAAAGGAGCCTGGCAGGCTACAGTCCATGAGGTCGCAAAGAGCCAGACATGACTGAGCGACTTAAGTGCACACACACACACACGCACGCACACCCCCTAAAAAACCAGGCTTCATTGGAGATAAGACGACAGGCTACAGGCAGAAATGTACCAGAAGAACTAGGGACATCTTGTCTCACAGATAACAAGAAAGCCCACAAAGACTGCTAAACTCTTGTCAGAAAGCTTTGAGAGTCAACTGGCTGAAGATGAGACAATTTGACCATCATTAAGGCAAATAATAACTAAAGTGGATTGAAACACCTCAAATATGTAAACTCATAGTAATATGGAAACTGGTCACCTACATAGAATGTTTGAGAGCTTTTTTTTTTTTTTAACTGCTAAAGAAAGTATTCCATTTGTATTTGTTAAATGAGCTATACCACTGAGTTACCAAATAATTGATGTGGTCATGTTTTTCTTTATGGAATTATTTCAGCCATAAAGTGAAAAGGGAGTGAAAGAACTAGAATATCAACATTATCCAATCCCCAGTGAATTAATCTAGTCATTGAGCGTCTGTGGCTGCTATCATCATAGGAAAAGACAACTAAATAATTAGGTGCTTACTGATGAAAATAGACCTGTAGATGATTTTACTCAAAAAATGAACCTATTTGAGTAAACATTGAGAGGAAGGGTTGGTGGTTTTATTCTATAAAGAGCCAGATAGTGAATAGTTTAACCTTTGGCCGCCAGATGGTCTCTGTCACAACTCAATTCTGCTGCCGTAGCATGAAACCAGCTATAGAGAATACATAAACGAATAGGCATAGCTGTATTCCAGTAAAACTGGAACACATTTTTTAAAACATGCCTCAAAGCCACAGTTTTTGACCTTTTCACCAGACCAACTACTGATTTACTGGAAACACAAATGACAGAAAAAAACTGAAATGAACTTAGGGAATTCAGATATCAAAATCAAAACCATGGGAAACTGTAGGACAAATGGTGGGGGTTCGTCAACAAGTTATAAGGGAAAAGATTGGGAATTTAGTTTTTGAAACAGAACTATATCATATACTTAGGGAGGAAGACAGGTGAAAAGATTGAAGAAAATTAAGGTAAAGGTGACTCATGGGAGGGAGTGAAGAGGTTTTGACTTGGAGGGAGGATGTGAAGTGCTGAGGGAGTTGATAGTCCTGTCTCTTGTCATGGTTGATTACAAGGATATGTGCCTTTTAATTGGCTAAACTATACATCTATCTATAAATTTTCTGCATTTGTTTGCATTCTACATTAGAAGTTTTAAAAGAAAGGTGAAATATTTGAAAAAGTCACCAAGCAAATAGTAACCAAAAAAACCAAAGGTACACTTGTGATACAAAATGCGTTAGTAGAGATAGAAATACATTTCATAAGAACATTTAAGTATTCTTAGTCTGTATGTACCCAATAATATATCTTCAAAAATATAAAGCAAAATTTGGTAGATTAAAAGGAGAATTATATAAATCTATAGTTATGGCAAGAAACTTTGAAGTATATGCAAATAGCTATAAATATGTCTGTGAAAAATATGGCTTAGTATTTGAAAGACTTTTCTTTGTAATGAGGTCATCTGTTTACTCAGAAATATGCATATTTATTGGAAATATGTTTAAATCTTTTGTTTTAATTGGGAGTATAATTTTACCTTTAAATTTACAAGATAGGTGTCTTCTCACCAAATGATCTAAGTCTTGATTTTTTTTCCCCCTAATATTAAAGTTACATTTTAACTTCAAATATTAATCACTGGACTTTTCCTACTGTTGGAAACAGTAATTCAGTGATTAGAATAGCTATTACCCCATTTTTAGTAGTGTTCAGTGAGTTTTGAAACTGACTTTTAATTACTGTTTGCATATGGTTTATATTTTGCTGACCTTTGTTCCTTTTTTAAACAGGGGTTCTGAAGGAAAATTAAATGACTGTCAGATAAGATTCATAAATGAAATCTTCAAGATCGAGAAACCTGGAGCCCATCCTCTTTCATTGGCAGATGGAAAGTTTCTAAGTATGGATCTTTCTTATGGGCGGAGACTGCATGTATTGTTCAGGATTGCTGTTTTGACTGGCCAGGGAATGACTTTTGAGGAAGTACAAAACTAAAAACCATACAAATTGATTTTCAAGACAACCATTTTGATACAAGATCAATTTGGTTTAATGGATTTTTCTCAAATGATAAAATTTGTTTTCAAAGAGTATTTTCTCATCTTGGCATTTTATTGCCATTTTCTTGCTGTTTCCTTTATTATAGTCTGTCCAGATAAAAAACTCACTTTGGTAATGTGGCCATTTAAGATTAATAGTTAATAATGAGGCTTATTTTTATACTAGTAGTGCCTGAGAAGAATAATGCTGGTTGAACCCTGAATTTCTGGGAGGTAATGAATGGTTTATGTAATTGTTAGAATGTAGCCTCATCTCCTCATTGTATGTAACGTAATTTCATGCAGCTAGTTGGTAACAAAGGTAGGACTAAATTCTAAGTCTTTTCCTTCATAGTTCAATTTCTATCTTTCCAAATAGGTTACAGTGTCTCATACTCTGTTAATTCTGATTTGTGTGTGTGTGTGTGTGGAGAACAATTCATTGAGCTTTTGCCATATGTCGATGTCAATGTCTCATATATTCTGGCAAAAGAAATATTCAAGATTAAAGAGTCCTGCATATCCTCTTCTTACCCATAGTTGTGCAGAATTAGAGCAAGACAAATCCTTTAACAGATTAATAACTAGACTTCCATGTTACTGGTTTAAGCCATACTCGTTTTTTGAGATTGCAATGCTAAATACATCTAGACTTGAATTAAGAACTTTAAGGCGTACTGTGTATGATTGTATGGTTATATTCTAGGAATAAGGGTAACTTGTTAAGTAAATTTGTTTAATATGACTTGCTCTCAGTAAAACACAAAAGAAAAATTAACTAGGTTTTTCTTGTGTTTTCTCTGTCAGTATATCTGCTTGTATATGTTCTTTGCCTAATGCTAATCATGTTATAGCTACGACTTTGAACTTCTGTGTAAGGAAACCATTTCAGAGCCACAGCCAGACTGCCATTGATCACTCTCTAAACCAGAAATCTAAACATACCTTTGGCAACATGTCATTCTAGACATCTTTCTGTATCTGTATAATTCATCTTTGTGTGTTTATACAGTTCTGTATAAAAAATTTATTCTGCAGTTTCATTTTTTAATATATTTGGCTATCTATATTATAGTTCTTATAAATTTACCTCATTTTTCATAAAATTTATCCAACTGTTACTCTTTTGATACTTAAATTTAACTTGATGTTAGTGAGCATTACTATAAGACTTTTGTGTATATATATGTTTATTTTATAATTTCAAATGAACATTTTGGCAAAAATTATTTTGGATTTAGATGGGAGAGACTGGCAGAGGAGGGGTGGGCAATAAGTGGAACCTGTTAGTTGCCAGAATTCTGAACCAACTGATAAGTAAGATTAAAAAAAATCAACTGTTAGTACTGTATTTACTAATAAAGAGTATGTTGGGGGCATAGCAAAACCAAAATGGATTTGCTGACTTCTAACAGGTATACCCCTCCTAATTTAGTCCACTTGGGGAAAGGTTTGGATCTACAGAACAGATGATACCTAACACTTCTGTTTCAGAACAACTTTGTTCAGTTATTTCACTGGAAATTGTAATATATCTAATGATGCCCCATGAGTTAACTGCATTACCCCTATGCATCTTGATGCACATTTGGGAAATAGTAAAGTCTTGCACTGAATTATTCCATATGGTTCTTTTTGTTTAAAAAAAAAAGCTGTGTGCTATTCTCATGGGTTTTTCTTTATAAGATTCATAGACATAAAAATGATTTTAAGACTGGGCTTGCTATAATTTTGTTCTTAATAGGGAAAAATGACCCTGAATGTGACTCCTGTGGTGGAGACCCAAATAAGAAATGCCGTTCTTGCTCCTGTCATGTATGTGGTGGAAAACAGGAACCCAACATGCAAGTTCTATGTGATGAATGTAACATGGCCTATCATATTTACTGCCTGAATCCTCCTTTGGATAAGGTCCCTGAAGAGGAATACTGGTATGATTATCAGGGGATTTTTGTTGTTACTATGTAAGAATTGAATGTGCAATATGTATTTGAAACCCCAAAAGTAGATTTCTAAAGATACAAAAGTGTAAGAGGTGGATTTATTGAGAGAGATACATGTCTTCTCTTGGCAGAGATGCGGTCCATCTCAGAAGACGAGTGGCCTACATAATGTATACTGAAGTGCTTAAAATTGTATAACTAATGGTTGTTTGGCATTGGTACCTTTATTCAGTTACTACAACAGCTTCTGAACTGATCTCTCACTCCGTTTTTTAATCCCTCCAGTCCTTTCTCCAATATGAGTCTGTGTTCTTTCAAAAATGCAGATTTGGTAATGACTCCTTTGCTTCAGATGCTTTACATTACTGTAGAGAGCCTTGCACAGTGTTTTTTAGTTGATTTTTCCCACTGTATCTCTTACCACTTTCCTCTTTTATTTTCCCAAGTGGTCCCTAGATGGCTTCATGCAATAATGAGACTAAATACCAAGCAAATGGTTCAGAATTTATATTTTCAGACCCAGCCATACCTGAACTTTATGTTCCTGTATTCAACTGCTTGCTTGACTAGTATTACAAAATTAGTGACTCCAAGTGGAGATCTTGATGTCCACAAACATGTCCACTGAAATACTACTCCTCACTCAAACATCAGTAAATAATATCATTGTCTCATCCACCTGTTGAGGAAAAAGCTGAATTTCATTTAAATTCTCTCTTCTCCTTCATCACATACTCTACATCCAATAACATCAGCAAATCTTACAGTTCTACTCTCATTACCCAGTTCAGCCACCATCTGTACCCTGAACTGTATGCGTGTGTGCATGTATGCTCAGTTGTGTCTGATTCTACCACCTCATGGACTGTAGCCTGCCAGGCTCCTTTGTCCATGGAATTTTTCAGGCAAGAGTACTGGAGTGGGTTGCCGTTTCCTTCTCTGGGATCTTTGTAACCCAGGAATTGAACCTGAGTCTCTGGCATCTCCTGCATTGACAAGTGGATTCTTTACCAGCTGAATCACTAGGAACTCTATAGTAAATGCACAGCTAGTCTTCTTGCTTTCACATTGTCTACCAGCTATCCTTCCTGCCATAGCAGCAGAATGATCTAAATCCTGAATCAGAATACTCACCTGTTTAAAATCCCTAATGTCTTCCTGTTGAATTTAGGATAAAATCTAAACCCTTGCCATCTGTGAACCGACTTCTGCCTACTTTTAATGTTCTTCAGAACATACCATTCCTTATTATGCCTCAGGACCTTTACACTTAATGTCTCTTTGCTTGGACTCTTGATAGGTTTGGCTCTTCTAATCTCATCTGGAATAGCACTAACCCTGATGTATTTCCTTTATCAGTCAGTTCAGTTGCTCAGTCGTGACCAATTCTTTGCAACCCCATGGACTGCAGCACACCAGGCCTCCCTGTCCATCACCAACTCCCAGAGTCTGCTCAAACTCATGTCCATTGACTTGGTGATGCCATCCAACCATCTCATCCTCTGTTGTCCCCTTCTTCTCCTGCCCTCAATCTTTCCCAGCAATGAGGGTGTTTTCCACTGAGTCAGTTCTTCACATGAGATGGCCAAAGTATTGGCGTTTCAGCTTCAGCATCAGTCCTTCCAATGAATATTCAGGACTGATTTCCTTTAGAATGGACTGGTTGGATCACCTTACAGTCCAAGGGACTGTGAAGAGTCTTTTCCAATATCACAGTCCAAAAGCATCAATTCTTTGGCGCTCAGCTTTGTTTATAGTCCAACTCTCACATCCATATGGAGAAGGAAATGGCAACCCACTCCAGTATTCTTGCCTAGAGAATTCCATGGACAGAAGAGCCTGGTGGGCTGCTGACCATGGGGTTGCACGAAGTCAGACAAACTGAAGCGACTTAGCATGCATCACATCCATACTTGACTACTGGAAAAACCAAAGCTTTGACTAAGCAGACCTTTGTTGGCAAAGTAATGTCTTTGCTTTTTAATAAGCTGTCTAGGTTGGTCATAATTTTCCTTACAAGGAGCAAGCGTCTTTTAATTTCATGGCTGTAGTATTTTTTGGAGCCCCAAAAAATAAAGTAAGCCACTGTTTCCCCTGTTTCCCCATCTATTTACCATGAAGTGATGGGACCAGATGCCATGATCTTAGTTTTCTCAATGTTGAGTTTTAAGCCAACGCTTTCACTCTCCTCTTTCACTTTCATCAAGAGACATTTTGGTTCTTCGCTTTCTGCCATAAGGTTTCTGTCATCTATTTATCTGAGGTTATTGATATTTCTCCCAGCAATCTTGATTCCAGCTTGTGCTTCTTCCAGCCCAGTGTTTCTCATGATGTACCATATATATAAGTTAAATAAGCAGGGTGACAATACATAACCTTAATGTACTCCTTTTCCTATCTGGAACCAGTCTGTTGTTCCATGTCCAGTTCTAACTGTTGCTTCCTGACCTGCATATAGGTATCTCAAGAGGCAGGTCAGGTGGTCTGTATTCCCATCTCTTTCAGAATTTTCCACGGTTTGTTGTGGTCCACACAGTCAAAGGCTTTGGCGTAGTCAATAAAGCAGAAGTAGATATTTTTCTGGAACTGTCTTACTTTTTCGATGATCCAGTGGATGTTGGCAATTTGATCTCTGGTTCTTCTGCCTTTTCTAAATCCAGCTTGAACATCTGGAAGTTCACAGTTCACGTGCTGTTGAAGCCTGGCTTGGACAATTTTGAGCAATACTTTACTATCATCTGAGATGAGCACGATTGTGTGGTAGTTTGAACATTCTTTGGCATTGCCTTTCTTTGGGATTGGAATGAAAATTGACCTTTTCCAGTCCTGTGGCCACTGCTGAGTTTTCCAATTTGCTGGCATATTGAGTGAAGCACTTTAACAGCATCATCTTTCAGGATTTGTAATAGCTCAACTGGAATTCCATCACCTCCACTAGCTTTGTTCACAGTGACGCTTCCTAAGGCCCACTTGACTTCACATTCCCGGATGTCTGGCTCTAGGTCAGTGATCACACCATCATGATTATCTGGGTCGTGAACATCTTTTTTGTACAGTTCTTCTGTGTATTCTTGCCACCTCTTCTTAATATCTTCTGCTTCTGTTAGGTCCATACCATTTCTGTCCTTTATTGTGCCCATCTTTGCATGAAATGTTCCCTTGGTATCTCTAACTTTTTTGAAGAGATCTCTAGACTTGCCCATTCTATTGTTTTCCTCTATTTCTTTGCATTGATCGCTGAGGAAGGCTTTCTTATCTCTCCTTGCTATTCTTTGTAACTCTGCATTCAAATGGGTATATCTTTCCTTTTCTCCTTTGCCTTTCACTTCTCTTCTTTTCACAGCTATTTGTAAGGCCTCCTCAGACAACCATTTTGCCTTTCTGCATTTATTTTTATTAGGGATCATCTTGCTCCCTGTCTCCTGTACAATGGCATAAACCTCCATTCATAGTTCTTCAGGCATTCTATCAGATCTAATCCCTTGAATCTATTTGTCATTTCCAGTGTATAATCATAAGGGAATTGATTTAGGTCATACCTGAATAGTCTAGTGGTTTTCCCTACTTTCTTCAATTTAACTCTAAATTTGGCAATAAGGAGTTCATGGTCTGAGCCACAGTCAGTTCCCTGTCTTGTTTTTGCTGACTGTATAGAGTTTCTCCATCTTTGGCTGTAAAGAATATAATCAGTCTGATTTCGGTGTTGACCATCTGGTGATGTCCATGTGTAGTGTTCTCTTGTGTTGTTGAAAGAGGGTGTTTGCTATGACCAATGCGTTCTCTTGGCAAAACTCTATTAGCCTTTGCCCTGCTTAATTCTGTACTCCAAGGCCAAATTTGCCTGTTACTCCAGGTATTTCTTTTATACCTTTATATTTATGTTATAGCACTTACCATTTTCTGAAATTGATTCCTTGTGTGTACTAGTTTTCCTTAACTACAAATATTTTAATCACAAATATTTATCCCTATCCAGTGCCAAAATAGTTCCTGGATTCATAACAAACCTGATGAAGAGATGGATCCTAGGGATGACTATAATTAGAGGACTCTTAGATTACTCTGTGAAGTGTTTCTACCTCATATTGAGGTCCTTAACCTTACATCTTTTCTACTTCTCCAAATCACATTGTCTGGATATTTAGTCTCTGAACTCATTTTCTCATTAGAGATGATACCTGCTTTCACCATAAGATCTTTGATAAAATTATAGTTAGAAGGTTGGCATATCAGGTAAAACAGTCTTTCTTAAATTAATTTTTGGAAGTGTTCCTGATTTCCAGATTAGTAGGGATTTTACTTGATAATATTCATTGCCTTATCACACATAATTTTGCCTTGGATTTATTTCTATATCTCACTGTCCAGCTAATTTTCTCAAGGTCTGAATTGTCTACATATCTTGTCTATAGTACTAAACGTAACATCTCATAATTAGGTATTCACAATTAACTAGTGGGTATAGATATCCTCATCTTTGTGAAAATATAGAAAAAGAAATCTAAGATTAATGGGTGGAATGGCAAGTTGATCTTTGGATATACCCAAAGTTTCCATTTCTTTGTGACTCAAAAATAGCCCCATTTATTATATATATATATATATACTCATGCTTTGCTTTTCAAAAATGATAACAAGGCAGCCTATAATGATGTATACGTTACAGTGGGCTTCCCTGGTGGCTCAGGGGTAAAGAATCTGCCTGCCAGTGCAGGAGACACAGGTTTGATTCCTGGGTCAAGAAGATCCCCTGGAGAAGGAAATGGCAACCCACCCTGGTATTCTTGCCTGGGAAATCCCATGGACAGAGGAACCTGGCAGGCTACAGTCATGGGGTTTCAGAGCTGGACATGGCTTAGTGACTAAACAACAACAAACAACCCAAGTTACAGTAGAGTGACAACCACAAATAGGCTAAAGGATAAACAACTGTAGAGAATTAAAATTGAGCTAGAGACAAACATCCTTTAATCCAGTATACTTGTTATAATTGGCTATAGATTTTTTACTTTGAAAATTGTAATTCAGATGGGGAGATATATCAGTTGCCATGGTTCATTGTTCAGTCTAGAATCATCTATTCTTACCATTTTTGTTTTAATGGTAAAAAGTTGAATGATGTCTACGTTGAGAATTAGTGATAAGATCCGAGTTTATGGTGCCATTTGGATTGGACAGCCTTGTTTGGCTTGTGTACTGAATTTGATAATAAAATATTAAGTTCTCTAAAAGAATGGAAAGTTTAATCATTAAATATTTTGGAAAGTTTAGTACTGAAATGCCAACTGAAACTCGAATATGCACTAAGTATTCAGTTCAGTTGCTCAATCGTGTCCGACTCTTTGCGACCCCATGAATCTCAGCACGCTAGGCCTCCCTGTCCATCACCAACTCCTGGAATTCACTCAGACTCACGTCCATCGAGTCAGTGATGCCATCCAGCCACTAAGTATTACACATCTTAAAAGTTATTCTAAACTAGAAAGGCCATTATTTGTTATTGACATTAATATATTATCAAAATTCTTTTTTTTTTTTTTTAAAGGTATTGTCCTTCCTGTAAAACTGATTCTAGTGAAGTTGTAAAGGCTGGTGAAAGGCTCAAGATGAGTAAAAAGAAAGCCAAGATGCCATCAGCTAGTACTGAAAGCCGAAGAGATTGGGGCAGGGTAAAGAAGGAAGTCTTTTTCTTCCTAGCTATAATGTTTATAACTGTAATGCAAGTTACAATGTTTCGATTCCAGTAGTAGTAATGATATAAGTGATAATCTGAAATGTTAACAAATAACAATATTGACTAATCATATACATTGTTGGGATGTGCCTGATGGCCCAGTGGTTAAGTCTCTGCTCTTCCACTGCAAAGGGTATGAATTCAATTCCTGGTTGGGGAACTAAGATCCTGCATGCTGAGCAGTGTGGCCCCCAAAAAAACGGAAAAAAAAATTGTTAAATATCAATCATAAATTGTAGAGTTTTATTTTATCTGCAGTTTATGGGGATTGAGGGCTTTCTTTAAGATTTAAAATAACTGATTTCTCAAACAACTTGTTTGGTACCTTGTAGGGAATGGCCTGTGTTGGTCGCACTAGAGAATGTACTATTGTTCCTTCCAATCATTATGGACCTATTCCTGGAGTTCCTGTTGGATCAACTTGGAGATTTAGAGTTCAGGTATGTTTCTGATTGGCTTAGTCAAAAGAGTAAAATTGGGTATACCTCACATTGTAGCAGTGTTAGTGTTAGTTGATTCTAAGTGAACTAACGTAGGTAGTATCATATGGCATTCACTTTTTAAAATGAACAATTTCCTGTAGGATAATTAGGCACTTCCTCATAGCTTAGCAGACAGAGGAACATAACATCGTGGACTTGGGCATTATCTTAGCCTTTGTATCACTTTGTTTTATTTTTCTGTTGTTGTTATACTCGTTAAAGTTATTATTCAATATTCTGAAGAATTTTCCTTGCCCAAAATGCAATATTTGAAATAGATCTTCCGTCATGCAGTAAGTTCTCATTTAATGTTATTGATCTGCAAGGAAGCTCACTTAGATAATATTTTCTTTGGCAATTATTCTTCTCAGTGAATATTAAGATACTGGTCAGAAGAAATGTCAGACAGTCCAAGGATTCGATTACTTCCCTTTTTCTCTTGAAGAAGACTCTTGTAGTTTTCTAATTTCTTCTTTAGAAAGATAATTTTTTCATTGTGGAAAATTTAATGTGGGGGAAAAAAAATCTCTTAGTTTCCAGTTAGACAGGATTCTAAACTTTCAAGAGCTGAATAGTGCTGGTGCTTAGAACTTTGATGAAATTTTATGATTAAAATAATGTAATACATATACTTAGCTTGAAATGTTGAATACTAGTGTATGATTTATATTTTAAAAACCTACTCTCTTAACCCATTTTCTATTTCTAAAAGACAGTCACGTTAAAATTACTTCTGAATTTACCTCCTTATATCTAAATAACATATGGCTTTTGTCTGTATTTTGGTTTTGTTAACCTCTTTCTGTGGAAGACAGGCATTTAGTTTAACAAGTACTGTGTTTTTTACAAATGGAAAGTTTTTGGCAACCCTTTGTCCAACAGGTCTATTGGTCTATTGGTGCCATTTTTCTGATAGCATTTTAAAATTAAGGTATGTACATTTTTTGGACATAATGCTATCAAGCACTTAAGACTACAATATAGTGTAAATCGTGGCTTTTTTATGTACTGGGAACCCAGAAAATTCATGTGGCTTGCTCTCTTGTGATATTCACTTTACTGCAGTGGTCTGGAACCAAACCTGGAATATCTCTGAGGTATGCCTGTGCAATAATATTTTTTTTTTATACTATGCATTATTGATAATATTTATATATAAAATAAAAGTTATAAAATACACTTCATTTTAATCGCTCAGTTGAGTCTGACTGTTTGCAACCACATGGACTGCAGCATGCCAGGCTTCCCTGTCCATCACCAACTCCCACTTAATTGTCTTGTTCTTTGGTTATTTTTTTTGTTTTTAATTTTTTTTCTTTTTGTATACCTGTCATTCATTCCCAAATTCTAAAAACCTCATTAATATGGTCTAAGATGACTTTGAAGCCATTAACTTGAGCAACTAGAAGGATAGATCTGCAGTTTAAGAAATAGGGAAGATTCAGCACAGATATATTTTTGGGGTTGTTCATAAAGCTGAGAATCAGATGGTCCTTGCTTCTAAATTACTTGGTATTTCTAAGACCTAAATCCAGGTTCTGTTGTTTTTATCATCTTCTCATTGACTTCTAATGTACCTCTTTACCCAGCCCACTATACAGGCTTGGATTTCAGTTTCCCTTACTCTGAGAACAATTGTGTAATAAGCAAATGAATAGAATACTTCTCTTGGGGAGTTTGAAGTACATGAAGAAGTGACACTTAGTTTAAGTGAGCCAGAATTAAAGGTATTTGGGGAAATGTAGTAAGCCCATTGCAATAAACTAAAAATGAGTGCCATGTTTGAGTATTACTGAGTAGTTGGGCTTAGATGTATAAATTCCATAAAGAAGAAACTGGATATAAGGATGAGAAAGTAGGTAGGAGCCCAGTTGAGAGAAGGTAACATATAATACTTAACTTGGGCTTGATATACTATTATGACCATTTAATACATGTTAAGCAGTTGAAAATTAAAAGCAGATTTGTTCTTTAAAGGGTTATTCTGTTTTTGATGGGTAGAAGGAATTTGAAGGAACAAAGCTGGAGGCAGTGAAAAGGGGTATGTTTTTTAAGTATTCATGACTCAAATTAGAATTATATCAGTGAATGTGGAAAATGATGGATTTGAGAAGATTAGGAAATCAAATCAGCAATATTTACAACCAGATGGGTTTGAAGAATACAGAAAAATGAGGCTGAAATAACTGTTGCCTGTCTGACTTGACTGGGCTTCTGCCTGCAATGCAGGAAAACCTGGGTTCAATCCCTGGGTCCGGAAGATCCCCTGGAGAAGGGAATGGCAACCCACTCCAGTATTCTTGCCTGGAGAATTCCATGGACTGAGGAGCCTGGTGGGCTACAGTCCATGGGTTGCAGGGTCAGACATGACTGAGCGACTAACAGTTTCACTTTGACTTGACTAGGGAACAGTACCATAATGAAAGATGAGAAATGAGGAGTTCTGGAATACTGATAGTAAAGTATTTTTCACCTGAATTGAGCTGGAATTACACAGGATGATGATTATTTAATAGTTATTTTGAAACTCAAAATTCTAGGCCTGAGCAGTTTTACGAGTCATTACTTCAGTACCTGAGGAATATATAGTTGGGGAGAAGTCAAGTCTGAGCAAAACATGGAATTCTGGGTGACATTCGGTTCTTAGTTGGAAGCTTTTAGGATACAGTAACATATGTGAAACCATTTTGTAAATGTAACTTAATGAACTGTTTGAAGGTATTTTGAGTCTCACTTGATGTTATAGGTGAGTGAAGCAGGTGTCCATCGACCCCATGTTGGTGGAATTCACGGTCGGAGTAATGATGGCGCTTACTCGCTCGTCCTGGCTGGTGGATTTGCAGATGAAGTAGTAAGTCATGATGCAACCTTGTTCTTTAGAACCTGTCTTGATTATTCAGTAAAATACAGAAGCTTTGTCCAGGATAAATCCCATCTCTTTTAGCATCACTTTTGTGTTGAAGTGGTCAGTTCTATACAAGTAACATAGTAAATCAGTCAGCGTCTTTAATCATTGCATGTGCTGATTACTGCAATGAAAATAGTCACATTTTCTTTAGAGCTCATTTTAATTTGGAGATAATTGTAGATTGACAATTATTAGAAATAATACAAAAATGTCTGTGCCCTTTACTCAATTTCAGCCAACGGTAACATCTTGCAAAACTATAGCCCAATATCACAACCAGGATACTGACACTGCTATACATTCAGGACACAGAACATTTTCCTTGCTGCAAGGTCCCTCACATTGCCCTTTTTTAGCCATCATACTATTTCTGCTTCCCCAATATCCCTTAACTCTAGACAACCACTAATTTGTTGTCCATTTCTATAATTTTTGTCACTTAAACATTTTTTATAAATGGAATCTTCTAGTGTATAATCTTTGGGATTAGGTTTATTCAGTCAGCATAATCCTCATTGTGGCATGTGTCAATAGTTCATTCCTTTCTATTGCTCAGTAGTGTTCCATTGATATAGGTGTATCACAGTGTAACCATTCACCCATTGCAGCAAATAATGCTGCAATAAACATTTGTGTACAGGGGGTTTTGTGTGTATAAATATGAGTGTTTGTTTCTTTGGGATAAATGCCCAGAAGTGTAATTGCTGGGTTGTATGGTAGTTGCATGATTAGTTCCTTAAGAAACTGCTCGCCCCTCAAAAAAATGGGGAGGAAAAAAAAAACTGCCAAACTGCCATTGTGAAGTCAATCCAGATACCATCTGTAAGACCGTATCTGATCAATTTAAGAAGTATTCTGGACTTTTTAATATGTACTTTTTATTAGACTTTCTTCAAATGATGTATACACTGAAGATGAATTCCTTAATGCCTTATTCCTTAAAATATAAACCTCAGTGTTGAATCAACAGTGTTTAACCCAAACCTCAGTTTGGATCTGCAAAGGGTCCCAAAAGTTTTAGGACATATAAAAACACTTAAAATCATGAAATTTTAGTTCTGATTCTTAGTCCAAAGGAAAAATTAGATGAAAAACCTTTATTACAAGCAAGAATGAAGTAAAAAGTATCATTATATTCAGTCTGAATCTTGCATTGAAGAACCACTATTAAGATAGCGTTAGTAGAAGTCATTTACATACTGATGGTTTTCTTAGTTTAAGTACTGAATCAGGTAGAAACTTAACAATAATGATATAAATTTGTAGTTAAATTCTTTTCTACCTTTATACTTAATTATATGCAGTTGTCTTACCCAAATATAACTTGGGTAAACCCATAGATTTTGAAATGTGAGGAACTTACAATGCTATTAGGATTATAAATTTGAAAGTTATCAGCAAACTTGGATATGGTATAGATTGCTGTTGAGAAATCAGTTTTGGAGTATTTATTAAAATGATGCCCTGTAAAGAACCTACAAACATAGTACTGATATATTTATTTTAATAACATTGAATTAAATTAATATTCCCAACCTATAAGACCTTATTTTGTAACATTCTATAGATTATTTGTATATCACAAGAATAGCTATGTCTGGAGGTGTTGGAAGCTGTAATATTAAAATGAAATCTCTAGATCAAGTGATACACCTTGACGGTATATTACACACAAGACTATATTTGAATTTTCCCTTATTTTGGTAGATACCTTGAGAGAACATGTCAGCTTACAACGTCCTAACCAAAGTTCTGGCTATGAAATAAGAATGGGTGAAATCATACCTGGATTTAGATGTTTAATGCCAAAAATGTTCTTCTGCAGGACCGAGGTGATGAATTCACATACACTGGGAGTGGTGGTAAAAATCTTGCTGGTAATAAAAGAATTGGAGCACCATCGGCTGATCAAACATTAACAAACATGAACAGGTACTCTTTATTGTTGGAGTTTATAAAAATTGTTTAGAATTTGGGCTTTGTATTAACAGTTGGAATATAGGACTATAATTTATAACTTACACTGTAGAGAAGAATCCTAAAGTGTAAGTTAATATAGCTAAAATAAAAATCTTATTACCTGATTAGTATATAAATATTTACAAGCTTTTAACTTATTTTTATTTCTCTTTTTTAAATGACATAATTCCCAGTCTTAATACGTGTGCTTTGCATTTGGAAACATGTTGAAAACTTTAAAGAAAAGAAACCTATATAATTTAAGTGAAATTAAGGACAAAATGGCTTGCCTACTACCACATAGGTCAAATTTTGTTCTACTAAACACAAATTAATCTTTTAAAGTGACAGACTTCTTATTAGAAGAGACTAATGTGAAATAGGGTTATGTGTGGGAGCCACATTTATGTGCATGAAACATCAGATAATCAGAACTACACAAGGTGCTTTTAGAATTTATGTCTAAGTGTCTTAAAAAAAAATCATTATGAAAGAGCCACCTTGTGCTAACTTTATCGTATAGAAGTATTTATGATATTCCAGCTTCCATGGGAATATAAAGTTTAACTTCAAATGTTGTATTTTGTAAATGCATGCTAGCACCAGAAATAGATTAAGTGACCCAAACCGTCAGATAGCAATGACTACGTTGTAACTTGTCATAGTGATAATTTTGCAATGATAAAGTTGAAATTTTTTGTATTTTATTATTAAGAATATTTTGTGGAATATTGAATAAAAGTGAGTTTTGCTTTCCTAAGTCTAAATCACTCAGTTTTAAGTAGTGTGCCCTTAATTTCTGATTACCATGTGAAGAATATACTTTGTGGTTTCAAGACTTTTGTTGTATACCAAGTTATATAGAATCTGTTTTTATGTCTTCCTTCTATATTATTTCTGACAGTAGGATTATTATATTGAACCAGCAGAGGAGACAGGTCAGATTTGCTGGTGAAAACATTGTTGAGGTAGAAGTCTAGTCCCTATGCAGTCTTTTTCTAATGAGGAAGCAATTCTTTAGGAGGAATGATCTTAAAAAGAATTAGAAATATTTTGATGTGTATTGTCAATGTATCTTGAATTTGCAAAAGGGCTTTTTCATGTCAAATCTGAAAATTATATAATTTTTTTAAATAATAAGATTATTTGACTTGAATGAAACTTCCTTTGTAACTACCTGCACTTGTACATGAGAGTTTTTTTTCAAGCTTGGAAAAATCTAATAAGTATACCCTGTTTATCATATGTTACAATCTCAGAAAATAATTGACAGACAGTAAAAATGTCTATATTAATAAGGAAGGTAGTGAAAATGAAATAGTAACTCAGAGGACAATTCAGGATTAACTCATCACAGAGATGCTAACATTCCTTCAGTTAACTCATACACTGAGCTGTGCGTACGCCTTGTGATTGTAAAGACCTCTTTGGCAAAGATACCTGTGTGTCTTACTATAAACATGAAAACTGGAGTAAAAGACCCTTAGCTTTGACCCATAGTATATTCTTTCCTGGAGTGTATATGGTCTAATTCCTTTTTGCTTCTCTACTGAGAGGTAGTTTGATACCTGCTCCTTGCTTTTAAGAAGTTTGTTCCTATTTCTTCTCAGCTCTTCCACTTTATGAAACTGAAAAGGGCAGCAGGTAACCTGACCATCCTTTATCGGGATAATTAGAGGCAACCGATTGAGCTGTGAACAGAGTAATGGAAAAGCCTTTTGTTTTGCCTAGTTTCATCCTCTTGGACTCTTTACACAGACTTGAACAGACTGCACACTTACATGAAACTGGAAGTGAGTTAATAATCCCAGTTAGTGGTGGCAGTCATTATGATGGAAGTTACCTGTGGCACCAAAGCATTCTACTCATTAACAGGAAGATAGTACATATCTCTATCTCAGTTCTTTTAGGGGATGAAGTATATGTATCTCAGTAGATATTCCATAAATAATACCAATGCTGGAATTGATGGCTACAGTTTCTTCTACCTGACAGGGTTTTAATGCATTTCCCATTTGAGATTTTAACCAAAAAATGATAACTTGATGAGTTTTAATGACACCTAAAAAATTTTTTTATAACAAAACACTTAAGTTCATTTAACTATGATAGAGATTATAATAGATTAGTTATTTAGTCTTAATTTTTTTTTTGAGCCTGCATAAAAAGAACTATACCCTGGAAAAAAGTATTTTGTTCATATCTGATTTTACCAGATATCAGGGGAGGGTGTCTCGATATTTATTTTTTAACCTTAAATATTTTCAGTGGATTCTTTCCACTTAAGTTAGGATACAGGTGTCTTACAGAGGAATCCTCAACCTCACGGATCTCATGCCTGATGATCTGAAGGTGGAGTTGATGTGATAATAATAGAAATAAAATGTGCAATAAATGGAATGTGCTTGAATCATCCTGAAACTATCCTCCCCACCCCCATTCCATGGGAAAATTGTGTCCCATGAAACGGGTCTCTAGTGCCAAATAGGTTGGCTACCACTATCTTAGAGGAAAAATACTAACTTTAAATAGTTCTAGTTTGTCTTTTGGAGGGCAGGACTATGTTTCCCCAAGAAAGGTCTTCTAACATCTAATAACCTTACTGATTAGTTACTACGAGATGAGTACACATACTAAGGAAGGTTCAGCTAAATCAAGTGCTGCTTCCAGCTCAGGGTTCCTCCTTGTTCATGTGTCATCAGTAAAATGTAGTGATCTTGAGCAGCCAAAAATCTTTATTGTCATGATTTAGCACAGGTATTTGAATGCTTCAGTTTTATTTAAACTTATCTTTTTACTGGAAATCTTTAAAGGATATCTTCATATTAAACTTGTTCTTTATTATCTTGTAAACTTTAAGGAATCTCTGTCTGGAATATGGAAAGTAGACCAAGAAAGGTCATTTGTATCTTGCAGACAAATTTATTTTTCTGGATTTCTTTCTACATTATTCCAACAATTTAACCTTATTCCCTTATCAAAAATAATGATTACAGCAGTCAACTTGCTTTAGTTTTCCAACTTTCTCCCTTCCCTCAACGTTATTTAAAGAAAATTCCATGTATTTCTAGTTGTTTTCTATTATACGTGGCACAGATGTTATTACTTTCAGAAGAACCCTACAGGCTATCTGAGAACCAATCCCCTGGCTTGGGGGTGACATCAGAAAACTGATTTGTCTTCTCTGCTGGTGGGGGAAAGCATAATCCTATTATCTGGAATAATATGGAAAGAATCATAGAATCTTAACCATCAGGTAAGGCATAATTCACCTTTTAAGTTAGCTAATGATGTGATTATATACTTGAAGAAAGATTACTTGGTATAAAGACTTTGTTTTATTTTTTAGGGCATTGGCCCTAAACTGTGATGCTCCATTGGATGATAAAATTGGAGCAGAGTCTCGGAATTGGAGAGCTGGTAAGCCAGTCAGAGTGATACGCAGTTTTAAAGGGAGGAAGATCAGCAAATATGCTCCTGAAGAAGGCAACAGATATGATGGCATTTATAAGGTGCTCTATCTGGCATGACATCTTGTTAGTCATTCTTCCTGGGCTTTCAAGACAGGGTTGCCACAGGGAACTGCTCTACTGTGGGTGGGCTAAAGGAAACAATAGACCTTCTTAGTTGGTCTTTCTACTTTTTCTAGAAATAAAACATGCACAAAATGAGCTCTTAATTTTGATACTTGTCTTTTAAGACTTACCTGAAGTCTCTAAAGGCAAAGTTATATTTGGGGTTAAGTTTTTTATAAGTGATATTCTTTTATGATAAAACTGTTCAAATAATTTGGCCATTGTAAATATTGGATTCTTATATCTTCCAGAATGATTCTAACTAATAGATTTTTCAAAGTAGAGCACATTATAATTTTAAAATAGGATGCATTCTTTGTTTTAAAAACGAAGGCATCTACTGCCACCATTTTAATCTACTATGTAAAATTATATTAATGAACATAATCTTGCTACAACTTGAAATTTATAGCAGTCTGTCCTTACGGGAATTATCATAATTAGGAAATAAAGTCAAAACAATATTTTAGTGCATACTTCTTACTTACTATTCCAGCAAAGCCAGTATCTTTAAAAGTTGCATTTAGTTCTGCCAAGTTTACTTAAAACACTAACATGACATTATAATTAAGTCTAAACTGTACATCTCAAACTAGCTGAAATATTATGATTTAGGTGGTGAAATACTGGCCAGAGATTTCATCAAGCCATGGATTCTTGGTTTGGCGCTATCTTTTAAGGAGAGATGATGTTGAACCTGCTCCTTGGACCTCAGAAGGAATAGAACGGTCAAGGAGACTATGTCTTCGTTTACAGGTTAGATTACATTTGTCTAGGCTACATGTATGTTCATAAAAATGTATGCCTGTGTACTATCTGTGTGCCTTAACACTGGATATAACCCACAGCAGTTGATCAGTGGACTGTAAGGGGTGAGGAATGAGATCACAAAAGTATAGGAAAGGAAAAGAAGTAAAAAAGCAGCCTCCTAGGTGTCAAACTGCCCTAAGACCAAGAATTGTGCTTGGGGAAAACTGGGCTTGACAATGAAAAGTAAAATACATTTGACCCTTGAACACCACGGGCTTGAGCTAAATGGGTCCACTTACACACGGGTTTTTTTTTTCAATAGCAAATATTGCAGTATATTTCTGCAGTTGGTTAAATCCCCAGATGCAGAAAGGCCATTCATAAGTTACTCATTTTTGACTTCTGTACAATTGGCCCCACCCTAACTTCCTGCATTGTTCAAGGGTCAACTGTATTTCCAATTCACTCTGGACTTTAAGTATGAGGGAAAGGGATACCTGAAATTGAGGTATAGGAGGCCTTGAGAAGGGAAGTTTTATCCTAGAGGGCACAGGGGGTGTGTCTCTGGTAGGGGAAGGGGGGAGGTGGCTTATAAGAGTGGTCTGCTTTCTACCCTTCTCACTTTTCCTCACCCCTTTTCTCTCTTCCCCCTCCAAGCTGCTTCCTTGTCCTGTCACCACCTTTAGTGCTTTGCCTTTTTTTTTTCTCTTTGCCCATGCTTAGCTGTTAACCCATGTAAGACTTTGTTAGTTTTGTGTGCATAATGGATGGTATGGCTACATTCCCCCTCCACTGCCTATACACCCTAGACTTTGTCCCTGACACTGACTTCAGAGCATGGTTTGAGTTTATCCTCCATCATTCCCCATCACTGTGCTTCTCGTAAAGACTACCAGCTTTGTCATTTCCCCTGGCTCTGCCCACACTGCATGTGTAGGGGCTGAACTATGGGCAAGTGTCTGACCACACAGGCAGGTGAGTGTGTCTCTTCTAGTGCAAGTCTGTTTTTTTGTTTTGTTTTGTTTTTTTCTTTTTAAACTCATGGAATTGTTTAAATGAGATCCGTCAGCTGCTAAAATAACTGCCAAAATCATTCCTTTTATAAATAAATACTTTTAAAACCTATTGTTAAATCCATTTTCAAAACATTTTTTTTTCAGGTCTACTGTTCAGAAGAGCAGTATTCTAGATAGGTTAAATGTGAAACAGTTGAACAGAAAGAAGCATGTAAGCCAATCAGCTATGATGAGTTAATATCATTGAGACTTGTAATATTTTGAGCTTTAAATATGAGTGTTATCACAAAGCATGTCCAAAAAAATGTATAGCCAATAAAACACAAGGGTAATTGGGTAGAATTTACTCCTTAAAGTCTACTTTTAGTTGATAAAGGATTCAGTAGTGTAGTGGCTTTAGGTCTTCTAAAAGTTCTCCTGCCTTACCCTATCTGCCTGTTAATTTTAGGAGGCAGAGACTTACCTTTCTATCTAATTCTACTTTCTTCCTCAAACTTTTTAAGCCACCTAGTCACAACTTGTAGACTGTTCTTTTCTCTTTTCAGTCTGAAACTAAGATCATGATGTTATAAAATAGAATATCTTTACAGTCAAAACTATATTCTTACACTGAATTGGGGGATTTTTAATAATCTTTTGTCCTTTGAATTCTGTTTCTTTCAATGTCTGTGTCCTTTATATAAATCCTTTTAATTTAGGGAAAGTATAGATCCCTCCCCATTCCCCTTTAACCTCTCTTCTCTATGAGGGTTAAATCTACATTGCACTTTTTCCCCTCATCAGTATCCAGTAGGTTACCCTTCTGATAAGGAAGGGAAGAAGACCAAAGGACAGTCAAAGAAGGCCAGAGGAACCTCAAAAAGGCCATCTGCAGATGGTAGGTAATGATCTAAGGATGTAAATACAAATAACTTAGTTTTTAATAAAGGGAAATACTAAGAGTAAGCTGAAAACTCATAAGAAATTAAAAGAAAAAGGGTTTTGTGTGTGTGTGTGTGTGTATGGTGGGGGTGGAGTGGGGTGGGATATTTGTGTATTTGAAAAATGTCAGAGCCTAAACAGCAAAGTATCCTAAACTATGGGAAAGTTAGATGCTGCTTTATGCTTGTTATCTTCATGTTAAGCATAACTGGTGTCGGTTAACTCATCTGCTTAGAACCACTTGTAGTCTGCTGATATATTTTTAAATAAATCTAGATGATTGTCCAAGTGCCTCCAAAGTCCTCAAACCATCAGATTCAGCAGAAGCAGTTGAGGCTTTCCAACTAACCCCTCAGCAGCAACATCTAATCAGAGAAGATCATCAAAACCAGAAGCTATGGGATGAAGTTCTTGCATCTCTTGTGGAAGGACCAGTATGTAAAGATTTTTTAAAAGAGTTTCTAATATTAATAAATGATGAAAAATTATTTCCCTATGAATTATCATTTTCACAAGGCAGTTAAAACTTGATCCTTTTATCCAGGCTTCTCATTCAGTTGCTCCTTTCAGAAATGAGGCAGCACTCAAATGCTTTTAAGTTGATTTTAGGCCTCTTAGATGTTGGTTTTTTGACTACTTTGTGCTTAAACTGTATGAGGTACCGTTCATAGGGAGCATTTTCAGTTGTGGAACACATTCAATTTAATCTAAACCTCATCAGGAAAGTTTTGTTCCAAGTTACTTAATAGAATAAGTCTTAAGCAGTTCAGCACAATTTTCAGTGCTCATGTTAAGCCTAGAAGTAAAATAAAAACCAGCATTTAAGTATTTCCTGTGTTTTTTTGTTTGTTTGTTTTCTTTGATAATCATAACATTTTAAAGTGAAAAGGAATTTCAAGTTTAACTGATGTCTGGGTTTTGTGTTAAGCTGTCTTTGCAATGAATTTTTATTATCAAATCCAAAAAGGTAAAGGTTCCAAATGTAAATTGTCTATTCATTCTTGGCTCACTGTTTTTGTCTCTCAGTTTACTTATAAATTTGACTCTTCAGTTTTCTTAGATATTAGACCTTTGTCAGGTATAGTGCATTACTCTTCTGTTTTCTTTCCTTCAAAGTATGTGATGTGCAGCTGTAGTAACCTCTAGTAACCTCTAGTAACCTCTCTTGAAATTCCATTTGATCACCTTTTAGTAGTTTTTTCCTTCCCATGTTTTCTTCATTTTCTGAGGGCATTGGCCAGAACTTCTGTGTGTTTGAAATGGGATTAATGCATATCTTATATGCACCTTTTATGTGGATTTAGAGGAAACTCTCATAGTTTTTGTGTTGCTTTTAGTCATCATTATGGAAAAATCTCCCTGATACGCTTTTTAGACTAAGGAATGAATCAGTTCAGTTCAGTCGCTCAGTCATGTCTGACTTTTTGCGACCCCATGAATAACAGCATGCCAGGCCTCCTTGTCCATCACCAACCCCCAGAGCCTACCCAAACTCATGTCCATTGAGTCGGTGATGCCATCAACCATCTCATCCTCTGTTGTCCCCTTCTCCTCCTGCCCTCAGTCTTTCCCAGCATCAGGGTCTTTTCAAATGAGTCAGCTCTTTGCATCAGATGGCCAAAGTATTGGAGTTTCAGCTTCAACATCAGTCCTTCCAATGAACACCCAGGACTGGTCTCCTTTAGGATGGACTGGTTGGGTCTCCTTGAAGTCCAAGGGACTCTCAAGAGTCTTCTCCAACACCACAGATCAAAAGCATCAATTCTTCAGTGCTCAGCTTTCTTCACAGTCCAACTCTCACATCCATACATGACCACAGGAAAAACCATGGCCTTGACTAGATGTAACTTTGTTGATAAAGTAATGTCTCTGCTTTTGAATATGCTTCTAGGTTGATCATAACTTTCCTTCCAAGGAGTAAGCGTCTTTTAATTTCATGGCTGCAGTCGCCATCTGCAGTGATTTTGGAGCCCCAAAAAATAAAGTCTGACACTGTTTCCACTGTTTTCCCATCTTTTTGCCATGAAGTGATGGGACTGGATGCCATGATCTTCGTTTTCTGAATGTTGAGCTTTAAGCCAACTTTTTCACTCTCTTCTTTCACTTTCATCAAGAGACTCTTTAGTTCTTCTTCACTTTCTGCCATAAGGGTGGTGTCATCTGCATATCTGAGGTTATTGATATTTCTCTCGGCAGTCTTAATTCCAGCTTGTGCTTCTTCCAGCCCAGCGATTCTCATGATGTACTCTACATATAAGTTAAATAAGCAGGATGACAATATACAGCCTTGATGTACTCTTTTTCCTATTTGGAACCAGTCGGTTCCATGTCCAGTTCTAACTGTTGCTTCCTGACCTGCATATAGGTTTCTCAAGAGGCAAGTCAGGTGGTCTGGTATTCCCATCTCTTTCAGAATTTTCCATAGTTTTTTGTGATCCACACAGTCAAAGGCTTTGGCATAGTCGATAAAGCAGAAATAGATGTTTTTCCGGAACTCTCTTGCTTTTTTGATGATCCAGCGGATGTTGGCAATTTGATCTCTGGTTCCTCTGCCTTTTCTAAAACCAGCTTGAATATCTGGAAGTTCACGGTTTGGAGTGAAGGAGATTTATGAAATACCCTTTGGACTGATATTGGAGAGTTTTTTTCTTTGTTTGTTTCGTCTATAAATATAATATTTCGGGTTGTCCTTGGGTAGAATGAGACTTACATGTTTGGAGAACAGAGAAAAGTGAGTTAACTCTGTGAAAAGTGTTAACTTGCTTTTTAGCCTAGAGTCTCAGGCATAGAGTGTCTTGACTTTGGTATGTAAGAGTCATTTTCACTTAGAGCAAGAAACAACAAGCAGTTGTTGATTATGGTCTAATTTTCTGGTTGGAGAGGATACAGCTGGGTTAGTGGTAACTCAGGTGAGTCCCAGCTGTGAATGGGCAGAAGACAGAGTAGCAGATCCAGGTGAAGGATAATGACATCTGGTGCACATGAAAGTTCTCTTTTGCACATTTGTTGTCTGGGTGGAACATATGTATTAGACTTCAATATGAGGCTTTTAATATATCCTGTTTATCAATTAAAAAAATCAAAGTCATCAAATCCTGCAAGACTTGATAGATATGTGCAAATCAAGTATACTTTTCAATCTCTTCTTTCAGTGTAACTTTTATGTGAAAGTCACCACTTGACAGTTCTCAAACAAACAATAAAACCCTGCCCTCTAGTGGCAGGATCTTACATACCTAGGTCAGGTGACTGGAACCTTGCTGCTAGTGGTTCCCCTGCATAGGCTTCATGCCCATTTTCTTCAGATAAACCAAGAACAACAAATCAGATTTTAGCCAGCTGTGACTTTTAAATAAGTACATATATTACATATGTATGTTTATATCCAAACACCTTCCCAAGGCCTTAGCTGATCTGGCATCCCTACCAACCTCTGCATTCCCCTCTTGCCACTCTTCCCCCTCAAACTGCTTCTGCCACAGTGACATTTGTGCTATTTAAACACACTGAAGCTGTTCCTATTCCTGGACCTTTATGCTGTCTCTCTGACTGGCATTCTCCTCTCTGTATCTTCATGTAGCTCATTCCTTCATATCCTGTAAGTCTCTACAAAGTACTACACTCCCCAAAGTACTAGGGAAGTACTACACTTCTAGCTATATTTTCTAAAATAGACCCTCCTTACTCTGTTGCTTTAATTTGCTTTGTTTCCTTAGTTATGAATATCTGAAATTGAATTTTTAAAAATTTGCTCTCCTAAAGGAATATAAAGTTCTCTGAGAACAGAGACTTGGCCTTTTTGTTCCTCTCTGTAGATGAGTACCTAGCACATTGTAGAAACTCAAAATGTTGATGCTACATATGCTTATATTGCACTGCGAAGGTACTGGGGAAATAAAGTTGTTTGACAGAGAGACGGACTTAGTATTAAAGTTTTCTCCACATCTCCCCGGAACCGGTATATTCTTCTGCTACTGCTAAGTCACTTCAGTCGTGTCTGACTCTGTACGACCCCATAGACGGCAGCCCACCAGGCTCCCCCGTCCCTGGGATTCTCCAGGCAAGAGCACTGGAGTGGGTTGCCATTTCCTTCTCCAATGCGTGAAAGTGAAAAGGGAAAGTGAAGTCGCTCAGTCGTGTCCGACTCTTAGCGACCCCATGGACTGCAGCCTACCACGCTCCTCCATCCATGGGATTTTCCAGGCAAGGGTACTGGAGTGGGGTGCCATTGCCTTCTCCGATATTCTTCTAGTGTGTTGGATAATACTTTATTGATAATTCATTTGACCTTTATAATCCAGGTTTATAAATAAGTTAGTATCAAGATATGAAATGTGATCCTTGTTTGTTTGGGGTTTTTTTACCTGAAATTCTTGTAGATTCTACTTTTTCTATTAACAGAAAGAACAAATATAAAATACACTCCCCCACTACCCAAAAATAACTGAGTGGAGGATTATCCTGGTGACTATTCAAAAAACTACTTTTCCTTCTAGGTTAAACAGCTTGGATAAAATAGAACACAATAATGGCTTTTGAAGATTAAAGAGTACTCATTTGATCATGTTTGCTTTAGAAAGCTTGACCTTCTAATTTAATCCCAGTTTGAGTAAATGTTAGCAATAGGAAAACAGGGGATTTTTGGATTGGGGCAAAATATCACAGAAAATTATCCTAGGAATATAAATACATTGATTCTTTGGGGTTTTTTTTAATACTACAGTATTATTGCCAAGTGGTTTCATCTTTTTCAGCATAAAAAATAAGTATTGAAGTTTTATAAGAGAAAAGGGTGAATAGATATATTAGAATATATATAGATATATTTAGAATAACATGGAGCTTTTTGAAAATCTGTATGTAATGACCTTAAGACAAGTTGTTCATGATTTTTTTCAAGTGAAAAATAGTAATCTCTGAAGTATGTTTTCTTTTTAAAGTCATATCTTGACTTTGCAAACTTTGCGACTGAATCCTAAGATTTAAAAACTAATATGTTTATCTTATGGATGAGATTTCTGCAGTTTCCTATTACACATTTGCTTGTAGTTACAACCACTACTTGATTTTTTTTCTTGATAGAAAGCATATATACTAAACGTGATTGACACTTTTCCCCCCAATTATTTAGAATTCTGTTAATATATTATGAAATGCTAACCTTTTTTTCTTTTGCTTGGGTACCATTTTAGAATTTTCTGAAAAAATTGGAACAATCTTTTATGTGTGTATGCTGCCAGGAGCTAGTTTACCAGCCTGTGACAACAGATTGCCTCCACAATGTCTGTAAAGTAAGTAGAATTCTTTTCTCATTTTCCCTTATTAGGCAAGGAGGCACACTAACCTCCAAACCTGTTTTTAGCTCATGAAAAAGCAGTTTTTTTTCATGAAGCAGAATAGATAAGGAACCTTGCTGGATAGGAAGCATTTAATTTCATCTTGGTGGTGAATGCATATTTTAATTCTACAGCAGTTCAAATCTATATAGTCGCCACATTCTATCACGTTTGAAATTATTGAAGATGAATTGAAATGGAAAAGAAAGTTAGGTGTTGCTGGTGTTTTCTATTACAACTTATGTATGTCTCATATTATAGTGCAAACTGAAATAATTCTGTGTACTTAACAGAATCTAGAACAAATTCTGTCTGGCAGCATACACAGAGGAGTTGTGTATTGCCTTATCAGTGTGGTATAAAAGGAATTTGAATTTCAGTCAAACCAAGGTTGGAATCTTGTTCTACTGCTTGGTGGTTATATGTCCTGACCTAACTTCTGAGGTTTAGTTTCTTTTGTAAAATGGAAACAGACTTTCCACATAAGTGTTTTTATCTGACCTTGAGTCAGTTAAATAGTATCTTTTTGGAAAACACATTATATAAAATAGATAATTTAGTTTTAAGGAGGGAATTCCTGAGTTGTGTTTTTTTTTTTCTTTAGTGCCCCATCAGGAAAGATAAGGATTAAAATCCAACCTGGGTGAGGCTAGTGGGAACCATGCAGAATTCTAACACTCAATTCACTGAATGAGGAAATTTATATAAAAATTGTCATTTGCCTGAAGTCTCACAGTGTGTGTTAGAGGTGAAACTGAAGCCTTGTCTGTAAGTTCATTTTCATACTGCAGGTTCAGGCCTTGACAGTTGTTCATCTTTTATGTTTCTCTTGTTGCCAAACAGTAAGTTTCTAGTTCTATTCAAAAGCCTAAATTGTTGAGTATTTTCTATGTGCTTTATACCCTCAGATGAAATCAGGTGTGTTTACTTTTCATTTTGCTTTTGGTTTTGCCTTAGGATTGTTTGCAGCGCTCCTTTAAGGCTCAAGTGTTCTCCTGTCCTGCTTGCCGGCATGATCTTGGCCAGAATTACATCATGATTCCCAATGCGGTTCTGCAGACTCTACTTGACCTTTTCTTCCCTGGCTACAGCAAAGGACGATGATTTGTCTACTACTGTGTTGCTCCCCATGGCTTTTTGGACAATAAGGAATCTAAAATGGTTGGGGGTGGTTGGGAGGGGTGGAAGCAATGGTGGACCATATCTCACGTTCTGAAGCAGCTAATCCTCTTTCCTACATAGCCATCATCTTGTGTGTGTAGTAAGAGGCCCATTTCTCAACTGTCTTTTAAATATCAAAAGGTAGTTCTTGTCAGTTAACAACTAGTTTTAATGAGTAAGAAGTCAAAGCCTCAGCTCTAGTTGATATCCAAGTTATGATTTATTTTGCAACTACCTCAGGACAGATTTATGGGGATTTTTTAAATCATTGAGAAATTAGTTAAATGAAATTTTAGCTACACACTGCCTCCCAAATATTAGTTGTGCCTGGTTCATGTAATTTGATTTTAGAAAAGGAAGTGACACTTGAGATTGTTGGAATGAACGCAGCTTCTGTAGTGTGCATAATACATTTTTAGTGTCTTCTTCCATTTCAGTGTGTGTTTTGCAAGAACAGGTTCATTTTTTAGCCCATTTTGTGAGCTCCATTGTGCTTTTTTCTGGTGTTTTATGCAAGTTGACTACTAATGAGAACAATATGAATGCATCGTTGCTGCATTAGTGTAATGTGGTGTGGTTTTGCACTTAAAAGAGGTATTCAGATGATCTAGTTGTAAATTTCATGAAAAGCCTCTTCTGTACTAGTCAAACTGCTTTTAGTGAGTCTCACCAGTGGTTTTACATCTGCAGAGCATTGAGGACTGGGCTGACTTTTTGAGAGGATTGAAATTGCTTCATATTGTGATCCTAAATTTTATATTCACTATATTCCCTAAAGTATACCTTAATAAATATTTTATGATCAGAAAAAAAATAGCTCATCTTGCTTCACTTTTTTACATTTGTATGTCTTATATTTGTAGGTATCTTTAAGAATCAGTCACTTCCAGAGTATTTCAGTGTGTGTTTTTACTGAAACAGACATTATGCACAATTTTTTACTCTTGATTTTTGGTATTGAGAACTAGTATGAAATCTTAAGTACTAAAGGACAGATTTCACCCTGAATTTGATTTTTTTTTTTTTTTTAACTAAATGGGGGGAAATTTTCAAATTAAGAACCTAGTGACTATTTTATCTATAACAACTCAGTCTTATGTTCAATTTTAGCATAATCAGTGATACTTGTTTCACAGACATGAGAATATTCTAAAACAGTTCTAGTTTCTGAAACTAAATTTTCACAAAAGTTTTAATATTATTGAGTCAGTTTTCCTGCCCTTGAATACAGAGTCAGAAATGCAGCCAGTATTTATTGAATATTTGCTTTGCATTTGTTCATTTTCATGTGTACTCACTTAACCCTACTGACAGTCCTAATAGGCAGAACTTCTTAAGCCCTTCTTATGGATGAATATCAAAGGCACAGAAAGGTTAAGAAACTGGCCAAAGTTCACTGGACAGGGGAGTGACAGAGCTGTGCTATGCACAGGCCATCTGAGTCTCAACCTGGCAATCTACTTTGGGCTACATAGGCTTACGCTTGAATATAAGCCAGACTGGTTTCAGAACTTTTCCTGCATTCAGTTAAGCTCAAACATAGTGATTGGAGCTACTGTCAGCGAGGGCTAGTTTTAAACATTGGAGTCGTTTTTATTTTGAATAAATTAGGTTGAGAATGAATCATTAAATTGCATCATCTGGTGTTGGCCATATTGATGCATGAAGAGTGGGGAATACCTTCCAGTTTCAACTACTTGAACTGGTTCTACTACTTTTATTAGGAAAACAAAAGATTCCCACATTTATGGTATCTGTTTATTTAACTTTGCTATAAAATGATAGACTGTGAATAAAAAAAGCTGATTACAGTTTAACGTGTTCAGAAGTGTCAAGAATGTCTCAAAGCTAAACAATTTTATGTTGCTCAAGCTTTTTTTGAAGACTTCAAGTTTTTTTAACATAAAGCATAAGAAGTTTAAAAAATTTAATGGTAATTATATCCTCAAATCTAGTAAATATTTGTTCAAATTTCTCTTGTCTCAAATATCATAAATGGATATTTAAGTTTGTTTGACTCAGGACCCAAATAGACTTTAAATTGTTACTACTTGCTATCTTAGTATCTTTAATTTGTGTATATCTACTGAATCTTTTTTTTTCTTTGCCTTTTATAATTTGCATTTTGAAATGTCAAAAGCCTTTCAAACAGAATAGATTTTGCCAGTTGTAACCATGTGGTACAGTTTAACCTATTTTCTCCTAAATTGGTAGTTAGAATTCAAGAGTGACCAGATTTAGACTTAAAAGTGTGGCTGGGTAGGCAGCAAGACTTCTTCATAAGTGTTGTAGTTGTCCATCAGGAAGGTGGAACATAATATTTTATTGTCTCTTAGGCATAAGTTTGAAAGATGAGATTTTTTACTGGATTCTGTTACATTTAGTAAGTTATCAGATCAGATCAGTCACTCAGTTGTGTCTGACTCTTTGCAAATCGCAAAGCACGCCAGGCCTCGCTGTCCATCACCAACTCCCGGGGTTCACTGAGACTCATGTCCATCGAGTCAGCGATGCCATCCAGCCATCTCATCCTCTGTCGTCCCCTTCTCCTCTTGCCCCCAATCCCTCCCAGCATCAGAGTCTTTTCCAATGAGTCAACTCTTCGCATGAGGTGGCCAAAGTACTGGAGTTTCAGCTTCAGCATCATTCCTTCCAAAGAAATCCCAGGGCTGATCTCCTTCAGAATGGACTGGTTGGATCTCCTTGCAGTCCAAGGGACTCTCAAGAGTCTTCTCCAACACCACAGTTCAAAAGCATCAACTCTTCGGCACTCAGCCTTCTTCACAGTCCAACTCTCACATCCATACATGACCACAGGAGAAACCATAGCCTTGACTAGACGAACCTTTGTTGGCAAGGTAATGTCTCTGCTTTTGAGTATGCTATCTAGTGACTGCTAAGCACTCAGCCACTTTCATAAGGGCAAGAGTTTCGGAATTTTCTTTTTTCTAATTAGAGTAGGCAGAGCCCCTAGTTTTAGAACTTCTAAATAGTGTTCAGTCATCAAATATGTGCATGTTAGTATGTTTCAGTGTTCTAGGTGGTCTTTTGGGAGCTGGCAATCGAAAACACCATTAGCTCTCTCTAACCCTGTTGTGAGTGTTTAGCTAACACAAGGGGGCCCTGCCTATGTAAAGCTTAAAGCTTTGGATTCAGTATAGATTCTGCTTACAAGAGCCGGCTGGGGATCTGCTCTGACTTGCCCACTGTGTATTTCTCTTTATGTACCAGGGACAAAACCTTTCCCTATTCTTCTTTAGGACACTCTGAAGATAGAGCTCATGAATGTCTACCTGTTTGATTTGAGGAAATTGAACTTGATGGCCTACCAGTTCACAGTGAGAAGAGTTTTAAATCTCTGAAAGAACTGATATTTAGTAACTGGGATTAATCAGACACTACACAGAAGAAGATTAAACACCAGTCACTGGACATAAGAAATCAAGAGATAGCTCGAGGGACTAAGTAGGCTGACCAAATGATGTATTGAAAAAAATGAAAGAATAAGGGTTTTACAAGTATATCCTCGAGTATAAAATCACATTGTTTTGGTAGAATAGGAACAAGCTGCTGTACAAAAATAATTTGAAATTTGAATTCTTGGAAATAAACCAGACTGTGAAAGGAAAATGCAACAGACAAAACAGAATGGACACGGCCAGAATTTGAAGATACTGCTAAGTAATCCATTATATGAGTATCCTGCAATCTGTATTAATCTACTGATGAACGTTTGGGTTGTTTCAGGATTTTGCTTTTATAAGGCATGCTGCTGTGAAACTTTGTGAATCTTTCAAAAAGTTTGACATCTCGTACAAAATTAAATATGTGTTTAACATATAACCCATCAATTTCATTAATAATTATTAGGGAAAATGAAGAACTGTTTCTAAAGCAGTTTGTATCATTTTGTATTATTGAGAGTTCAGATTGCTCCACATCCTAACACTTTATTTTGTTCTTTCATTTCATTATAACCATTCTGGATAGAGGGCATGTTGTATCTTTTGGAGGCAAGAGAGGGTTGAAAATTCAGTGACCAGAATGACTGTGGTGACTACCAGCTATACTTTCCACCAGCTGTTTCTGGCTCAACTGCATATGTTAGGATTGTATATCCCAGCCTCCTTGTGGTTGGCTAGGACTATGTGACCATTTAGTTGTGACATAAGTGCTATGTGTCACTTCTAGGCAGATCATTTCATTGCCCTTCAGAGCTTTTTCCCCCTTCCATGGAGACAAGTAGCATCCAGATAAACGTTTTGTATCAAAGTGGGGTCCCCAGCCAACTTGTGATATACGTGCAACATGAGTGTGAAGTACAGTTTAAGAGCCTAAGGTTTTTGAGTTTTTAATATTTTTGAACTACAACTTCTACTGTTTTTAAACTAAATTCCTAAATATCCAAATTAATTGATAAAGCTATTGATAAATTGGTTGGTAGTGTGGTGGGCAGCCTCTAGGATGGTCCCCAGTGATCTCTACCTCCTAGGCTTCATGCCCTTTGTAATCTCCCCTCTGTGAGTGTGGGCTGGAATGCTTTCTTCTTGTTCATGTAAGGTAATGAACAGAAGGGATGTTACTTCCAAAGTTAGGTACCGTGGCTTCCTCTTGGGCACCCTCTCTTGCTCATTCTGGGCATGTTTTACATGTTCTGTAGTTTGAACGATTAGAAACTATAAACTGAATAAAAACAAACAGAATCGCAGAGACTTGTGGGACAGTAACAAAACCAACATTCATGTCATTAAAGTTCCGAAGGAGAGAAAAAAAGTTCAGGACTGAAATCACACTTGAAGAAATAACGGCTGGAAAGTTTCCAGATCTGACAGAAGATAAAATCTAAATTCAAGAAGGTGAATGAACCTCAAACAAGACAAACGTAAAGAATGCCGGGAGAAATATCAATAACCTCAGATATGCAGATGACACCACCCTTATGGCAGAAAGTGAAGAGGAACTCAAGAGCCTCTTGATGAAAGTGAAAGTGGAGAATGAAAAAGTTGGCTAAAAGCTCAACATTCAGAAAATGAAGATCATGGCATCCGGTCCCATCACTTCATGGGAAATAGATGGGAAACAGTGGAAACAGTGTCAGACTTTATTTTTGGGGGCTCCAAAATCACTGCAGATGGTGATTGCAGCCATGAAATTAAAAGACACTTACTCCTTGGAAGGAAAGTTATGACCAACCTAGATAGCATATTCAAAAGCAGAGATATTACTTTGCCAACAAAGGTCTATCTAGTCAAGGCTATAGTTTTTCCAGTAGTCATGTATGGATGTGAGAGTTGGACTGTGAAAAAGGCTGAGTGCCGAAGAATTGATGCTTTTGAACTGTGGTGTTGGAGAAGACTCTTGAGAGTCCCTTGGACTGCAAAGAGATCCAACCAGTCCATTCAAAGGAGATCAGCCCTGGGATTTCTTTGGAAGGAATGATGCTAAAGCTGAAACTCCAGTACTTTGGCCACCTCATGCAAAGAGTTGACTCATTGGAAAAGACTGCTGCTGGGAGGGATTGGGGGCAGGAGGAGAAGGGGACGACAGAGGATGAGATGGCTGGATGGCATCACTGACTCGATGGACGTGAGTCTGAGTGAACTCCGGGAGTTGGTGCTGGACAGGGAGGCCTGGCGTGCTGCGATTCATGGGGTCGCAAAGAGTCGGACACGCCTGAGCAACTGATCTGATCTGAATCGTTCAAATTAGATAATTCTTAATGATCTCTACGTCCGCTGATGATTTCCTCTGTCATCTGCATGCTGCAGTTGAACCCATTCGGTAAGTTTTTTGTATTTTCTAATTCCAGACTTCCTGCTTGGGTCTTCCGTATATCTCTTACTCAAGTTTATGTTATGAGTAACTTTGCATTGGATCCTACATATTTTGAGTATTATGTGAATCTTGTTCCTAATTAAATCTTCTATTGTATAAGGCCAACTGTTCAGGTTCAGTGGGGTTCAGCCCCACTTTTGTGGCTCAGTGTCAATTTTCAAGGCCTTTGCAATGGTATTCTGGTCTGCCTCAACTTGTATGCTACCTGAAGCCAGTTGAAACCTGGGCAGCAGTCCACTCATAGTTCATTTTGCCATGTTGATTGTGGTCACTTTCTTGTGTGGTCTGGCTGAGGGTGTGCCCAGGACTTCATTAACACATTTAAAGGAACCCTTTCTCTAGCTTCTTTCTCTCTGTAATGTTCCCTCAGTCTCTATAGTTAGGATGGCTGAGGTGCTGCCTCTTTGCAGCTGGCCACTCAATACAGGGCAAGGAAGGTCCACAGGGCTCCTCCTATAGTCTTACCCACATCCAGTGACTGGGGAATGTGTGTTCACTTGGAGTGGGGCAAGTATAATCAAATTAATATTTTCATACATATCACCCTTTTCCCACCCTTTGGTTTATGAGAGCAGGCTTTTAATATTCTTCATCTGCACCCACTTATGTTTTCAGGTTTTAGATGTTCCTTGCACCCAAGTCAAAGGAAAGTAAAAACAAAGGAAAGTGGCATAAGAAAACACCCAGGAAACTTCCAGGTCATTCCTCAAGTTCCAAAGTGACTACGCAGGTGACTAAGCTTTAGATAGCTTTGTATAACTCATCCATGGTTTTTAGTTATATTTAGCAGCAGGAATAAGGTGAAATATATATACTCCATCTTGTATGGTACTCAAACCACCAACTTCAGTTCAGTCACTCAATCCTGTCTGACTCTTTGCAATCCCATGGACTACAGCACACCAGGCTTCCCTGTCCATCACCAACTCCCGGAGCTTATTCAAACTCATGTCCATCAAGTCGGTGATGTCATCCAGCCATCTCATTCTCTGTTGTCCCCTTCTACTCCCACCTTCAATCAATCCCAGCATCAGGGTCTTTTCCAATGAGTCAGTTCTTCAATCAGGTGGCCAAAGTATTGGAGTTTCAGCTTCAGCATAAGCCCTTCCAATGAACATTCAGGACTGATTTCCTTTAGGATGGACTGGTTGGATGTCCTTGCAGTCCAAGGGACACTAAAGAGTCTTCTCCAACACCAGAGTTCAAAAGCATCAATTCTTTGGCTCTCAGCGTTCTTTATAGTCCAACTCTCACATCCATACATGACTACTGGAAACAACAAAGCTTTGACTAGATGGACATTGTTGGCAAAGTAATGTCTCTGCTTTTTAATATGCTGTCTAGGTTGGTCATAACTTTCCTTACAAGGAGGAAGCGTCTTTTACTTTCATGGCTGCAGTCACCATATGCACTGATTTTGGAGCCCAAGAGATAAAGTCTGTCATTGTTTCCACTGTTTCCCCATCTATTTGCCATGAAGTGATGGGACCAGATGCCATGATCTTAGTTTTCTGAGTGTTGAGTTTTAAGCCAACTATTTCACTCTCCTCTTTCACTTTCATCAAGAGGCTCTTTAGTTCTTCTTCACTTTCTGCCATAAGGGTGGTGTCATCTGCATATCTGAGGTTACTGATATTTCTCCCAGAAATCTTGATTCCAGCTGGTGTTTCATCCAGCCCAGCATTTCTCATGAGGTACTCTGCATATAAGTTTAATAAGCAGAGTGACAATATACAGCCTCGACATACTCCTTTCTGGATTTGGAACCAGTCTGTTGCTCCATGTCCAATTCTGTTTCTTGACCTGCATACGTATTTCTCAGGAGACAGGTCAGGTGGTCTGGTATTCCCATCTCTCTCAGAATTTTCCGGTTTGTTGTGATCCGCACAGTCAAAGGCTTTAACATAGTCAATAAAGCAGAAGTAGATTTTTTTTGGAACTGTTGCTTTTTCGATGATCCAGCATTGTTGGCAATTTGATCTCTGGTTCCTCTGCCTTTTCTAAATCTAGCTTAAACATCTGGAAGTTCATGGTTCTCGTACTGTTGAAGCCTGGCTTAGAGAATTTTGAACATTACTTTGCTAGCATGTGATATGAGTGCAACTGTGTGGTAGTTTGAGCATTCTTTGGCATTGCCTTTCTTTGGGATTGGAATGAAAACTGACCTTTTCCAGTCTTCTGGCCACTGTTGAGTTTTCCAAATTTGCTGGCATATTGAGTGTAGCACTTTAACAGCATCATCTTTTAGGATTTGAAATAGCTCAACTGGAATTCCAACACCTCCACTAGCTTTGTTCACAATGATGCTTCCTGAGGTCCATTTGACTTCACATTCCAGGATGTCTAGCTCTAGGTGAGGGATCACACCATTGTGATTATCTGGATCATGAAGATCTTTTTTGTATAGTTCTGTGTATTCTTGTTACCTCTTCTTAGTATTTTCTGCTTCTATTAGGTCCATACCATTTCAGTCCTTTATTGTGCCCATCTTTGCATGAAATGTTCCCTTGGTATCTCTAATTTTCTTGAAGAAATCTCTAGTCTTTCCCATTCTTTGTTTTCCTCTATTTCTTTGCATTGATCACTGAGGAAGGCTTTCTTATCTCTCCTTGCTATTCTTTGGAACTCTGCATTCAAATGGGTATATCTTTCCTTTTCCCTTTGCCTTTCACTTCTCTTCTTTTCACAGCTATTTGTAAGGGCTCCTCAGACAACCATTTTGCCTTTTTGTATTTCTTTTTCTTAGGGATGGTCTTGATCCCTGCCTCCTGTATAATGTCACAAACCTCCATCCATAGTTCTTCAGGCAGTTGTCTATCAGATCTAACCCCTTGAATTTGTCACTTACACTGTATAATCGTAAGGGATTTGATTTAGGTCATACCTGAAAGGTCTAGTGGTTTTCCCTACTTTCTTCAATTTAACTCTGAATTTGGCAATAAGGAGTTCATGGTCTGAGCCACAGTCAGCTCCCAGTCTTGTTTTTGCTGACTGTATGCAGCTTCTCCATCTTTGGCTACAAAGAATATAATCAATCTGATTTCATTATTGACCATCTGGTGATGTCCATGTGTAGAGTCTTCTCTTGTTTTGTTGGAAGAGGGTGTTTGCTATGACCAGTGCATTCTCTTGGCAAAACCCCATTAGCCTTTGCCATGCTTCATTCTGTACTCCAAGGCCAAATTTGCCTGTTACTCAAGGTGTTTCTTGACTTCCTACTTTGCATTCCAGTCCCCTATAGTGAAAAGGACATCTTTTTTGGGTGTTAGTTCTAAAAGGTCTTGTAGGTCATCATAGAACCAATCAACTTCAGCTTCTTCAGCATTACTGGTTGGGGCATAGACTTGGATTACTGTGATATTGAATGGTTTGCCTTGGAAACAGATGGTTCTGTCATTTTTGAGATTGTATCCAAGTACTGCATTTTGGACTCTTTTGTTGACTATGATGGCTACTCCATTTCTTATAAGCGATTCTTGCCCATAGTAGTAGATACGGTGGTCATCTGAGTTAAGTTTACCCATTCCAGTCCATTTTAGTTCGCTGATTCCTAAAATGTCAATGTTCATTCTTGCCATCTCCTGTTTGACCACTTCCAATTTGCCTTGATTCATGAACCTAACATTCCAGGTTCCCATGCAATATTGCTCTTTACAGCATCAGACTTAACTTCCATCATGAGTCACATCCACAACTGGGTGCTGTTTTTGCTTTGGCTCCATCTTTTTATTCTTTCTGGAGTTATTTCTCCACTGATCTCCAGAAGCATATTGGGTACCTACCAACCTGGGGAGTTCATCTTTCAGTGTCCTATCTTTTTGCCTTTTCATACTGTTAATGGGGTTCTCAAGGTAAGAATACTGAAGTGGATTACCATTCCCTTCTCCAGTGGACCATGTTTTGTCAGGAATCTCCAGCATGACCCATCCGTCTTGGGTGGCCCTACAGGGCATGGCTCATAGTTTCATTGAGTTTAGACAAGGCTGTGGTCAAATGTGATCAGATTGGTTAGTTTTCTGTGACTGTGGTTTTCATTCTGTCTGCCCTCTGATGGAGAAGGATGAGAGGCTTATCAGTTCAGTTCAGTCACTCAGTCGTGTCCAACTTTTTGCGACCCCATGGACTGCATGCAGCACACCAGGTCTCCTTGTCCATCACCAATTCCTGGAGTTGATTCAAACTCATGTCCATTGAGTCGGTGATGCCATCCAACCATCTCATCCTCTGTTGTCCCCTTCTCCTCCTGTCTTCAATCTTTCCCAGCATCAGGGTCTTTTCCAATGAGTCAGTTCTTCGCATCAGGTGACGAAAAGTATTGGAGTTTCAGCTTCATCATCAATGAATGATGATGAATCAGCTTCATCCTTCCAATGAATATTCAGGGCTGATTTCCTTTAGGATGTACTGTTTGGATCTCCTTGCAGTCCAAGGGACTCTCAAGAGTCTTCTCCAATACCACAGTTCAAAAGCATCAATTCTTCGGCACTCGGTTTTCTTTATAGTCCAACTCTCACATCCATACATGACTACTGGAAAAAACCATAGCATTGACTGGACATACCTTTGTTGATAAAGTAATGTCTCTGCTTTTGAATATGCTTCTAGATTGGTCATAACTTTCCTTCCAAGGAGTAAGCATCTTTTGATTTCATTGCTGCAGTCACCATCTGCAGTGATTTTGGAGCCAAAAACATAAAGTCTGTCGCTGTTTCCATTGTTTCCCCGTCTATTTGCCATGAAGTGATGGGACCGGAGGCCATGATCTTAGTTTTCTGAATGTTGAGTTTTAAGCCAACTTTTTCACTCTCCTCTTTGACTTTCATCAGGAGGCTCATTAGTCCTTCACTTTCTGCCATAAGGGTGGTGTCATCTGTATATCTGAGGTTGTTGATATTTCTCTCTTGTGCTTCCTCTAGCCAAGCGTTTCTCATGATGTACCCTACATATAAGTTAAAATAAGCAGGGTGATAATATATAGCCTTGGCGTACTTCTTTCAGGATTTGGAACCAGTCTGTTGTTCCATGTCCAGTTCTAACTGCTGCTTCCTGACCTGCATACACATGAGGCTAATGGAAGCTTCCTGATGGGAGAGACTGACTGAGGGGGAAACGGTCTTGTTCTGATGGGTGAGGCCATGCTCAGTAAATCTTTAATCCAATCTGTTGATGGTCTGGGCTGTTTTCACTCCGTTACTTGACCTGAGGCCACACTATGGTGGAGGTAATGAAGATTACTTCCTTCAAAAGGTCCCATGCTCTCACTGCTGCATGCAGTGCCCCCAAACCTGCAGGCCACCACCAACCCACACCTCGGCCAGAGACTCCCGGACACTCATGGGGTCACTGCTCCTTTCTCCTGGGTCCTGGTGCACACAAGGTTTTGTTTGTGCCCTCCAAGAGTCTCTTTCCCAGTCTTGTGTAAGTTCTGGCTGCTCTATGGTGGGGTTAATGACGACCTCCTTCAAGAGGGCTTATGCCATACCCACCAAGAAGCCTTTCAAAAACAGGTTTAACAATAAAGGAACTCTTGAGAGGAAACTCACATTTGTCAAGCATTTATGTGTCAGACATTATGAGTGATACTGAAACTTAAGAGCAACCCAACAAAGAAGACATTCCTCTTCTATTACAAAGAAACTGGCTCAGGAAATGGAAGGAAAGTAACATCTATGCTATGTTCTGTGCCTATTGGGGTTTGTTTGTTTTTGAAGATTTTTTGATGTGGAGCATTTTTAAGGTCTTTTTTGAATTTGTTAACAATACTGTTTCTGTTTTTTTTTTTTTTTTTAAATGTTTTGTTTTTTTGGCCCTGAGGTATATGGTGTCTTAGTTCCCCAACCAGGGATCGCACTTGCACCCCCTGCATTGGAAGGCAAACTCTTAACCACTGAACTGCCATGGAAGTTCCTGTTTGTTTTTAAAGTATGAAAAAGTATAAAACTAGCATATACACAAGCTATCTAGTATTGATCATTTTAGGATCATTCTTAAGATTTTAAATAAAATACTATAAACAAAGACATACTTGAATCAATCACCTTGCCCATTCCCCTCCCTAAGAAATTATGAGTTCAGTGTTGCCTTTTCTGTTTATTTTTATACTTAGGTATTCATAAACAAAATATAGTCATTCAGATGTTGAAATCTGACACTTATTTCATTGGACTTTATGCTTTGGGATAGTCTTCTCTTAATAGATAAACTTAGTATCTCTATGTTTATTATCCTGGCATGTATATTCCTGTCATTGCAGTTGTTGGAGGATGCAGGAACAAATCTTGTCTTTCCTCCTTGTTCTTACATTTAAAGCAGATTTTATCTTCCCCCGACCCCCCAACACACACACCCATGACCAAAAGGTAATGTTTCTATCATTCTGTTATCATCCTTAATCTTACAATGTACCTACACATGAGAGCATATTGATACTGATATTTATAAAATGGTCAATTAGCTCAGTTTTTTCCTGAATAAAACAAGTATATTTTTATTTCCCTTCAAACTATCTTTTCTGACCTATTTTCCATGTTAATGTTAAATATTTGTTATAACTTATTTTTAAAACTCGTTATTTTAAACATGACTTACTGATTTACTTGATAAGTTTTGTCTATTTACTTACTGTTTCTTGTTGAATACTTCAAGATGTTTTTGTACCAGAGTTTTCAGTGAAAATCTATGAACAGTAAGTTTTCTCTTTGTGGGCTGAATGTCTTTTTTCCACACTGATTTTAGAAAGCTAAATTGTCTGGGTTTAGAATTGTAGGTTCCCAGTTATCTTTCTGTCGCATCCTGTAGGTATTCCATTGTGTTCTGACATCTTTTATTGCTGAAGAAAGTTGGGTGTCATTTTGATTATTTCTTTGAAGGATGTACATTTTTCCCTCTAATAACTTCTGAGTTTCACTAAAATCTATCTAGGTGTGGATTAATTTCTATTTGCTTTGCTTGGGATTCACTGTATTCCTTTAAATTGAAAATGCATTTCTGGAATTTTTAATTTTTCCTTTAAATATAATTGCTCTCTCATTTTTTCTATCTCCTTCTCAGCCTCCTAGAAGTTTGCAGCAGTCTACCCTCCATACCATCTCTTACATCTATCTCTTTACCCCCTCTGTGCTACAGTCTGGTAATTTCCTTAGATCTTCCAATTCACTGAATTTTCTGAGTCTAGTCCACTGTTTAACTGAACCTAGTTGTTAATTTTGTTGAATGGGACTCTTTCACAATGCAGCTAGTATGAATTTGACTTCTGTGTTCACATGCAGCAAAGATTCTTGTTAGTGACTTTGTTTCCACCCATGGCCTGGGAGGGAAATCTTGCTTTCCTGCTGTGACCCTGAACTAGAGATACCAAGTTTTCAGTCCTCCTACTGGGACAGAACTTTGCCCATTCTAAGCATACCCCATCTCTACTTCTTACTATCCATTATACCTGCAGCCTCAATTCCTAACATCTCTCTGCCCTGGCATCTTTGGAACGCCAGTTCCTAAGACACATCCAGTCCAGCCACCTCCATTGGCCTTGCAGTGTCAGGTCCTTTGGGTTCCCTCTTCATTTCTGCCACCTGGAGTTTTCCTCTTCTTCCTTGAACCTTTTTTTTTTTTTTTAAATGGGGGGAAGAGAAGGTTTGCACTTGCATACCCATGTCTTTGGAGCAGGGATAGCAGCTATTCCCATGTGTGTTCATTCTGTGTCCAAAAAGAATTGAGCACCATTGGTAGTGTTCATTCCAACTTCCTACTCATACACACCCTGTGAGGCAAATGGCATCATCTCCACTTTACTGGAGATGAGAGTTATTCACCCTTAGTCACTAAAGGTAGTCAGGAGCAGACTTAGAATTGAAACTCATTGCTGTGTTACTTAACCACTACTTTATCTGCTTCACTGTATTGACTATTAACTCCAGTATTTTTATATTACATCCTTTTGCTCTCCAGGTTTGGACACTAAAGAGAACCTGTGTGTAAGCTGACTGAATTTCATCTGAAAATGTCTCAGTGGTTGTTGCATGGCACTTGTTTCTTCTTAGAGACTCTTCTCATTTTCATATAAAAACCTTGGACTTCATTCCTAAATGCAACTAGTTTCTGGGAAATAATGAAGTTGTGTAAGGATGGTACTGAGGCTGTAAGTTGTGTAAGGATGGTCTTTCAGCCTCTTGTCTCCAAACTGCCTGTTGCTCCTCAGGAGAATTAGACCCCAGTCTGACAGCACTTCTGTGAATGGCAGGCACTGTCCCAGGCTAAAGGCAGTCTTTCTGACAAAATACAGAAATAGTGCTGACTCTCCCCCGCTCCCCCCCACAACATGGCTAGCACCACACACTATACTCACTCCTTTGCTATTTGCGAGTTTATTTAACAGCCTACCCAACTGTCTCCTTCCATGGAAAGTATTTTCTTCATTGTCTTTTGGAATGCATTTGAAGCCACTTCTCTTAACCAATAAAAACAGCTAGTTCTTCTATTTTAGGGAACTTTAATATTCTTATGTAGTTCACGTTGGATAAAATGTCTTGAATGCAAGCAAGTTATCTTTTTCCACTCTTTATGCCAGACTTTTAAGAAAGAATCTGTTTGTATCTAATTCTGCTTTGGCTGCTTCCTACTGCAGTGAGTAGCAATTTTGGATCAAGTTCCCAGTGGCAGCACTGTTGGGGGAAATTCTGCATTTTTGGGGAATGACTGACATCACTCCTGGTGCTGTTGGATTCCACCCTGTTTTCTGGGAATTTATGACTGTGGCTCTGACTTAAAACACTTAAATCTTCTGAATCTCACCAAAGTTTTCGTTTTGTTTTGTTTTTTTCAAATGCTCCTCAGACGTGGTTGTGTAGGAAATTGCAGATGTCATACTCCCAACTATATAAAAGCTTTTTTACTAGTGAGGTTAAAGTACAATGCAATAAGTGGATCAAAAGCACACTAAAACTCTCTTGCATTGGTTCTGAAAATCCTAGACCTCTATAAGAGATCCAGACCCACAGAGAGCCATGGAGGTCCATTAAAAAAAATAATTTGTAGTTGATTTTTTTTTCAGCCTTCCATTATTCATTGATTCCCTTGAATTCAGAATAAGTTGCAGGCACTGTCCAACCTGCATTTTAGAACTTAATTGTAAAAGAATGATGGTCATAACCTGTAGCTTAACGTAAGTAGAAAATGAAATCTCTTGATGAATTTTGTAAATATTTCCTGTAGGAACAATGATACAGAGGAAAGAGGTAGATTTCCAGGCTAGCCTTCAAAGGCCTCTTAAACCATAGTTAAGCAGCACTGCTTTTACAGAAAACGTATCTTAGTAACCCTTCCCGGTTCCAGGCACCAGAGACTGCCCCCTCCCCCAGATTGACCATGTGTTCCAAAACTTTGAGACAGGCCATCTGAGAACAGGGATTGTAGCTTCTTTAATATCAGGGACTTAGTCCCCATTCCCAGGGAGTTATACATGAGAGGTGGGGAAGAGACCTGGGAAAACCTCCAGAAGAACAATGTGTACAAAGGCTCTGAAGTTAGTTGGCCAGGTAAAGCCACAGCCGGGAGGCCCTTCTGAATGGGGAGGACTAGGAGATCAAGTAGTGAATGAAGCAAGTGGTAAGAATTACACCTGAACAGAACGAAGAGGCAGCAGTAGGAGAGCATCACTCACCCACACAGGTGCAACAGGGGCCCTGTCTACTGTGGCCACAACCAGCCCCTCGGACTCCCTGGGAAGTTTCCACTAGCTCTGTCCTCAAGGCTTTGCCACTCTCTGGACTCTCAGTTTTCAATTTCACAGATATTCTAACCCTAAGATAGTCACTCCTCTGTTGCTCACTTCCTTACCTCTGTCCTCAGGTTTGGCTCTTACTTGCTTTCCTCAGTTCAGAAATCTTGCTGCCTAGTTGACTTCTAAGAAAGACTTCTTGCCCTTCCTCTTCTCTCAGGGCCCTCCCTCCCATGCGCATTTCCCTCCTGATCATGGGGTCCTCCCTCTACCCTTTTTATCGAAGGGCCTCCCCACTCTACTGCATCTGGGCCCTCCTCCCAGCTCTTTCTCACCCAGGGAACGCAGACCCTGTCTCTTCTGCCACCTCCGTGTGCTGCCTGCCCCTCATTACTGTGCCTCTCCTCTTCGTCTGCTTCCTGCCAGCCTGCCTCCCTCCCAAGTTTGGGCCTCCTCCTGCCTCCACCCCTTCCTTTTGTGAGACTGCTCTCAAGTCAGCTTTTGCACTGTCCCCCTGCCCATTCTCTCGATTTCCTCTCCTCTCCCTAATTTGAGGGAGTCCTTCCCGCCTGCCTACTTGGGCCTCGTGCTCATGCTCTCGACTCTCTTCTCACCCTGGAGCACTTTTACCCACCTCCCCCACCCTGTCATCTGACCTTTCTTTCCTGTCAGTCTTTCACCTGTCTTGTCACTGAGCTAATGATGATCTTTCCTCTTCTGCATCTGAATCCTTCCCGTCCCTACCATAGGCCCTTACCACCTCCTCCCCCATTTCCTTCCTATTTCTAACCTGCATCTTTCCCCCATTTTCATTTCTCTCTCCCCACTTCCCCAGTTACAAATCCTTCCCTCCCTTCCTGACCTAAGGACCAAGCCCCAGCCCTCACCCCCATACCTTTTCTCCTTTTCCCTCCATCCTGAGCCAGGGCCCCTTTTTTCCCTTTTTGGACCCCATTTTCATCCCCTGTGACCTTGACTGTAGGCTCAAATCCCTCCTCCCCGTTCTTGATTTCAGAAATACTCCAACACCTTTCTTCAACCCCAGCCTTTATTCCTCATCTTCTTTCTTCCTACCCTATTTCCCAGGGATTCTTTAAACCCTTTACATATGAGACTGAAAATAGCCAAATGCTTAAAGATGGAAAATACATATACTAACATCTTCAAACATGCTTCTCCCTCTTCCTGATCCCTCTTCCCCACATCTAGTCATGGCTGGTTTCATTTTGTTCAGATTTTAGGCTGAAAGTCACCTTGTAAGAGAATCCTTCCTTCCCTGCCATCTAATAGAAAGGAGTCCCAAACCCCTAGCCACGTACCATACTGGTTTTTGTTTTCTAAAGAATATTTAATCCTGTGAAATCTTTGTGTTTGTCCATCTAGAATTGATGCCCCATGAAAGAGGCCTTAACTGTTTTGTTCATCTTGTATCCTCTGTCACTGAAATGCTGTGTGTGTGTCCGTGCTTCATCCTGTCCAATTCTTTGTGACCCTATGGACTATAGAGGCTGGAAGGGGACTGTAGCCCACCAGGTTCCTCTGTCTGGATTTCCCAGATAAGAATACTGGGATGGGTTGCCATTGCCTTCTCCAAGGGATCTTCCAGCTCCAGGGATCGAACCTGTATCTCCTGCATTGCAGGTAGATTCTTGATTGCTGAGCCACCAGGGAAGCCATTTAGAATGGTACCTGGTACATAATGAGTCAGTCTGCTGAATAAGTTAGTGATTTCTGAGTGCCAGACACTATGTCAAGTGCTCACTTTGTCTTGTTTAATCTTTCCAACAAGGCTGAGGTAAGTATTTTTATTATTGCTATTTTATACCTTAAATAACTGAAATGAAGAAAAGATAAGTGAATTTGTCTGTTTTCTCAAAACAGTTGGCTTATCTGAGAATTTAATGCAATCTGTATGAAGTCACAACTCATGTTCCTTCTACTTTTCTGATGGTCCAGAGGAAAGGGACTGTTAGGAAGGGAAAGGAAGATGGATCTGAATGCAAGGTAGGTCAAATTGGAGTTGGGCTTCTGAGCTGGGTCAAGGAGTATAGGGTGTAGAGTATAGGACACCAGACCCTAAGTTTAGAATGAGGATATGAGAGCTAACATTGACGAGCACTTTCTTTGTACCAGACACTTCCAAACAATATATTCTCTCCCACCTATGAGTGGTAGGTAATAGCATTTCACAGATTAGAAGTCTGAAGTTCGGAGAGATGCAGGTAGGATGTAGGGGAGCCGGGATATGAATGACCCTAGGCAGTCTGACTACAGGGCAGGTACTCTGGTTGCTGTCCTGTGCTGTTTACGAAAGGCGTGTGCTCCGTTTTGGACACCAACTCCTGCTTCCTGGATTCTTGTCTCTGGACAATCTGCAGAATGACCTAACTGACGTCACACTCCTGCCTCCAGCCTACCTCTTACTGCTTTCCATAGAAGAGGTGATGGATAATGACACTCCACTAGCACTGGGGAAACCCCACTTTTTATCACTGCCCCCCCCCTTTACCTGGGATCAGCATGGGGCAGCGATTGTGGATGAGTGTATCTGCTCTACAGACTCAAGTTTTTCTTCAGTGGGGTGTCCTCAGACTTAGATTGGTAAAGCATTGGGGTAAGAAATGGAGAAGCAAGTCCTTCCAGCTAACGATCTAAAACCACAGCTGTTTGTTGAACACATGCTGTGTGGAAAGCCCTAGCTCGGCACTGGGAATCCAGTGATGAATAAGATATGATTCCCACTCTCAGAGAATTTAGTGAGGCAGATAAAAACCAAGAATACAGAATAATTAACTGTGCAGAGAGTGTAGGATAACAGACTGAGTGCCAAACTAGAAAATAACAGAGCCCATTTCACAGAGACGTGTGGAAGACCTGAAGAGTTGCTGAAACATGAAGAACAGGAGCCAGCAAAGCAAGGTGGCAGGACAGGTGTTCCAAGTGGAGGACGCCACACAAGCAGAGATGCAGGTAAACACATGAGCAGTGAAGACAAACAGTTTACTTCAACCTCTGAATCACCTGCTTTTGCCCTGAACATACTCCAGGGAATACGGACTGAGAAGGATACAGATCTTTATCATTTAATTATTACATAAGAAAGGAACCATGGATCCCATCACTTCTCTACTGCTTTGGCCAAAATGAAGAGTTCTACAGACTTTTTAAGTGTGAGATTAAGTAGACCACTTGCAGAGCATTCAGTAGAGTGCTCAGACCTTTTATCCAGATCACTGTCATAACAGGTCAAATAACAGTTGTTTGAGTAATAAGGAACCAAGTAGTCAGAATTAAAGCAGATACTCAGGAACAATTGGAGAAGAACATCCGAAGACTTTGCTATTTCCATAGTAAAGTTATTTGTGACAGGCATGCTAGTTACCTACCTGAAACTCCTTCTCCTTTTCTTCAGTTAACAAACTTCTCATTTTCTTAGGGGTAGTAACATGCCCAGGTCAAAGACCTGGGCATATCCCCTTGAAGCTCAGAGTGCAACTTGAACCAAGCCTGGCCAGTAAAAGTGCAGAAGTTATTGGGTGGAACCTCTGGAAAAACATTCCAGAAGAAGCCAACTTGGATAGACTCTGTCTTTCGTTTCTCTTCCTTTTCCCTACCTAGAACTGGGTATCTGATGCCCGGGTACACAGCAGCCATCCTAGGACCATGAGGATGAAGACTATATACAAAGGAGGCAGAATAGAAAGACTGAAGACTAGCTCTTGACTTACTACCTCTGGACTTACTGTTACATGAGAAAAAATAAATTATTTGATTAAACTGCTGTGTTGCTTTTCAGGTATATGCAGCCGAACACAATTTTAACAGGGCTAAAGTGGCAATCACTGCTAAGACATACAAACGGGTTCTTTAGCCAAAGACACAACTGATAATGCAGCAGTTCTACTGGGCTGGATATTCTCATTACCCTGCAAACCCCTCTGAGCGTAGGGTTATGAGGGAGTTAATGCTGAAAATTGGATCAAAAAGGCATTCTTCAAATTGGAATGCTTTTATTAGAATATTAATTGCAGACTTAAAACTACACATATGGAAAAATGAAAACACTCAGAAATGCTATTACAAATTGAGTAAATTAGTAGGAGGAAAAAGATTTCTTCAGTGTATACAAAATGTAAACATTTGCCCTGGGGTTTCCCACAGATGGCACAGTCCACAAGGACTTATTTGGAATAAAAATACCTATTGGATCGCCAGTATAGCCTCTATAACATCTTCAAACTTGCTACATTGAAGTGAAAGTTACTAGCACACTCTGAATCTTCTATGCAAAAAAACTAAATGGTCCCAATCAAGGCAACTGCTGTGTGTGAAAGCAGAGACACTGAAGCAAATCAATCTTCCAGCGATGACCTTCTACCCACTGTGCTAACTGTATTTACATTTACCTTGAGAGAATATACACAGTATATAAAACCCCTACTTGAGTCTGTGGTGGAAAATGAAATACGAGATGCTCCAAAGCGCATCAGGTCAGTCACTTGAACTTGGGGAGAGAACACTAAGAAGAGGCCCTCTTCTGTTCAGAAAATGGGGACTCATAAACATCCATGGGTGGACAGGTGCAAACCAGGTGCTGATCTCCATAGATGTCATCAATGCGGGAGATGGTTGGCCAGAATTTGTTCTCTGGTTTCACAAAGGGCTGCAGGGGACAAAAGACAGAAATGACTTGGGATATCCTGAGAAGTTTCTTGGATGGGTGGGGTGGGGAGGAGACTGCAATGCTGCTCCCACACCTGAGAGATCACTGGCCCAGAAAGTACTCAAAAATTATAAGAAGCTAAAATCCAGCCTCCTTCGTCACCATCCCTCCAAATCTCCCACCCCTGCTCCACCAGACTGCAGAGCATCTTCACATAATTAAAAGGATGATGGTAGGAAACACTGACCCACTAGACAGACCCTTATTTGGTCTTCCTGCACTGTGCGCAGGTTGGCACTGTGTGGTTGCCACCCTGACCTCAGAACTTGGAAAGCCAATTCCTGTGTTGTGTCGTTCTGCGAAGGTAGCCTACATATGGTCACTACAGTGAGGAGGCGGCAAGAGCGGAGCCCTCAGAGTGGGTGATGGCCCCTCATACGCACGTGAACCTGGACCAGCTGGCACGTCCAGCTTCAGAGGAGCACTTACAAGCGGGAATGCTGCCACCTCTCTGGAATACGGCCGATCCCAGTGGGAGGATGTGACGCAGGTCAAGGAGTGTGGAGACATCTGAGACAGAGACAATGGACAGGAGAGGGGTCAGAGCAGATGCCTGCCTTCCCCTCTGTTCATCACATCTGCCAGTGAGCTGATGAAAGCCCACGGATGGAGGGTGGTGGTTTTGTTTCAGTTTGTGGGGAAGGGAATTTTGTTAGGAAAATGTTTATTGTGAAATATTTCGAATATCAGAAAGTTACAATAACATAATAGCACATTTACCACCCAACAGAAATCAACATTTTGTCATGTTTGCTTAAGCTTTTAAAATAAGAAACATTACAGATACTGTTGACCATGCCAGCCTATCCCCTCTCCATCTTACTGCTGGTCCTCTTCACCAGTGCCAGCCACTATCTTGAATTTTGTTGTCATGATTCTCATATTTTTATACTATTACTGTATATATTAATAAACTGCATAGAGCTTAGTTTGGTACACTTTTAAACCTTATAGTATCCTGTGTGTGTTTTATCCTCCACTTGCTTTTGTATCTCAGTATTATATTTTTTAGACATCTATTGCCATTTTTTAAAAAAATTGTCTAAATCCTGAAAGAATCATCAGTATCCAGAGAAAAAAACAATGAGAGCAAATCATATTAGATTCCTCCACTATCCTAGGAGACTCGCACGGGACCAGCCTTTTCCTGCCAGTCATTGGCCCCGGTGCTTCAGCGGGGCAGCTCTGGACTGAGCTCCTCTGTGCATCTCAGACTGCTTCTCTGGCTTGGAGCCGTACGACACAACCACAGCCTTTGCGGTAGTTTCAGTTCACAATCCCTCAGCTTAACAGTGGCTGGACCTAATACAGAACTCTTAGGGCTCTGACCAGATATAAAAGGAACATAGTTTTGAAGAGGCGAAGCAATGTTGAACAAATTTTTCTCCAAAGTAGGCCGTAAACATGGTAAAATATTCAGGCCAAGTACCAGTCTGGTTGTTCTAAGAGGTAACTATTCCAATATGAGAATATCTTTATCCAGAGTGTAAAAGGTAAATAATCTCAGTAGAGAGCATCAGAGATACAGAATGGTAAGACTTCTCTAGCTATAAAGTCCATCAGTCTCTGCTCCCTCCTTTGACAGCCAACTGGGTCCTTGTGGGGTGAACAGCACCAAACAGATATATAAAACCAACAAGTGACCACTAAATAGATATTTAAAATTAGAACATATCAGAAATAACCACATTATACTTGAGTAACCACTGCTGTGTTGATTCAAGATTTAAACTTTCAGGTAATGAATTTATCCTCTCAGAAGAACAGTCTTATTCTAGGCAAGGATGTCATCTTCCAGTCGAGTTCAGAGGTTGCCAGCACCCCACCCAGACACTGCTTTCTGCTCTCTGGGATATTTTAGATAAAGAACCAGCGCCTGTGTACCTTCAGTGGGTTGACCCTGGGGTCGATGCGGCCCTCCTCAATGTCGGCAATTTCCTGTCGGATGCTGATCATGGCGTCGCAGAATCTGTCCAGCTCCGCCTTGTCTTCCGACTCGGTGGGCTCAATCATGAGAGTGCCTGCCACCGGCCAGGACATGGTGGGGGCATGAAATCCTGCCAAGGAGATGGGGGAATTTGTGTCACTTAACTTTGACCTCCCCAGTTTGGAAGAAGAGACCCTCCCCTTCTTAAAATGTATTCCAAGGAAAACAATCTGAAAAATTTGCTATTGTATATGTCTAGGGATTCACTTCAGCACTGTTTATGGAAGAAAAGCTTAGGAAATAACATGACATCCAACAGCAGAGGATCAGGTAGGCAAATCTTCCTGGGTATCCATACAATAAATATGCAACCATTCCATGTATTTAAATTTATATTTGTTAATGGCTCTGAACGTTTACCCAATTTAAGTGAAAAGGGCAGGCTACATAACGATATTGTCTTATTTTTAAAATGACAGTATATTATATATGCATATATATATATACACACACACATACATTTGCATGTGTGTATATATACATACTTTATATATATGTGTATATTTTATGAAGGAAGCTGTTTCAAAGAAGAATAAATACTAAAATTTAAACAGAATTATTGGCATAAAATGAGACTAGGGTTTTTATTTTACCTTGTGTTTTAGAATCTTTTTATAATGTTCATGTATTACTTGCAATTAAGAGAAATTAAAATATTGTAGCCTACCAAAAGCTAAATAATGAGGTAACAAGCATTAAGGACCCTGATGTGAGTGTTACTGTCCTTATTTTACAGATGAGGAAACTGAGTCTTGGCCAGGATGTATAAAGTCTTTGTCTTTACACTGAATACAGGCTGAAGGTATTTCTATGTTTCCAAAAGTTTTCACATATTAAGATGAATTTATAAAATATGATTGAGAGAGAGATTTCCTGGACAAAAGCCAAAAAGAACTTTTCCCCAATTCTTACAATTTTTCCGGTGAAACTTTAAAAGATGAAGAACAGCCTCTAGGTTGATATTCCTGTCAACTAAGTTTGCCCTGGAGGTCAATGGTTCCCAAATTCTGGTGTGCATCATTACATGGGGTGCTTTAGAGTCATGCCTGCATTGTTTAAAGGATTGTCTTCTCAACATTTTATTATAACATTTTTCAAATATACTGGTAAGTTGAAAGGACTATAGAGTGAACACCCATACACCTACATGGCTTCTACAATGATGCTCTGTTTGCTTTATCATGTATCTAGTCATCTATTCCTATCACATATCAGCTGGCAAAGAATCCACCTGCAGTGTGGGAGACGGGTTCAATCCCTGGGTTGGGAAGATCCCCTGGAGGAGGGCATGGCAACCCACTCCAGTATTCTTGCCTGGAGAACCCCCATGGACAGAGTCACCTGATGGGCTACAGTCCATGGGGTCACAAAGTGTCAGACATGACTGAGTGACTAAGCACAGTCATCTACTCCTATCACATATCTAAGGCATTTGCCTTATTTTTGATGCATTTTCAAGCATGTTACAGTCATTTATACCCTTCCCCCTTTAGCATGCATATCATTAACTAGAGTTCCATATCTGAATTCAATATCTGTTTCCATATTTTTGTGATAGTTTGCACAAATTTTAAGTACCATTTAATTTTGACAAATGCATATAACTGTGTCACCCAAATCAGAAAGAGTCTTCTTTTTAAACAAGCTGATCTCATTACCCATTAAGTCCAACCTCAATTCCACGAGTGAACAAATTCAGCCCAATATTTTCTACAATAGTGGTTCCCATATCTGGAACCATCTGAGTTGTCATGGAAACACAGATTCCTGGATTTTGACTCTGATTCAGGAAATCCAAGGTATGAGCCTTTAAAAACTCAGAATCAGGTTAATCACAGCACTGTTAATCAACTATACTCCAATATAAAAATTCTTAAAAGTTAAAAAAACAAAGTTAAGTTTGGAAATCTCTGCCCTCTGGCAGGGTGCCCTTCACACAACCTGATAAGATTCATCCATGAAGTACTTGTAAATACAGATCACTGTGCCTCATCCCTGGAATTCTGATTCAGTAAGTGTGATGAAGACCCAGAATCTGTGTTGTCATCTTCATTGTTCGTTTGTTTCTAGAGCCATTCACTTATTCTCTCACTTGTTAAACACAATTGTTGGGTGCTTCCTATGTGCCAGACACCTAGACCATCCTGAGCCTATGGCAAGTGTAGCCATCACTCTATTAAACATCAAAATATCAAGGATGTAGACAGAACCGAATTTGGGAATACTGGGCAGTAACTCCAAATACCACTTCTCTTCTACCCCATCCCCCGCCTCCCTCCCTGCAAATGCTGCTGCAGTCGGATGTGGGAAACAGACCACACACCCCAGAAATGAAGCCTCAGCCTGAATCAGTTACTAGTCGGGAGGTTAAGTCAGGTCACAGGAGTGGTCAAGAGGAGATTCTTAAGCAACTGCTAATTTCATTAATGAAAACCATCTTTGGTTCTCCCATTTATTATCAGGGTAACTCTGCATAATAAGATCATTCATTCATGGGAGGAAATGAGTCACTATGTGACTATGTGGGACTCCTGTTATGGTAGTAAAACTATAAAATTATTAAAGTTTTCACATTCCTTATTAAAAGAAGTCATTCAAATCATCTTAAAATTCAGATAAGACTCCACATTCATCAAAAGGCAAAGTTCTCCCCAACTTAGCCTTCCTGAGAAATGAAGAGTCTTTGGTGTTATTAATGTCACTAAGAAAACGTATTTTAATAAAGCCTGTGCTGAGTGAACGTCCACTAACAATACACAGATTAAAAAAAAAAAGCTTCAAAGAAAACTGCATCATCTCTGTGAAAACAAGGTGCACCTATTCCTTCATCTCCAGCAGCAGCTGAAACAGTTATGCCACAGCTGAGGGGGCTCAATGGCCATGAATCTCAAATGCCATTCCTCCAATACTCCTACACGTTGTAGGCTCTCCACTGCCTCTACCATCACAGCAACTTACCTCTTCATGGCCCTCTCTGTCTATTTGGAGTGGGATAGGTCAAATAATTTACCAGAAACATGGACAGAAGACAGCAGTCATTTTCTTTGGGATTTTAAATTTTGTTAACAACAAAGACTCCTTTCCTAGCTGTTGATGGATTCAAGATACGTGATTTAATATCTTTCAAAGGACAGAATCTGTGGGGCCATAGGGCCATAGTTTTTTTTTTTACCCACAGTCTACGGCTCGCCATTTAGCCTATGGATCAGTTTACTGTGGTGCAAACACATTCAGTCTGTGGTCCATAACCAGGATGGGCAGCTGCATAAATGTCAGAAACCCAAGTTCTCCTTAAGGGGGGTCTTTCCTGTGAGACCACTCACCATAATCTTGAAGCCTCTTGGCCACATCCACGGCCTCAATATTTGCAGACTTTTTGAAGGGTCTTGTATCCAAAATAAATTCATGAGCCACATATCCTGTTGAGAAAAATTATTTCCATTCACGATTAACATCAGCTTGTTGTTTTACCCAAGAAAATGAACAAATAAATCAGCTTTTTAATGCATATCATTGAGGACCAAGGAACAATGGGTACTTGGTAAGTTATAGTTGACAATAAAGCCTTCATCTGCTCTTATTACATATAAAAACTGTTAACATGTCATGCCAATTTGTTCCATCCTCAGTGTTCTACACACCCATGAACCAGGAAGCGGGTGGCAGGCAGGACAGGAACTGGAAGGCTTACTAAGGTCCCTGGGGATGAGACCACTTTTACTCAAAAGACCAAATATCTACTTGCAACAGTTTAACATGTCATCATGCCTGGTCCTTATTCAAAATTTTATTTTATATATATATATTTTATTTTATATAAAATATTTCTAGTGTTAAAACTCCATTGATAGATTTTTCAACAAGTTTGCTACCAATATCCAATTAATGGTTTCTTCCATGGGCAGGTAAATGTATATTAAATGTATATGTATAAGACACAATTTTATATGATTCTTCAAAGGGGCTTATGAGGTTTCAGTTTCAGGCTTCAGACTGAGAATTAGAAATAAGGCTGTTGAACAGCACACCGCAAGTGGCAAGGAGCTGAAGAGGCTGAGGTCTTGCGGCGGTCAGCTCACTTTGCTTCTCTAGGCTCAGGCCACCATCTCCCCAGTATAAGCTCTTGACCACCCATTCAACATCAAGAATAAACCACTAACTCAGCATTCTTAAATAGAACAACATTCCTGGGAGTTTCCCAAATGCCATGGCCTACATAACTGATGAATTATCTTCAAGGAAAGTATCTACTCAGTAAAAAATAATGCACTCCTTCTTAACCCACTATCCTGATTCTCAGCAAACAATGAATCTACTTAAAGATACTTGGAGAAGTCATAACTTCTCAATCCTGAGGAGAATAGCTCCAGTCATTAACAGCCCCTGAAGACAAAATCTGTGAACTGCTCTGCTTCTTGTGTGATGAATACATATGAAGGGGTTGGCTTTGTTTGTAAATAAAAGTATGAGAACCTAAGACTTTGAATATACTGTCACCACATATCTTTAAAACAAGCTTTCTAACAATGATGAGGATTCAATTGTAAGGAGTATGGTTCAAAAGGAGAAAAATGTATTCAGAGGTAGACAAATCTAGAGGGAAAAAAACAAGTGCCTTAAAGAAATGACCAGCTGGAATATTCAGGGGGAAAACTGTGAAATTATTTAACTCCTCATCAACTATTAATTTCAGGAATCCTAAATGCCCCACTATGCTACCGCAACTGGGGAGCCAAGCCTTGAGCTTCAACCCTTCTTTTCTGAGGTTCTGGAAGCCACCCTGGCATTGTAACAACAATTCAAAGAAAAAGGCTAATGGAGCTCACTGCTCTGCTCTGCTCTGCGGAACACTCAGCTGGCAGGAGGGGAGGAGGAGACAGGCTCATGATGGGGAGGAGTCTCTCTTGCTGGCCAGCAGACAGCACAGTCTTTCAAGCAAAGGTTCAGTTACTGAAAGGCCCCATCAAGCCCAGCCCAGCCCAGCCCAGCGCTGCTAAAGCAAGACTTCATCTGCAGAGGCCCCTGCCACAGCCAAGTGGTTTGGGAAGAGTTCCATTTCCAAAATGAGGTTCAGATGTTATTTTCTAAATCCATATTCTAATATGTTCAAATGGAAACTGTCAGTGGGATTTCAGCGTCTCTCTCTTCTGTCTCTCTCTACTTGAGCCTGAAAAGGGGTGACATTTAAACTTCATGTCTGTTGGGGGCCAGCCTGGAAAATCCCGTGGACGGAGGAGCCTGGTAGGCTGCAGTCCATGGGGTCGCTAAGAGTCGGACACGACTGAGCACCTTCACTTTCACTTTTCACTTTCATGCATTGGAGGAGTAAATGGCAACCCACTCCAGTGTTCTTGCCTGGAGAATCCCAGGGACGGCGGGGCCTGGTGGGCTGCCGTCTATGGGGTCTCACAGAGTCGGACACGACTGAAGCGACTTAGCAGCAGCAGACCCCTAGATGATCATCTTTGTTTGCAGTTTTTAGGGAGAAAAGATATACAAATCTTCTATGGCATATGGTGAGTCAGAGGAATCTGAAGTAGAAATTGTATAAACTGATTAGTGCAAGTTTTAATTTTCAGTGAGTAGATGTTTCCTCAGGGCCTAACCATGACTATAACTGAGAGTCTGAAAAGATAACAAGTCAACGGAGCAAAGAAAGAAGCCAGGGATGGGAGTAGGAGATGATAGAAAAGCAAAATAAAGTGGCTTGGCTCTATGCTTGGAACATCCCTCTCCCAACCCCTCATGAATTATCTTACAAGGCTGAGGATGACCTGGGAAAGTGCTACAGAAAGATAAGACTTCCCAAAACTGGAGCTTACTTTTCCTGCATCCTCAGAGTGAGTGCCTAGAAATAAATGGAACTCACTAGCTAATTAGAAAGCTTGGGTGGGCAATTGACATTCAGTCATGCTTTTCAGTTGCAATCCAGGGACCACAACAAACAGCATCAAGAGGCCAGTTTTCCTGGGAATGAGGTCAGGTGGGTGGGGCCCCTAGCCTCAGGAGGTCACTTCCCAGCCAGGGTTGCAAGGGTGCAGCCTCTGAAGCCCATGTCCACCAGCCTATAAAGGCCACCAGGAAAACTCCTCAAGGACAAGAATTTCCTTGTTAAGAGTTAAGATTTGTCTAAGATCAGAAAGGGATAAGCATTTAAGAAGTTGAAACATAAAGAAAACACTGGGACACTAACAAAATGGTCTGTTCCACTGACAAGAACTCTGTTTAGACCAGACAGTGAGCCTAGCCTCCCACATAAGCAGACACTTGTAAACATCTTCAATTCCTCCTTTCAAAATGCCTCTGTTTACCTGAGTCAATTCCTTTCCTCATCCTTGCAGAATAAATACTACCACTGCTCCCCATCCCAATTCTTGCCTATAAATTCCTTGCTTCACAAAACCCTAAGCGTCAACAAGTTAGGCTGGTATTTTCAGATCTCTCAAAGAAATGGCTCATAAAGGGAAGCCTGAGAACTTCCCTGGTAGTCCCATGGTTAAGACTCCATGCTACCACTGCAGGGGGCATGGATTCTACCCCTGGTTGGAGAGCTAAGATTCGCCAAGTCTTACCGCTCTGCAAAAAAAAAAAAAATGGGGGGTGGGGGAGGAAGGCCTGTAGTTCACTAAAATTACTGCCTCACAGTCATCCATAATTCCAGTCTTATTTAGAGCTGGTAAATATGATTAAGATGAGTAATGGTCTTCTAATATTGCCATTAGACATCCTGGAATACAAAGTGTTTATTAAGGACATTTCTATTTTGGGCCATCAGGAGGTACAGTGATCATTCTTTTTTAGGCCCTAAAATACCAAACCTCTGATTGTGTAATGAATGTGTTTACCAGACCAAACAAGAGACAAGTTTTGTTTCATGAACTTTGGGATTGGGTAATAAAGTCTGTAATCACCAATGTATTTCTGCTTGGGATGAGAAATACAATTCATTATTTCATTCTGGGATAAAATGTCAAAACAAATGGAAATTTCATCCATCTTTTTGTGTTACAAGCCTCCTGGGACAGCCTCTGCCTAGCAGTTGCTCGCTGCCAAGCACACGGCAGGCGCCTGATCGGTACTAGCTTACTCACTCTCCTCTCCTCAAGTACCATCTCCCCCCGTGCGGTCCACACCACATTCATTCTCACTCCAAGGAACTCAGGTTTGCATCTCACAACTCTGTGAACACACTAAAACCACTGAAGTTCAGTGGGTGATGTGCATGGTACGTGAATTCTTTCTCAATGAAGTTGTCAAACTTAATCCCAAGGACGTATTAAATAAAAAATAATTTAACAACTAGGGAAAAAGTACCCTATACCTTGTAAATTAAAGCAAAAAGATTATTTCCATGCATCACATTGGCAAAAACATTTTGGGCTTGGTCTGTGTTCCCAGCCTGGCACTTGGTGTTCACTGGGCCCTGGGGCCATGGTCACTCACAGGCTGTTAGTGTGACATAAGTTTGAATTAAGGATCTGGGAGGAGGCAAGGTCAAACGTGTTAAGTGCGTAAATGCATTCATAGCCTGAGATAATTTATCTTCTACAACTCTAACTTATGTAGATAATCAGGGGTGTTAAAAAAAAAAACCTAAGTAAAAGATATTCATTGCAGCATTGTTAGAAATAATGTGGTGGTGCTGAGGGAACCCCATAGAATCTGACCCATGATACATACCATAGAATGGATATGGCCACTTTCAAAGGACATTTAATGACAAGGGAAATGATCATGATATAAAATAAAGTTTAAAAAAACAAGATACAAGCTCAATTGTCTGAAAGTATGGTGGGAAGAAATACAACAAAATATTAAGCCGTTATGTCTGCTTGATGAAACCATGGGTCATTTCCATTTTCTTCCTCAAACTTCTTTGTCCAAATTTTCCATGTTGAGCACATGCACGTGACTTATACAGCCAGACAAAACCAAGACTGCTGCTATCCTGAAGGCCAATACAGAAGCAGGATGCATCTCACAGCACAGGAGCTATATTTGAATTAATTAGTAGCTCTTGTAGCTTCTTTAATACCCACTTCAGAAGCATTTCATTGTGTTGCTTAGAGACATATTGCCCACAACGTTCTTTTCTCCTCTCTGGGGAGCAATGCTAACCAGAGCTCCTGATTATTTAGTTCTTTTCTATTTTCAAACTCTGGAACCACCCTTGTGGATACATATTCACAAAGCAAGATCGGTCTTTAAATTAAAGATCACAGATGGAGAGGCACACAGGCCAAGAGACAAGCAGGGCCTTGCTGCTGTGGCCCTGGGACTAAACACTGGTTACTGACTGCTCGCTGCCCTCTCTGCCCCAGGCTCAACACACAGCGGTCCCTGCTCTCCGATCCGCACCCACAGGCAGGTCCTGCCCGCCTGACTCTCAGGGCAACCCCTCCTACCACATCCAGAGTGACTTGATGCCTCTCCTATTATTCCCTCTACAGTAGCTTCACCCTCACCTCTTCACAGCCTTTCCCCTGGCAGCTTGAAATCACCTTATTCTCTTATTTAAAAATTAATGAAGCTGCATCCTATTGCAGCAGCTCCTGCCCCCTTCACACTAAAGCCCCCAAACCATGAAAGTGTCTGCCTTCTCCTGACCTCAGTCCATGTCTCAGGCCCTTTCCAGCTGGCCCTTGCCTTGCTGCTGGCCCTAACTGCTTTCAAAGGTGACAGAAGGCTTCCTAACTGTGAAAGGCATGGGTTCTTTTTAAGACTTGAGAGGCCAGCCACCTGCTCTTCAGCTGTGCCTCCATGTCACGCAGGACCACCCACGTGTGCTGACTGTGCGCTGTGCTGACACGACGCCAAGGACTGAGGCAGCCACAGCCTCCCCTGCGGAGCTCAAGGTCTGCAGGAGCGAGCTGATGATGAGTGAGGGGGAGACTGCTTGTGGTGGAAGGAGCCAAGAGGAGTAGTTCTCACCACAAGGAAAGGAAAGGGCAGCCTCAGGGAGGAGGTGTGGCCAGAGCAGAGGCAGGAAGGATGGGTGCCAGGGAAACGCCGGGGGTGGGACGTGGGGAGCCTGATGCTGCTTCAGTGCAGGTGCCCCCTCACCAGGTGCTGCTTTTCCTGCACCTGTTCCATGCAGCCATCTGCTTGAGAGGTTTCGCTCTGGTTTCTCAATATGGTTTCCTTGGTCTCACCAAGGAAAAGTCTGCTCTCAGATTCTGTGCCCAGGGCCACACCTCTGCAAGTCCACCTGCGCTAGCCTCTCCCGTCACTTCCAGGGAGACCTAGTCCCTCCATCTCTGTCTCCCTCCCTCCATGATAAGCTAAAGAAAGTGAAAGTGAAGTCACTCAGTCGTGTCTGACTCTTTGCGACCCAGTGGACTGTAGCCCACCAGGCTCCTCCATCCATGGGATTCTCCAGGAAAGAATACTGGAGTGGGTTGCCATTTCCTTCTCCAGGGGATCTTCCTGACCCAGGGATTGAACCCAGGTCTCCCACATTGCAGGCAGACACTTTAACCTCTGAGCCACCAGGGACGCCCTATGATAAGCTATAGCTGCTGCTGCTGCTAAGTCGCTTCAGTTGTGTCCGACTCTGTGTGACCCCATAGACGGCAGCCCACTAGGCTCCTCTGTCCCTGGGATTCTCCAGGCAAGAACACTGGAGTGGGTTGCCATTTCCTTCGCCAATGATAAGCTACAGAGGCTTCTCTAAAAGGTTTTCACTCTCAACTAACTAGTACATAAGTCCTCTGATTCTACTAACAGCATGCTCATCCTCTGCCACTGTCTTGATGATGTTAACATCCTCTTAATCCTGTCATTCCCCTGCTCAGAAACCTTTCTAGCCCAAGGGTGGAATCCAGAGCCTTCCTCAAGGCCCATGCTACCTCTCCTGCCTTATAGTCTGCTCCCTCTCCTCCTATCCCATCCTTCAACCCACCCAAGACTCAGACAACTCCTTTCTCTCTAGCTTGCTCCTATATCTCTGTTTACTGGGGTTCTGCTGTGCTTCCTTTCAAGGTTTATCTCAAAAGGCTCCTCCCAGAAGGCTCTCCCAACTAGAATTATTCCACTCATCCTCATGGCCAAGGGGAAGGTAAGAAGCTCATGGGATTTACATATATGTCTCTCTATGGTGTGGTCCTTGTTGTGAGTTGTCCTGAGACTAAGTGCATAGCAGAGCCCCACCAATATCCCTAAGCTGTTTACTAGATGGAAGTTATTTCCAGTACCTCAAGGCTTTACTCTGGTATATGCTGAGAAACAGAAGTTTCCCACCCACTTCTGCAAGTCACATCCACTAGGTCAAACTTGGTTTGGCCAAGAAAAAAAGCCAAAGTGAATATAGGCTGAAGTTCATACTTGCCTCTCGCACCCCGGAAAAGGACTCTGTAGTGCTTTTCTAATCGCTTGGCCATGTAGTTTGCATTCAAAATAGCAATCTCTGTGGCCTGTTTAAGGCCCTTGCCTCCCATCATCTGCAATAGAGGAAAAAATAGTCATCAACCATGGAACATGGAGACCCAATGGACACTAACCAAAGACATCCCCAGATGAAAGGAAGTCAGCTCCCCAGCGCTCTCTGGACTGCAGGGGAGTGAAATATCCTAACTAAGATATCTCTCAGTCTTCTCTAAGCCTAAAATAACTTTTGGTTTCCCTCTTTGAACAGTAATTTTACGTTTTTTATTGTAGTTAGAAAGCTTAGAACAGGGAAAAACTGACTGCTGACTATCGCCTTATTTACCCAAGAAAAAGAACTGTTTTTGAGGAGTTTCTGTTTGGTTGTTCATTGTGAATTTGAGATGCCTTGATAATTGCCAGGAATCTTGAGGGATCTCGGCCAAAATCCCCTCTGAATCCATTTTGTATGGTTTGTCTTTCAAGTGTCCATAGTTCGGGTTTTTATGTTTAACAACTGAAAGGTTCTCAATCTTATCCTTTTCTGGTGGTTCATAAGTCCCTATGATTTTATGGGGATAGCATCACCAGCAAAGAGTTTAAAACCAAGACTGTACCAATTTGTCCTGCCTACTTTCTTCGCAGAACACCTCAGATGATAGAAGCTTGATATATGTTAACACACAAATGATATAAAACAAATGAAATAACAAAGCAGGGATACCAAAGTCCAACATAGGAGAGGACATGCTTGGTCAGGTTGGCCAAAGAAGGGTTTCCAGAGTGAGAATTAGAACTTGAGTAGAAACTTGAAAATGGGTAGAATTTGGACAGACAAAGAGAAAGGGGAAGACACTCTAGGTGAGAATAATAGCAGAAACAAAGGTGTGGAAGGAAGGCCCGTGGCTGCAGCCTGGGCATTGCTGGAGAGCCAGGTGGGCTGTGACCACTTCTCACAAGCCTCAAATCCTTGCTGGGAAAGACCTGGACTTGGCCTCTGCCTCTGGACCTGTGCACCAGAGTCTGAGCAACTTTATGGCCCCAGTTCTACCCTGCCTATAATGAATTGATTCTCTCTGGAATGGGGCCTGGGAAAGTGCATTTTGGGGAGAATCTCCTAAAGATTTTGTGTGGGCTGGGACATCCAGTGGTAGAGGCCAAGGGAAGCCAGGAGAGGATGGAGAGTCTTAGCAGAAATCTAGCAGTTCTGTAGGGAGTATATGAGAAGAACTGTATAAAGGAGAGAAGACGATAATTCTAGAGTCTCGGTAATAAGTAACAACAGCCTGAAAAAAGAAAGGGCCCAAGGTAGGAGGGGTGGCTGAAACCCTACCGTATTTATTTCATTCTTAAACTGAGTCTGTCTGGTGTATCTGGCACACAGCCAAACCAGTCCTAGGGCATTTATTTTCTATATGTGGAAAATCATCTCTAACCCAAATAACATTCCATAACAAATGACTCAGGTTCACAGAGACCAAAAGGAAGCTGGGAATTAAGATTCTGTTTGCAAAGAAGCAGACCTTTATGATGATTGTTCTTGTTGCTATTTGCAAAACAACTCGAGTATGATTTGAAAACGCAGGTTTTAGTCTCTGGGGTACAGAATTGTTGTCCCAGCTTCCCAGAAAGTTTTCATTAAGAATCATAAATGCCACACTGTTCAAGAATAACAACCAGCCCAGAGAGTCATCCGGCAAGATGTGCATAGCTGAGTTTGGGGTTTATTTCACCAGATCCTCGCTTTCTCTCAGGAGGGGAACCAGCTGGAGAAGACTGCTCTAATTACCGGCTGAAGAAGTGCTCCTATCCAGTGTGCGATCTAGTCAGCTCAGGAGGTGGGCAGGCTAGTTTGAATAAGAACTGTATAAAATAAACTCTGACCCTAATGTGTTTTGGGTTTTTTGTTTGTTTGTTTTTGTTGTTGTTTTTTGAAAAACACAAAAGAGGGAAGCCCGTTCTATGATAAAGTCTAATTACCTTCGAGAATACAGTTCCACAGGCCCTAAAGGGCAAAGAGCTTTGGGAAAACCTCTACATAAGTGAATTTCTGCTATTTTCATCTTACCCTCCAGGCTCCCAAGAAATATAAAGCGAAATGAGATGTATTCCTAAAATTTATCCCAGGATCTCAACCAAGTGTAATAATTAGTATATGCACTGTTTTTCCCTTGTGAGGGGCTGTACAAATCCTACAGGAAACCAAATGACGTGGCCAGAACATCCATATGACTCATGGTACTTAGCTCTGTCTGGAAAAATATATCTGGCATGTCAGTTTCTCTGGTGTTAAACCCACTGTGAGAACCCAAAGGAAAACAGCCTGATGAAGAAAAGATAAAATGAATTTTAGCTGATCTCTTTAGGACAGTTTTTTTCCACTCAAGTTGTCGGCAATTTTCACTAAACTGCATCTTGATCATGGATTTCTTCATTTTTAAGTCAAGAAGGAATCTGCAGTCTCAGGTCCCCATCCATACATCACTCCCCCAAACCATCTAACATGCGTTAGCAGGCCTCACCTTAATATAAGCCCATGAAATGGGCAAGATGCAACTGGAGCCCCAAGGGGCTGCGCTGACGGTCCCCAAAGCCTGGGCATCTTCACTTGGTTTTAGCGAAATGATGGGATGATTAGGCAGAAAAGGAACAAGATGCTTCTTCCTGTATATATATATATTTTAATACAAATATAGAAGATGTTAAAAAGATCTGGTCTAACCAAACAGGCAGGTCCTGGGCCCTCTCAGAAAGCTCTATTCCTAGCAAAGGAACTCTGACATGGAAGGTACCTGGCACCTGCTAAGGGGCAGATGTTCAGGAAGTCTCCCTTCCTTCCTCCTCTGCTGGAGGCATGGCTCACCAGCCATCAGCATCCTAGCAGCTCAAACAAATACCATGGTGGAGAGCTGGGGAGAGGCAGGCAGCCTGGAACAGCATGCAGAGCTATGGGCTCATGAGGATGTGGGGACATCCCAGCTCCTCACACCCTCTCCCTCCCTGCCCTAGCCCCACACTCTTTCCCAAGGCATCTAAGGGATTTAGAAGGATGCTGCTGAGATGCCCCATAGGGTTACAATCACAGGCCAGCCTGTGAGCATCAGTCGCCCCACCTTCCCCACAGCTGAGCCACTGCGACCCTGCTGCCTACTACAGAAAACAGGAATCAAAAAGGAAAGAAGAAAAACCCAAGGTGGGCCAGGCTCCCCATATCCCTGAAGACTGGCCCCTTCCGCACATTTTGGGAAAAAGGAAGATGCTCAGGAAATGGTTGCTCAGCATCATTTCCATGAGATGATTTGATTTCAGTTTAAAAAGTTACCAACTGCTCCGAGATATTGCTTTAGTCTTATTCTGACTTCATCCAATTATTTCTAGTAATAAGGTTTGTTTCCTTCCTACTTATCTCAGATGTAATAAGAATTCAGGCTGTAAAGTGTCCAAAATATTACATCCAATTTCTTTTTGGCAGGGGGACATTTGAGTTCTACTCCTTTAGCAAATTTTAATTATACAATAGTGTTATCAATTTTAGCCACCATGTTATATGATAGAGCCTCAGATATAACCATAAGCTGATTTTAAAAATAAAGCTGCTTGGAAGTCTAAATTAAAGTCCAAGAGACCCTTCTAGGTGCTAATATACCAATTCTTACCCATAATGCTCCAATAAAGCTTACTATTCATTTCTCTGTTAATAAACCTGCTCTGTCTATACATGACTGGGAGCTGAGTGTGGCCATACACACTGTGATTAATAAAATCTATGTTTGCTTCCCCTTGAAAGCTCCTTGAAAGCACCGCATTCACTGCTCATCACCCAGCCCCTAAAGGCACACTACATGTGAAGGTATCCTGACACCTGAAGTCCTCGATGAGAAGAACAGAGTGTGGGGCCAATCTCTGATTCTCAGTCTTCAAAGCCATCCCAAAACCAGGGCCCAGAACTCACACTCCGATGGGCCCCATGCCAGGGCCACCACCTCCATGGGGAATGCAGAAGGTCTTGTGAAGATTAAGGTGTGAGACATCAGACCCAAAGTCTCCCGGACGACAGATTCCCACCTGTCACAAAGGGAAAGAACCAAAAGCAAAAGTCAAGAGCTCGAAAGGGTGCTCTGGAGAGACAGCCATCCTGCTGCCCTGAGAGGAGAGGCAAGAGATGTGCACAGAAACGTCCTTAGATGGCAGATCAAACCGGATATCCAACAGGCAGCATGCCCTGCAGTTTCTATGGAAACAGCAATTGACCATTTAGATTTTAAAGTATGATCTGAATATACCATCAACTCCTAATTATCCACCCCCAAGAAAGGGGAGGGGAAGTATAAGCTTTCCCTGCTATTGAAACAGGCAATTTCACCCCAGCCTGTCTAGTACCCCAGCTTTGGATATCATGCACTTTACTGAAGGGCCCCTTAAGACACGTGGATAGAGAGGGCTGGAAGGCTATCTGAGAGAATACTGAGTTGAGAGAGAGGCAGGGAGCCTGACAGTTTTCCTGAGACCATCCTGGTACCAGCCACAACTTTCAACAGGTGTTCCTGCCACTTTGGCGTTTGAGCTAATTGTGGATGTGATAAAAACTACAAGACTCATTTATGCTATTGAATCAATAGACAATCCCTGGACTGCTCAAAAGAGATCAGATAGAAGCAAAGAAAAACAGAAAGAGTCTGAAATTGGGACTTCCCTAGCAGTCCAGTGGTTGCTGCTGCTGCTGCTGCTAAGTCGCTTCAATCGTATCCGACTCTGTGCGACCCCATAAACAGCAGCCCACCAGGCTTCCCCGTCCCTGGGATTCTCTAGGTAAGAACACTGGACTGGGTTGCCATTTCCTTCTCCAATACATGAAAGTGAAGTCGCTCAGTCGTGTCCCACTCTAGCGACTCCATGGACTGTGGTTAAGACTCCGTAATTCCAATGCAAGGGGCACTGGTTCAATCCCTGGTTGGGGTTAGACCACACATGCTACTCACTGGGGCCGAAAAAAAAAAAACAACAAATTAAAAAAAATTTTAATGAAAAGAGTCTGAAATGGTTTAAAAAAAAAAGGAGAGGGAGTTGTGAAGACTCTTTAAAAGATGATGAGTCCCTGCCCTCCAAAGTCTCCCTAAAGTATTCCCTCAAAGGCACGTGTCACACAGACTATAAAGAAGGCGAAGTGTTAAAGAACTGATGCCTTCTAACTGTGGTGCTGGAGAAGACCCCTGAGAGTCCCTCAGACAGCAAGGAGATCAAACCAATCAATCTTAAGGGAAATCAACACTGAATACTTGTTGGAAGGACTGATGCTGAAGCTGAAACTCCAGTATTTTGGTCATCTGATGCTAACAGCCGACTCATTGGAAAAGTCACTGATGCTGGGAAAGATTGAGGACCGAAGGACAGAGGGCATCAGAGGATGAGATGGCTGGATGGTATCACCGTGGAGATACTAAGTGACAGAGAGGCCTGGCATGCTGCCGTCTATGGGGTAGCAGAGTCAGAAACAACTGCTCGACTGAACAACAACAGCAAAACGTCACACAGACCACTGCCTACACACACACAGCCCAGCAAGTAGTCAGGATCAGCCCTTCAGAGCCAGAGATGTGCAGCTGTTTTATGCTGATGAAACTGAAGCTAGTCCAAGGTCACGGGAGTTCAGTATCCACCAGGGGCCAAACCTTGGGTGTTAATTCCCTCAGGAAGAGGGGTCACCCCCCACCCCTCCCTGCAATAAGCTAAGAAAATTCAGCTCACTGCCTGCTTCCCTTCAACCTTTTTACTTCCTCCTCAGCATCCCCTGTGACTTCATGACCTCCTTGGGAGGTGTATGTGTGTGTGTGTGTGCACGTACCCGTGCATGAGCACAGTCACTCAGTCGTGTCTGACTCTTTGCGACCCCATGGACTGTAATCTGCCAGGCCACCCTGTCCATGAAATTTTCCAGGCAAGAATACTAGAGTGGGTTGCCATTTCCTACTCCAAGGGATCTTCCCAACCCAGGGATTGAACCCATGTTTCTTGTGTCTTCTGCCGTGGCAGGTAGATATTCTTTACCACTGCACCAGGATCTGCAATCTCAGTAAAATTATAGTACATACTTTGATTTGGCAATATAGAAAGTCAGTCTCTGTTCTGAATTCAGTGTCATGTTTTAAGACAACTGTCAAGAAGACAAAACAATTTTTTTTTTCATAACCATTTTCTCACATTGCCCACCTGAGCGTTCATGTTGGCCCCATCCAGGTAGACCTGGCCTCCGTGTAGGTGGATCAGGTCACACACATCTCCGATGTTTTCTTCAAACACTCCATTGGTGGATGGGTATGTAATCATGATTGCTGCCAAGTTCTCCTTGTGTTTATCTACCTGTGAGACAGAAAAGTGGCAGAGGGAGCTAATGAGAGGAAATGTTTCTTTCTTAACCAATTCCTCATTTTTTAAAAGAATTAAGAAAGATGACATTGAAAGATGTATAATATCATGTATGAAACGAGTCGCCAGTCCAGGTTCGATGCACGATACTGGATGCTTGGGGCTGGTGAACTGGGACGACCCAGAGGGATGGCATGGGGAGGGAGGAGGGTTCAGGATGGGGAACACATGTATACCTGTGGCGGATTCATTTCAATATTTGGCAAAACCAATACAATATTGTAAAGTTTAAAAATAAAATAAAATTAAAAAAAAAAAAAGAAAGATGAAGCCTTGGTCTTTTCGTTTCTCAAACTGTCTCAATGTAGGATGACACTAATAGAAGGTCCATAGCCATTTCTGCCTTCATAAATCATTCTAAAGAAATAACAAGATTCCTTTAGACTAAGACTCCATGGTCAAGACCAAAAAACTATTCAGAAGATTTCTGGATATTTTGGGCTGAATTCTCTAAAGTGGTTTTCCTTTGGTTCAAATCATCTCAATAATTATTTCAGATTTTTTGCTGGTTCCAGACAAGTCAATTCTCATTGTTCATCTTGCTATGCTCATCTTGCCAAATCCATCCTATCCACTTTCCCTCCCATTCTATTGAAATTAGAATTCCCACTAGGAATGTTCTGCTCTGATTTAAAAAAAACAAACAAACATCATTTTTCTTTTGACAGAAGGCAAGCGTATAAGACATGTTCCTATTTTTTTTGACCAGAATGTCAGAGAAGAGGCCCACGTGAAAACAAAACAAACAAACAAAAATTTTAAATCATATCCTATATTGGAGAGACTTAATAATTACACATTTTGACCCAGAATATTTATTGGTAAAAACTTTATGGGGCAATGGGAGGTGGGGAGGTGGATGTGAGAGATAAAAAAACGTTTGTTTTTATCTTCCTTTTGAAGGTTGTTACATGAAGTTCTCAGTCTCCATGCCTAATAACCCCAACAAAATCGCATTGCCATTCGAGTGATTTCCTTCCCTTTTAAGATGCAGCCTCCAGTCCACCAGTGGAAAGCAGATACGGTTGCTAGGCAACATCTTCCTGAAGGTTGGGAGGTTGGGAGTTTGGGAGTGGGGGTTGATGTTGCAGGAAGGAGGATGGAATGTTGCCTGAAATTCAGCAAGTAATGGCTGGGACCATCACAAACATCTGCAAAATCTACATTTCTGTTTTAATCCCCAACACAAAGATTGAGAATACCTGTGACTTCCAGTTTGTTCACGGGGGAAGGAGAGGAAGATTGGGCAGGAGGAAGCAGGCAGATTCTGCAAGGACTAGTCTTACTATCACCATGAATAATTCATTCAGTTTCTTACACACGCACATATTAGAGGACGGAATTTCAGTTTAAAGGACCTTCTCCTTGTTAAAGAAGGAAGAGGTGAAAGAAACTATGGTCACTTTTACTCTGGACCAAAAATGTGACTCTTGCTTTCATTTTTCTTATAGAGATGGCTAGGTTTTCTGATTTTATGCCATTTTCCCTAGACTCATTCAGAGAAGGAACTGCAGTCTTTTAATGAGGATGCAAAAGAAGATAACGTTGACCTAAACCATCCCTGATCCTTGCCACTTCTTTCCAACCCAGACCTCCCCCATCTGGTAAGTGGAAGTTGAGTACCATAGCCTTGAGGTGAGCTGCGTCGATGTTTCCATATTTATCCACCTCCACAGGCTGAATCTTCATGCCTGCCATGTGGGCACTTGCAGGATTGGTCCCATGTGCAGATTTTGGAATGAGGCAAACCTTACGAACGAAAGGAAGGAAAGAGAGAAAAATCACCAGGCTGTTCATAATGACAGAAAAGTCCTACGAAATGCTTGGAGCATAAATACAATAGGTGCCATATACTCTATTTAAACTGACTGGTGGTGCCTTAATATCTGCTACAACTTCATGATTACTATATTGAAAAACAGTGTCCAACAGAGGAGTTGACACCTGGATCCCCAAATACTGTTCTCGAAAGACTTTCAGAATATTAATACTCTCCTTCCTTATCCCAGTAACACCAAAACAAGCCTAGGCTTATTCTAACCTTGCCTCAGCAATAATATGTAGAAAGCACCTTACAAGAACATGAGATTAGAAATTAAACTCTAGGACTCAAATGCACACATCACAGCTCCAGTGCTCTGCTTGGCTCTGCTGGGACCCAGGAGAGATAATGGTAGACTTTATCCCAAGGCCTCCCAGTGACAACACACCAGTGATGTCATCATCATTGGATGCTTACTCTGTGCAATAGAGTCTGTGCTTACATGAGAATAGCCAAGCACAAATGCCCATCAGTTTCTGCCCTGTGCTCACACAAGGCATTCACTGAGAAGGTTGGCATCTGTATAAATAAATGTCTAGAGGGACTTCTCTGGTGGTCCAGTGTTCAAGAGTCCATAATTCCAATGCAGGGGATGTGGGTTGGATCCCTGGTTGGGGAACTAAGATCCCACATGCTGTGCAGCACAACCAGATCAAAAAAATTAAATAAATAAATAAAAGGACCCTTTAGACAGGGACTGCTGCTGCTGCTGCTGCTGCTGCTAAGTCACTTCAGTCGTGTCCGACTCTGTGTGACCCCATAGACGGCAGCCCACCAGGCTCCCCCATCCCTGGGATTCTCCAGGCAAGAACACTGGAGTGGGTTGCTATTTCCTTCTCCAATGCATGAAAGTGAAAAGTGAAAGTGAAGTCTCTCAGTCGTGTCGGACTCTTAGCAACCCCATGGACTGCAGCCCACCAGGCCCCTTCGTCCATGGGATTTTCCAGGCAAGAGTACTGGAGTGGGGTGCCATTGCCTTCTCCGAGACAGGGACTACATCACCTCAAATAAGACTCCTTGGCTGGGAGGAAACATTTCTTGCTTTGTCAGGAGACTACTCCTCTCTTTCTAAACGGATCTTGGTGTTGCCAGTATAATTAGGGAAATGAAAGTTCTCAAAAAAAAAAAAAAAGTCTAGTGCCCATAGGTGCCAAAGGAACTCAGAATGAGGGGGTGCCACCTCAAGTTGAAGAGATCAAGAAAGAGTATTTCAAGAGCTTAAAGATGTGTTGAATTCTTATGGAAAATGGTTGGTGGGCATAATACTAAAATTCCCAGGTTTAAATCATTTTCATTTCCTGCCCCCAAATCGTGTGAGCAGAGGTGAAGACACATGCTCTGTGTGATCTGATGATGCCCCACTATGGGAAAGGGCACCCTGCAGTTCCTTCCAACAGAAAGCAGTAAGGAGAAGCAACGTCGATCCTGAAAACAATTCTGTTTTTGTTTTTAATTCCAGAACCAATACTGTCACCCTGTGAAGAAAAACGGACAGGCATTACAAAAATGGGCTTATGAAGGGGAAATTTAACTTAACAGCTGTTTCCTCAAAAACAGCAAAGCCATCTATTTAAGCAAAATGCATGTGACCCAAAGAGAACTATCAACAGAGGCAAAGATGAAATTACTTTGTTCTTCTGTGGACAGTTAGCACTTCTTTGACTGGTGACCCCATGAACTGCAACACACCAGGCTTCCCTGTCTTTCACTGTCTCCCAGAGTTTGCTCAAACTTATGTCCACTGAGTCAGTGATGCCATCCAATGATCTCATCCTCTTTTGCCCCCTTCTCCTCCTGCCCTTAATCTTTCCCAGCATCAGGGTCTTTTCCAATAAGTCGGCTTGTTCGCATCAGGTGGTCAAAGTATTAGAGTTTCAGCTTCAATATCACTTCGTCCAATGAATATTCAGGGTTGATTTCCTTTAGGATTAACTGGTTTGACCTCCTTGCTGTCCAGGGAACTCGCAAGAGTCTTCTCCAGCACCACAGTTTGAAAGCATCAATTCTTTAGCGCTTAGTCTTCTTTATGGTACAATTCTCACATCTGCACATGACTAGTGGAAAAACCATAGCTTTGACTATACAGACCTTTGTTGGCAAAATGTTGTCTCTGCTTTTTAATACGCTGTCTAGGGATATAAGGATTAGCAGGAAGAAAATGTCTCAGTCATTTTTTCAATGATTTGTTGCTGTTAGACATTTCTGATTTTCTATGTGGATCCTCACTTTAAAATTTGTGGTACTGTAAGGGACTTCCAATACCTAAGTTCTAGGACAATGTCCTAGGTTCTAGGACAGAACCTAGATTTGATATTTTAGCCAACACTAACTCTCTTTGGTTCATTTATGCCAATTTAGGTGGATTCTGTGTTTTTCTAACTCCCTAGTGCGCCTGGCATAGACCCAACATAGCTCATTTTCAAAAGACTTGCCGAATGAGTGAAGGATTAAGGAGAAGAAATCCTTTGCAAGGGAAATCAATTTCTTACCACTGGTCAAATCCAAAACCCAAAGGCCACTACTTTGCCTCAGGCAACTGAGAAAAGAAAAATACATACAGGTTTTGGGGGAGGTTTTGGTGGTGCTTTTTTAGTTTGTTTGGGTCAATGTATTCCCTTTGTATAGGAAATTCAATCACTGATCAGCAAACCTGAATTAGTGTTTGGCTAACAAATGAGTAATAATTATAAAGTGCTTAGGATAGTGCCTGGCACATGCAATTTTTACATAAGTGTTTGTTAAATAATTTGTAGTCTCCCAAATTAAACTGGTAAATCAAGAATTTGGCCATTGCATTTTAGGAACCTCTGAAATTTAACCTAAGAGCAAATGTGAAAATAACTTTCAAAACAGTTTGAAATAAAAAAAATCATCAGGAATCCAGGAGGTTCTATAGCATATGACTTCCCCACACATTTTTTTTTGCAAAACAGGATATATTTTACTAGTTTCTGTGATAGTCTATTATATGGGAGCAGCTGTCTTAGACATCTCTGATACAGAAAAATCCTCCATGATTATTTGAATAATAAATCATTTTCTTCTTCTCTAACTAAAAAGTCAGGTTAAATTAAAATCTTTAGGATGCCAACATTTCCAAACTTGAGGGTTCTGTTTCTACAAGCTCAATGACTGGGTAGTCGTCCCTGCCTCCCTCATCCACCCTCAAAATGCAGCATCCCACTCCTCTCTGTCCTTCAGTGGAATAACCTCTCCTAACACTTCAGTGATAGCAGTGTGAAGAATGGAGCCAGGAGAAGCATCACACACAAGGGGACTGAGATAGAAGGGAGGACTGGAAAAAACAAAGAAGGAAAAAGAGCTGAAAAGAATCCATGTGTCATATAAGAACTCTGTTGTTGCTGTTGTTTAGTCACACAGTAACGTCCAACTCTTTTGTGATCCATGGACTGTAGACCGCCAGGCTCCCCTGTCCATGGGATTTCCCAGGCAAGAATACTGGAGTGGGTTCCCATTTCTTTCTCTAGGGGATCTAACCAACCCAGGGGTCGAACCTATGTCTCCTGCATTGGCAGGTGGATTCTTTACCTCTGAGCCACTGGGAAACCTAGGAGAACTCTGCCCAGGCCCAGTCTCTCATCCTTTTTTTGTGACCTTTCTGGTTTGGCCCCCAGCTCCTGGACATTGGACTACCCTGGTGGCTCAGGCAGTAAAGCGTCTGCCTACAATGCGGGAGACTCGGTTTCAATCCCTGGGTGGGGAAGATCCCCCGGAGAAGGAAATGGCAACCCACTCCAGTACTCTTGCCTGGAGAATCCCATGGATGGAGGAGCCTGGTGGGCTACAGTCCATGGGGTCGCAAAGAGTCATACACGACTGAGCGACTTCACTTTCACTTTCACTTTCCTGGACATTAACAAACAGTTCCTGGGGTCAGCCTGGAGAACTAGGAACCAGTGCAGGATGGGAAGCGTCACAGAGTAGACAGAGCCTGTATTTTAGCTGGCCTTTTCTAGCTGGTCACAGGCCTTCCACAAGCACCACAGTGTGGATCCCAGCGGCTTCCCCATAAAGCAGGAACAACGGAGATGGTAACACAGAATGAATGGCTCCCTCTCCCGGAGTCCCAGAAACTTCACGGTTAAAGAGCATGAACAACAAAGAGTTCCAGGGGCTACTCAGTACAAGGAAGCCACAGAGGAAAAATAGAAAAGGCAACTCTAAATGTCAGTCATCTGGCAGCCTCTCATTGGATAACCAGAATCCCAACATCTCCTTTCTGACTCTATGAAAGCACTGAAATTTTGAGGTCCAAAGAATAACTTTAATTCCAAACTAACCCTTCCTTAGAAAATTGAAGAATTCAAACCCAAGTGAAAAAAAAAATAAAAAGTTGAGATATCAAGAAGGTGGGAGAAAAAAGTTTTTCCTCCCATTTTGTGAAAGTAAAATAGTATTTAAATTCTTCCCTGCAAAATCCAGGTAACTAGCCATAAATAATCTTCCATCTTTAATAAAACTAGGAATGGACTAAGACTGGGCTACCACCAACTGCACCCTACTTTTGTGTGCAGCCAGAAGGACTCCGGCCCCTTTTTCTCTAAACTTCCCGGGCTGGGCAGATGCTTGTGACTTGCTCCTGACTCCTACCCACTAATGCCATCTCCACAGCTCATGAAGTTCAAGGTCAGCGTGGCCACCACCAGGAACACAGGCTTCCTTCGGCCGCAATCTGAAGTCTGTGTTGTTAGGTCATCGGCTAAGGGCACTGCCTCAGCATTAGTGGAGGTCTGTGGTGCCCATTAGCACCTGCTGGTCCCACAAGGGCCTCCAAAAGCAGTTTGGACCCTGGAGACTAGACTCTAACTCACAGCAAACGATGAAACAGAACCGTGAACTCTGCTCCATGTCTTCTTTTGTTGTTGAGAGCTGAGAATCACTAATAAGGAATTTATTTATTCAATAAATATTTTTTGAGCATACATAGGGCAAGAACTGTGCTCAGGCACAGTAGGAGTTATAGAAGAATGAAAGCTTGGTCTCTGCCCTCTGTCCAGGCCTGGGGCCAGGGCTGAGCCAAGGACGGAGACTTGGAATGGCAACATTCCTTCCCCTTCCACCCTTTGCTCCCTGGGGGCAGCAGTTCTGCAGCCAACTGGTTAACTTTTACAGACTGGGTTTAAGAAGCCTTTTATCTCAAAATGTTTTTCCTCAAAATGGTCCAGTGAAACATCTTAGAGGCAAGGATCGTAATAGCCACTTCATAGACATTTGTTTCTTGATTATATGTTTCCCCAACTTCTTCCAAGAAGACTTGGAGGGAGTGTCCCTCAGAACAAAAGGGACCCTAAAGTTGAACCCACTGCCATCCCCGCACCCCACTCCAGTGGTAAGCACGTGGTTGATGCTCACCGTTCTGTGTGTCTCTCCTTTTGCATCTAAGTAGGCTCGGATAGAGGCCAGCCCAGCGTATTCCCCCTGGGCTCCGCTGCAAAGACACAAAGAAAAGGGTCAGAGCTTTATGCCTCTCTGCCTTCATGTACTCATTCAGTATTCATCAGGTACGGGCTGTATGTTCACCAACATGCGACACAAAGTCCCTCCTAGAAAATAGTAAGCTCGCCTAGGACCCCTGCGTGAGCCTAAAGCCTTGAACAACCAGAACAACACCTGGTCTGGGCACTATAGCTCACCCATTGCTACTCAGAGATGGGATTTCAACTCTCGCTCAGGACCATACATCTAAAAAAAATCATTTTCATTATGGAAAGTTCCAAAACTGTGCAACAGTAGAGAGAAGAATGTAAGGGACCACCACATTGTGCCTATTACCCAGCTTTAAAAATTAAAAGATTATGGTCAATCTTGTTTCTACCTACATCCCTCACTAACCCTCTCACTCTGAACTAGATTATTGTGAAGCAAAACTCAAGCATCATATCATTTCATCAATTCAAACTTCAATATGTATCTTTCAAAGATAAGAATTATTTTTTAAAATATAATTGCACTTATCACACCTAAAATGAGGAACAATAATTTCTTAATATCACTAAATATTTAGTCAATGATCCGATTATGCGGCAAAGGAATTGTACATTGAGTACAATTAATTGAGTGTAATTGAGTGTGGTACCATTTCCGACAGACTCGGGTCAGCTTTCCTAAGCCCCACATACTCACGGCTGCTAGAGGCTGGCCATACCCATCTCAGCAGTCCTTGAAGGCACCACTTTTAGAGCACATTTAATGACTAACATTCCAGGGAGGGGTGCTGAGTCAATCATAAACTGTTACTTAATGCTCTCAGTACTCTCTGCAGGAAGCAAAGGAAGTGAGTAATAGGTTTTTTAATCCCATTCAAAATGCATGTTTCCTCCATTTCACAAAATTACACCATCTTTTGACTCTGTGGAAGGCCCAGTGGTTTTGGCACTCATCCCTCCTGGTCACCCCGTAATAATGAGATCATACTCTAAAAAAGAACAAGCTTAAGAATAAACTAGATAAATTGTTTAATTTCTAAATGAAAAGCTAAGCTTGAGCCCTAGAAAACATTTTTTGAGAAAATGGTGGGATGGAACCAGTTGAATTTGAAATATCTGCAAACTAGTATAGGGACATTGATGGCTTGGTGTCAGGAGATGGCAGAATTGACGATTTAGGGCTCAGCATGAGAAGAGGACAGAGCAGAGGAAAACATCTGGAGGTGCAAGGCTTGGAGTCTGGCTGAGGAATAAAGGAAAGTGGTGAATCCACAGTGTGGGTGCCACAGAGCAACAGAAGAGACTAGATGAGCTAAGGAATAACGGTAAGTGTAAGCTGCTCCAGTAATTAAGCACTTCCTATTTGCCGGCACTGTGGTGCACAGACAAAACACAGGTAAACGAGAACCATTGCTGCTGTCCCCACCAAGCATTTTATAATTTTTTTTTTTTTGACCTCAGGAAATGTATAGACTAGTATTATGCATGGAGCAGCTCTGCAATAAATGTTTAGTCAATCTGTTCAAAACTGAGTTCTTCTTCCGTCCAGACAACATTAATGTCATCATTTCGCCCATGGAAAAGGACTTCAACAAATGGACTTTGTCTCTACTCAATACTCTGTAATGATATATTTGGAAAAAGAATTTTTTTAACAAGTGGATATATTTACATGTATAACTGATTCACTTTGATGTATAGTGGAAACTAACACATTGTAAATGAACTATACTCCAATAAAAATTAATTTAAAAATGGATTTTGTATTTCCTTCTGTGTTTTTCTCATGACTTCTACTCATCTTGTGTTGGAAGATCAATCAAAGAAGGAAAGAAGAGACTGGAGCTAGGAGCCAGTAATCTAAGAGAAAGGCAGTATGCCAAAGACTTGATCAGAAATGCTGGATGTTTTCTGGCTTAGATACTCTTAAAATCAGTCATGTTCCAAAAAAGTGCAAAAGATATATTCTAAGTCCTACATAAGGATTATTCCTGGGGTACTATGAAAATAAAGGGAATTACTAGTGCCACCTGTTGGTGAAAAAGCATTATGAACAGTATCTGCTTATCTGCATAACCCAGACTGAGAACTCATCAGAAAAGTACTACATGTGGAAGGGCAGCTAGGATAGTGGTTTTCTGACATCTATTCAAAACCAAGGGATTATACTGCATAGCACAGGGGACTCGATTCAATACTCTGTAATGGCCCAAATAGGAAAAGAATCTTAAGAGTAGATATATGTATATGTATAACTGACCCACTTTGCTATAAACCTGAAACTAACACAACATTGTAAATCTACTATAAAATAAAAATTAAATTTCTGCATAGTTACTTATGAAAAAGTTAACATAGAACCCATTTTGCATGACTGCAGAATATGCTACAATTCATGACTTAGGGTGAATCCTAGAAGTCGCCAAAATTCATGCTGAATTATACTATTCACGAACTGAGAAAACAGTAGCGTGTTTTATTTATAATAGTCAAAGTGGGATGTTGTCTTGATATAAGTCAAAAGGTATTAAAAATGTGCTCTAGAGAAAATGATCATGTTATGTATGGATCATAACTGAAAATTTAGGTGCTTATAATTTCAGGTTTATACATTTTTTGAATTATTCTTGTTTTAATTTTCTCTAGATATCCTTCCGAAAATCACTAAATAGGTTAACACACCATTGTAGCTCACACACCAATGGCCACATTTAATGTGCAGTTTCAGAGAAGTTTTCTTTTAAGCCGTCTACTAGTCAGTGGGCCTATTTTATTTGTAACAACATCTGAAAGTCTTAAGTTTTCTACACGATGTCCCTAAAAAATATTACATTTAAAAAGACATTTTTGTGAAAAAGATTTTTTGAGTGATAAACTGTAAATTTAAATATGAAGTGAATTCCTTCCCATCTATAATATCTAACACCTAGCCCATTGCAAAAACTGAAACATTTGGAAGCTATAATATGCATTATTATCCAATGAAACCAAGATTTTTGTAGATATAGGATTATTCTAAAATTTATATGTAAAGACAAAGCAACTGAAATAGCATTCTGAGAAAGAAAAAAGAGGAATCAGTCCTGCTTCTAACGTCAAAGCTCTCCTTGACCTGATGTCCCTTTTCAAGTAGTTGGACAACAAGCTCCTCTGGATCTTAGTCTCCATCTGTCACATGGGGATAATGCCACCCAATTTACAGATGAATTTAAAATTAGTATTATAAAAGTAATACATTCTTCTGATTTTTTAAAAACTTCATCAATGAAAAAAGGGATGAAGCTTAAGGTAAAAAAAAAAAAAAAGCCCCTAATTCTTACCAGTTTTACTCCCTCAAAAGAAGCACTATTACTAATTTCTTGTGATACATAATGTTTTTTGTTTGTTTTTTACTGAAGGATAGTTGCGTTATAGAATTTAGTTTTCTGTCAAACCTCAACATGAATCAGCCATAGGTACACATATATCCCCTCCCTTTTGGACCTCCCTCCCATTTCCCTCCCCATCCCACCCCTCTAGGTTGCTACAGAGCCCCTGTTTGAGTTTCCTGAGTCATAGAGCAAATTCCCATTGGCTATCTATTTTACATATGGTAATTAAGTTTCCACATTACTCTTTCCATACATCTCACCCTCTCCTCCCCTCTCCCCATGTCCATAAGTCTATTTTCTATGTCTGTTTCTCTATTGCTGCCCTGTAAAATTTTTCAGTACTATTTTTCTAGATTAGAATACGATATTTATCTTTGTCTTTCTGACTCACTTCACTCTGTATAATAGGTTCTAGGCTCATCCATCTCATCAGAACTGACTCAAGTGCGTTTCTTTTTATGACTGAGAAATATTCCATTGTGCATATGTACCACAACTTCTTTATTCATTCATTCATCTGTCGATGGACATCTAGGTTGTTGTAATGGGCATCTAGCACTATTGTAAATAGTGCTGCAATGAACAGTGGGATACACGTGCCTTTTCCAACCCTGGTTTCCTCAGGTATATGCCTAGGAGTGGGATTGCTGGGTCATATCATATGGTTTTATTCCTAGTTTTTTAAGGAATCGCCATACCATCTTCCATAGTGGCTGTATCAATTTATATTCCCATCAACAGTGCAAGAGAGTGCCCTTTTCTCCATACCCTCTCCAGCATTGTTTGTAGACTTTTTGATGATGGCCATTCTGATCGGTGTGAGGTGATAACTAATTGTAGTTTTGATTTGCATTTCTCTAATACTGAGCGATATTGAGCATCTTTTCATGTGTTTGTTGGGCCATCTGTATGTCTTCTTTGGAGAAATGTCTGTTTAGGTCTTTTTCCTGCTTTTTGATTGGGTTGTTTGTTTTTCTGGTATTGAGTTGTATGAATTGCTTGTATATTTTGGAAATTAATCCTTTGTCAGTTGCTTCATTTGCTATTATTTTCTTCCATTCTGAGGGTTGTCTTTTCACTTTGCTTGTAGTTTCCTTTGCTGTGCAAAAGCTTTTAAATTTAATCAGGTCCCACTTGTTTACTTTTGTTTTTATTTCCATTACTCTAGGAGGTGAGTCATAGAGGATCTTGCTTTGATTTATGTCACTGAGTGTTTTGCCTATGTTTTCCTCTAAGAGTTTTATAGTTTCTGGTCTCACATTTAGGTCTTTAATCCATTGAGTTTATCTTTGTGTGTGTTGTTAGGAAATGTTCTAATTTCATTACATGTAGCTGTCCAGTTTCCCCAGCACCATTTATTGAAGAGGCTGTCTTTATCCCATTGTATATTCTTGCCTCCTTTATCAAAAATAAGGTACTCATAGGTGCCTGGGTTTATTTCTGGGCTTTCTATCTTGTTCCATTGGTCTATATTTCTGTTTTTGTGCCAGTACCATACTGTCTTGATGACTGTTGCTTTGTAATATAATCTAAAGTCAGGAAGGTTAATTCCTCCAGCTCCATCCTTCTTTCTCAAGACTGCTTTGGCTATTCAGGATCTGATCACAGCTTCAATTTCAGTGCTTGTGACTCGGTTGTTCATAATTTCTATTTCTTCCTGGTTCAGTCTTGGCAGGTTGAACTTTTCTAAGAATCTGTCCATTTCTTCCAGGTTATCTGTTTTATCGCCATATAGTTGTTCATAATGGTCTCTTATAATCCTTTGTATTTCTGCATTGTCTGTTGTAACCTCTCCTTTTTCATTTCTACTTTTGTTGATTTGATTCTACTCTCTTTTGTCCTTGATGAGTCTGGCTAACGGTTTGTCAATTTTGTTTATCTTCTCAAAGAACCAGCTTTTAGTTTTATAAATCTTTACCATTGCTTCTTTCATTTCTTTTTCATTTATTTCTGCTCAGATATTTATGATTTCTTTCCTTCTACTAATTTTGGGTTATTTCTGTTCTTCCTTTTCCAGTTGTTTCAGGTGTAAAGTTAGGTTGTCGATTCGATATTTTTCTTATTTTTTGAGGTAGGATTGTATTGCTATAAACTTCCCTCTTAAAACTGCTTTTGCTGCATTCCATAGGTTTTGAGTTGTCATGTTTTCATTGTCATTTGTTTCTAGAAATTATTTGATTTCCTTTTTGATTTCTTCAGTAACCTGTTGGTTATTTAGAAACGTGTTGTTTAATCTCCATGTGTTTGTGTTTCTTACAGGTTTTTTTCTTGTAGTTGAAGATGCTTGATATGATTTCAATTTTCTTAAATTTATTGAAGTTTGATTGTGACCCAAGATGTGGTCTATCCTGGAGAATGTTCCATATTCACTTGAGAAGAAAGCATACTCTTCTGCATTTGGATAGAATGTCCTGAAGATATCAATGACATCCATCTCATCTAATGTATCACTTAAGATTTGCGTTTCCTTATAAATTTCCTGTTTTGATGAGCTGTTCATTGGTGTGAGTGGGGTGTTAAAGTCTCCTACTGTTATTGTGTTACTGTCAATTTCTCCTTTTATGTCTGTTAGTGTTTGTCTTATGTATTGAGGTGCTCCTATTTGGTTGCATATATATTTACAATTGTTATGTCTTCCTCTTGGATTGATCCTTTGATCATTATATAGTGTCCTTATCTCTTGTAATTTTCTATATTTTAAGGTTTATTTGTCTGATATAAGGATTGCTACTCCAGCTTTCTTTTGCTTCCAATTTGCATGGAATCTATTTTACCATCTCTAACTTTCAGTCTATATTTGTCTTTAGGTCTGAAGTGGGTTTCTTGTAGACAGCATATATATAAGTCTTATTTTTTTTAATCCATTCAGCCAGTCTGTGTCTTTTGGTTGGAGCATTTAATCCATTTACATTTAAAGTATTGACATATATGCTCCTATTGCCATTTTCCTAATTGTTTGGGTTTGATTTTATAGATCTTTTTCTTCTTTTGTATTTCTTCACTATATAAGTCCCTTAAACATTTGTGTAAAGCTGGTTTGGCGGTACTGAATTCCCCTTAACTTTTGCTTGTCTGAAAAGCTTTTGATTCCTCCATCAATTTTGAATGAGATCCTTGCCAGGTACAGTAATCTTAGTTACAGATTTTTCCCTTTCAGTACTTTAAATATATCCTGCCATTCCCTTCTGGCCTACAGAGTTTCTGCTAAAAGATCAGCTGTTAAATGTATGGGGTTTCCCTTGTATGTTACTTGTTGCTTCTCCCTTGCTGTTTTTAATATTCTCTTTGTGTTTATTCTTTATTTGTTTGATTAGTATGTGTCTTGGCATGTTTCTCCTTTGGTTTATCCTGTATGGGACTCTTTGCTCCTCTTGGACTTGACTATTTCCTTTTCCATGTTGGGGAAATTCTCAACTATAATGTCTTCAAAAATTTTCTCATACCCTTTTTTTTTTTTTCTTCTTCTGGGACCCCTATAATTCAAATGTTTGTATGTTTGATATTGTCCCAGAAGTCTCTGAGACTGTCCTCAGCTCTTTTCATTCTTTTTACTTTATTCTGTTCTTTAGAAGTTATTTCCACCATTTTATCTTCCAGCTCACTGATTCAATCTTCTACTTCAGATATTCTGCTATTGATTCCTTCTAGAGTATTTTTAATTTCAGCAACTGTGTTGTTTGTCTCTGTATGCTTATTCTTTAATTCTTCTAGGTCTTTGTTAATTGATTCTTGCATTGTCTCCATTTTGTTTTCCAGGTTTTTTAAAATCATTTTTACTATCATTATTCTGAATTCTTTTTCATGTAGTTTGCCTATTTCTTCTTCATTTATTTGGACTTCTGTGTTTCTAGTTTGCTCCTTCATTTGTGTAGTATTTCTCTGCCTTTTCATTAATTTTTTAACTTATTGTGTTTGGGGTCTCCTTTTCCTAGGCTTCAAGGAAAGTTGAACTCTTTCCTTGAAGAAGGTTGAATTATTTCTTCCTTTTGGTTTCTGCCTTCCTGAGGTTGGTCCAGTGGTTTGTGTAAGCTTGGTATAAGGTGAGATTTGTGCTGAGTTTTTGTTTGTGTTTGTTTGTTTTTCCTCTGATGGAAAAGACTGAGTGAGTGGTAATCCTGTCTGCTGATGATTGGGTTTGTATTTTTGTTTTGTTTGTTGTTTAGATGAGGCAACATGCACAGGGTGATACTGGTGGTTGGGTGATGCTGGGTCTTGTATTCAAGTGGTTTCTTTTGTGTGAGTTCTCACCATTTGGTACTTCCTAGGGTTAGTTCTCTGGTAGTCTAGGGTCTTGGAGTCAGTGCACCCACTCCAAAGGCTCAGGGCTTGATCTCTATTGCCTGCAGTTAGTTGTTGTGGTCTTGATAAGTTGATGAATGAAAAGAACCCGAGGTCTTGCAAGGTCCTCTTCAGGAGAACATTGAGAAGGACCAGAATCCTGTCCTGCCTGCATCTGAGGTCCACAGGCATGGCCTTCTCGGAGGAACCGGACATTTCACAGGACCATGACTCTGCAAAAGGCTTGCAGAACCACACTGCGCTTGGGAGCCAGAGTATGAAGACCACATGAAGTGTCTTGTGACAAATAATGTTTTGATGTTCAACATTTTAATGCCAAACTGTCCTCGTTAAACCCTTCTTTACTTTAAAAATACCATCCTCAAATAGTTAGGAATAAAAAAATGACCCAAGTGAAATGTTAGCTAAGAAACTGACATTATGGTAAAACTAATCACAGTAAAAGGATTAACAAAACAGCTACTGTGTCAAAATGATCTGAATCAGTATATGGCAACCTCAGAGGACCACTCTCAAGAAAACATGATAAAGTGAGAAAACATGGTAAACAGGCAGGATAAAGAGGATATGCTTCCATACCTCAGAAGGAATTCAATCAAACTCTCTGTTGCATAACTCAAATATTCCCAACAGTATCTAGGTCTCTGCTTCAAATAGCTTTAAATAAAACCCCCTCAACATGTTCTTACCAATCTCTATCTAATTTGACATAAATTCTACATTCTATGCTTAACCTTTGAATTCTGGGCAAAAAAATATCTGGACGGATCTAGCCAACCTAACCTTTCTGGTATCTCAAGAGCACCTTAAAGCAGTGGTTTTCAAACTCACATCCCCAAATATCCCTGGGGGACTAGGGAGAAATATAAAGTCTTGGCTCGCACCCCAAGTGTACTGAATCAGAATTCTAGGGGTTCAGCCAAATGCAAGAACCATCCCTCGAATGAACTGGTTCAAAATTGGGAAGGGAGTATGTCAAGACTGTATATTGTCACCCTGCTTATTTAACTTCTATGCAGAGTACATCATGTGAAATGCTGGGCTAGATGAAGCACAAACTGGAATCAAGATTGCCAGGAGAAATATCAATCACCTCAGACAATGCAGATGACACCATCCTTATGGCAGAAAGTGAAGAGGAACTAAAGAGCCTCTTGATGAAAGTGCAAGAGGAGAGTGAAAAAGTTGACTTAAAACTCAACATTCAAAAACTAAGATCATGGTATCTGGTCCCATCACTTCAGGGCAAATAAATAGAGAAAAAATGGAAACAGTGGCAGACTATTTTCTTGGGCTCCAAAGCTACTGGATGGTGACTACAGCCACGAAATTAAAAGACACTTGCTCCTTGGAAGAAAAGCTATGACAAACCTAGACAGCATATTAAGTAGTAGAGACATCACTTTGCCAACAAATGTCTGTATAGCCAAAGCTATGGTTTTTCCAATAGTCATGTACGGAGAGAGAGTTGGACCCTAAAGAAGGCTGAGCATCAAAAAATTGATACTTTCAAACTGTGGTGCTAGAGAAGACTCTTGAGAGTCCCTTGGACTGCAATGAGATCAAATCAGTCAATCCTAAAGGAAATCAACCCTGAATATTCTTTGGAAGTACTGATGCTGAAACTGAAGTGTCAATACTTTGGTCACCTGATGTGAAGAGCTGATTCACTGGAAAAGACACTGATGCCGGGAATACTGAGGGCAGGAAAAGAAGGGGGCATAAGAGGATGAGATGGTTGGATGGCATCATTGACTCAATAGACTTGAGTTTAAGCAAATTCCACGAGATAGTGAAGGACAGGGAAGCCTGGGGTGCTACAGCCCATGGAGTCACAAAGAGTCAGACACAACTGAATGACTGAAGAACTACAACAACCCCTCCAAAACCTTACAAACTGAAAAAAATCCAAATATACTCTTGAGAGTCAAGAAGTTAGGGAGAAGAGATCCTTCTCATTGCTTTATATTTCCCCAAAGATGGCTCTTTTCATCCTTCATCCTTCTTTCTCTCTCTAGCAGTCTGAGTATCTCCCTGGAAATCAGTCTCTCATCAGAGAGGGTCTCTGACATGTGGCCTCCCAGAGCTCTCCGTAGGGGAGGGTTCTTAAGCTGCACTAGGCCCACTAGGAAAATGAAAGTAAAAGTTGCTCAGTCGTCTCCGACTCTTCCCAACCCCATGGACTATACAGTCCATGGAATTCTCCAGGCCAGAATACTGAAGTGGGTAACCTTTCCCTTCTCCAGGGGATCTTCCCAATCCAGAGATCAAAGCCAGGTCTTCCGCATTGCAGGTGAATTCTTTACTAGCTGAACCACAAGGGAAGCCCTAGGCCCTCTAGGAAAGCAAGTCAGAAATGATCAATGACATGTCTGCTCAATGACACTGACCATGAACTTAGGAAAGAAGGGGAGGGAGATGGCCAATATCAAGTGTTTGACACTCTTTGTTGTCCATGGTGGCTCAGATGGTAAAGAATCCGCCTGCCATGTGGGAGACCTGGGCTCAATCCCTGTTGGGGAGATCCCCTGGAGGAGGAAATGGCAACCTACTCCAGTATTCTTGCCTGTAGAATCTCCATGGACAGAGAAGCCTGACAGGCTACAGTCCGGGGCAGGGGGCGGTGTCACAAAGAGTCGGACACAACTGCGTGACTAAGCACAGCACACAGTGATCTGCACACCACAGTCATGATCTTGTGATCATGACTTAGCCTTCAAAGGCCAGTTTTAAAGTTCACTCCACTGGAAGATATGAGTCACCTAACTAAACCTCCCTCTTTGGGGTTCCTCCAGGGCAACACACTTTCCAACCAAGTAATGTACATTAGAATCACCTAAGAGCTTTTTAAACACTCAGTGAGCCCGGGTATTGCTCCTGGAGGAGATTCCAATGTAGCTAGTTTACAGGTGGGGAGGACATGGCTCCCTGCATAATTCTAATATGAAGCCAGGACTGAAAGCCCTGCGGCCCTGTGGTTTTCACGGTGTGGTAGCCAAACCAGCACATCAGCACCACTCAGGATTATATTAGAAATATGAATTCTCAGGCCTCAATCCAGACTTATTAGATCAGAAACTGTGGTGGTGGGGCTGAGCAATTTCACAAGCCCTACAGGTGATTCTCATGTATAATCAAGTTGGAGAATCATTGAGTGTGTCCTGTTCACATCTCATTTAAGAACCTTACCAGGAGGAGATTCCAGGAAAGTAACTGCTAGTTGCATCTACACTCAAGATCACAGTTTGCAGTTTTTAAAGACAAAAACAACTTCCGCACTATTATAAGCCAAGTAAGCGAATAATAATTCCAGCTTGTCTTTCACTTTAGATATCCATGGAAGGTGTTAATTACTGTTTCTGTCTGCCTCAAATGGTACATCATAATTCTAACCTAGCAGTTCCCAGAGTATTTATTTGTGTGCTGCTGAATGATTTTCAGAGTGTCACCATGGTATGGGGAGCAAGCTGAAGCAAGCTGTCCTGGGCACAGTAGGAAATGGAAAGGTAATTAAATATTATTTGGTTATGTTCTCCACCAAGCTGGAAATACTCTCTAGGTTTATAGACTGAGCAAATAAATAAGAGAAATGGGGACAAGTTTCTTGACATTTGTGTTTTCAGTTCTTTAAACAACTTTGGGATCTAACTGTTGCAGGAAATAGACCAAGTGAAGGCTTGGCTACTCAAACCAAAGATTTCACGCCACAGTTTATGGTTATAAAATCCTTCATCATCCACATTTATCAGCCATCCCTCAATGAAATCTCAAACAAATCAAGAAGGCAGTGTTCCTTGCTTGCTGTACAGGAGACAAAACTACGCCTAGCTCTAGGGAGGAAGCCACATAACAGAGCTCTGGGGACCTGACATATTCCGGGTGCTAACCTTTCCTTTGCGCTGCTGATTTCCCCTCAGAAAAAAAAATACACTGAAGAGAAAGGCCATATGGCAGCCTCCATCCAGGCAGGAACTACTAGCGAAAGAGAGAATAAATGCCTTCTGTGAGCATAATACAGGACTGAGCCGGATTGGAAGACATTATGAGGGCCCAGGAGCAGAGTCCAGGCAGAGTCATAAGGAAAACATGCAGAAACACTCAGGTTTATGCCTGAAAATTGCATTTCTCCTGCTTAGGCATTTTAGAACCGTAGAGCTGCACTTCAAGTCCACTTGATGTTAAATATTCCTCGATTCTACAGAGCTTGGCTCTTTTTCCCTTTGTTGCAAGCCTGCCTCATTTTGTTTGAGTACTGCATTGCTGCAAAGGAAGACAGGTGGTCTGCCTCAACCCCAGGGCAGGTTCAAAGCCAACTTCATTATGCCATCAACTGATGGCAAAATCCCCCTGAGATCAGGAGTGCCAGAGTGAAAATGAATCTGTAAGTGTTTTGCCATATGCATGCCCCCCACAATAAAAATAACATTTTTGAATTGTATTAAAAATATATATCATGATTTAAAAAAAATTTTAGTAATATAAAATACCATAAAGACAAAAATTAAATATCATTTGAAATTCTATCACCTTGAGATAATTATTTGGGTGTCCATCCTTTGATCCTCTTTCCATCTATGCCTCTGCATAGATCTGTAAAACAGTATGGCAGTCCCTCAAAAAATTAAACACAGAATTACCATATATCCAATAATTTCATGTCTGGGTGTACACCCAAAACAACTGCTATGGCTCAAATAGGTATTTGCACACCAGTGTTCACAGCAGCATTATTCCCTATAACCAAGAGGTCAAAGCAACCCAAATGTTCACCGATGGGTGAGTGGATAAACAAAATGTGGTATATACATACAATGGAGTATAATTCAGCCTTTAAAAATGAGAGACATTCTGACATGCCACAACATTGTCAAACTTTGAAGATGTTATGCTAAATAAAATAAGCCAGATAGAAGGACAAATATTGTATGATTCCATTCATATGATGCACCTAGAGTAGCCAAGTTAATAGTGACAGAAGGTAGAATCATGGTTGCTAGGGGCTGGGGTATGGGCTAAGTGAGGAAATATTGCTTAATGGGTACAGAATTTCGATTTGGAAAGATAAAGAAGTTCTGGAACTGGATGGAGTTCTGGAACTTGACGGTTTTACAATGATGTGAAGGTAATGAATGCCATTGAACTTGACAGTTAAAAACAGGTAGAATAATAAATTATGCTCTGGATATTTCACCACAATGAAAAACTAAGGTAGAAAATATTTAGGAAGTAGCAGCTGATGCTACTTCCTAAAAATTATGCCATACTTACCTTTTAAATATCATGCAGTAAGAAAAAATGAAGGGAAACATATTCAGATTCCAAACTTTCGGTGACTGGACTCTAGAACTCTATAGACACATTAACCAATTCCAACTAGTCAGGCATAATAAAAGCACCAGGAAATGGTCCCTTGATAATAAGAGATTACTAAACCCTCTGTTTTACAAGTGTAACTTCAGTGGCTAACATGGTCCACTAAATTCTTTTTCTGTGAAGGGTGGTCAAGAAACTTGTGTTTCTTCTTGCAGTAACTATAAAGCTTACATTGGTCCCTGAGATTTCACTGCCGCTGCTACTGCTGCTGCTAAGTCGCTTCAGTCGTGTCGGACTCTGTGCGACCCCAGAGACCACTAGCCATCAGTAAATCGTGACGAACTAAATTGTAAGTAGTTAGCCCTGTGGTAGACTGACTCTGAGACCTGGAACACAGAATTATAAGACCTGGAAAAAAAAAAACTACCACAAATAAACCAAGATGGAGGCTGTAGTAAGCTAAAAATAAAATCATTCACATACAATATGTGGTAGATGCCTTTCTCTTTTCCCAAATGAGACATCTAATTTCCTAACTCACTGGAAACATAGCCCCTGTATTTTCCCAACAAAGAAGGAGGCATTTCCCCATCTGTCACAGCAGCCTCTGCTTAGGACCAGAAATATCTACTAAGCTTCAACGGAGCCTCTGTAACTCTGAAGTCAGCTCTTGGAAATGGGTAGTGTGTCCAGGAAGTTCTGAGTTGGAGAAGGCATCACTGCCCAGAACTACAAAATAATAATGATTTCTTTTCCTCCTCCATGGAAAATGGGGTCTCACTGGCAATCATACAAATGAGGAGAGTAAGAGAGAGAAAGAGTATCAGGTCAACTGAGGAGGAGAGAGAAACTTGTAAGATGATGGTTCTCAACCTTGGCTGCAAGCTGGAATCACCTGGGGGACTTTAAAGAAAAAAACCCATGCGTGCATCCCTTCCCTCACTGTACTCTTTTCCCATCAAGATGTTGATTCTATCTGGGACTGTGAGCTGAACACCAGGATTTTTTATAGACTCATCATATGAGTCTAGTTTCTAGCCCAGACCTGGGAACCACTGCTTTACAAAAGGAGAACCTCCTCATCCTTCAGTCAGTCTTCTGGAGACTCTGCCCAGGACCTCAATTTTTTGCAAGAGCTAATGATTTAAAACATGTTAAAGAGGTCCTGCAAAATAGCTCTCCAATAAGATAACAGAAGATGTGATCATATTCCATCACTAGAGGGCAGTTTCTTCATTGTCAGTACTTAATTAAGGTATTATTGCCTTATGTGAATTCACTCAGGTTCCTCTTGTAAAAAAAAAAAAAGAAAAGCTGCATGATGATTTTTTAATGAAGGTATACTACCACCTGACTTTCATAAACGTCAGTTCCGTCCTATTTATGAAATGGGTGTTTGAGAGTCTAATATTAAAAAGGTTTTGTGTCCTTTTATTTGTCATATGCCCTCTTCCTAAAGGGTTTGTATTGTATGGGATATGTTGTTTTCATAAAGTGTACGGCTCTGCTGTTACCTATGTTACCAAAACAGGAGGGAAGGTGTGATAGTATCTGACTAAGATCTGATTACTTTCTGTCTCAGAAAGTGAGCCAATAAATTGGCTCAGTTTTAAAATCACTTGATTTTTTAATCTTGAAATAGAAATTTGGCATTTCTAACAAGCTTCTAGGTGATGCCAATGTTGTGACTGCTGGTGGAGAAACCACACTGAGTAGTGGGAGGTAGAGAAGCTGGGGGCAGACACAAGATTCCTCTTCTGAAGATATCCTCAGATGTTGATGATATGTCTGCCTGCCATTCTACTCCCATGAAGACAGAAAGACCACAGATCCAGTGGATCCAAGCTGGATATGCATCAGAATCATTTGGTTGCTTCTTAAAAGCAAAGATTTTTAGTCTCAACCCCTGAAAACCAGTAGGTCTCGAAGAGGGCCCAGGAATTTATATTTTTTAACAAGTACCCAGGAGATGTTATGATATCCTTCTGTTTTTGTTGTTGTTGTTATTTTCATGTTTAAAGGCAAATGTATTCCATTCCTTTCCATGCAAAACATAATAAGGTATCTTATATGCTTGTTGTTTCTTTTCCAAATGAAGTTTGAAAACTTGATTTGGAGCCTCCAAGTAAGTCTGGATCCTCCAACCTTGGAGAATCCACTCATCCTCTACAGAGAGCCATCTTATACAATGTTCTGCTAAGCATCTTACATAGGAGAGACTTGCTGACTAGTTAAGAGGTTTGTGCTGGGAGAAGAGCTAATGTCTACCGTCTCTTCTGTTACCATCAAGCTCACAGAAGGGCCATTGTCAACTTGTATCAAAAGATGCCTACAGAAGCCATTCAGAGAGTCCATGGCAGGGAGGAAGGCACCAGACAAGAGATTTGCTCTTCTATGATTGGGTCAAGAGTCTCAAAGTTTCCATTAAGTCCTAGTCTCCAAAGCCATGCATAGTTAGTTACTTCCACTGCATTCTGTTGGAACAATCACAAACTTCCACTCAGATACAAGAGGGACTGTAGACCCCAGTACTCACTGGGAGGAGTGTCAAAGTCACACTTGACTGGCCACTACATTTCTCTGAGCTTGCCTGCTTTTGAAAATCACTTTTGCTCAAAATTTTTTATTTTACAGAGACTAAGGCCAGAAAAGGGGAAAGGATCTTTCAAGGTTATTGACATAACAAACTAGGATTCAGACTCTCCTGGTCCTACTAGATTGAGGTATTGCTGCTTATAAGGAGCTCAATTCTGATTCTTAGACGGTAAGATGGATGTAGTAACTACCTTTCAAAGATGGCCACAGTGAACCAGGATTTTCCACATTCACAACCACATGTTGGCCCCTCCCACATTTAATTTGGGCTGCCCTAAATTTTTCCAGTGGTCATGTATGGATGTGAGAGTTGGACTGTGAAGAAAGCTGAGCGCCGTAAGAATTGATGCTTTTGAACTGTGGTGTTGGAGAAGACTCTTGAAAGTCCCTTGGACTGCAAGGAGATCCAACCAGTCCATTCTGAAAGAGATCAGCCCTGGGATTTCTTTGGAAGGAATGATGCTAAAGCTGAAACTCCAGTACTTTGGCCACCTCAAGCGAAGAGTTGACTCATTGGAAAAGACTCTGATGCTGGGAGGGATTGGGGGCAGGAGGAAAAGGGGACGACAGAGGATGAGATGGCTGGATGGCATCACCGACTTGATGGACGTGAGTTTGAGTGAACTCCGGGAGTTGGTGATGGACAGGGAGGCCCGGCGTGCTGCGATTCATGGGGTCGCAAAGAGTCGGACACGACTGAACGACTGAACTGAGCTGAACTGAAAATGCTATGACAGATAGAATGCTCTGGAAGGGATGCTGTGTAACTCCAGAGGCTGAGCCTTAAAAGGCTTGCAGCTTCCACATCCTTCCACCTTGGAACACCCCACTTTGAACCCAGACCCAATTCTGTGAGGGTGCTTCAGCAACCACTGGAGAGGTCCACATACTCAACTGGACTCCAAGCCAACAGCCATCACTTCCTGCCCAGCTCTGAGAATGAGGCCACTTTGGATCTTCTAGTCATCCATCCCAAGGGGTATTATACTACAAAAGATATCTGAAAAGACAGAAGAAGAAACCCCTATACCTGTTGGGCTGGAAAGAGATTCGATCGTAGCCAGTGAGTTCACACAAATCCTTCTCGAGTTCTCGGAAAAGCTGCTGGTACCCTTGAGCTTGGTCCAGAGGCACAAAGGGGTGGATGTTTGCAAATTCTTTCCATGTGATAGGCTGAAGAGCAAGAGGAGAAAGCATATGCATATGTAAACATTGTAACAGTAATAACAATACTAACTTTGATGATGATGATGATAGCAATAGCTAACACAGAAATTTCTTACTGTGTGTCAGGCACTAATCTAAGCACTTTAAATAAATTCATTCATTTAACTCTTACCACAATCTTATAAAATAAGTACTATTACTGTCTTCATTGTACAAGTGAGTCACAGTGGCCCCGGAAAGGGCACTTACACAAAAATATAACCTTTTCCTATTTTTTGAGGAACAAAAAGGCCCCCAAATTGATTTATATCCATGAAACTCAATGAGTTGTTTCAAGCATGGTTTATTCAAACTCTTGCATAGCATATATATTATTCTTTTTTTCATTAAGCAGAATAAAAAGCCAACATAAAAGTAAATGAAGAAAATCCTATTACAATAGAAAATGATTTTCTTTTCCTGATGTGATTTGTCATATCAGAATAATCCTACAGAAAAAAAGAAACATGCCGGCCTAGTACAGATACTTACCAAACACCACAGCAGGATACAAAAACCTTCTGTTGATACAAGGAATAAATTAAAACCTCAATCTCAACCCTTTGGGACCGAGAAATGATATAGAAAGCTTAATTCCACCTGAGCTTAACAACTACAAATTGATAAAAGCTTTTAACATGGCAGATTTAAAAGGGAGTCTGGGGTGGGAGAGGTAGGAAGACATAAATGCTATATCTTAACTTATTTTAATATTTAAAAATAATTTCAGTCTTAAATGTAAATGATCAGGTTGTGATAAAGTTAGGGTTTCTGCCAAGATTGTTTAAGAGTGAGGCAAGGGATTTCTAAAGTAGTTATTAATCACAGTTCCAGTAGCAGCTTCTCTCATTACCTACTTATGCACAAGCCAAGACACTGCTTCTGGTAAGTCCCCTCTTAATAGACATGACCTACTTACCGTGAGTTCAGATGAACTGTTGAGCTTCATGGTACAGGACCCCTTTAAGAAGCACAGCCAAAGTGTATTACGTTAGTGACTTCCTATGTTCCATCTGATCGGTCCTCCCATCTCCCTGAAAGGCCAACCATTCATCTCTCTTGCAGCATATTAGGTGTGACCCAAAGAAGTGGAATCAGGGTGGGGTGGGGAATGGAAATAAAGGCAATAATTACCAGTGGAATCATGCTATGCACAAGGGAAATGTCTTTGTTTTCCAATCTCTTCATGTATCGGACAATATTTGTTTCTGAGTGATAGCTGTGAACATAGAACACAGGGTTTAGGCCAATATAATTAAATAAGAGCCCACACACATCTTTCTAAAAGGTTAAGATACACTGAGATCTACCTTCAACATACAGATCAAATTAGGCCATGAGCAACATGCCCACAGAGTATCAGAGAGAAGGGCATGGACCACCCCCCACAGACCACAGAGGATTCCCTAGGACAAGAAGCTGCCCATGGGCATGAGAGAAAGGGCTGGAAAGAAGACGCTGCTGAGTCCCTGGGTACGATCTTCAGCCTGGCAACCACACATCCAAACTCCTATCTTCTCAGGAGTAGAATTACGGGTTATGGTGCCCAGGGAGCAGAGCCATCAGGAAATATGATGTGCTTTCTGCCCAGGTTAGAACTGGGATTTAGCAGTTACTCAGGCTGAACCACAATAACTGTATCGTAGTTGAAGCCACTCTCCACTGTACTCCCAATGCAGAAGTCACACAAGCCACACAAACCTGTTGAACACTTGATGTGTGAGGAATGGGCTAGTCCTCTTGAAGGCAGTCCCTAGAATACCTCTCCACTCCTCACCCATGCTTTCAGCAACCAGCTCCTGCACGGAGAGATACAGACACTGAAGGGCGGAAATCATGCCTGGAACCACATGTGAAGCAGGCTTCCATTAAGCACGTGTTGTGATAGAGCACCGGAAATTCCCTACCACCCAACCTCCCGCCCCCCATCAGGGACATGTGGCATGGTGCAAAGACAGAGGTCAGGGTCATGCAGTGTGGCAATTCTTCAAAATACCATGTTTAAATTCTGTTGAACTTAGCAACAGTAAATAGAAGCTGTACAATTTTTACTGCCAAAACTAAAATTGACATCTCCTGCATGTTCCATGGATAATGAAGCAAGTTACAGTAAATTATTTTAAAGGGCTATCTAAAAATTTACCATGATAAAGCTCAAGTAAGGATTCTTATCTGACACTGCTCTTTTGTCTTTGAGAACAATTCTAATAAAATACAAATGTCAAGGCCATTCAGTAGGATAAGGAACAGGCTCCTCAACAAATGATGCTGAGAAAACTGGATAGACACATGCAAAAGAATGAAATTGGACCCTTATCTTGCACCATACACAAAAACTAATTCAAAATGGATTAAGGACCTAAATCCACAAGCTAAAACTATGATATCTGGGACTTCCCTGGTGGCCCAGTGGCTAAGACTCCACGCTCCCAATGTAGGGGGGCCCAGGTTTGATGCCTGGTCTAGGAACTGAATCCCACATACTGCAGCTAAGGATTTCCACATGCTGCAACTAAGAACCAGTGTGCCAAAATAAATAAATTAAATATTAATAAATAAATAAAATAAAATTACAAAACTCTTAGAAGAAAGTATAGAGGCAAATCTGCATGACCTTGGATTTGGCAATGTCTTTATGTCACCAAAGCATGAGCCACAAAAAGCAATGTCTTTATGACACCAAAAACATGAGCAACAAAAGAAAAAATAGATAAAAGTGCACTTTGTGCATTAAATGACACTATCAAGAGAATTAACAGACAACCCACAGAACAGGGGAAATATTTGCAAACCATATGTCTGATAAAATATCCAAAACATATAATTAAATACATGGCTTGCTCCTCATTCTTCTCCAGGCTGATAGAATGGCTCTCTGGAGCCCTCAGTGGGTGTTCCCTAAATTCCTCAAATGCATGGAACAAATACTGTGATTAAATTTAAATTAATTGTGGAATTCTAGAGGGAGGATACTTATTCAGTTTTGTTTATTAATTAGTTTAAAAGAGAACAGTGTAATACTTCTTTGATAATTTGTATTTGTTTTCTCATTTAGCAAATATTTATTGAGTGGCTCTTATGCTATAAGCCTTGCAGAGTGTTGTGATTAACACCTTGCTACAGGTGTAGGTAGCCACTGATGCCTCTCTTCCATCTCACAGAATCTCATCCTCACATGTCCCAGCTATTTCATCATTTTAGAAATCAACTCAGTCACCCCACACTGCTTCTAGTTCTCATGTTATCTCTCTCTTCCTAGCCTTTGTGGCGGCTTTTCCCAGCATCTGGAACACCTGTAGCTCCATCCTCCTCCGCAATTGTGTCTGGATAGCTCCTACTCATCTTTCAGGTCTCCACTTAAGAGAATTTCTTTCAAGTCTTGGTGAGAAGCCCCTCCTCTGTGCTCATCACAGACAGTGCCCATCATAATACCTCACCTAGACTGCATTCTTGTGCTTATTCAGATCTTCACTAGACTAGAAGCTCCATAAGGGCAGGAAATATGTCTGATGTAGCACTATCCTGGGGACGTAACAACTTCCCTGGTGGCTCAGACGGTAAAGTGTCTGCCTACAATGCGGGAGACCTGGGTTCAATCCCTGGGTTGGGAAGATCCCCTGGAGAAGGACATGGCAACCCACTCCAGTACTCTTGCCTGGAAAATCCCATGGACAGAGGAGCCTGATAGGCTACAGCCCATGGGGTCACAAAGAGTTGGACACAACTGAGAGACTTCACTTTCATTTTCACTCTGGGGACATAACACATATTAACGACCTGGCACATATTAGGTCAGTTTTCCCAGAATCAACATAACCAAGATGTAAATGTTATGAAGCTTTGTATTAGGAATAGCTTCAATTAAGTACAATTAACAGTCCTTCCCACTAACCTGTCTAATCAGTCCTGGCTGAGGCCCAGAGCAGTGACCTCTAACTATCAGCAGTCATAGGAGCAAGAGAAAAATCAGTAGTTTAATTTTAACAGCAGGCCACCAAGGTCATTCCTGGGCCCCCTCTCTGTCACAACTCAGGCCCACAAGAGGCAAGGCCATCTCTGACATCTCCCCAGATAGTCCTTATGAGGAGTATGTATTTTAATTTACTTACTGCAGACGACTCACAGCCAAAGATCCACAACAAGTCATCCAGATCTTTTTCATTGACTGTTTCATCAAGAGAGATACCAAGCTATAGAAATGAAAATGAAAGGGAAAACATCAGCTCTAAATGTCAAGATCAGGGCTTACATAAAAAGGAATGAATTTGAGGAAGTTGTAGTGAGGTGGATGAACTTTAAGAGACTGTCTTACAGAATGAAGTAAGTCAGAAAGAGAAAAATAAGTATCTTATATTAATGTATATATATGGAATTTAGAAAAATGGTTGTGATAAACCCCTTTCAGAGTAGGAATACAGATGCAGACTAGAGAATGGGCTTGTGGACACAGAGTGGCAAGGAGAGGATGGGATGAACTGAGACAGGAGCTCTGACATATATACACTACAACGTTTAAAATAGGTCACTAGTGGGAAGATGCTGTATAGCACAGGGAGCTCAGCTCAGTGCTCTGTAATGATCTAGAGGGGAGGGATGGGGGGTGAGGTGGGAGGAAGGCTCAGGAGGGAGGGGATATATATATATACTTATGGCTGATTCATGTTGCTGCACAGCAGAAGCCAACACAACATTGCAAATCAATTATCCTCCAGTTAAAAATAAGCTTTAAAAAAAGAATTGAACACACACACAAATCAGGGCTGAAACTCTAATAAGAGAAGTCCAAGGGGAGAAATTGCTGGACAAAACTCTCCGTTGTCTTAAAAAAACAGAATATCATTATGTCCAGGTTGACTCTTTGGCAAAGCAGTCTAGTCCAGTCCCAAACTCCAAAGATTCAGAGTTTTACAGCCACATCTGAACTCGTCTGAGGGCTGCAGGGCACCCCTTTTGGTACTAGATAAGCTCACCATTTTTTTCCCTTAACTTGCCTCATCTTATCGCTTATCATAGCCTTTACCTTGAACAGTCATATTGTGAATAAAGGAGTAGTATGAGCAAAATATGTGCCTAAGAGTTCCATGTATGAAAACACAACACCTTAAGGAAAGTTGACAATGAATTACCATTTAAAAAGTCACAGCGTTCCAAACTGGAAATGAAAATTGTTTACAAAGAAACAGATTGCACCCAAAGGTCCAATACTGAGGTCTTTTTTAAATAAAAAGATATTTTAATGAGAAAAGTCATGAAAATTTATAGAATTTGTAAAATGAAACTGAAAGTCTGACTTACGGTGCCATCCTCAAAGAGCCGAATATTTATTTGTCGCTGAGCGGCCCTGCCCAAGACCTCCTTCACTGAGCAGCCACACTGAATCTTCAAAGTGTCAAAGAACAAGTCATGCTGGAGTTGGTGCCCTGCTCGCTTGAGACCTAGACAAAACAGGAGAGCCACCGGTCTCTACAGAGAAACCTGACCTTCTGCCCCAGACACTTCACAGAGAAGTGAAGGGTAAATCCTACTACAGTCTGTTCCTGGTCCTACCCAGAGTTTTGGTTGCTGCTTTCAAATTTAAAAAAATTAAATATTTACTATTATGCTGTAGAAAGTTGTGAAATACATATAAAAATGGAGGGAAAATCACCATAATTATTACCATCCACTAATAACTAATGGTTACTTTTTGGTACAGATTCCTCTGTACCAGATTCCTCCCAGATTCCTCTGTACAGATTCCTCCCAGAAGGGTGTATATGTATGTGTGTCCATTTGTAATATATCACATATATATATACTTCTTTATCCTGAAAAAAGTATTTAACATATCATGAACACTTGGCTTTTCAATAGATCAAAACCCCCATCATTATTTTTAATGGCTATATAATATTCAAACTTAAATTGTGTACCATAATTTTAACTAATTACTTATTACTGGACATTTAGGCTATTTCCAAGATTGTAATATTGCAAATAATGTTTCAGTGGAAACCCTTTACATCCTTATCTGATTATTTCCTTTAGAAACATTCCTAGAATTTCTGGATCAAATTGTAGGCACTTTTTAAGTTTTTAATACAAATTGTTTAAGTGCCCTCATAAAAGTCACACCAATATCAGTATTCTTTTTTAATCTTTGCCAATGTAATGGGAGAAACATTATTTTATTCTTTCAATTTACATTTACTTGATTAATAGTGAGGTTGAAATTATGTATGTTCATTTGTATTCTTTCTTTTAAAATTACATTTAATGTCCTTTGCTCAGTTTTTTCTCAGGGTGTTCATCCTTCTTGTATATGGGGTCGGGGGGACTGAGCAAAAGCTCAGTATACTAAATATACTAACACTCAGTCAATCACAGATGCTGAAAATATTCTTCCCTGGTTTTTATCTGACTTTTTATTTTGCATGTGACATTGGCCATGCAGTGAGTTTTTAATTTTACTTATTCACAATTATCAGTCTTGTTACAACCAAAATTTTTAAAATAGACAACTGACTCACCTTCAGACAAAATCAAAGTGGCATTATGTACCCTCCGAGCAATATGTTCCAGCCCATGGGACCCATGGTAGATTGCAAACATCACAGCCATATTCGCCAAGAGAGCCTAAACAAAGAGCATTTAAAGAATGATGTTCAGCAATGTGATAGAAGACAGATACTGAAACTGAAAACAGGGACTAAGCAAAATGATCAGACTTCCTGCCTTCTCTATGCAGTTGGGAACCATTTATAACCTGCCTGCCATCTAAGATGCCTTAGAGTCTCTACACTAAACCTTTGAATGTGACCATTAATAAAAGGTTCCATTCACACAACATAATTTTGTCACTTGTAAAGGGGTAATCAGACTGCCATCAGATATGTGATATTTAACATTGGAAAACAGTGGAACAAAGACCTCAGGGGAACAAAATGAGATCTAAGAATTTTAGGCTCAATAAAATGGTTCTTCAAAGATAAAAGCAACAAAAATTTTCAAACACACAAGAACTCAGGGAGCATAATTCTCTTGAAGTTTCAAATAAAGCACTAAAAACTGAATTGCAGCCAACCAAGAGGTGAATGGTAAATTTACAGCAAAGGACCACCAAAGATAAAAATGCAGGACACAGAGAATAAAACCAAAATGAGATGGCAGGAGATATATTAGAAAGGGAAATCCAGAACCTACAGCTTATTTCCTGCTGACAGTAAGGTCACCTTCTCAGGTAAGTTATCTCTTTGACTGTTGATTGAGGTTTCACAGAAGTACTTACAGGGATGTATCCTAGTGTGATACAAAATGGGAAAGAACAGGCATTGAATCTCTCAGAGATTCGGGGAAGGAGTCCAGCATAGGGAGCAAGGAAGGGACCACTGTGATGGCACCTTGGATCATGGAGAAGGATAAAATGAGGGTGGCTTGGGTCAGATACCAAAATGAGTGCCCACTTGGGGGAAAATAATGGAGGCCCACCACCTGTTTCTCCTCCTTCTGGCTCTCTCTCTCACCAGTTTACCTTCTAACCATGCAATATCATCCATGGTATCTGGTCCAACGGGTGAGGTCTGAGACTCCTCATTTGCTTTAGTCCATTCAATTCTCCCACATCTCCTAACATCTCATCAGTCCAGCATCACAGTCTTTCTGAAGTTTCTAGTCCCACTAACGTTACCTTTGTCCTAACATACTAGGTCAGCAGTTCAAGATCCACCTTTATGGCCAATCATCCCAAGGTGGGAAGGGGCACTTCATGAAGTAGAAACACTACTCAGCTGAGAAACACAGTGCTTTGAAGTTGGATGATGTTCAGTATCAGATCTATTGAGTTAGGTATACTTTTCCTCTGTGAGGCTGCTAGAAGGAATATCTCTGTGGCAACTTCTAAACAAGAAAGAGTTCTTGAAAAATGCCAGAAAGTGAAATCAGAGTCAGTAAAGAAAATGAGGAAAAGAAGACATCAGAGAACACAGCAGTAGGCTTTCTTGGACCAAATCTCAGAGAGCGTACTGACACTCTTGTGGACTCCATGTAACCATTAGAAATAAATACGGAGGAATCACAACATCTTATAGCTACAGAGAGTGCATTTCTGAAGTAAAACATCCATAGAATGAGTATCATGGCTCGTGGCTATGCTGCCTGGAAATAAAAACTCAGGCTAGAGTTCACAGAATACTCTGGAAATGTCCCATCACAGAAGTCTTGTGGAGGTTGATTCATGTTCCTTTTTAAACTAGAGATCATGAACTAGAAGAAAAAAAAGAAGTAGGAACTTAACTTCTGTTCACTATAGACAGCTCAAGTTAACCTGGAAAATTAATTCAAACCTTAAAGCAAAAAACCCTTAGTGTACTTAATGATCAGAGAGATACCTTCTGGAAGAATATGAGCAGAAAGCAGTAGAGGAAGAGAAGTCATGCTAGCAGAGAATTCAGCAAAAAATGAAGGGTAAACTGTAGAAAGTAAAGGCATCATATAAAGATCAATTTGCTGTCAACAGAGGACAAGCTTGTGACAACTGGCTCCTACCTGTGATACTAAAGGAGCTCGTCCCTGAAAAGCAGCCATTTCCCTGAGACAAAAAGTATAATGCAAGCAAACCAAGAGGATACTGTTTCAATGACCAATGACTATAGAACAAGCTATTACTGTTGGTGTTGTTTAGTCATTAAGTTGTGTCTGACTCTTTGAAACCCAATGGACTGTAGCCCGCCAGGATCCTCTGTCCATGGGATTTCCTAGGCAAGAATACTGGAATGGGTAGCCATTTCCTTCTCCAGGAAATCTTCCTAACCCAGGGATTGAATCTACATTTCCTGAATTGGAAGGCAGATTCTTTACTGCTGAGCCACCAGGGAAGACTCAGAATAAGCTGTAAGAAGACCTTATTGTTGACTGCATCCCTGGAGAGGCTTTCTAAAATCTGGTGGTGGTACCATGAGCCAAAGCCCTGAGGGGGAAGAACACTGTACTGACTGCTGAGTTATCTACAAGATCTTTTTCTCTGGACCTGAATAGAAGAGATGAACCTAAAATGGATCATATGCTCAGGTGTGGTCATCCACCTGATCCTAGTAATTGGCTGAGTGTAAATGAATACTGCTCCCTCTAACCTGAGCTCTTGAGCAATGTTCAAGTAACTCCTCCTCTTTCATCCCATCCATTTCAGGAATACCTCTCATGAGTTCTCAGTAAGAATACCCCATGACCACCACTGACTGGCCCAATCTAAACCATCCCTCAATACAGTCACCTCAAGTATCTTTACTCGCCTTCTTCACACTAACCTGGAGCGCCTCCATCTCAGCCTTAAGAGAATTACTACACATAACAGAGCTGCCCTGCAGCCAAGAATGCCAGAGACCCCAACAGGTGAAGTATGTATATACATGGAACCCCAGTAAAATACAAGACTGGCATTCTGACAAGACCACAAGGCTTCTCTACCAACAAGACCTTGTAATTTCTGGTGTGCCAGCTGCTCGGTAGATGATGAGTGAGTGAAAGAACAACTCAGTAAAATGAATAAGTAGATCATTTCTGTAGACCGTAAGGCATTCAGTGAGCAGGTCAGGTCTGTGATCTACCTGAGCTGTACAGATGTTGCTGGTAGCCTTGTCTCTCCGGATGTGTTGCTCCCTTGTTTGAAGAGCCAGACGATACACTTCTTTTCCACTGACATCTCTGGACCAAGAATAAAACATTCAGTCAGCACAGATCATCACAGCACTGAGAGTTGCCATAAACAGAACTGCTTCTTTCCTTCCCACCTTGAAGTGAATTCAGCAATGTTACTTAGGTGCTAGTCCATAAAGAGCAATTTCCAAACTATCTTCTTCCAAATGGGACTACTAATTTTCAGTTTGCACCCTGAGGATTTGAGGCACTGAGATATATACAATAAGTTGGAAACCTTAAAAGAAAATTTCCCGGTAATCTCCCTGCCTAAAATAATGATGATAATTGAGGATTAAACTCCACTCTGAGCTTCTTGGGAGATTCAGAGAACAGGGAAATACTGGACAAGGGGAACAATTTTTATACCAGAAATCTGAGCAACTATGTGGTTATAAATAAAGTTAATAACCTTACCACTTGTCTCTAATAAAACTTTCTTAATGCAATTAAAAATCTAGATAAACACAGAGATTCATCAGTCTTATTTTCTATTTCATCAACTCTTTGGTCCACTTTCCAAAAAGGTCGGAAGTTCAATACAAAAATCAGAAGATAGTAATTGATATATGAAATTCTTTTAAAATCAGAAAAACCTCTGCCTTATCTCATCTGGTGAAGAGACATCATTGAAAGAAGCTAATGTGAAAATATCTAAAGAAAATATCATTTTTACATTAAAAAGCAAAGTGCCTTTTGCTATCATGTGACAAATAAAGTATTTCAGAACTTCTCATCTCCATCACATCAAGCACTACTCCAGACTATTCACTTACTTACATTAATAGTCCAATTTTTATGAAAGGTCAAAAATAATATGCTAAATCTCCACAGTAATAATCATGGCACTCATCTAAGTTCTTAACCTGATGATCTTTAGCTGTGAGAAGCACCCAATAAAGTATATTTGGAGGGACTTCCCTGGTAGTCCAGTGGTTAAGAATTTGCCTTGCAATGCAGAGGACTTGGGCTCAATCCCTGGTTGGGGAACTAAGACCCCACGTGCCATGGAGCAATTGAACCCATGCACCACAACTATTGACCCCACGCGCTGCAACAAGATCCCACATGACACAACGGGAGATCCAGTGCTGCAACTAAGGCTCGGTGCAACCAGATCTATAAATAGATATATTTGAAAAATACTTTAAAAGGAAGTACATTTGGAAATTACTCAAAGAGTCAAAGGGCAGGCCTCTAGGAAAGAATGTGGGTCACACTCAATGTGTGCATAATACTATCTTACTGCACTTGTCTTTACACAGCCACATGGCAAGCTAATCCTTTCAAGAAAGAGACTAATTAGATATAGAACACACCTAAAATATTCAGTCTTTCAAGGCTTTCATCAACCTAAATAAATTCATTTCTATAACTTCAGTACAAATGTGTTATACATTGCATGCATACTTTTCCAAATATGCACAAATTCATGGCATTTGAGGGCTAAATATAGGAGAATGGTGTGTGTGTGTGTGTGTGTGTGTGTGTGTGTGTGTTGGGATGGGTTAGGGGGTAGATAGGGCACTGATACCCCAAACATTAGTATCCTAAATATACTCTCTCTTTTGACTCTATGTTCTATATTTCCTTAATTGACCCAAAACGACCCTGTTAAATTCCAAGAGATATCAACAACTTTTGTGAGCAAGAGAAGGGGCAGGGAAAGCCACAACCACAGTAAAAGGGAAGAAGCATGAGCTGCTTTACCTTGTTACCCCCACCATTCTTCCAGGCATCATCCTCACCAAGTTTTCTCTGACAGCAAAAAAGGCTGCATGTGGTCCACCATAGCCCAGTGGCACCCCAAATCTCTGTGAGCTGCCCAGGGCAATGTCTACCCCAAATTCTCCAGGAGGCCTCAGGATGCACAGAGCTAAGAGGTCAGTAGCACAGCAGGCCAAGCTCTAGAAAGGAAATAAGAGAAAATGGAAAAGGTTGTGGCCTTCCCTGAGGATAGTGGGAGGGTATCAAATTATCTCCGTTACAGGCAGACTGGCAGAGTTGGTTTGTACCCTGTGAAATGTGTTTACTCATTCATTCATTTAAAATATTTACTGAGTGTCTACTATGTACCAGGAGCCAGTGAAGAAAGCAAACTTGAAGAAAGGAGGTAGGAAGGAGGCAGCTTTACCATACCAGGTGATAAAGGTGTGTTAAACACACCAAAAAGAATAACAATAAACATTCAAAGCTGAGACACTCCTCCACGGACCCCCACAAGGAAAGGTTCTCCTACCCCGGCCTCGTGGGCTCTCTCCACGAGCTCCGTGAAGTCCTCCACCTTCCCCTCAGTGTCTGGGTACTGGAACAGCACTCCGCTGACATCTTTGCCGCTGAAGTCCATTTCATGGGGTAACTTCAGCTCAGTGAGGACTCCAGAATACCTGGAAAGACAAAGAACAACCATGTTTTTGGTTTACAGGGAAAATCAAATTACCTACAGTTTCTTCTCCATGACAGAGATTCCTATTCGGTGTTTTCCTCCGTGCCCCACTGCCCACCCCAGCCCAAATGCACACATACACCCCCATTCCACACCTGGCCCTTCAGTACTAACGGTGCTTCTCACTGGCTCATATGCATCCAACAGCTCAGCTTGTTTCTCTCTTCTATCCTGCTGCTCCTCTCCCCCATTCCTATCAGAACATGCTCCTGGGACAAGAGCAGGAACATGCCTTCTTATAGCTATAGAACCAATACTGGTAATGGAAGAGCCGTCGCTACCTTGACCTTAGATGGGTCTTAGTGAAAGTGAAAGTCTCTCAGTCGTGTCTGACTCTTCACGACCCCATGGACTGTAAAGTCCATGGAATTCTCCAGGCCAGAATACTGGAGTAGGTAGCCTTTCCCTTCTCCAGGGGATCTTCCCAACCCAGAGATTGAACCCAGGTCTTCTGCATTGCAGACAGATTATTTACTAGCTGAGCCAAATGGGCCTTAGGTGAATGGAAATCTCAGTAAGACAAGGAAGAAAACCTTCCTTAGTTCTTGTAACTATCTAATTTCTATCATTTTAGAAAACCACTTCTGAAGGAATGATGGTATGGGTTCAGGGGAAAGGCTTTCACAAGGAGAAAGCAAATAAACACACCCACATGTGGCAGCTGTGCTGTGTTTGTTTTATTTGATTACAGCAATTTAGAAAAATGTGCTTTCATCAACATTGTACTAACCTAGGTATTATGTAGATTCCTAGGAGCCACGTTTGTAGGAATTTCAGGCAGGAGCCATGTTTGTAGGAGTATATACAAAATTAGGACAGTGTGTGAGAGTTCCACTTTTAGTCTGTGCTTTTCAAACTTTTCAAAACACTGTTGAAATTATTTTGATGTTCTTAATCTTCTTTTTACAAAAAGAAGACAAAACAAGGTGGTAACTTATTAAAAGGCAAAGGCAATCAAATCCACTGTGTATTTTCCCCTGAATTCTGACATGGTTTACTTACCAGTAAGATCACGGGAAGAAAGTGGGAGGGAAAATAAAACTCAACAACCCCAATTTAAACCAGTTTCACCTCCAATCACTTTGGAAATAAGACGAAGAAACAACAGAGGTGAGCACAATATTATTCCCCAGTTCAAAATACAAATAAAATTAATTACTTGGCTCGAGTTTGGACGACAGCAATTGTTTGTGGGTGGCAACGGGGGTCAACAAAAAACTTCCTTCTCTTGTTCTGCCTGTTGAAAAGAAAAACTGCATTCAAACATGAACATTAAAGAGATCAGAGTATCTTCTAAGAATGCAAAAAGAGAGATGGTACTAAATGAAAGTCTGAGCATAGAATAAAAAATAATCAGTCACTAATAACTAACGGTGATGTTTCCTGATCAGAATTTCACTGAAATCCAATTCAAATTCTAACCCCATTTAGCAAAATCAATCTTGAACTGGTTTAAATTTTTTAAAATATACTATGAGGAAAAAGAAACAAAAGGGTAGTAATTAGGTACAAGTAGAAACAAGAAACTATGTCTTCTAAATAAAAACATTTGTGAATTTTATTGCCAAAGGAGCATTTGTTGTTGTTTAGTTGCTCTGTTGTGTTGGATTTTTTGTGACCACATGGCCTATAGCCTGACAGGCTCCTCTGTCCATGGAATTTCCCAGGCAAGAATCTGGAGTGGGTTGTAATTTCCTTCTCCAGGGGATCTTCCCAACCCAGGAGTCAAAACCACATCTCCTACATTGGCAGGCAGATTCTTTACTACTTAGCCACCAGGGAAGTCCCAAAGGAGTACTTACAGATTATCTAAACCAAGTGTCCTCATTCAAAGGAAAAGGATGGGATTCGGGCAACTTCTGAATCACTGAACATGCGGAGATCTGGGAAGAATGGGTGACTCTGAGGCAGCATGGAAGCTCTGAGCCCTTTCAACATACCCAGGCCTATGCAGACCTCCTGTCTGGCTGTTCCTGAGTTATATATCATTTGCTAATACACTGTTTCTAGTAAGTAAAATGTTTCTCTGAGTTCAGTGAGCCACTCTAGTAAATTTAATGGAACCTTAGGAGGGGATCATGAAAACCCCGTAGGCTGAATACAACCTGGACTTGAGATTGGCATCCTGAGTCAGAAGGGGCTGTTGGAACCTTAATCTATAGCCAGCTGGTCAGAGCACAAAGAACAACCTGGGCTTATGACTTGCATCTGAATTTGGGCAGGGGCAGAGGGGTGGGGGCTTCCTTTGTGGCTCAGACAGTAAAGCATCTGCCTACAATGCGGAAGACCCGGGTTCGATCCCTGGGTCGGGAAGTTCCCCTGGAGAAGGAAATGGCAACCCACTCAAGGATCCTTGCCTGGAAAACCCCATGGACAGAGGAGCCCGGTAGGCTACAGTCCATGGGGTCGCAAAGAGTCAGACATGACTGAATGACTTCAGTTCAGTTCAGAGGGGTGGGGTGCAGTCTTATAAATCTGATCCATGAACCTGTGGAATCTGATGCTATCTCCAGGTAGGTGGTGTGAGAATTGAATTCTCAGACACCAGCAGGTATTTGTTTGCTGGTGTGAGAAGAAACCCCCTCCCTGACTGGAATTGGTACCAGAACCAATTTAACCACTCCTCAAGCCTCTGGAAGCCAAGAAGGAAACTTACATGGGCATTCAGAGTGTAAACAAAGAATGTTGCCCCCCAGTTCTACTAGGATCAAGCTGTCAGCCACTGCAGTCTACCAGTGGACTAGGGCCAGCACCCCAAAACCTCAGAGAGACACGCCATCAATGTGGGCACATTTCCCTACAACAATCCACATGAGAATCTACCCAGAAGGAAGTTAAACTCAACTGTATTCACAAGACAAAGAATGAAAGAGGGTGAGGAGCTGGAGAATAGCTATTAACTAAATGTTAACCAAAGTTAACCATGACCCAGCAACTGTACTTCTGGAAATGTGTCCTCAGAAAATAATCAGAATTTCTGACAAAGATTTATCCTAAAGATGCATAAAAATAATCTAATAACAGTGAAAAATGGGAACTGTGTGTAACAATAGAGGTGAGGTTACGTAAAACTCCCACAATAAAAGCCATAGTTTAGAAAACTCACTAAAGAAATGGGAAATGTTCCCCCAAATATTGTAAAGTAGAAAAAGAAAACAAGCTATAAAACATTAAATAAAACCTGAGAAGAAATTCATCATAAAAGAGAGTGATACTTATTTACACGTTACATTACAGATTGCTAGGCATTCTCCCTGTTAACCATGATAACAGAAACCCAGTATGTAGAGGGCAACAGGTGTGCCCATCTGAAAAAACTGCATTTCCCCAGGTGACTTGTAGGTAGGGGTGGTCAATGAAACATAAGTAAGTTGCTAAGTAGGGGCTTCCAAAATACTACTGGCTTATTTTGCTAAAAGTGCCCTTTACTTCTTCCTGAATGCAGATATGATGGCTAGAGCTCCAGCAAGTCATCTTGTGATCAGGAGGACTGTAGACAGGGGCCATTGCCTACCATTGCAGTAAACAAAGAATGTGGCCTGCCATTCCAGTTCTGCAAGGATAAAGCCACTGGGCACTGTAGCTGCCCACTGATGGTGTACCCTGATAGTTCAGGATGGAGAAAAACAGGAAGTATTATATGCTTTGGAGATACCTAAGATAGTTAAGAAGCACTTCTAAGGAATAATTTCAATGAGCCCAGATTCTTGCATCTTCCCATACACTGAAAAGCATTAACATCATTAACCTGAGATGTCTGTTCTTTGTGACTTGCAGTAATCTTTTGATGTTGGACTACATGGGATTTTCTTCCCCCAGCAAAAAGTTCCTACATATTCTGGCTCCTCCCTGACCTCTTGGCAGCAGTTCCTCAGAGCTGTATGAAAGACTGTCTCTGGGACTATTGTCCTCAGTAAGATCCCTGGATAAAACTTAACTTGCAACTTTCGGGTTGTATCCTTTTCTTCCATCTACAGGATGAAAGCCTCACACTGAAGATGAGGCAGAGAGAGGTGGGTATCAGTCCGTGATGCTACCTCAGAGCTGCTGGAACATCCCTGAGCAACACTGTGTATGTGATGAGCAAAACATCTTTCTTAAGAACATAATGTTAAACAATGAACAGCAGTGGCTTTTTAAAGGCACTATATTTTGTATCTTTTTATTATCTCAACTAACTTGTATAATGATACTGATGTAATATATCTCATACACATGTGTGTGTGTGTGTGAGAGAGAGAGAGAGAGAGAGAGAGAGGGGGGCAGGGGAAGCCCCACCCACACAGCGGTGGTGAGACTGGCCGATGTCCCCCGCTCTGGGCCTCTCACCTGTGGCAGAGCTGCATCGCCTCTGCAGCCGCGGTGGCCTCATCCAGTAGGGATGCATTAGCCATGTCCAAGCCTGTGATATCACACACCATGGTCTGGTAGTTGAGTAAACTCTCCAGTCTCCCCTGAGACACCTCTGGCTGGTACGGAGTATACTGGGTGATCCTGTAAGGGACACAAAAGGCTATGTCCAACCTGTGAATCCACTATTGAGAAAAAGTTCACAAAATGCATTCATTTTAGAATTAGGTATCTGAAAACTAAGTTTTCCCCTCTTGAGAATGATATAATACATAGATAAGCTACTTGTTGTCTTCTGTAAGGAAGCTTGGAATTAAATCATGGCAATAATACTTATCCTTTGGTTGGGGATAATCAGTACATACTTTTCTATCCCTCTAAGTTGTATCATCTTACATTTACATTTCAAGGATCTTATCATAAGTATGTGTTTTATTGTAAACTGGCTCTTAAAACCCACTGGAGCCTATCTATGGTATTAGAAACAGAATTTTAGAAAAAAGCTCACCTCAATCATGGTTTAAGAATCTAATATCTAATACTCAAGACTTTTGGCTTTGGGGGACAGCAGTTTTGTTCATACTAATCAGAAGTCCTATGTGCGCCTAAAAAATTAATAGAGGTCAATTTAAGAATTGTCACTCTCCAGTTATTAGAAGTCTATGGGAGTTAACTCCATAGCTATCAAAATTCAAGAATGCAAATAGTTAGAAGGCTGTATAGACATGAATTTTAATCTTATATCCTCCAGCTATTAGCCAAAAATACGTCTTCAGGTATGTGAGTTAACCCACTGAGTGCCTTCATCCCTTTTTATTATTCCTTCATTTATTTACTCATCCCACAAATATTTGCTACATGCCCACTAAGTGCCAAAAACTATGATAAGTTCAGGTGACACATCAAAATTAAGATGGGTAACAGTCTCTGATCTCAAGGAAAATATTATAGTGGGAGAGATAAAATACATGAAATCATTTTAGAGTGATAAACATTTTAAATAAAATGAGAGATGAGAGGATGGCTGAAGACCTGGGCAGAGGGATCTTTTCATCAAGAATCCATTCACTATACTATCAAAGTGTGTCAGACTGGAGTCCATGTTCCCAGGACTGATTAGCATTGTTTCCCATCTCTTTTGTTTTCATTCCTCCAAGCTTGAAGAGTGTTTTCCTTTCTTTCCTGATGGTAATCACACTCAGTGTATTCCCATCTTTTTTTTTTTTTTCGGTAAGGCTTTGAAATCAATGTCTTCTTACCTCTGAGGGAGGAGAGAGTAGGGGAGCTTACCTTACCAAGCAGTACAACATTAAGACGTTGAAATAATTTCCCTGAAATGTTCATTGGTATAGTAGTGTGTGTGTGTGCTGTACACACTGTACAGCAGAGTACATTTTTGCTTCAATTAATTCCTTGAACAGCCTAGCTTAGCAACTGTAAATCAGATTCTAAGTGGCTGGTGAACTGGAATAAATGAGGCACACAACACGTAACGTAGACAAAGTAGAAAGGGAATCTGAGCAGAAATGGGGTCACGCAAAAGGCATCAACAAGGGGCAACTGTGATCTCAGATCAGATAAGATTTTCATACATGTGTCTGTAACAGAAAGACATATGCTTAAATTGCCTGCTAACATGAAATTTTCATTTTACTATCATTATTTGACATGTAGACAGGCACAGAATTAGACACACATACACACACACAAAAAGCCAAGCATATATCAGCCAGCCCATCCAAAGAATTCATCACAGCACTGAATATAATATTGAAAAATGAGTAACAAACTGTCTACTAAAAGGAGAATGATTAAATAAGAGAACATGCATATAATACTATGGGTTGTGAAAATGATATATAAAAGATTTCCTGACATAGAAGATGCTCATGATACATTAATTTAAAAAGTAAAATATAAAATACCACAATCCTGGTTTTGTAAATTTATAGAAATGTGTGAACCAAAATGTAAACAGTAGTTTTTTCTGGGTGGAAAGATTAGTGTAGTATTTACTTTCTTTTTATTTGTTATGTTCTAAAGACATTGGCTACTATTTATTAACTATCTTCTGTGTATCAGGTCATAAGCGCAGGCTGCTGTGACGGGCGTGCTAAAGCGGAGCCGAGAGGAGCCACCCCACATCCGAGGTCAGGGGCAGAAGCCGGGACCCATACCCGAAGGGCGGCGGCCAAGAGGAGTTACCCCACGTCTGAGGTCAGGAGCAGTGGCCAAGAGTACCAGACTGCGACAGCAGGAACGGCCTAGAGGAGTTACCCCGCATCCGAGGTCAGGGGCAGCGACGAGAGGAGTTACCTCATGTCCGAGGTCAGGGGCGGCGGCCCAGAGGAGTTACCCCACACCCCCAGGCCCGGGGCCAAGGGCGGTGGCCGGAAGGAGCAACCCCATGCCCGAGGCCAGGGGCGGTGGCCGGGAGGACCAACCCCACGCCAAAGGTAAGAGAAACCCAAGTAAGACGGTAGGTGTTGCAAGAGGGCATCAGAGGGCAAACACACTGAAACCATACTCACAGAAAACTAGTCAATCTAATCACACTAGGACCACATGACTAAGCCATGCCCATGGGGCAACCCAAGATGGGCAGGTCATGGTGGAGAGATCTGACAGAATGTGGTCCACTGGAGAAGGGAATGGCAAACCACTTCAGTATTTTTGCCTTGAGAACCCCATGCAGTATGAAAAGGCAAAATGATAGGATACTGAAAGAGAAACTCCCCAGGTCAGTAGGTGCCCAATATGCTACTGGAGATCAGTGGAGAAATAACTCCAGAAAGAATGAAGGGATGGAGCCAAAGCAAAAAGAATACCCAGCTGTGGATGTGACTGGTGATAGAAGCAAGGTCCGATGCTGTAAAGAGCAATAGTGCATAGGAACCTGGTATGTCAGGTCCATGAATCAAGGCAAATTAGAAGTGGTCAAACAAGAGATGGCAAGAGTGAATATCGACATTCTAGGAATCAGCGAACTCAAATGGACTGGAATGGGTGAATTTAACTCTGATGACCATTATATCTATTACTGCGGGCAGGAATCCCTCAGAAGAAATGGAGTGGCCATCATGGTCAACAAAAGAGTCCGAAATGCAGTACTTGGATGCAGTCTCAAAAAAGACAGAATGATCTCTGTTCGTTTCCAAGGCAAACCATTCAATATCACAGTAATCCAAGTCTATGCCCCAACCAGTAACGCTGAAGAAGCTGAAGTTGAACGGTTCTATGAAGACCTACAAGACCTTTTAGAACTAACACCCAAAAATATGTCCTTTTCATTATAGGGGACTGGAATGCAAAAGTAGGAAGTCAAGAAACACCTGGAGTAACAGGCAAATTTGGCCTTGGAGTACAGAATGAAGCAGGGCAAAGGCTAATGGAGTTTTGCCAAGAAAATGCACTGGTCATAACAAACACCCTCTTCCAACAACACAAGAGAAGACTCTACACATGGACATCACCAGATGGTCAACACCGAAATCAGATTGATTATATTCTTTGTAGCCAAAGATGGAGAAGCTCTATACAGTCAGCAAAAACAAGACCAGGAGCTGACCATGGCTCAGACCGTGAACTCCTTATTGCCAAATTCAGACTTAAATTGAAGAAAGTAGGGAAAACCACTAGACCATTCAGGTATGACCTGACCTTATGACCTTATGATTATACAGTGGAAGTGAGAAATAGATTTAAGGGCCTAGATCTGATAGATAGAGTGCCTGATGAACTATGGAATGAGGTTTGTGACATTCTACAGGAGACAGGGATCAAGACCATCCCCATGGAAAAGAAATGCAAAAAAGCAAAATGGATGTCTGGGGAGGCCTTACAAATAGCTGTGAAAAGAAGAGAAGCGAAAAGCAAAGGAGAAAAGGAAAGATATAAGCATCTGAATGCAGAGTTCCAAAGAATAGCAAGGAGAGATAAGAAAGCCTTCTTCAGCCATCAATGCAAAGAAATAGAGGAAAACAACAGAATGGGAAAGACTAGGGATCTCTTCAAGAAAATCAGAGATACCAAAGGAACATTTCATGCAAAGATGGGCTCGGTAAAGGACAGCAATGGTATGGACCTAACAGAAGCAGAAGATATTAAGAAGAGATGGCAGGAATACACAGAAGAACTGTACAAGAAAGATCTTCATGACCCAGATAATCACGAGGGTGTGATCACTGACCTAGAGCCAGACATCCTGGAATGTGAAGTCAAGTGGGCCTTAGAAAGCATCACTACAAACAAGGCTAGTGGAGGTGATGGAATTCCAGTTGAGCTATTCCAAATCCTGAAAGATGATGCTGTGAAAGTGCTACACTCAATATGCCAGCAACTTTGGAAAACTCAGCAGTGGCCACAGGACTGGCAAAGGTCAGTTTTCATTCCAATCCCAAAGAAAGGCAATGACAAAGAATGCTCAAACTACCACACAATTGCACTCATCTCACACACTAGTAAAGTAACGCTCAAAATTCTCCAAGCCAGGCTTCAGCAATATGTGAACCGTGACCTTCCTGATGTTCAAGCTGGTTTTAGAAAAGGCAGAGGAACCAGAGATCAAATTGCCAACATCTGCTGGATCGTGGAAAAAGCAGGAGAGTTCTAGAAAAGCATCTATCTCTGCTTTATTGACTATGCCAAAGCCTTTGACTGTGTGGATCACAATAAACTGTGGAAAATTCTGAAAGAGATGGGAATACCAGACCACCTGATCTGCCTCTTGAGAAATTTGTATGCAGGTCAGGAAGAAACAGTTAGAACTGGACATTGAACAACAGACTGGTTCCAAATAGGAAAAAGAGTTCGTCAAGGCTGTATATTGTCACCCTGTTTATTTAACTTATATACAGAGTACATCATGAGAAACGCTGGACTGGAAGAAACACAAGCTGGAATCAAGATTGCCGGGAGAAATATCAATAACCTCAGATATGCAGATGACACCACTCTTATGGCAGAAAGTGAAGAGGAACTAAAAAGTGAAAGTGGAGAGTGAAAAAGTTGGCTTAAAGCTCAACAATCAGAAAACGAAGATCATGGCATCCGGTCCCATCACTTCATGGGAAATAGATGGGGAAACAGTGTAAACAGTGTCAGACTTTATTTTGGGGGCTCCAAAATCACTGCAGATGGTGACTGCAGCCATGAAATTAAAAGACGCTTACTCCTTGGAAGGAAAGTTATGACCAACCTAGATAGTATATTCAAAAACAGAGACATTATTTTGCCAACAAAGGTCCCTCTAGTCAAGGCTATGGTTTTTCCTGTGGTCATGTATGGATGTAAGAGTTGGACTGTGAAGAAGGCTGAGCGCTGAAGAATTGATGCTTTTGAACTGTGATGTTGGAGAAGACTCTTGAGAGTCCCTTGGACTGCAAGGAGATCCAACCAGTCCATTCTGAAGGAGATCAGCCCTGGGATTTCTTCAGAAGGAATGATGCTGAAGCTGGAACTCCAGTACTTTGGCCACCTCATGCAAAGAGTTGACTCATTGGAAAAGACTCTGATGCTGGGAGGGATTGGGGGCAGGAGGAGAAGGGGACGACAGAGGATGAGATGGCTGGATGGCATCACTGACTCGATGGACGTGAGTCTGAGTGAACTCCGGGAGTTGGTGATGGACAGGGAGGCCTGGCGTGCTGCGATTCATGGGGTCGCAAAGAGTCGGACACGATTGAGTGACTGAACTGAACTGATCTGATCTGTGTGTCAGGAACATGTTCACAATCTTTTTTTTTTTGATGATTATGTTACACATGCTCTTTGTGTCATCCTATATCCGCCCATTTCTTTGTTGTCTTATTAGCCTAGCACAATGCTTAAAACAGGAAATTATTAAATATTTCTGGTGCAAATATATGTTTAACTTTCCTGCTCGAATGGGGATGGGTTCCCAATTACCTGTTGGAAAAAGCCCTAAACCTCCCAAACACAGTCCTTCATACCTAAGACGGTGATCTCCCTTGGCTAACAGACTTTGGGATTTAATGTTTCCCTTCCCTTGCTCAGCCTTTTTCTCCTTGCTCTAAGTCTAAGCTTAGGCTGATGCTAATTAGCACTGCTAAAAGCTGAAAGCTTTAAAATTATTTTCTTGCAAAGATGATGATTATATGATCTTACTACTTTTACTTGTAAACTTCTTTTATTGTCCACACTTTTTTTTAACACTACTAAACAGGCATAAATAGTCTTAAAAATCATTTATTAATGAACTCAGATGGGTGAGTCTCAAGCCTGGAGACACTAAATAAACCTTCATTTCAGGAGAAAAATGCTAGCACAGGACCTGCCATCCTACATTGAAGGGTTTAGTTGCCTCAGGCAACCAGTGATCAAGAAAATGTCTGTGATCTACAATTTCTATGTTCCAACTGATTTTAACTCAATTGGTTTCTGTTCCTAGATGTATCTGAATATTAAAAAACAAAAAATATCTGCAGATCCAAGAAGGCATTCTGTCCTGTTTAAAAAGGATGCTTGATACATTCAACATGGCATTAACATTTATTCCAAAATAATCAGTATTCTTTATGATTGTGACCAAAAAAAAAATGGAGGTGGGGGGGGATTGCAGTAGGACAAACATTCATGAGATTCTTTCATTCAACTCCAGTGCCAACATTACACAAAACAGAAACAGTCACAAAGAAAATGTAAATGTTTTGATATTAGTTAACTGATATTATCAGCAGTTGAAAATTTCAAAAGTAGATCCCATGAAGTATAATCTAGGCCTAATGTAAATTTTCTTGTAAGAGCCCAAATGTTTGTATTCTCTGGAGGCTATGTTACTCATTCATTTTCACCTCACGTCAGCGGAATTTGTTGGTTCCATCTCTATGACAACCATTCACAAGGGTGATAATGTGAAGTCTACCCACCCTCATGTGCACAGCCCGCCCTGTCCTGGCTGGCGAGGGCCGGTATCACCCTCTGGTTCAGATCAGCTTTCGGAGAATACAAAGGAACAATACTTAAAATCACCCCAAAACCAGGACTGAAAAGCAAACAGCACTGTCCACCTCTCAAAACTCTGGTGGCTCTAAAGTAAATGAACACATCCGCTCACAGCCAGGAAGCAATATGGTCAATGTTCTGTTCGGCCACCAAGAGCCGAGACTGCTGGCCAGTATTCAGACGGCTAGAATGTGCAGTCCATTCATGTACTCTTGAGGCTTGTTTTGTAAGGAAGAGGAGACAGGCCATTTGCTTTTGAAATCAAACTTACCATGCAAACTTTTACCAATACCCTAGTGGAAACGAAGCCCTCAGCAATACAAATACTTCCGTGTGTGCATGAGTGCGTGTGCGCACACACACACACATACACGTATATACACACACGTGCACACACACACACTTAGCAAGAACACTAGTTCTTTGACAATTTATTCCTGCTCTCCTATTAATAAAGAAATGAACCATACTGAAACTAACAGCAATGCAGGAGTGATTAGGCCAGATCTGGCTCCTCTAATGATGGTACGTGAATCACTGTATCTAGGACAAATGTCCTCACCAACCAGCACTACCTGTGTGCTTATGCAAAAGCAGACAAAAGACAAAGAGATACTGTGCTTCCCACCCAGTCTAGCCTGTGCCCTGAGCAACACACAATGGCAAGTTCTGGGACTTTGACGGGGAGTGGGAGGAAGCTGGGGCACAGAAGAGTCATGCAAATCAAATCACGGCACTTGTGTTTCTCATCAAGAAATACATTACCATCCTGAGTTCTCCAGTAAGTTCCGCAAAATTGTCTGTGGTACTGAGCAGTTATAATAGCCCATGCCAATATATGATCTCCAGATCTGATTCTTGTTGGAAATGGCATGCAGAGTTGCAAGGATTTCATTTTCACCTGATTGTGGGAAAGAAAGAAATGTTACAGAGAGAAAATATCTCAAAGAGAGCTCTAGGTATAGTGTAAAGCCCTAATTTTTTTCAATATTGACATGAGAACAGCTATATGGAAAATATAAGAATCATCTTCTTAGCAACACTAAGAACTAGATGCAGAAATCTGAAAAAAAAAAAAAAAAAAAAAAAAATTGCCATAAAGCCCTCAGTTACTCTTCACAATTTTTTGTGGCTCTTCTTTTTTTTGGTGTTGTTTGACAGAATTTCTCAATTTTTAACACTTGTCTTATTCCAGGTTTTTTCTGCTCCCTTCACATGTTTTATTTACACTAAATAAAATATCTGCTCTTAGTAAATAGTATTTACCCTTTTAAGTTGCCTTATGCCAATAGTTGGTAGGTCTTAAATAACACATATGAAGGATCTTTTTTAAGTAGCTGATCACTTATAGCTATAACTTATAAAAGACCCTTCACTCAACCAAGAAAATATCAATTATAATAAAAGAACCACATGCAGTTTTAACCAGCATTTTCATTAAGGCACTAAGGTAATTAAGGAGTAATTATAAAAGTTCTCAGATGCAGGCCAGACCCTGTTTTGGGTCATTCATATAATAACAAAATAATAATTGGCACCTGACATTTTAAGCACTTACTCTTTGCCAGGAATTGTACCAAATGTCTTCCACGTAGCTCTGGAAACTGAGGCTTGAAGAGGATCACTCACCTAAGGCTATGCAGCTTTAAATTAACTACTGAGTTGAACTCCAACTTCAACACTTTCCCCAATGGGCCAGACTGAGATCTCCTACATTTATAGCACTTATACTGAAAGCTACTTTCTAGATACAGATGACCTACATGCTTCTTTCTCTGCCCCTCTGCATATAGTTAGATCATACGCATATAGCTACTAAAGTTTAAGTGAGATTTAGCTACTTAGGCAAATGTCTACCTGCTTTAAGATCTTAGGGACTCAGTCACTGAATCTTGGGATTTATTGATTTTATTGTTACAAATCTAGGCACAGCCATCTAAGATAGCAAACTGGCTAGGAAAATGCTTCCCAATGTTTTAATTCTACTGAACTCTAAGTGAGTATTATTCTCATTAATCCTCCTTTATCCTCAATGAAAACATTTTCACCCTTGGAAATGCCCTCCCATCCCATTTGTTTTCACAGTAAATAAATTCAAGAGAGATGTGTCAGTTTGTCAGACTAGGCTAACAAAAGAGAGAAGTATCAGTTTGTAAGTATCAATTTCATGAGTAAATATAACACAATTGCCTTATAATGGACAATCTTGCCTTCTTCCACTGAAAGTTTAGGACATAAAATCGAATGTACAATAAAACAGTATCTGAGGAGATACCCAAGTACAGTATCCTTAGGAATAATCATGCAAGAAATGAAATCACTTTCCAAAGTCTTCTTAGGGTACGGTGATTGAGAAGCCCAGTAGGAAGGGAGATTAATTAGCAGTGCCTGGCAGACACACAACTCAGCAAGACCAGCTTCAATTAAGATCCTGTGCAAGGAGGACAGGTCCCTGTTCCATATTATGCCAGGAGGACAAAAGGTCCAGCTCTCAAATGAGAGCAATCTTTGAAGGACTTTGTCAAATCAAGAGTTTAACCTTTGAGTGACAAAGAGTATTGAATAATATAATTTTCCCCCACATAATAGAAGATGATTCTACTGGTAGTGTGGATGGGTCAGAGGGGAGACTCTGAAAATAGGGAGAGATAGTAAGAAGCCAGCACAATAGTCCAGGAGGGAGATGGGCCAGGGAGTGTTGTAAGTTAAACTGTATCCTCTCCCTAGAACCTAGACAAGTACATAAAACATTAGGGGCTGCTAAGAGAGATGCTGATGTTTATCTGGAGACCCTAAACTCTCAACTAGAATGGTGGAGGAATCTGACTTTTCCTTTTGCAAAAAAACCACATTCTCTCCTACCTCCCAGCAGGGCTGAAGATGTTAGTGCAAGCTCATGTGTCCAGTAAAAGAACCTCAGTGGCAGCACAGTGCCTTTCTTGTCCATTGATTCTGCAGCCTCCTGCCTCTTACAGCCTCCTATTTCCATCGTCCCATCCTGCACATATGCCTTCACCACTCCCTACACTAGCCAGGGACCCACTGCCACATCCTACATCAGTTCAGGGCCTCCAGATACATATCAGCACCACTCACAGTTGCCAACATCTTACACACCTGGATAAAACACTTGAAAAAATGTAGAGGCCAATTAGCATACAAGAAGAGCAAAATAATTCATTATAGATAAGAGTTAGAAGCATAAATATGTTCAAACTTGAGACATACAAGTTTTTAATCCTGTAACAGACATACTCTAATCGCTACAGGATCAAACTTTCCAAGCTCCTGTGGGCTCTGCCCCCACCTAGCTTGGGGCTAATGTGAAGATAGCAGGCCCTCCAGGATCCACAGCTTCCGAATTTGTGGAGTTCAACCAAGAATCAAAAACATTCAGAAAAAAGACTTTTCAGGAAGTTCCAAAAAGCAAAATTTGATTTTGTCATGTGTTGGCAGCTATTTACATATCATTTACATCATACTTACAACTATTTAGATAGCATTCACATTGTAATTAAAGCTATTTATATACCATTTACATTGTATTAGGTATTATAAGTAATCTAGGGATGATTAAGTATATGGGGCTGTTGTATGTAGTTCAGTTCAGTTCAGTCTCTCAGTCATGTCCAACTCTGCTGACTGCATGGACCACAGCACACCAGGCTTTCCTGTCCAAAACCAACACCCAGAGCTTGCTCAAACTCATATCCATTGAGTGGGTGATGCCATCCAACCATTTCATCCTCTGTCATCCCCTTCTCCTTCTGCCTTCAATCTTTTCCAGCATTAGGGGCTTTTCCAGTGAATCAGTCCCAAATATTGGAGCTTCAGCTTTAGCATCAGTCCTCCCAATGAATACCCAGTACTGATTTCCTTCAGGATTGACTGGTTTGATTTCCTTGCAGTCTAAGGGACTCTCAAGAGTCTTCTCCAACACCACAGTTCAAAAGGATCAATTCTTGGGTGCTCAGCTTTCTTTATAGTCCAATTCTCACATCCATACATGACTACTGGAAAAACCATAGCTTTGACTAGATGGACCTTTGTCAGCAAAGTAATGTCTCTGTTTCTTAATATGCTGTCTAGGTTTGTCATAGCTTTTCTACCAAGGAGAAAGTGTCTTTTGATTTCATGGCTGCAGTCACCATCTGCAGTGATTTTGGCGCCCAAGAAAATACAGTCTCTCACTGTCGCCACTGTTTCCCCATCTATTTGCCATGAAGTGATGGGACCGAGTGCCATGATCTTAGTTTTTTGAATGTTGAGTTTTAAGCCCAGCTTTTTCACTCTCTTCTTTCACTTTCATCACGAGGCTCTTTAGTTCTTCTTCATTTTCTGCCATAAGAAAGACACCACCTGCCATAAGGGTGGTGTCATCTGTGTTTCGGAGGTTATTGATATTTCTCCCAGAAATCTTGATTCCAGCTTGAGCTTCATCTAGCTCAGCATTTCACTTAATGTACTCTGCATTTAAGTTAAACAAGCAGGGAGACAGTACACAGCCTTGATATACTCTTCCCAATTTTGAACCAGTCCATTGTTCCATGTCCGGTTCTAACTGTTGCTTCTTGACTTGCATACAGATTTCTCAGGAGGCAGGTCAGGTGGTCCGGGATTTCCATCTCTAAGAATTTTCCAGTTTGTTGTGATCTACACAGTCAAAGGCTTTGGCATAGTCAATAAAGCAGAAGTAGATGTTTTTTTGAACTCTCTTGCTTTTTAAATGATCCAACGGATGTTGGCAATTTGATCTTTGGTTCCTCTGCCTTTTCTAAATCCAGCTGGAACATCTGGAAGTTCACGGTTCACATACTATTGAAGCCTGGCTTGGAGAATTTTGAGCATTACTTTGCTAGCATGTGAAATGAGTGCAATTGTGTGGTCGTTCGAACATTCTTTGGCATTGCGTTTCTTTGGGATTAGAATGAAAACTGACTTTTTCCAGTCCTGTGGCCACTGTGGAGTTTTCCAAATTTGCTGGCATATTGAGAGCAGCACTTTAACAGCATGATATTTTAGAATTTGAAACAGCTCAGCTGGAATTCCATCACCTCCAACTATCCTTGTTTGTAGTAATGCTTCCTAAGGCCCACTTGACTTCACATTCCAGGATGTCTGGCTCTACGTGAGTGATCACACCATTTTGGTTATCTGGGTCATGAAGATCTTTTTTGTGTATTTCTTCTGTGCATTCTTGCCACCTGTTCTTAATATCTTCTGCTTCTGTTAGGTCCATACCATTTCTGTCCTTTATTGTGCCTGTCTTTGCATGAAATGTTCCCTTGGTATCTCTGATTTTCTTGAATAAATCTCTAGTCTTTCCCATTCTATTATTTGCCTCTATTTCTTTGCATTGATCCCTGAGAAAATTTTCTTATCTCTCTTTGCTATTTACATTGTGTTAGGTATTATAAGTAATCTAGGGATGATTTCGGAGAAGGCAATGGCACCCCACTCCAGTACTCTTGCCTGGAAAATCCCATGGATGGAGGAGCCTGGTAGGCTGCAGTCCATGGGGTCGCTAAGAGTCGGACACGACTGAGCGACTTAACTTTCTCTTTTCACTTTCATGCATTGGAGAAGGAAATGGCAACCCACTCCAGTGTTCTTGCCTGGAGAATCCCAGGGACGGGGAAGCCTGGTGGGCTGCTGTCTATGGGGTCACACAGAGTCGGACACGACTGAAGTGACTTAGCATAGCATAGCATAGGGATGATTTACAGTATATGGGGAGGTTGTGTGTAGGCTATATGCAAATACTGCACCATTTTATATAAGGGACTTGAGCATCTAACAGTTTTGGTATCCGTTAGGGGTGGGAGGTGTGGGGGGCGGGGGCAGAAACCAATCCCTCCTGGATACTGAGGGACAATTGTATTCTTGATTGGTCCTCATCATAGCCTGGTCTTGATGATCAATTTTACATTCTACTGGGAACACAGTGAGTTGATAGAATGATTAGTCTTGGTACATCGAGCTAATGGAAACTGGTGAACCACCAAGAGTAGGGCAAGTACTTGGTCATGCTTCTGAAAGTTATATGGTCTGAGAAAACTCTACCATTCACTCATCCATTGCTCATCATGACCAGATAGAAGCCAAGACAGTCTGTGACTTGAAGAGTTAAGCTGCTTCTTACTATGATAAAATCAAGACCTCACCTAGAGATTAACATACTAAATCAGAAAGAGAAAGACAAATACTATATGATACCACTTATATGTGTGGTTTAAAAAATGATACAAATGAACTTATTTACAGAAGAGAAATAGACTCACAGACACAGAAAACAAACTTTCAGTTACCAAAAGGAAAAGGGAAAGGAGGGATAAATTGGGAATTGGGGATTAATAGATATACACTCCTATATATAAAATAGATGAACAATAGGGACCTACTGTATAGCACAGGGAACTATATTCAGTGTCTTCTAATAATCTATAATGGAAAAGAATTCATTAATATGTATTGTATATAATTGAATCACTTTACTGTATACATTGTAAATCAAATGTATTTCAATAAAAATCAATTTTATCTAAAAAATTTAGACCTCAGACTTTACCATTCACATTTAATAAAAAACACTTCCCAAACACACAACTTAGTGAGTGTCTGAATTATTTCTAATGTTTGTTAGCTGGTCACCATTTCTCATACCTATTAATGAAATCTTACTTTGGTCCAATCAGCACAAGAGCCAACCCAGTGAGTGCATTTAGGATCCCAGGGTTTGAGTTAATATGTTAAGTGATGCCAAGATTCAACAGGCATGGAGAAAAGGGGAGAAAAAGGGAAAGTCCACTATCAGAGGTCTACTGCTGAACCTGTCTGAAATGGAACATAGCAGAAACAGTCTCTAAGAGCAAGTTCGGGGTCATGATTGGTCTAAATAAAAGCCCCAATCCTAACCATGCAACGTACCCCATTGTACTTCACAACAGATTACATACATTCCTTTCTTCCTTGGAAATGAATTCCTTTCTAGAGAAAACAGCGTGGGATGCTTCATTCCGAAGTGGCAGCTTTCTCCCCCCATATAGTAAGACAAGCATTTTTAAAAGGCAGTTGTGTCATACAAATGCTGGACAGCACAGCCCAAGGAAAGCTGTGTGGACAAAGAGGAGAGGAAGCAAGATCAACTTCCCCCCAGAGTGAACCCCACAACAGCGCACATTTCTCACTCTTGTCCTTCCAACTTGACAAAAACAGCTTCCTCCTGTAAACATGCCCAATTCCAGTAACCATATTCCTGAATGTGAAGGACAATGAAACAAACCAGGGAGGAAATGAGACAGAATGAGGAAGGGAATATCCATTAAAAAACACATCAATGGATAAACGACAAGGTCTTACTGTTTAACATAGGGAACTATATTCAATAGCCTATAATAAACCATAATGGAAAAATATATGAAAAACAATATAATTCATACATATACACATATAAATGTATCTGAATTACTTTGCTGTACACCAGAAACTAACACAACTTTGTAAACCAACTATACTCCAATAAAAAAATACAAAACCATGTAGAGACACCCCGATGCCTGCCTAGGGCCTCATAGAGCAGCCAGTCCTGTGCCTTCCCAGCCATGAAAGGCCTCAATCCTTCAGCGATCTGAACAGTAAGTTCTTTTCTTGCGGAATAAATGCCTGCTTCTGACCTTGTTTACTCCTCTACCTCAGCACATTGCATAATGCCCTGGTCCTTCTGTACCAGGAACAGAGTTCAGTGACCTGGGTACTACTCCCCAAGAATCTGCAGGTGGGTCTCTCACTGTTCCTGCTTCTCAGAATTCAGAACGAATGCTTCCTCCTTCCATAATGCCACAAAAGAGCCTTTCCTTTGTCACTTGCACCTAAAATATCAAGGAGAACTTTGTACCAACCACTACTACAAATATACTTTCTGATAGAAAATAAGCTGATTTAGCTGTTAAATTGCTAGGTCTATGTTTTAATTTCCCACATATGTGAACTTTGACAAAAACTGGGAAAATGTTGAGCAGGTAGGCTATATGGGTCAAGATACCTGTTACACTCCAACACACACACAAATGCAAATACATACACATTATTCCCCATTCTTAACCCATTCCCCAAACACTCAATATGATGATTGTTTTTGCCACAATTATATGGGAAAATGCTTTCTTTTGCTTTTTAGACAATCTAAAAATAACATGCCTAAGTTATTACAGAGTATATATAATTCTACCATTTATATTAAAAAATTAATGTATATGCATATTATATGTTAACAGAATAGCTCTGGGATGATTCTTAAGAAACTGATAAATGAGAAGGCTTCTTGCTTTTTTCTGTGTATCTTATCACGCTTTTGAGTTCAAGACAATTTGCCTGTGTTATTATTCAAAATTTTTAAATTAAAATGTTATGCACAGAACAAAATCCTCCTTGTGAAATACATTGGTGAAGATACCTACAGTCCCCGCAGTGGCTGGCTGTCCTCAGAGCATTTTCCATGCAGCCCAGCAGCACCCAGACTGGAGCAGCCACTCAACCAGCAAGAGCCATCCTCCCACGCCCTGCCCTTCATGTGCTTGGCAAGATGCTCAGAAAAGGACTCCAAGGAAATCAGCAGGATTGAAAACCAACAAACTCATATTTGAATTTGCCCAGAAAGGCCTTTTTCTGCCAGAGGCTACAGGGAAAAGCTGGGGCTAGAATGTGAGGACAGAGACTGACTTAGCATTTTTCTTGCCAACTTGTAGATCCCTGGATTCAAAGCTGCTCAGGAACCATGGGGTGGGGTCAGGGGCTCTCAATTCAACATAAACAAACCATGGATGATAGCATATATCAAGATTTTCTGATTTCCTAAGTGGAAGCCAGAATTTGCCCTCTAATTCCGTCCCCATGTGCAGCCTTTCTCCCTCCTCCATAAATAAGTGGGGTTAAGCCAGGCTTAACCCCACTTACTCAGCCCATAAACCCTACTCCCTCTTATCTGTCAAGTTTCTTTCCCAGGCAAAGAAATTGCCCAACCACAGTCTGTTGAATCATAGAATCTGTTCAGTCCAGGAAGGTAAACCAAACCATAAGCTCTGTACAATGCAGAATTTTGCTGTTGTTCAGTCGCTAAGTTGTGTCCAACTCTTTTGCGACTCCATGGACTGTAGCCTGCCAGGCTCCTCTGTCAATGGGATTTCCCAGGCAAGAATACTGGAGTGGGCTGCAGAAGGACATGGAAACTCTTTAAACTGAAACTCTGCAGGACTGGCAGGAGGGAGCCCATCCCACGTATCAGGACGTGGTCTGGGCAGCACCACACAGGCCTGATGCCCCATCTCCAATCCTGCCAGGCTCTTTCCCATCTTCTTGCTCAGCCAATTAACACCCAACCTCACCTAGCCCGTCATGGCCCTCAGGAATTAGAACCCTCTGTCAGGTACTTCCAGCTTAGAGGAGCCAAGGCATGTCCAATCCGCATTTCTGATGGCTCTTTGTCCCTACAGTTCTACTTTCTCACCCAGGAGATACACAAAGAGTACAGGCATATGGAAAAATTTGTAATCCACCCCAGAATCTCACCAACTAAATTATAACCTCTTTGTGGGCAGGGGCATAATGGTTTGCTAGGCACATAGTAGGTGCTCAGAAAATGCAAGTGAATGAAAATTCACCTAAACCCCCACACATAATTAGCTCAATATTCACAATAAGTCATGCATTACAGAATCCACGAAGACAAATCAATGTGCAAATTGTTCTCACATCCCTAAAGGCACAAGCTTCAGAAAAACATTTCTAAATAGAAACTTGCAGCTATGAAGCAAATTCTGTGAAATAATGCAGTGACTGCAATAATTTCATATTTTCCAAAATTTTCTTTCCTTATTGTTTAATCAGTTAGTATATTGATGATATAGACATTGAGAATCCTTACAAAGTAAATCCCCAGTTTGCATTTGTATTAAAATACTGCATGTTTAACAAGTAAAATAAACCACAGTTGTCAAAACCAGATCTAAGATTTCTAAAAGCAAAGCACAGTGTCATTTGGTGGGGGGAAAAGAGGACATAAAGAATAGAAGCCACAGCACCTACCCTCCGACAAGCAGCTCACAACCTCACTGTTGACCAGCCCCCTTAGGGCTCTGAGTTGACTCAGGTTAGCAGTCAGGCCCCCACTCTCATTCCCATAAGGTGGTCACTGACCTTCCACCCCAGTGTGCCTCCCAGCTCCCAGCCTGTGCGGGCCTTGAAGTCCTTGGCCACTTGACTTCACCAATCCTCCACCTCAGCTAAACTCAGACATCCCATTTCTGTTTCTGCTCCCCTGTCACTAAATGATGTTGGGTAAGGGGACCCTCGCAAACTTTATAGATTCAAGGCATCAAATCTTAGCAGGGAACTTCCTTGGTGGCGCAATGGATAAGAAGCCACCTGCTAATGCAGGGGACAGGGGTTTCATCCCTGGTACGGGATGACCCTACATGCTGCAGAGGAACCATGCCAGTGTGCCACAACTACTGAAGCCTGCATGCTCTAGGGCCCTCGAGCCACAACTAAGGAGCCCAAGGGCTGCAACTACTGAAGCCCACGTGCCCTCGAGACAGCAAGCCACAAATACTGAGCCTGCATGCTGCAGCTACTGAAGCCCATGTGCCTAGAGCCTGTGCTCCACAATGAGAAGCCCTCACAATGAGAAGCCCACGCACCACAACTAGAGTAGACCCCTCCCTCTGCAATTAGAGAAAGCCCATGCACAGCAACTAAGAACCAACACAGTAAAAAAAAAAAACTCATAAAGAATCTCAGCAGGTTTTCCATGCAAGGTGATCTAGGCTCCTCACTACCCAGATGGTCACTTTCTCACTTTTCTAATACGTAGTCTCACCCTTTCTGTCTCTCACTCAGATCATTAGACAGGCAGCCCCTAAACTCCTCCCACCACAGAGTGTTCTAACGTCATCAGGTAGACTTTCCTCTCTCTGATCCCTAAGAAAAGTTCAGAATTTGACACTAAGTCCACAAGCCCTAACTTAAGATTTATCCTTTGGCCTCTTGGATTACTTCATCTCAGGCTACTCTGCAATCCATCCGTTTCCATGCTTTATTCCCCCATGTCCTGGCTTCTACTTTCTTCCCAATACTCCATCACTAGGAAATCTTGCTCACTCTCGTTAATTCATTCAGAAGAGTCACTAAATCTGTAACTCCAATTCTAGTCTCTCTCTTGAGCTCTAGACTTGTATTTTCAACTACTGCTTCAGCTTCTTCAAATGCATATTCCACCAACACCTCAAATTCAATTCTGCTCAAACAAGACTCACAGTCTCTTCTTCCTCCAGGACCCTCCTCTTCTCCCTGTTCATGCTGTTAATATCACCATCACCCCAAGACACAGCCTAGAAACTGACCTGCAGTCCAACCTGCTGCCCCTCTGGGCCAACCACCATGTTTGTACCAAAGCATACTTCCCAGGCTACTCCCAGCCACTTACTAAGCCCAGTAGAACGAATGCAGGCCCACTTCTGTAAAGATGTGGGACTCCTCTGGTGGATGACTTTGGCTCAAGGACTCCACGCAGACTGACCAAAATTTTTTAGATCTGTGTTGCAGTCTCTGATTCTTCTTACCCATTTCTCCTTTCATCCCTCTTCTCCACCCGAGTCAGACCTGCATCACAATCTAAAAGCTCCCCAGTCTTCCCCTGCTCCCACTTTTGCATATCTAATATCCTTGTAGCGACTGCTTCCTGGTAGACCTGAACTAACGCACATTTTAAATTTCACCTCTAACCTCTCCAATAAGCTCCCAGTTGGTCTCCTTGCCTGTATCTCAGAGGCACTCAGCCAAACATAATTTGAATGTATACTTCCTTCTGTCATAACTGTCAATGTCTCCCCATTATGTACAGGAAAACAAATCCTTTATCACAGCTTTGGGCCCACCATACCTTGCTTTCTATACGTCTCGGCAGCTCAATATTCTATACATAGTTTACTCACCATGCATGTCCACACTTCCACCCTTCTGTTCATGCCATAACCTCAACCCAAGCATTCACCCTATTTGTAGAACTGAGGAGCTATTCAGTATCTGAACCTACAGTCAGGGATCATATCTTTATCACCCTTTACCTCCTGACTCTTGCATTCTCAGTGCCTGAGCAGTATCTTATTTTCTATTGAAGTTTCTCAATAAATGAGGAATGAAAGTAGATGGAGAGGGTCATAGATGTAGATTTGGGGACAGTAGCTTATAACCCAATAGTAACAAAGGGGACTAGGCTGGGAGATTTAGGGTATGAGCAAATGGCCCTATGTACTTTAACAGTCCTCAAGAGTAATGCCATATTTAAAACATGGTATAATTGACTTCATTTTTATAGCACTGAATATTTTTTTAAAGTTAGGCAAGATTCATTATCATTTATAATACTAAGTATATGCTAACTTAGATGAATGTGGTAGTTTAAAAAATATGTTTGCAGAAGATTTTTAGGGCACTGAAAAACCCTTTATGCTAACTATAACGGTGGCTACATGTCAGTATACATTTGCTCAATTTCACAAAATGTACAACACCAAGAGGGAACCCTAACATGAACTATAGACTCTGGGTGATGACGATGTGTCTCTGTAGGTTCACTGGTTATAACAAACGTACCATTCTGGTGGAAGATGTTGACAATGGAGTCTCTGCATATGTGGAGGCAAGGGCTAAACAGGACCTCTCTGTACTTTCTGCTCAATGTTGCTGTGAACCTAAAACTGCTCTGAAAAGGAATGTCTATTTTTAAAAATTATGTCTATAATCTTGTTTACACTTCTCCCTTCAAAAGGTGGAAACTAATTCCCCTTCCCTTGAATTTGGACCAATCTTAACGACTCACTCTAATGAACAGAATATGATATAAATGATACTCTAGGACTTTCAAGACAAGGTTATAAAAAGGATAGTTTCTGCCTGGCTTTCCTTCTCTCTTGAATCACTGGCTCTGCATGAATCCAGTTGCCATGCTGTGAAGACACTCACTCAAGCAGAATGTGGACTGAACTGTGTGAGGAGGCACCAGGGCCTCCCACTGACAGCCAGCACCAACTTGCCAGCCATGTGAATGAGCCATCTTGGAACTGGTTCCTATAGCTCTGGTTGAGCATCCACCAGTGTGGGACCACAACCTCATGAGTGACTCAGAGCCAGAACCCGCTGGTTTAGTTGCTTCTGGATTCCTGACCTCAGAATCTCTGAGGATAATAAATGTTTGTTGTTGTTTTAAGCCAGTGTTTTGTAGTAATTTCTTATAAAGCAAGAGATAAGAAATAGAGCAACTTTTCCAAAGAAGAGACAATACTTTAAAATATTGTTAAAGAATTTCATTTATATAAAATCTTTGATGATGCTGGATGAATTCCATGATCCTTTACCAAGATGAAGTGGGAAAAGCTGTTTTATATTTTAAGTTATTTGTCTCAATCACATGACCTATTTGGTGCCTCGTCACCTTATGTCAGCATGTTTGTATCTTTGTATGTCAAAAAATAAGAAAGTCCTGTGAAAGGATTCCAATCCAAAATGGAATCTAAGGATATGAAAATGGAGAATCTCATACCTGCTCCCTCGGAAGAATGGAACTTGAGAAATGAGAGACTGATTTCCTGTAAATACCCAATTTCTAGAAGGCTGGGACTTATCTTCAGACCAATGAACATCCACCAAAAATCTCTCCATAATCAAGCCAACAAACTTACTGTCTGGGTTCCAGCTGGATGGCCCTCTCTTTGTGCTCCCTGCCCACAAACACAATCTGCCCTAGACCTTCAACTAACTTTGCAGCTTCTACAGCATGTGTCTCCCAAACTGTAATTCCTCTGCTACTCCCAAATAAACTCAAATTTCTGGTAATTTGAGCTTGCTGACCTCTTTATTTAGGTTCTTTATTCAGTTTACCTCTTTATTTAGGTTGATAGTCCAAAACATGTTAATGCTTAAAATGATACTTTACAAAGAGTGAGATTTCTCACTTGGTGTTCTAATTTCAAAAGGAAGGGAAAAACACTGATTATAATTTATTTTAGAATTCATCTTTTAAATATTTTCATTTTTCCACTTCTATTGGGACACACCACCACATACATATTTGTCTGACATTATCTGATATAATAAAAAGTATCACTAGTCTTTGTGTTTGGTATTTCCTGAGTGACAGGAGTACCTTGTGTTATTCATAACAAGCCCTTCTGAGCATACCTGAGTATCTGCTAATAGATGAGGTTCAGTTCAGTTCAGTCTCTCAGTTGTGTCCGACTCTTTGCAACCCCATGGACTGCAGCTCGCCAGGCTTCCCAGTCCATCACCAACACCCAGAGCTTGCTAAAACTCATGTCCATCGAGTTGATGATGCCATCCAAACATCTCATCCTCTGTCATCCCCTTCTCCTCCCACCTTCAATCTTTCTCAGCATCAGAGTCTTTTCAAATGAGTCAGTTCTTCACATCAGGTGGCCAAAGTATTGGAGTTTCAGCTTCAGTATCAGTCCTTCCAATGAACATCCAGGACTGATTTCCTTTAGGATGGACTGGTTGGATCTCCTTGCAGTCCAAGGGACTCTCAAGAGTCTTCTCTAACACTACAGTTCAAAAACATCAATTCTTCGGTGCTCAGCTTTCGAGTCCAATTCTCACATCCATACATGACTACTGGAAAAACCAAAGCTTTGACTAGATGGACCTTGGTTGGCAAAGAAATATCTCTGCTTTTTAATACGCTATCTAGGTTGGTCACAGCTTTTCTTCCAAGGAACAAACATCTTTTAATTTCATGGCTGCAGTCACCATCTGCAGTGATTTTGGAGCCCCAAAAGTAAAGTCTCTCACTGTTTCCATTGTTTGCCATGAAGTGATGGGACTGGATGCCATGATCTTAGTTTTGTGAATGTTGAGCTTTAAGCCAACTTTTTACTCTCCTTTTTTACTTTCATGAAGAGGCTCTTTAGTTCTTCACTTTCTGCTATAAGGGTGGTGTCATAGATGAGGGTGGGGTCCCTAAGTAGCCTCAGGACGGGACTGGTCAGCAGAAAGGCCAAGTGATTAGAAAGGTGGAACTCTCAGGGCCACCCATTGACCTCTAGAAGTGGGAAGGGCAGAGGGGCTGAAGAGTAAGCTCTATAAAAACAACAGATTTGATGAGCTTCTAGAATGGCTACTACATTCCTGTGCTGGGAAAGGGATGCACCCCAGACCCATGGGGACTAAAGCTCCTGTGCTTGGGACCCTTTTAGACCCCACCCTATGTTGTTGTAGTTTAGTCTCTAAGTCATGTCCAACCCCACAGACTGCAGCATGCCAGGCTGCCCTGTCCTTCACTCTCTCCTGGAGTTTGCTCAGATTCATGTTTATTGAATTGGTGATGCTATCTAACCATCTCAGCCACCCCCTGCTCCTTTTGTCTATCCTATGTAATCTCTTCATTTAGGTGTTCACCTGTATCTCTTATAACATCCTTTTAATAAACTGATAAACATAAGGAAACATTTCTGTGTATTGTGTGAGCCACTCTAGCAAATTAATTGAACCAGAGGAAGGGATCCAACTTATAGCTCATTAGTCAGTGCTGCAGTGGTAAAGAATCTGCCTGTCAATGCAGGAGACGCAAGAGACTCATTCAATCCCTGGGTCAGGAAGATCCCCTGGAGGAGGAAATGGTGACCTGCTCCAATATTCTTGCCTGGAAAATTCCATGAACAGAGGAGCCGGTGAGCTACAGTTGATGGGGTTGCAAAGAGGTGGACATAACTGAGGGACTGAGCACAACAGGTCAGAAGCACAGGTGACAATCCTGACTTGTGATTGACATCTGAAGTGGGGGCAGTCATAGGGGGTTAATATGTGAAGTCTGATGCTATATGCAGGTAGATAGTGTCAGAAGTGATTTAAATTGTAGGATGTCCCCTGAGAATTGAAATTCTGCTTCGTGGTGTTGAAAAACATCCCAGAATCCCCCAAATCATCAGTGTACTTATTCTGTTAAGATGCCATCAAAGATGAGACTATAATAATACTCAAATATTCTGTAATCATGCCTAGCACATTGAATTTTGCCATCTTATTTTTCTCACTGAAGGTGCTGCCTTTTTGAGTTTTCTCCTTCTTATAGTAACATATTTACACACACACAAAAAAATACATAGTCAATATAAAGATATTATCATTGTTTCTGTAGATATAGGAGATATCTATAAAAGATATATTTCAACTTTTTACACTGCTTTCAGAAATCCCAGTTTTTCTATTTAATTTCACATCATTTCTGTACATTTACAGCATTTTATTCATAGTTCTTATGACATCTTGGACATTTTAACTTTTGAACTCAAGTCACAGTAAGACGTAAGCCCACTGAAGATAGTGATTATGTTTATTCATACATTTATCCTCGAAATGCCTTGCCAATAGTAAATGGTCATAAACACTTACAAATTAGGCCATAGGTTGACTGTACAAGCTTTCAGTCAGATCAGTAGGGGTCTGCCCCATAAGAATTAATGACAAAAATATAAGGACAACAGACTACTATGAGAGTCTAAACATACAGACAATGGCCAGACCATATATAACATTTTCACCTGCCACTTGCAGCAACCTGCTCAGGAAACCAACCCCCTAATCCACAATAAACCACCCTTGAGCCAGCTTGCTACAGACTAGACTTGCATAAAGCTGTCTTTTGCTATCTCCAGCGACAATGGAAGAAAATAAACAATAACTTCTCTAGCAATCGGCCCCAAAGAGCCAGGACTTGATTAATAACTGACAACTTCACTAATCTTGGTGCCTGCTTCCAATCTAGAACCAACCAGACAAAGCTGAACAAACAGACTTAAACAATCACAAGGAAAATCCTGCTTTAGATGGAAGACTTGCTTTTGTTGGCCTACCTACATCTTGTTCAGGCCACCAGGGTGCCCCGGAAGGCCTTCCTACTCCTCTGTAAAACAAAAGGCTGACTTCTATAGCAAGTTCAGAATAAACAGCCTTTGCTTTTCTCATTTGGCTGGTCTTTGTTTATTTCCACAGTTGTATAAGAATCCATTGGAATTATCCTAAAGATGAAATAATAATTCGCATATGCTGGGATCTCAAGAAGCCAGAAATGGCCAAAGGAGAGATTTGTCACAGACTGCAGGCTGTACCTGACAACAGACTTAATCCAGCTGAAAGATAACTGATGTCCACAGCCAGGAGAACAGATGCCCTGTCGGTGTCCTTGGGGTCAGTTCAGAAGAGTGGGTCACCTGGGTGACAGAGTTGCCACCTGCAGCTGCATTGCACAACACTGCACCCTTTGCTCACTGCCCTCCAGTAACCATTTGTTAAAATCACTCTAAACAATATTGCTTGGAACATTAGGTTGTCACAAGTCCATCAAAAGTCTCATTCTGACAGCTCAGCTGCCCAGTTTGGGTCGAATAACTTGAACATTTAAGGGTTTAGTGTCTCCTCTCTCTTCCTAATAAGCATGCTCATAATAAGCAATGTGCAATTTTCTGTAAACTTGAAACCTTGCTGCTTCTGTGAAGTTACGGGCTACTTCAGTCTGGCTCATTTGAGATGACTTTACTGAAAATACTACACAGAGAAACATATAGCTGAAAGTGAGTGGTGTGATTCATAAAGTATTTTAAGTTTTATATTAATTGTAAAATAAATACATAGTTACTGTAGAAAATCTAGAAAAAACAGAGGAATAAAAAGAAATCTAAAATCATTCATAATGGCACCATCCGGAGAAACGAATGTTTCCATTGACATAAATCCTAGTTTTTTTCCTTTGTGTATGCCAGTGGAGGGTGGGGTTCACTTGAATGGGATGAACAAGTAGCTTTGTTTGTTTCTCTAAAGTATGGCTTACTGTGAAGATCAAGACTGAGATCAAGGCATTCTTTCAAGGCACTTCCTTACATGTCCAAGGGGAGGGGGAGCCTCCTGCATGACAGCCGAACCATCCATGCTTCCCTGACTGTCAGCCCACTCTGTCCTGTACAATCTGTTCCCTTTGGCTACAGCAGTCTCCGCTGGCCTCATCCAACAGAGCATTACTACTCATCCTTCAACACCCAGCTCTGACCCTACACCTCTGTTACCCCTTCCCTCGCCTTGGCAGTGGGCCTGAGTGTTCTCAGACCTGGGCTCTCAGCCTACTGTGGCATTTCCACTAGGGCAGCTGGTGGAGTGATTCCAGTGTGTTGGGCTTGTGTACACCTGTAAACTGGATACTGAGGAAGCGTCAGGACAAGGATTTTCTACTTTAGGGGACAATGAAGAGGACTGGAGTGTGAACAGGGCCTGCACTGTATGGGCTGAATTCTGCCTCCACTGATTACCAGTGGTGACCTTGGGCATGAATTTTACCCTCTGTATGCCATGATTTTTGTATTTATTTTGGGCCACGCCACACATATGTGGGATCCTAGTTCCCTGACCAGAGATCCCTGCATTGGAAGCGCAGAGTCTTAACCATTGGACCACTAGGGAAGGACTGGTATGCTCATTTTAAGTCAGAGTTGATAATGATAGTTACCTCATAGGGTTGTAATAAGGATTAAATTAATATATGAAAAACATTTTAAAAAGAGCCCAGTACATGCTAAGTACTACATAATGGTTTGAGATCATAAAGTTATGAATAAGAACCCAAGTATCTGCATACTGCTTACAGCTCTCACAATCTTCTTTTACTCAGCAATGAGGGATTTAAGACATGTACTAGTTCTTAGTTTTCTCTCTACTCGGTGAACATATATTTGGTCTAGGATTCCTCTGATTATGGTAGAACACAGGCACTCAGCTTTCATGTGAAACCAAGTTTGGATCACTATGCTCCACTAGTAAATGAAAACGCTTCTACTAGAGGTTACCTGCACCAATTTGCTCTCCCCACGTGGAACACATTCAGTAACCATTGCAGAGTAAAACACTGATGCCTTTCTGATGCATTCTGAACCCCCATCCTCCCTATCCCCACTCCCAGCTCACTTCCAAGAAGCAAGCTTTGTTGGAGAGCCAATCCACTCCAGGGCAAGGGAGACTCCTGCCACTGCAATATTTTCTGAGTCACCTCAGATCGAAGCAGCCCCAAACTTCACAGAAGCTGGGTTTAAAGTTTACACATAAAATATAAATTACTTATCAGAAGTCTGCTTCCAAAGGAAGGGGGAGAAATGGAATCTCCCAAGGTTCAAATTATTCAGCTGGAAACAAGCAATGACACTACAAGAGGCTAGATAACTTGGACATGGTTCCTAGACTCTGATGCTCTTAAAGAACATTTTAGAGTATATAGTAAAAGGGCTGACCTAAACATTTTGTGACTTTGAAAGACTCAGGAAGAAATTTATTTGTTAAAATATTCACTGATGACTTGCTTTAAAAACATATAACTATACTACACATCCAATGAATCAGGATTCTGATTTCCTAAAGTTGAAATAGATAAGGCTTCCAGCCATCCCCAGGTCTCAATCAGTTCAAGCGGAACTGATTGCGGACAAAAAGTTCATATTTTCTTCTATGAACAAGGTCCCTTCCATCAGGGGAAATGGTTCAGATTTGAAACCAATAAAGGGAGCAGCCCTCAGCACAGCCTGAATTATAGCATCAGTCAGCTGGGGGCTGGACCTGCTTCATAACTCAAGTTGTATACTTGAATACAAAATAAAGCCTACTTTCCACATATCTTTTCTGTCCCCAGACCTAAAGCAAACCAATTGTCTTCTCTTCCCTTGACCTCAGAAGACATAGCATTTTTATGATTAAAAACCAGGAGAATACTTTCCTGTTTATTAAAAAAAAAAAAAATTCAGCTCTGCCTCTCCACTTGAATTTTGTCTGTGTTGTGTGAATTCTTGCTCAGTCATAGATGTCAAATAATCTTGAGACCATTAAAATATTTTTAAATATAAAATAAAATTCTAAGAGAGTCTATGGGTAAATTAAGATTTCTTAAAAATCATTCAGACTTTAAATGGTGCCCTTCAGTGGGTATAAATAATAAAATTTGGATCTGAGATGGAACAATTGGAAGCTACTGTGATGTAAATAACCTTGGGGTAGGAGGCCAGATGTCTGGGTCTCCCATTTTTGTCACTCCCCTATTTCAAGACTGTAGGCAGTTCTTTTCTCCCTTCTGAGTATCCCGATCTGCAGAGAAGTGGGGACATCTCCCAAGCCAAAGGATGGGAGAATCATACCTGGACAGGTGCCTGGCGAGTTGGGAAGCCTCCGCGCTTGCTGGTGCATTGCCTTCCCCACACCGACCCCTGCCCCGCCCCAGGAAGTTTGCTGGCTCCTTGCGGAGCGCCGAGACAGAGAACTATTCCAGGGAGCCGAATATATTGCACCCTCTCCCGCCCTGTGCGGTAGGTACCCAACGCTGTTTTAGCTTAATAAACATTCTCCCTCCTGAGCAATCCTGACCCACAGATGGACTTTCAGAGACCACAGAAGACAAACAGGCCAGAGCAAATGGAGTCTCCCGGTTACTTACAGACAGGGTCATCCATTTTCAAGGGTCTCTTCAGGCGGATGCTGGCAGGGATGGTCTTCTCGATCAGTTCATCAACGCTCTAAAATTAAAATTCAAGCTCGTGAACACTGAAGGCAGAGGAAAGTGCTTCTGAGCTAAAAGTCACCTCTGTATTTTGCATATACAAAGGCTTGTGGGGACTTCACTTAAATGGTCTAATTTTTAAAAAGAGTTTCTTCTTAAAAAGGACAACTTTAACAAACCAAAAATCACTCGGAGGGGGGGGAAATAATTAGGGTAGTAATTCGGCCATTCTGGCTTAGATTTCGGTGGGCAATCGGAGATAATTGGATAAATTGGGAGGTCCTTCTCTTGCAAAGTTAGAGCTCATCAGCAGGGCCGAACTAGGTTGTAAAATACACGATTTTGAGGCGCGAAGAGCTGGTGGAGGAGAAAGTAAGCTGCTGGGAGAAGTCTGGGGAACGCGGACTGAGCACGCGCGCTGGCTTCCACACCAGAGCCCCAGACCAGGGTGCAGGTCCCAAGCGAGGCGAAGCGGGGCTCCTAGTGGGGGCCAGGAGGCCGTGAGGGCAGAAGGCGGGGCGGGGGTGAGGCACGGCAGAGCCGGGTTGGGGTCCTTACCGCCAGCCCCAGGGCCTGTAGCATCTCCTTCTGGTCTTTGTCCCCGGGGCCGATATGTCTCCGAGCGAAGTCGTCGTGTCTGGGGAGGAGGCGCTCGAGGAGGCGCGAGGCCCCGGCCCCGCCGCTATCCCCGCCGCCGCTACTTCTGTCACGACCCCTCGGCGCCCACCGGGGGCCAGCTCCTCCAGCCAGGCGGCGGCCGCCCCCGACTCCGCAACCCAGACGCAGCCCCCAGGCCCTGGCGCACGTCTGCATAGTGGTCGTCACCGTCCCCTGCCTGGGCCCGCGAGGCTCGGCCGGGCTTTCTGCTCTTTTTCTGGTCGTAGTCCCCTGGGTGGCGGCTGCTCCCAGGTGGCTGGAGCCCCTTCCCGAAGGATGACCGAAGGGACAGATGGATGTTCAGAGGCAATGAATGGGTGCCGCGCCGATTCCGGACAGGCGCGCAAACTTGTTACTCCTCTCGAAGCACCTGCTTCGCACACTTTAAGCGTCGTTCTGGGGGTGGGCAGTGGGATAGGCCCGGTGAACGCACGGCCAATGGGAGTGAACGGAAGGGCGGGGCAGGGTCTGCCCTGCCCCGCCCCCTTTCCCTACCCCCTCCTCAGGCCCTCCGCGGGCTCCTGCTGCTCTTCTCGCAGAGCCTTCCATCCTCAATTACTCCTGCTCCATCTCTAGTGGGTGCAGGGACCGAGAGCTCCCTGCGCTCGGTGCCAGAGGCCACAGGCGAAGTGCCTGGGGGATTCAGCTGAAATGGAAGGTGATTCCGACAGGGAGGCCAAACTCATAGAGTTGGTTAGTCTGTTAATTTTAGGGTATCTCCCTGTCATACCTCGTGGAAACCAATATGCGCAGATCAGAGTTCTTATATAGTTGTAGGATCATGAACAAGTTATCCAACCTCTGAGCTTCGGTCTCCGCATCTAACAGAGCTGGATAGTATTTAAAAAGAGATCGTACATTGAAACTACAACCATAACACTAGCCTTGAACTCTTCTCTTTTCCCCTTTCCCGCCCTGCTCCCTCCCACCGCGGCGGGGCGGGGGGCGCTGTGTGTTTATGTGTGTGATATAAAAAATGCAAAAGATAAAAAGGTATACATTTTGCACTGTCACCTTAGTTGAAAAATTATGTATACCTGGATATTTTGGAAATCTAATCTCTCTAGCTATCTCTTGAGATTTTTACCAGAATGAGCTTTCAGAATTCCAACTCTAATAGGAGGAAGAGTGAAGGACAGAACATTAGGTGTACTAAGATTAGGGAAAAACAGAACCTGTCCTCTTTCTCTTCTAAGCTTCCTCTTTCAGTCTTATTCTGCACACCCTGGGTTCTGTAACTCACAGGCGCAGAGAGTAGGCAGAGAGGCAGGAAACTAGAAATCAGAAAACTGTAGGCAAAATATGTGTGTGTGGCAGGCAGGGTAGGGGGTGAGTGATGAACTAGGAAGGCCTGGCTGAATATCTCTGAAGTTTTTCACTAGTTTGGAATTGAAATTACAGCCTTCATAAAAGTTGGGAGATATCCTTGGTGCTAGTTGTCATGGGATAAGACAGAAGCAGTGTGCATTTATTCCCCATTCCTGACTATTCTCTATGGATCATAGGGGCTGGAAGGGAGAGAACTATAATTCCCAGATTGGCTCCAGGCTTCTAGATGTTAATCTTCTGTCAACAAGATACGGTTGTGTGAGAACTGGAACATGGAATAAAAGTAGAAACCATTTTCATGTTTTTCTGACAGCAGCAGAGAGATGTATGGATGGCAGCAGACATGAAGTGATTCCTTACCAGCCATCCACGTGTGTGCAGCAAGGCAGCTGTGTTAGCCAACGGAAAAGTGAAAGGAAAGTGACTCTTTGTGACCCCATGGACTATAGCCTACCAGGCTCCTCCATCCATGGGATTTTCCAGGCAATAGTACTGGAGTGGATTGCCATTTCCAGCGGATCTTCCGGACCCAGGGATGGAACCCAGGTCTCCCGACGCTTTACCATCTGAGCCACCAGGGAAGCCAATGGGAACATCCTGTGATTTTCCAACCTAGGAAGCAGCAGAAGTTTCTCACTGTCCTGGACTAGAGCTTCAGTGGTTGACCTGAAGATAATGGTGTTCTATCTACCCTGTCTCTTGCTTTTCCAGTCCTTCCAGTGATTCTATATTCACCTATTCCTGATACTTTAATCCAGGTATTGCTTGAAATATTTTGAGTGTTTTGTTTGTTTTCCTAAATAAACTTTAACAAAGACTATAACTGAGCCCAAAAGTAGTTTTAAGATAGTAATCTTAAAGCTTAGAGGGATTAGCTATCTGGCCCAATTCTATTTGAAGTCAATGATAATGTTATCACTAGTGGAGAATGAGATCATGATAGTCTTAGGCAGAAATGAAAAGTTATTTAAATTATCAGTCTGAGGCTTCCCTGGTGGTGCTGTGATAAAAGAATCCGCCTGCCAATGCAGGAGACATGGGTTTCATCCCTGATCCAGGAAGATCCCACATGCTGCAAAGCAGCTGAGCCCTTGTGCCACAACTATTGAGGCAGCTCTCTAGAGCCCTGGAACCAAAACTACTGGAGCTTGAGTGCCCTAGAGCCCATGCTCTGCAACTAGAGAAGCCACTGCAATGAGAAGCCCACACATCACAACCGGAGAGTAGGCCCTCCCTGCTGAAACTAGAGAAAAGCCTGCACAGCAACGAAGACCCAGCATAGCCAAAAATAAAATAAATTAATTAAAAATATATATATCAGTGGGGAATAAATTTCCTATTGAAGACAAGTCTTTGCTAGACCAAATAGTTGCTAGGTTAGACCCTTCCAGTGGGAATGATTTAACAAGGACTATAGAGAGGGATAGCTGCTTCTGAATGCCACGGAGAGTCTATCCAGCAAAATGACAGATCATGGACTTCCCTGGCGGTTCCAGTGGTTAAGACTTCGCTTTCCAATGCACAGGGTGCAGGTTCAATCCCTAGACAGGGAGCTAGGATCATACCAAAAACAAAACCAAAAAACAGAAGCAATATTGTAACAAATTCAATGAAGACTTTAAAAAATTGTTTTTAATTTAAAAAGATGAAATGACTTCTCAGAGAACTAGAGAATTTCAAGCTCTATAACTTCTGTAGCTTCAGGGAGAAAGTGAGTGAAGTTGCTCAGTTGTGTCCAACTCTTTGCAACCCCATGGACTGTAGCCTACCAGGCTCCTCCATCCATGACATTCTCCAGGCAAGAGTACTGGAGTGGGTTGCCATTTCCTTCTCCAGGGGATCTTCCCAACCCAGGAATCGAACCCAGGTCTCCTGTGTTGCAGGCAGACCCTTTACCCTCTGAGCCACCACAAATCAGACTCACTGTTTGATCCTCCTGATTACCAAATTATCATAAAATTTAAATTCACAGCTTTATTAGGGCTCATATGTGAAAGCTTGGGATTAATTTAAAACCCCAAGACTTGGAATGGGGACATCGTGGTAATTTGGGTTGAATTTGATTATCTTAAACCCTCAAATCCCACTTAGTCCCCTTTGCCACCTGAAACACTCCTTTCTCCCCTCTTTGAGATGCTGGCGATTCCTTGCCTCCCTTCCCATCCCTTGCTTGAAGATTCTGTAATGGCTTCACTAAAAAATCAACCTTACAGAGGTATGCCAATGCTTCTTTACCTCTAGATCCACAGGAGAGTCAGATTGCAACAACTCTAGGAAGGTGAGTAAGATGTCTGACACCAGAGGAGACACTTACGCAGGGAAACAGTTGTAAGACATTGCTAAAGTACATTAGTGTTGGAGGATTTCTCTGTAGGTGTGAGTTCTAGACCAAGGAAGAAGGAATATAAAATCGAAATTATTCATGTGTTTGCAGCACTAGATATTCTGGATTTAGTGTATTAATTCAATCAGTTAGGAGTGGCTCTAAGGGTCTGCTGAGTTCGTTTACTAAAACCAGGCTCAAATTATTATTGTTGTTGTTTAGTCGATAAGTCATGTCCAACTCTTTTGCAACCCCGGGGATGGTAGCACTCAATGCTCCTCTGCCCATGGGATTTCCCAGGCAAGAATACTGGACTGGGTTGCCATTTTCTTCTCCAAGGGATCTTCCTGACCCAAGGATCGAACCTGAGTCTCCTGCATTAGTAGGCAGGTTTTTTGTTTTTTTGTTGTTGTTGTTTTTTTTACCATTGAGCCACCAAGGAACTCAGTTATGGCCTTCATTAAATTAGATTAAGATACTAGAACTTTCTTGGCTTAATAGAGAAGAAAGGATCCAAAGACATTAGAAGAGGGAATTCCTTGGTGGTCCTGTAATTAGGACACTATGCTTTCACTGCTGAGGACCTAGGTTCATTCCCTGGTTGGGGAATTAAGATCCCACAAGTTTCATGCCCAAAAAAGAAAAACTGGATAACTACATGTAAAAGAATGAAATTAGAATGCTCCCTAACACCATACACAAAAATACCCCCCCAAAAAAGAAATAAACCCAAATGAATTAAAAATCTAAATGTGAGGCTAGTCGCCATAAAACTCTAAAAGGAAAATATAGGCAGAACATTCTTTGACATAAATTGTAGCAAGATCTTTTTTGACTCATTTCCAGTAGTAATGAAAATAAAAACAAAGATAAACAAATGGGACCTAATTAAACTTAAGAACTTTTGCACAGCAAAGGAAACCATAAACAAGATGAAAAGACAACCCTCCGAATGTGAGAAAATATTTGCAAATGAAGCAGCAGACAAGGGAATTAACCTACAAAATATACAAACAACTCATGCAGCTCAAAAAAAAAAAACCACAGTCAAAAAATGGGCAGAAGATCTAACTACACATTTCTCCGAAGAGGACATACAGATGGCTAAGAAGCACCTGAGAAGATGCTCAATATCACTAATTATTATTGTTCAGTCACTAAGTCACGTCTGACTCTGCGACCCCGTGGACTGCAGCGTGCTAACAACCTTCCTGTTCTTTGCTAACAACCTTCCTGTTCTTCACTATCTCCCAGAGTTTGCTCAAACTTCATTGTCGGTGATGCCATCCAACCATCTCATCCTCTGTCATCCCCTTCTCCCCTTGCCCTCAATCTTTCCCAGCATCAAGGTCTTTTCCAATGAGTCAGTTCTTCACATCAGGTGGCCAAAGTATTGGAACTTCAGCTTTAGCATCAGTCCTTCCAATGAATACTCAGGTTGATTTCCTTTAGGATTGACTAGTCTGATCTCCTTGATGTCCAAGGGACTCTCAAGAGTCTTCTCCAACACCACAGTTCAAAAGCATCAATTCTTCAGCACTCAACTTTCTTTAGAGTTCAACTCTCACATCCGTACATGACTACTGGAAAAACCATAGCTTTGACTAGATGGACCTTTGTCAGCAAAGTAATATTTCTGCTTTTTAATATGCTATCTAGGTTTGTCATAGCTTTTCTTCCAAACAGCAAGTGTGTTTTAATTTCATGGCTGCAGTCACCATCTTCAGTGATTTTGGAGCCCCCCAAAATAAAGTCTGCCACTGTTGCCACTGTTTCCCCATCCATTTGCCATGAAGTGATGGGACTGAATGCCAAGATCTTAGTTTTTTGAATGTTGAGTTTTAAGCCAACTTTTTACTCTCCTCTTTCACCTTCATCAAGAGGCTCTTTAGTTCTTCTTTGCTTTTGTCCGTAAGGGTGGTGTCATCTGCACATCTGAGGTTATTGATATTTCTCCTGGCAATCTTGATTCCAGCTTGTGATTCATCCAGCCTGGCATTTCACATGATATACTCTGCATATAAATTAAATAAGCAGGATGATAGTATACAGCCTTGACATACTCCTTTCCCAATTTGGAACCAGTCCATTGTTCTGTGTCTGGTTCTAACTGTTGCTTCTTGGCCTGCACCCTGGTTTCTCAGAAGACAGGTAAAGTGGTCTGGTATTCCCATCTCTTAGACAAATACAAATCAAAACTACAGTGAAGTATCACCCCACACTGGTCAGAATAGCCATCATTTAAGAAAAAAATCTGCAAACAATAAATGCTGGAGAGGGTGTGGAGAATTGGGAACCCTCTTGCACTGTTGATTGGATTGTAAATTGATACATCCACTATGGAGAACAGAATGTAGGTTCCTTAAAAAACTAAAACTAGAACTACCATATGACCCAGCAATCCCACTGCTTGTCATACACCTGGAGAAAACCATAATTCCAATATACATACACCCCAATGTTTATTGCAGCAATATTTACTATAATAGCCCAGACTTCAAAGCACCCTAAATGTCCATTAACAGAGGCGTGCATAAAGAAGATGTGGTACATATATACAATGGAAAACTACTTGGTCATTAAAAGGAACAAAACTGTGCCATTTGCAGAGACACGGATGTACCTAGAGACTGTCATATAGAGTAAAGTAATCAGAGAGAGAAAAATCTCATATATTAATGCATACATGTGGAATCTGGAAGAATGGTACAGATGAACTTATTTGCAAAGCAGAGACAAAGATGTAGAGAACAAACGTATGGACCTAACATGGAGAAGGGAAAGGCAGGGAGGGTGGGATGATGAATTGGGAGATTGGGACTGACATATATATACTACTGTGTATAAAACAGGCTTCCCAACAGATAACTAATGAATACCTGCCATATAGCACAGGGAACTCAGTGCTCTGTGGAGACCTAAATGGGAAGGAAATCCAAAAAAGAGGGGATATATGTATATGTATATCTGATTCACTTCACTGTATAGCATAAAATAACACAACATTGTAAAGCAATTATACTCCAATAAAAATTTAAACAAAAACAAAGACTTGGTGAGATAAGAGTGTTGGATTCATCACGTGCAACGTACTCTTCAACCCTTTCAGTGTATTCCTCAGTAAGGCATAGGGGACAATAACTTTACCTAAAGAAATCCATTGGTTCAAGAGGAGCAGCCTTATTCTTGAAAAGTTCTGTACTTCCTGTGTCCGCACATCTGCAACGATGGTGGAAGATGCCACTTTGGAAATGGGCCCCCTGACTTCAATGATAATGATGGAGTTCCAAAATGGTAGAGGCCAGTGGCAACACTAGAAGATAGAACAGTGAGCAAGGTTACTGTGATGTGAAGCAGTTAGAGAGCTAATCAGACTTGGTCCACAGGGATCTTTGGTGTTCACTAATTAATGAGCAGTCTATGAACATCTTAATCTGGTGAACCAAAATTTGATATGTCACCCAAATAAAGCAACTTAGACTCTCAACTAGTTGTCTTACTTTAGTTGGTTTTGTAGACCCAGAGCATCTTAGATGATGAGGATCTTAAGAAAGAATCCTTGAGAAAAGATCTTCTGACTCTGCTATAAGTATATACTGTAAATCTTCCTCCTAAACTCCCCCAGAGATACCTGTGGCCATTTCCCAAGTGTAATGGTTAATCTTAAATAAGAATTTTGCCTGGGCCACAGTGCCCAGATATGTGGTCAAACATTATTCTAGATGTTTCCATGAGAATGCTTTTGGATAAGTTAATGATTTAAATCAATTGACTGCATAAAGCAGATTGCCTGCCATAAAGTGAGTGGGCCTAAACTAATCAGTTGAAACCCTGAATAGAATGTAAGATGTATCTCCTCTGAGCAAGGGGGAATTATGCAGAAGACAGCCTTTGGATTTGAACTGCAACATTGGCTCTATCCTGATAGCCTTTGGACTTGAGCATTGGCTTTTCCCTAAGTTGACAGCCTGCAAGCCTGCTAGTGCAGATTTTGGACTCACCAGCCTCTGTAATATCATGAACCAATTCCTGGTTATATATATATATATTCTCTTCCTCTCTCTCTCTCTCTCTATATATATATATATTATATATATATATATAATATATATGTATATATTTATAGATAGATAGATAGATATGCAATGGGCATGAACTTGGGCAAACTCCAGGAGATGGTGAGAGACAAGGAGGCCTGGCATGCTGCAGTCAATGGGGTGGTGAAGAACTGGACACAACTGGGCAGCTGAAGAAAATCACTGTGTATATACATGCATATGAAATTGATTCTGTTTCTCCAAAGAACCCTGACTAGTAAGTAAAAGAATGGAAAATACCCAGACTTTGGGTGGATTACAAAAACTTTGTTCTAAGATAATGCTAAGCCTTGCAGTGGAGAAGGAAATGGTAACCCACTCCAGTAGTCTTGCCTAGAAAATCCCATGGACAGAGGGGCCTGGTGGGCTACTTTTTGCCTGGGGTTGCAAAAAGTCAGACATGACTTAGTGACTAAACAACAACAACAAACCTTACAGATCCAAACCAAATCACTCTAGTTCACACATCACAGTGAGATGTTATGAAAGTTAGATTATAAATGGAGATTTGGGATTTCTGGTTTCAGTTCCACTGTATAAAGAGCATGGAAGTCATGCCTCCTGTTCTTACAACAAGAAAAAGGTAAACAAACTAACTTTTGGACACATCTGAAAACTGACGCTTCAGGGCAAAAATGCCACCGTGAAATCTGATGAGCAGACTCATACAGAGAAACACAAGATCTGATTACCTGGAGCAGAAGCCACTGGAACCCTAAACTGGTAGGAACATATAATGGCAATTATCATGAATTGTTGAATGCTAAGTGTGGACTGATTTAAAAGGGACTAATTTAAAACTCTTGGAAACTACAGTCTTAGTGGGGCTCTCACACTTTCAAAGGTTTTACTTCCAGGAGTCCCAGCACCATATGTATGGTGGAAATCCAAGAAATATCTCCTCATAGCACTGGTAGGGGAAGAGAAAGAGTAATCAGTGTGACATATACCTAGATCCACCTTTATGACAAATACTTACTCTCCAAAGTAAAGGACTTTACCAGAGCTTTTATTCCTGCTGGGGAAGGGAATTCCTTCCACTCCAGCCCGCTCCAGCCTTCTGGCCTTACAAAATGAGAGGGGAGAAAAAAAGTCAAAAGGGTTTACTGCTTCAAGGAAATAGACTTGAAGGCTACAACCCAGGAAAGAAGTATGGGGCCGGGGCATGAGTGAGGAAGCTTTATCACTGGAGAAACACTTGGAAGTTCACAGCCTGAGACATAGGCCTGTAAAAACACTAATATTTAAGTTTTTTAAATGTTGAGTTTCAAGCTTTTTCACTCTCCCCTTTCACCTTCATCAAGAGGTTCTTAAATATGTAGGTAGGTTTGTATTTTTTGCCAAATTTAGGAAATTTTCTGACACTATTTTTTTCTGCGGCCCTTCCCTCTTTTTATCTTCCCCTTTTGGGACTTCAGTGATGTGAATGTTGAATCTTTTGTTATAGTCTCACCTGTCCCTGAGGCTCTGTTCTTTATATCTCTCATTCAGGTTGAGGATATTCCTTGTTCTTGATATGACAAGACATTCTGCATTGTACCCAGGACATTTTGAATATTATGAGACTCTGGCTCCTATTTAGATCTTCCATTTTAGAAGACAGCCAAACTGTTTAGGTCCAAAATGCATGTCCTGGCCCAGTTTTGTGGGCTGTGCTTCAAATGTCAATTCATTTTCAAAGCCTTTGCAGTGCTATTCTGGTCTGTCCCACTTGGGTGCAACCCAGAAGCCAATCTGAAACCTGGGCAGTAGTCCATACATAGTTCAGTGCGCCGTGTTGATTATGGTCAACTTCATAGATGGTTTGCTCAAAGGTCTGCCCAGGACTTCATACACAGATTTAAAGACTCCTGCTTTCCAGTTCTCTTTTCTACTTCTCACCCAGTCACTAGTCGTGCAGGAGCAGCACGCTGCCCTTTTTGCAGCTGTTTACTTAGTGCAGTGCAGTAATAGTCAACAACCCTCACAGGCTGCGCAGCGCCAGGTTAGGGGACAGCTGCCTCTGCTGGTGTTAGTGCAGGTGTTGTAGGAGCTCCAGCCCATAGTCTTGGCCAGAAATAGTGACAATGGGGATGGGTGTGTCTTTTTTTCATGGTGCTCACCTGGAGTAGGATGGATGTTGTCCTGCTTCTCCCATCCATTTGGCTAGTGAGAGTAGGATTCTCTTGCACTGAGGCCTGGATCTACAGGAGGCAAAATAAAACCTCATGAAACTCACTGCTGGGCCATCAAGTCCCAAAGAGCTTGGTCAGGCCACCTTCTTTTCCCCAACTTTCAGAGTCTTATGATAGCTGCTTTATGTATTTCAGCCAAGGATTTTAGTTATAATTAGAAGAAGAAATAGGTAAAGTATATCTAAATCCATTTTTTCCCAGAAGCATGAGTCTGATACATTTCTCTTTCAACTCTTCTGCTTGATCTGTGCAGAAAACATAATTTTAGAGATTGATAATGGATTATGAAAATTTATTCAAGCAGGGATTCCAATTAGATCTGCTTTTACTGATTACTAGAGCAGATTGGCAATGGCACCCCACTCCAGTACTCTTGCCTGGAAAATCCCATGGACGGAGGAGCCTGGTGGGCTGCAGTCCATGGGGTTGCAAAGAGTTGGACATGACTGAGCGACTTCACTTTCACTTTTCACTTTCATGCATTGGAGAAGGAAATGGCAACCCACTCCAGTGTTCTTGCCTGGAGAATCCCAGGGATGGGGGAGCCTGTGGGCTGCCGTCTATGGGGTCGCACAGAGTCGGACACGACTGAAGCGACTTAGCAGCAGCAGCAGCAGCAGAGCGGATTAACATAACTCCTTGCAACTGGTGAACTGCTGTTAATCTGGGCAGACTATTTTTTCTCTATACCAATTAGTAAAGACCACCAGAAGCACATTACTTCACCTGTCAGCAGCAGCAGTACATCTACCTGTCTTCCTACAGGGCTATGTCAGCTCTTCAACTTTGTATCATGTTCTAATCTGCTAGGACTTTGGTTGTCTTGCTCTTCCATAGGACAAGGTACTTGAAGGACCCAGTGAGGAGCATGTAGCAAGTTTGCTTGATGCCTCAGAAAACACATACCAGAAAGTGGGAGATAAACCTCATGAAAATTCAGGAATCCACTACTTCAGTAAAGTTCCTAGGGCTCTAGTGAGGTCAGGAATAATTGCCTTTTCACTGCTGTGTCGCTAGTGCTTAGAATGCTGCCTGCCTCCTAGTATGTGCATGTTATATTATTTAGACCACAAATTCTGATAATCAATCTAAAGAGAAAAAAAAGTGTTCTGAGAGATATGACAAGGGCAACCTAATTTAGATAGACAATGCAAGGAAGGATTTGCTGAGGAAGTGATATGTAAACTGAAATCTGAATATCAAATCAGATGACAAGTAGAGGGAAAGGCATTTTCCAGGCAAAGAGAGAATGGCATGGACAAAGGTTCATAAGTTGAAGGAACAGCCATAAATAAGCAGCTAAAAGACTGATATGCCTGGAGCATAGTGAGGGTCGGGAGCAAGACCAGGGAAGCTCATTTAAAATGGCAGGGAACTTTAAATGTTGATTTATAAACAAGTGATTTATTTAAGTCCTTTGGTTCACAGAAGTTACTGAGGGCAAAGAGTGGACTGTTAGATAATTTGTTTCAGTAGAAACAGGGCTAGAATACAAGTCTTCTGGTCCTAAGTCCTAGGTCCTCTCTATTGGAGGAGGTGGCTTCGTCATTAAACTAGCATATCAAGTCTTGTCAAACCAGTCAAACCAAATCAAACCAGTTGATCCTAAAGGAAATTAATCCCAACTAGTCACTGGAAGGACTGATACTGAAGCTCCAATACTTCGGCCACGTGATGAGAAAAGCCAACTCATTAGAAAAGACCCTGATGCTGGGAAATACTGAAGGCAGGAGGAAAAGGGGACGACAGAGGATGAGATGGTTGGATGGCATCACTGACTCAATAGACATGCATATGAGCAAGCTCCAGGAGATGGTCAAGGACAGGAAAGCCTGGGGTGCTGCAGTCCATGAGGTTGCAAAGAGTCTGACACAACCAAGTGACTGAACAACACCATCAAGTCTTGTAAATAGAAAAGATCTTTTAATCACTGCAGTGAATAGCTGAAGTTCCTACCTGAACTACTCTTCTGCTTCTGGTAAGAATATGATGGTTTTCTTTGGGAAACCGTTTCCCCACATTATCAGGCCATGTATTTGGATGGGTTAACCCCACTTCGGGCCACAGGTGTGGGTATGGGAGATGGGCCTTGCAAAGAGGAATAGTAAACCCCTCCAGCCACATTCATTAGTTTCCATTATCATGTGAGTTTATCCAGCTAAGCTAAGTGAATCAGCCCAGGACTCTGAGAGTTGGAGCTGCACATACAATAGGATTTGGCCTTGGAATATGGAATGAAGCACGGCAGAGGCTAATAGAGTTTTGCCAAGAGAACACACTGGTCATAGCAAACACCCTCTTCCAACAACACAAGAGAAGGCTCTACACATGGACATCACCAGATGGTCAACACCGAAATCAGATTGATTATATTCTTTGTAGCCAAAGATGGAGAAGCTCTATACAGTCAGCAAAAAAACAAGACTGGGAGCTGACTGTGGCTCAGATCATGAACTCCTTATTGCCAAATTCAGACTTAAATTGAAGAAAGTAGGGAAAACCACTAGACCATTCAGGTGTGACCTAAATCAAATCCCTTATGATTATACAGTGGAAGTGAGAAATAGATTTAAGGGACTAGATCTGATAGATAGAGTGCCTGATGAACTATGAACGGAGGTTTGTGATATTGTAAAGGAGACAGGGATCAAGACCATCCCCATGGAAAAGAAATGCAAAAAAGCAAAATGGCTGTCTGGGGAGGCCTTACAAATAGCTGTGAAAAGAAGAGAAGCGAAAAGCAAAGGAGAAAAGGAAAGATATAAGCATCTGAATGCAGAGTTCCAAAGAATAGCAAGGAGAGATAGGAAGCCTTCCTCAGCGATCAATGCAAAGAAATAGAGGAAAACAACATTTGGGAAAGACTAGAGATCTCTTCAAGAAAATTGAGATACCAAGGGAACATTCCATGCAAAGATGGGCTCGATAAAGGACAGCAATGGTATGGACCTAACAGAAGCAGAAGATATTAAGAAGAGGTGGCAAGAATACACAGAAGAACTGTACAAAAAAGATCTTCACAACCAAGATAATCACGATGGTGTGATCACTCACCTAGAGCCAGACATCCTGGAATGTGAAGTCAGGTGGGCCTTAGAAAGCATCACTACAAACAAGGCTAGTGGAGGTGATGGAATTACAGTTGAGCTATTCCAAATCCTGAAAGATGATTCTGTGAAAGTGCTGCACTCAATATGCCAGCAAATTTGGAAAACTCAGCAGTGGCCACAGGACTGGAAAAGGTCAGTTTTCATTCCAATCCCAAAGAAAGGCAATGACAAAGAATGCTCAAACTACCACACAATTGCACTCATCTCACATGCTAGTAAAGTAATGCTCAAAATTCTCCAAGCCAGGCTTCAGCAATACGTGAACCGTGAACTTCCAGATGTTCAAGCTGGTTTTAGAAAAGGCAGAGGAACCAGAGATCAAATTGCCAACATCCTCTGGATCATGAAAAAAGCAAGAGAGTTCCAGAAAAATATCTATTTCTGCTTTATTGACTATGCCAAAGCCTTTGACCGTGTGGATCACAATAAACTGTGGAAAATTATGAAAGAGATGGGAATACCAGACCACCTGACTTGCCTCTTGAGAAACCTATATGCAGGTCAGGAAGCAACAGTTAGAACTGGACATGGAACAACAGACTGGTTCCAAATAGGAGAAGGAGTACATCAAGGCTGTATATTGTCACCCTGCTTATTTAACTTATATGCAGAGTACATCATGAGAAATGCTGGGCTGGAGGAAGCACAAGCTGGAACCAAGATTGCCGGGAGAAATATCAATAACCTCAGATATGCAGATGACACCGCCCTTATGGCAGAAAGTGAAGAGGAACTAAAAAGCCTCTTGATGAAAGTGAAAGTGGAGAGTGAAAAAGTTGGCTTAAAGCTCAACATTCAGAAAATGAAGATCATGGCATCCGGTCCCATCACTTCATGGTAAATGGATGGGGAAACAGTGGTTGACTTTATTTTGGGGGGCTCCAAAATCACTGCAGATGGTGATTGCAGCCATGAAATTAAAAGACGCTTACTCCTTGGAAGGAAAGTTATGACCGACCTAGATAGCATATTCAGAAGCAGAGACATTACTTTGCCAACAAAGGTCCATCTAGTCAAGGCTATGGTTTTTCCAGTGGTCATGTGTGGATGTTAGAGTTGGACTGTGAAGAAGGCTGAACGCCAAAGAATTGATGCTTTTGAAGTGTGGTGTTGGAGAAGACTCTTGAGAGTCCCTTGGACTGCAAGGAGATCCAACGGTCCATCCTAAAGGAGATCAGTCCTGGGTGTTCATTGGAAGGACTGATACTGAAGCTGAAACTCCGATACTTTGGACACCTCATGCGAAGAGTTGACTCATTGGAAGAGACCCTGATGCTGGGAGGGATTGGCGGCAGGAGGAGGAGGGGACGACAGAGGATGAGATGGCTGGATGGCATCACCAACTCGATGGACATGAGTTTGAGTAAACTCCAGGAGTTGGTGATGGACAGGGAGGCCTGGCGTGCTGTTATTCATGGGGTCGCAAAGAGTCAGACACGACTGAGTGACTGAACTGAACTGAAAGGATATAGCAACCTCCTCCAAAATGGCTTAATCGTACAGAAATGAACAAATAAAAGGAAATATCGAGTTCTAATGACATAATGTGGGAACCTGGACCATCATGGTCATCTGAGAGCATCCATGTAGAAATAGAAAAGGAGTGCACTGCTTGGGCTTGAGGGGTTTACAGAGAAGCATCTGGGGAAATGCTCTAAAATGTTTCTTTTCCTCCTTTCATCCACCACATTATACTTTTCTCTCAAATCCATAGAAACCCCAAAAAAGAATAAATGCAGTTCAGTTCAGTTCAGTTCAGTCGCTCAGTCGTGTCCGACTCTTTGCGACCCCATGAATCACAGCACACCAGGCCTCCCTGTCCAGCACCAACTTCCGGAGTTCACTCAGACTCACGTCCATCAAGTCAGTGATGCCATCCAGCTATCTCATCCTCTGTTGTTCCCTTCTCCTCCTGCCTCCAATCCCTCCCAGCATTAGAGTCTCTTCCAATGAGTCAACTCTTAGTATGAGGTGGCCAAAGTATTGGAGTTTCAGCTTCAGCATCATTCCTTCCAAAGAAATCCCAGGGCTGATCTCCTTCAGAATGGACTGGTTGGATCTCCTTGCAGTCCAAGGGATGCTCAAGAGTCTTCTCCAACACCACAGTTCAAAAGCATCAATTCTTCGGCACTCAGCCTTCTTCACAGTCCAACTCTCACATTCACACATGACCACAGGAAAAATCATAGCCTTGACTAGACAGACCTTTGTTGGCAAAGTAATGTCTCTGCTTTTGAATATGCTAAGTTGGTCATAACTTTTCTTCCAAGGAGTAAGCGTCTTTTAATTTCATGGCTGCAATCACCATCTGCAGTGATTTTGGAGCCCCCAAAAATAAAGTCAACCACTGTTTCCACTGTTTCCCCATCTATTTACCATGAAGTGATGGGACTAGATGCCATGATCTTCATTTTCTGAATGTTGAGCTTTAAGCCAACTTTTTCACTCTCCTCTTTCACTTTCATCAAGAGGCTTTTTAGTTTCTCTTCACTTTCTGCCATAAGGGTGGTGTCATCTGCATATCTGAGGTTATTGATATTTCTCCCGGCAATCTTAATTCCAGCTTGTGTTTCTTCCAGTCCAGCATTTCTCATGATGTACTCTGCATATAAGTTAAATAAGCAGGGTGACAATATAGTGAAAGTGAAGTCTCTCAGTCGTGCCCAACTCTTTGTGACCCCGTGGACTGTAGCCTACCAGGCTCCTCTGTCCATGGGATTCTCCAGGTGAGAATCCTGGAGTGGGTTGCTATTTCCTTTTCCAGGGGATCTTCCTGACCCAGGGATTGAACCTCGGTCTCCCCCCAGGGACTGAACCTGGGTCTCCCATATTGCAGGCAGATGCTTTAACCTCTGAGCCACCAGAGAGACAGATGAGGTCGTAGGTGACAGGAAACCTTTGGCGTATTTCTTGTCATCTAAACAAGGTCTAGATAATGGCACTGTGAATGCTGACATTGTGGTATCGGGCTTAATGCTGTGCTGTGAAATCACAGGCTCTTTTACTTAAGATAGGATTAAGACATATACATTCTACTGATAGATTCCCAGTAAGAGAGCCAAGCAGGCCTGGCTCTCAGGATCCCAGGAGATGCTTGCTTTGTGTGCCGGCCCCACCCCCACCCCCGCCCCCACCACATGATGCTTTGTTGTCCGAGAGAAGCAGAAATGACAATGGATTTAGATGCAAAGTTAGCAACTGAATTTTCTTTCCTGGCTGACTAAAGGTTGGGTAGAGGAACAGAGGACAGAGGAATGCTGGTGGCCCCTGTCCAAAAATAACCCTTCCCACTACATACCAATTAGAGATACATCTGTGTAAAGGAGTTTCCCCTTTAAAAGCAATTACTGCCATGCCAAGCCTCATTAACAACTCAGTGTGAATTCCTTTTAACAGAAAATCCACTCAGCTCTCAGCTGAGGTCCTGCAAGTGTCCAGAAGTGATTTTTCTGGACAAACTGCTGAAATTCCTCTTTATCATTACTACACAAGCCAGAACAGTGGGAATTTTATTTTTAATGATTATAAACAGCTATATAACAATGAACTTATATGTTTGTATCAAATAACTAACTTTATTCATATGTATTTTATGTCTGCCTTCATAATAATGGAAATCTTTCTATGACAGGCTTTCCCTAAGTTACAACAATCTGCTTTCCTTTTCTCTAGGGTCTGATGTGAGGCCAGTCCATTTTACAGTCAGTGGTGTCTGACCCTCTGTGACCTCATGGACTATAGCCTGTCAGGCTCTTCTGTCCCTGGGATTTCCTAGGCAAGAATACTGGAGTGGGTTGCCATTTCTTTCTCCAGGGTATCTTCCGGACCCCTAAGTAAAACATGGGAGAGGAGCAACAAAAAGGGTGGAGAATTCCTGGTTTTCATCAGTTTGTGACTCATGTAGCTACATGCCACTGCTGCACCATTCCCCATCCCTCCTCTTCCTGGGGAGAACAAGTAGGGCAGGATGATGTTTCTTCTAGTGGGACTCAGTTTTTTTGTTTTTGTTTTTTTTTTTTTTTTTAATTTGGCTCTGCTGGGTCTTCGTAGCTTTGCAGAAGCTTTCTCTAGTTGTGCTGAGCAGGGCCTACTCTTTGCTGGAGCACAGGTTCTGGGTGCATGGGCTTCAGTAGTTGCAGCATGGGGTCTTGGGTAGCTGTGGCTTGAGGGAACTAGAACTCTGGCTCAGTAGTTCTGGCGTATGGGCTTACCTGCTCTGCAGCATGTGGAATCTTCCTGGACCAGGGATCAAACCTGTGTCCCCTGCATTGGTAGGCAGATTCTTATCCACTGCGTCACCAGCAAAGTCCAGGGACTCTTTTTCTTTTTCTTTTGATTGAGATAAAGTTCACATAACATAAAATTAACCATTTTAAAGTGAACAACTCAGTGGCATTTAGTACACTCACAATGTTTACAAACGCTACTACCAAGTAGATCCAAAACATGGTTATCACTTCAAAAGGAGAATCCATACCCTTGAAGCAGCTACTTTTCCTTCCCACCTCCCCTGCTTGAGGATATTATGTTAAGTGAAATAAGTCAGAGAAAGACAAATGCCACATAATCTCACTAATAAGGGGAATCTTCAAAAAACTGGACTCATAGATACAGAGAATAGATTGGTGGTTGCCACAAGTGGGGGTAGGGAAGTGGGAGAAATGGGTAAAGGTGGTCAAAAGACACAAACTTACAGTTATAAAACAAGTAAGTCTTGGGGATATAATGTAAAGCATGGTGATGATAGTTAACAATGTTGTATACTTAAAAATTTCTAAGAAAGTAGATCTTAAAAGTTCTCATCATAAGAAAAAAAAAAGTATAATTATGTGTGGTGATAGATCTTAACTAAATTTATTGTGGTGATTGCTTCACAATATATACATATACCAAGTCATTTTGTTGTACAATTAAAATTAATGTATGTCATTATGCCTCAATTAAAAAAAAAAGAAAATATGGAAATTGGATTAAGAAATTGAGTCATCATATATTTAAAGCCTTACCTAATAGATGAGTCACCAGACTTCCTCTTAAATCTTATTGGTCAGACTCAGTCTCATGGCACTTCTGCATACTGGGAAGGCACTGCTTTTCCAGCCTCTGTGTTTGTAGAAAAGAAGAGAAGAGCTTTGAGACATCCTTACAGTCAAAAAGTACATAAGCTTATATTTAAATGCTAATAATCCAATCATTTAAAAAGGAGACATTGACCCTGTAATAAAGTAAGTACATATAATTGAACCTAATATTAGTGTAAGGGGATTACAGTGGAAAAACACACTTATGAAAATATCTAAACCTTCTCCTAAAACAAAAATAGTATTTGATATCATTAAGATATAAGGAAGACCCTTACAATTTGTAGGTAAGGGACAAGAGAAAAAGAATAAAAGGTTGCTCCCAAGTTTTGGGTCTAGAAAATGGGAGAATGTTGGCAGACATAATGGGAAAAAGGCTGTTCAGGGAAAAAGCGAGTTCAGGGGTTAGGAAGCTGACTTTGCCTTTAAGTTTGAGGGGTGGGGGGGTACTCAAGAAAAGGACACAGCAGGTCAGTGATAATGTAGGATCAGAGGTCACATCTAGGGATCTGGACCTAAGAACCACCTACTTCAGGTGCGGGGGATATATTAAAATATCATATCCAAGTAAGCTCTCTGGGGAGAGGTTTGACCAAACTGATCAGAACAAATCTTGAGGGTCCTATTTGAGGAAAGAAAGCAAAGACTCTGAAGGAAGCAAGGAAATGTCTTGAGAAAGAGGGAGGAGACACAGGTTGGCCTAGACTTGGAGACCAGAGAGGAAAAAAACATTAGACACATCAGGGGTACTGTGCTCAGATGCCCCAGGGAGGCAGGGGAGAGGGAACTGGAGAAAGATCCACTGGACCTGGCACAGAGGAGACCCCTGTGACCACTGAGAGGCAGTTACCCCATGTTGAGAGCCTGTCTATGCAGGGCTGAAGTTGGGAGGTATGTGGGAAGGTATGCCACAGATTCCAATCATCTGCTTGAGATGTTTGATGATAAAGGGGAGGAAAAAATCCCAGTGTAGCTTGAGGGAACAGTGACAGAGAAAGTTTTAAAAGTCAGCTGACTTTGACCCTTCTGGCACCGGATGACACATCCACATGGGTTTCCCTGGCCACTGCTGACCTCAGTGGTGCAATCCAGCACTCTCTGTTCAGATTTTTACACCAACAGGTATCACAGAGTCAATTCCAAAGTCCACTTGGTGGTCAGCTTAGCTTGTGAAAAGAGCAAATAAATCATGGGTCATTTTCTTCTTTTCCCTCAAATCTCATTATTTCCAGAGAAAATGACCAGAGATAGTACATAGAATCTCCTCTATCCATTTTGCAAAGCAAGCACAATGGATATAAAGATACTATATTGGGAGATTAACAGCTCATCCATAGGTCTGAAGAAGTTAGAGCCCATACAAATACAGTCCTCAGAAAAAAAAAAGGGGGGGTGGGTATTGGAGACTGGGACTGGCTGCTGGTGGTGGTGGTGCTTTCTGAGGAGGGGACTTGGAGAACCTGTGTGATGGGAAGGGTCAGGGGTCAGTTCACAGTTCAGGGGGTGACATAAGAATGGGAGTGCAGAGCCTTCAGGAGATTGGAATCTGAGAAGTTCAGCTGTTTAGCAATAGCCACTGTTCGGTGGGGAGAGGATCTTTCACCACCAGCAGCCAGAGCTTGACCTCAATTAACTTTCTTTTTAAAAGGCTATTAGCAGGCAGAAGTTCTAGCAAGCAGTAACTCCAAAGAAAGGCCCAGTCACTTAGATTTGAGGATAAACTCCAATAATGTAAGGAATCAGCGAGGCCATAGAGGCACTAGGTGAACAAACAAATCGACTTAGAACTTAAGGTAGTTTGGGTATCATGGTCATTGAACGATACAGAGTGCCTGTTACTAAAACTCCAGTTAAAATCCCAACTACTAAAACCAGGGAATAAGATCCGGGTAAATCACCACCCATACCCACCCTAGGCTGAGCAGAAAACTAACCTGCTAAATATTTTCCCAGTTTAGAGACCAGAGTAGTGAATTACTCCAGAATCTGGGCTAGGTCAAGGCCTACAGCAGGGGATGAAGTGAGAGGGACTTGGGGCCAGAACCAGGTCAATCATTGCCAAAGCTCTGTGACCAGTTCAGCTATGGCCATTGACTCTGACAGTGTTTTCCAATACCATCAAGCAATTCTCCAATCCTCAGGGGATACCAATTGAATGTCCTACAATTTAATTCTGGTAGTATCTACCTGAAGATAGCATCATATCCCATAAGTTAAAGGCTCAGCCCCACTGCCTCCACTTCAGATGCCAACTGCAAGTCCAGGTTATCTATCTCCTGTGTTTCTGACTGACCAGCTATATGGTGAAGGTTCCCATGACCCCCTCCTCGAGTTCAATTAGTTTGCTGCTGCTGCTGCTGCTAAGTCGCTTCAGTTGTGTCTGACTCTGTGCGACCCCATAGACAGCAGCCCACCAGGCTCCCCCGTCCCCGGGATTCTCCAGGCAAGAACACTGGAGTGGGTTGCCATTTCCTTCTCCAATGCATGAAAGTGAAAAGTGAAAGTGAAGTCTCTCAGTCATGTCCGACTCTTAGTGACCCCATGGACTGCAGCCCACCAGGCTCCTCCGTCCATGGGGTTTTCCAGGCAAGAGTACTGGAGTGGGGTGCCATTGCTAGAGTAGCTCATAGAACTCATGAGAAACATAAATTATAAGAAAATAATACATATATATATCACTGGTATTTAGGAAATACACTAATAGCATACTTATATTTGTTGTTTAGTTACTAAGCTTTGTCTGACTCTTTTACGACCCCATGGACTGTAGCCCAACTAGGCTTCTCTGTCCATGGAACTTCCCAAGCAAGAATACTGGAGTGGTTTGCCATATCCTTCTCCAGGGGAAATTCCTGACTCAGGGATTTAACCTGAGTCTCCTGCGTTGGCAGGTGGGTTCTTTACCACTGAGCCACCTGGAAAGCCCTGATATTTATATTAAACATTTTTTAAGTGCTTTATTAAAGTCCTGTTTGGCACTGTTTTATTTTTTTGGCCATAACACATGGCATGTGGGATCTTACTTCCTCAACCAGGGATTGAAACCACACCCCCTGCAGTAGAAGAGCAGAGTCTTAACCACTAGACCATCAGGGATGTCCCCTGTTTGGTAGTGTTTAATACAATTAGCAGATGTCTTGAAATATGTCAGATTATGCCACTCCTCATCTCAGAACCTTTAGTAGGACTACATATTTAGGACAAAACTTGCTGAGGACAACTAGAAAAACTGGAGAAAAATATTTTTGGAGTGTGCTTTAAGGCTTTGGAGAGCTAACAAAACAGGTTAGGGGAGGGCAGAAGTTCAGTGAGCTAAAAGCCCAGTGTTGGACATGACAATGAGCATGAACAAACAAGTCTGTATGGAACAACATGGATGAATCTCACAAACATGTTCAGTGGAAGCTGCTACTGCTGCTGCTGCTAAGTCGCTTCAGTGGTGTCCGACTCTGTGCAACCCCAGAGATGGCAGCCCACCAGGCTCCCCCATCCCTGGGATTCTCCAGGCAAGAACACTGGAGTGGGTTGCCATTTTTTTCTCTATTGTGTATTGTTTCTCATTGTGTATTATAATTCACAATGTGTGTGTGTGTGTTCAGTTGCTCAGTTTTGTCTGACTCTTTGTGACCACAGGGACCGCAGCTTGTCAGGCTCTGTCTGTGGGATTTTTCCCAGCAAGAATACTTAAGTATTCTACTCCAGTAGGTTGCCATTTCCTACTCCAGGGGATCTTCCCAACTCAGGGACTGAACCCATGTCTCTCAAGTCCCCTACATTGCAGGCAAATTCTTTGCCCCTAAGCCACCAGGGAAAACCATAATTCATAGCAGAAAGGGTTAAAAAAATTAAAGACTTTATAGATGACTCCACATACATGAATTGGTGAAAATGCCAGAGTTTTCATGGTGGTTTTCAAAGCCCTATACATCTGACTTCCTATTTCATCTGTTACTGCCTTTACCACTTCTCTTTCCCCCATTCCACTCCACTCCACCTGCACAAGTTTCTTTGATGTTCTTTGAACATGACAGAAATGCTGCTATGACAGGGTCTTTCTATTGCTCTGTTTCCTTCAGTACTTTTCTCAAGAGGCACCTTCACAGGGAAAACAGTTTAATACTACATCCTTTCCCCATATACCCTCTTCTCTGTAATTGCTTTCTTACTTATTTGTAGCATTTACCAACTTTCCATGTAATATACAGTTTTTTAAACTTGTCAGTCTCTTAACAAATGTAAGGCAGGGATACAGCTGGGGATTTGGGCATGTTTCAGTATCTGCAGTAACCTCAGTGCCTAGAGAAGTATCTGGTGAATAGTGGGTGCCTGAAAGACTTTTGAGATAGGGATGAATGAATGAATTTCAGTCTAGACAATCAGTCAGTCAGTTCAGTCGCTCAGTCGTGTCCGACTATTTTCAATACCATGGACTGCAGCATGCTAGGCTTCCCTGTCCATCACAATTCCCGGAGCTTGCTCAAACTCATGTCCATCCAGTTGGTGACACCATCTTATCCTCTGTCATCCCCTTCTCCTCCTGCCTTCCATCTTTCCCAGCATCAGGGGCTTTTCCAATGAGTCAGCTCTTCACATGAGGTGGCCAAAGTATTGGAACTTCAGCTTCAACATCAGTCCTTTCAATGAATATTCAGGACTGATTTCCTTTAGGATTGACTGGTTTGATCTCCTTGCAGTCCAAGGGACTTTCAAGAGTCTTCTCCAACACCACAGTTCAAAAGCATCAATTCTTTGGCGCTCAAGTTTCTTTACAGTCCAACTCTCACATCCATATATGACTACTGGAAAAACCATAGCTTTGACTAGATGGACCTTTGTCAGCAAAGTAATATTTCTGCTTTTAATATGTTGTCTAGGTTGGTCATCGGAGAAGGCAATGGCACCCCACTCCAGTACTCTTGCCTGGAAAATCCCATGGACGGAGGAGCCTGGTAGGCTCCAGTCCATGGGGTTGCTAAGAGTCAGGAATGACTAAGCGACTTCACTTTCACTTTTCACTTTCATGCTTTGGACAAGGAAATGGCAACCCGCTCCAGTGTTCTTGCTTGGAGAATCCCAGGGACGGGGGAGCCTGATGGGCTGCCGCCTATGGGGTCGCACAGAGTCGGACACGACTGAAGCGACTTAGCAGCAGCAGGTTGGTCATAGCTTTTCTTCCAAGGGGCAAGTGTCTTTTGATTTCATGGCTGCAGTCACCATCTGCAGTGATTTTAGAGCCCAAGAAAATAAAGTCTCTCACTGTTGCCACTGTTTCCCCATCTACTTGCCATGAAGTGATGAGACCAGATGCCAAGATCTTAGTTTTTTGAACGTTGAGTTTTAAGCCCAGCCTTTTCACTCTCCTTTCTCACTTTCATCAAAAAGCTCTTTAGTTCTTCTTCACTTTCTGCCATAAGGGCGGTGTCATCTGTGTATCAGAGGTCATCGATATTTCTCTTGACAATCTTGATTCCAGCTTGAGCTTCCTCCAGCCCAGCATTTCGCTCAATGTACTCTGCATGTAAGTTAAATAAGCAGGGAGATGGTATACAGCCTTGATATACTCCTTTCCCAATTTTGAACCAGTCTATTGTTCCATGTCCGGTTCTAACTGTTGCTTCTTGACCTGCATACAGATTTCTCAGGAGACAGGTCAGGTGGTCTGGGATTTCCATCTCTTTAAGAATTTTCCAGTTTGTCATGATCCACACAGTCAAAGGCTTTGGCGTAGTCAATAAAGCAGAAATAGATGTTTTTCTGGAACTCTCTTGCTTTTTCCATGATCCAGTGGATGTTGGCAACTTGATCTCTGGTTCCTCTGTCTTTTCTAAATCCAGCTTGAACATCTGGAAGTTCACAGTTCACATACTGCTGAAGCCTGGCTTATAAAATTTTGAGTATTCATGTGAGATGAATGCAATTGTGCAGTAGCTTGAACACTCTTTGGCATTACCTTTCTTTTGGATTGGAATGAAAATTGACCTTTTCCAGTCCTGTGGCCACTGCTGAGTTTTCCAATTGGCTGGCATATTGAGTGAAGCACTTTAACAGCATCATCTTTTAGGATTTGAAAGAGCTCAACTGGAATTCCATCTTCTCCACTAGCTTTGTTTGTAGTGATGCTTCCTAAGGCCCACTTGACTTCACATTCCAGAATGTCTGGCTCTAGGTGAGTGATCACACCATTGTGGTTATCTGGGTCATTAAGATCTTTTTTGATAGTTCTTCTGTGTATTCTTGCCACCTTTTCTTAATATCTTCTGCTTCTATTAGGTTCATACCATTTCTGTCCTTTATTGTGCCCATCTTTGCATGAAATATTTCCTTGGTATCTCTAATTTTCTTGAAGAAATCTCTAGTTTTTCCCATTCTATTGTTTTTATCCTTTTTTTTTCATTGATCACTGAGGGAGGCTTTGTTATCTCTCCTTGATATTCTTTGGAACTCTGCATTTTGATAGGTATATCTTTCCTTTGCTCCTTTGCCTTTTGCTTCTCTTCTTTTCTCAGCTATTTTAAGGCCTCCTCAGACAACCATTTTGCCTTTTTGTGCTTCTTTTTCTTGGGGATGGTCTTGATCACTAACTCTTGTACAATGCCATGAACCTCTATCCATAGTTCATCAGGCACTCTGTCTATCAGATCTAATCCCTTGAATTTATTTGTCATTTCCACTGTATAATCATAAGGGATTTGATTTCAGTCATACCTGAATGGTCTAGTGGTTTTTCCTACTTTCTTCAATTTAAGTCTGAATTTGGCAATAAGGAGTTCATGATCTGAGCCACAGTCAGCTCCCGGTCTTGTTTTTTGCTAACTGTTTAGAACTTCTCCATCTTTGGCTGCAATTAATATAATTGATTTCGGTATTGACCATCTGGTGGTGTTCATGTGTAGAGTCTTCTCTTGTATTGTGGGAAGAGGGTGTTTGCTATGTCCAGTGAGTTTTCTTGGCAAAATTCTATTTTTCCCTGTTTCATTTGCCTTTGCCTTCACTTCATGTAATCAGTTTGATTAGTTTTCTGTGATTGTGGCTTTCATTCTGTCTGCCCTCTGATGGATAAGGATAAGTGGCTTATGGAAGCTTCCTGATGGGAGAGACTCACTGTGGGGGGAGAGTCTAGACAGCAGTCCAAAGAAATAATGATCATTGCTATCTATCTTTGCCATTTCTTTGTTATCTTGATTACTAAAACTGAAGAATAAACAGAATTCCTGATTATCTACTTTATTTAGGAGGAAAATAAAATCTGTAGTAAAATATTGATATTTCAAACAGTTTAATTATTAATACTTCATATGTCTACCAGTTTATTATAAAGGATATTATAAAAGATACAGATGAATGCCCAGATGAAAGGGTCCACAGGGCAAGGTCCAGAAGGGCCCTGAGCACAGAAGTTTCTATCCCTGGAACTGCAGGGCGCCCTTCTCCCTGCACGTGAATGCGTTCACCAACCCAGAAGCTCACCAAGCCTGGTAGTTCAAGAATTTTCATAGAGCTTAATCTATAGCTTCCCTCTGCCTTCCTCTCCTGGAGGTCAGTGGGAGGGGTTGAAAGTTTCTGCCCTCTAATCACTTGGTCTTTCTGGTGACTAACCCCATCCCAAGGCTATCTAGGGACTCTACCTTAGGTCAGCATTTACTCTGGTATGAATAACTTTTAAAAGACACTCCTCCAAAGTTTTAGGAGCTTTATGCCAGTAACTGAGGACAAAGACCAAATGTATTTCTTAATTTACTACAGCTCCTCACATGGAATCCGAGTGGGCCATGTCACAGGTACATTCTGACTCCTCAAAATCTTGTGGGAGTCCTTGGAGAGCCCTGGCCTCTGATTGTCCTCGCCCTGTTACCGAGTCTAAGCTTGCTCTGCTCACCACATGACAGGCCAAATAAATGTGACAGTTGAGGTGTTGAGGCAAGGAATACCACTTTATTTGGAAAGCTGGCAGACTGTGAAGATAGTGGACAAATGTTTCAAAATTACCATCTTGTTGAGGTCTAGATGCCAGGTTCTTTTATAGAACCTCAGAGAAAAGTGGTGAGGAACTAAAGTCAAAAGGCAAAATAGAGAGGAAGAGGCAATGAGGGCCATCAGTCTTGCAAAACATCTCTAGGAATGGCCAGCACCAGGGAAGTGAAAAGTGAAAATGAGTGAAACCACTCAGTTGTGTCTAAGACAAACCTAGACAGCATATTAAAAAGCAGAGATTAAAAAAAAAAAAGCAGAGATGACACTTTGCTGGCAAAGGTTTGTATTGTCAAAGCTATGGTTTTTCCAATAGTCATGTACGGATGTGAGAGCAGGACCATAAAGAAGACTAAACGCTGAAGAATTGATGCTTTTGAACTGTGGTGTTGGAGAAGACTCTTGAGAGTTCCCTGGACAACAAGGAGATCCAACCAGTCCATCCTAAAGGAAATCAACCCTAAATATTCATTGGAAGGACTGATGCTGAAACTGAAGTTCCAATACTTTGGCCACCTGAGGCAACAAGCCAACTCATTGGAAAAGACCCTGATGCTGGGAAAGATTGAGGACATCAGTAGAAGAGGGTGACAGAGGATGAGATGGTTGGATGGCATCACTGACTCGATGGAAATGAGTTTGAGCAGTCTGGGAGGTGATGAAGGACAGGGAAGCCTGGCGTGCTGCAGTTCATGGGGTCGCCAAGAGTCAGACACAACTTAGTAACTGAACAACAACAACAAGAGGGGCAGGGTCCTCTGAGGAAGGCCATTATGTATCTTTAACAAAATCAGTGAAAAACAAGTCAAAGAAGAAGTTCCAACATGGAGTTAGAATTGGTCCTTCTCTACAACAACCCCAGGGCTTGGATTCTACTTTAGTTCTATAAAGTGGGTCTCAAAGGCAGATGGTGGGGCGGAGGAGAATTGGGCCTGGCTTGGGTTCTCTCCCCCTCAGCTTGGAGGAGTAATATGCAAATCTTGCTGCTGCTGCTGCTAAATCGCTTCAGTCGTGTCCGACTCTGTGCGACCCCATAGATGGCAGCCCACCAGGCTCCCCCGTCCCCAGGATTCTCCAAGCAAGAACACTGGAGTGGGTTGCCATTTCCTTGTCCAAAGCATGAAAGTGAAAAGTGAAAGTGAAGTCTCTCAGTCGTGTCCGACTCTTAGCGATCCCATGGACTGCAGCCTACCAGGCTCCTCCGCAAATCTTACGAGGAATTAACTCAAGCCTCCAAGATCACCTCCCCAAAGTCTTTCCTCTGCAGAAACACAGTGAGTGTTAGCCTCTGACCTGAGGACAAGGATGACCAGAGCCTGGACACTACAGATCAGAGCTTCCCTTTTAATTAACATTTTCACTTCCATGCTGCCCAATTTCATTCACTCCTGAGCGGAGTCCTGCTCCTGTAACTTTTTCATTGCCAAGGACTTCACGACTTCCTTATTCAGGGCATACAGCCTTCCCTTTAACCACTCACTCTCCTCTATCTTCTCTGTGTTTATCAACCCAGCATGAAAACAGATTGTGTGAGGGTCAGAGAAACCCAAGGTCAGGAGGAGTTAGGCATTAGTTAGAGGCTGAAGATCTTCCAGAGGAGCCAGAGGCAGAGACCATGTGCCTTTAGGGGCTTAAGCAGCCTGAGGGCTGTTGGTGTTGTTCAGTTGCTCCATTGTGTCTGACTCTGTGACTCCCTGGCATGCAGCATGCCAGGCTTCTCTGTCCTTCACCAACTCCTGGAGTTTGCTCAAACTCATGTCCATTGAGTTGATGATGCCATCTAACCATCTCATCCTCTGTTGCCTCCTTGTCCTCCTGCCCTTAATCCTTCCGACCCTGGGGGTGGGCCCCCATATTTCCCAAAGCACATAGAGACTAAGAAAATGTGACCACAGCACAATGTTGCTGACAACTTGAGCACGTGCCTCTTCAGAGTCTGGGCTCTATTGCTAGGATTCTCACTTTTCTCCTGCCTCGTTTCATCAAAGGTGGATCTGAGTCTAAAGTCTGTGCTTTAACCACTCTGAATGTGCAATAAAATATAAAGGGAGTAGCCCATATATGCCCTACCATGCTCTACGATCTGCCAGTCTAACAGTTGGAGGGGAGGGCCTGAGGCAGGGACCCAGTATAAGTGGCATCTGCACATTCACCTTACAGGCCAGTGCTTGGCAGGAAGGTGGCTTTAGAATGAAGAAGTGTGTATCGGAGTGAAAAAGTCAAAACTATTCAAGTGTGGGGGACCAGAATTTGATGTCCCTCACCAACCTGAGTTCAGTGGATAAGAATGAGGAAGGCAACAGGGAAAACACAAACTAGAGCAGAGGTGCTGGGTCAAATAGAGGACTCTTCTAAATGTTCGGTTTCACTGGTAACTTCGATCCCAGGGCAGATTTTTAAACTTCTTTTCTCCTTCAAAATCGGCACTGTTTATAAACATTCCTATCAGACTGATTATCTGCTATTCCAGCTCCCAATCCTCCAGCTCCTTTGTCTTTGTCCATTCTATTCCTAGACCTTATTCAATCTCCACTTGGCCTGTTAAAACTCTATCATCCTGTAATGCATATCTATTACTTTATACCCTGAAAAATACATCTGTATTCTCTTTTAAATTTGAAACAAAGAGCAGCAACTGTTAATTCATTCAAGATGCCTTATTTTATCACTTCCTTTGTGCCCTGGAGGCAGGTTACTTACCCTGCTTAAGACTCAATGTCCTCTTCCAAAAAGGGAAATATTAACAACCACTTACATAAATTAAAAATAAATGAAAGTAAATGTTCATAATTGAAACACTGTATATAAAGGCTTAAAGCTCAACATTCAGAAAAGGAAAATCATGGCATCTGGTCCCATCACTTCATGGGAAATAGATGGGGAAACAGTGGAAACAGTGGTTGACTTTATTTTTTTGGGCTCCAAAATCACTGCAGATGGTGATTGCAGCCATGAAATTAAAAGACGCTTACTCCTTGGAAGAAAAGTTATGACCAACCTAGATAGCATATTCAAAAGCAGAGACGTTACTTTGCCAACAATGGTCTGTCTAGTCAAGGCTATGGTTTTTCCAGTGGTCATGTATGGATGTGAGAGTTGGACTGTGAAGAAAGCTGAGCGCCGAAGAATCGATGCTTTTGAACTGTGGTGTTGGAGAAGACTCTTGAGAGTCCCTTAGACTGCAAGGAGATCCAACCAGTCCATTCTGAAGGAGATCAGCCCTGGGATTTCTTTGGAAGGAATGATGCTGAAGCTGAAACTCCAGTACTTTGGCCACCTCATGCAGAGTTGACTCATTGGAAAAGACTCTAATGCTGGGAGGGATTGGGGGCAAGAGGAGAAGGGGACGACAGAGGATGAGATAGCTGGATGGCATCACTGACTCGATGGACGTGAGTCTGAGTGAGGCCAGGGAGGCCTGGCGTGCTGCGATTCATGGGGTCGCAAAGAGTCGGACACGAATGAGAAACTGAACTGAACTGAACTGATATAAGGTGCCTATCAAGGTCCTGGCACGTAGTGTGCTATCAGTAAATATTAATTCTCTGTCTGGCTCTATGCTCATCCCAATATAAAGTGAATCATAGTTCCTTTGCTGCACACTCCACCTTGTTCAAGTGGCACGAGTGGTAAAGAATCGACCTGACAATGCAGGAGATGAAAGAGACAGGGGTTTGATCCCTGAGTTGGGAAGAGCCATTGGAGAAGGAAAAGGCAACTCATTCCAGTATTCTAGCCTGGAAAATCTCATGGACAGAGGAGCCTGGTGGGCTACAGTCCACGGGATCACAAAGAGATGGACACAACAGCATGCATGCACACACACCACCTTCTTCTACAGTGTCAATATACCTGTGCGCTTTCTTGTTCAGTTGGTAGTGCCCTTAAGGGTTAGAGACTTAATCTTATGTGAATTATTTTACCTTCCTATTTCTGCTGCAAACTGACACACTTAGTACCTTAAATACAACATATAAGAAATACTTGTTTTATTATGAGATTTAAATTTTAAAAAGTAATTTTATTTTTAAGCTATTTTTTAAAGTTGAAGTACAACTGATTTACAATGTTGTGAGAAATACTTATTTTGTTAAAAGCATGAATGAAAGTGATAAAGGAGGAAGGAAGAGATTGATAAAAACCTACCTGCCCATCCAATATGAGAAAGAGGAAATCATTTCATGCTTACTTTGTCTAAGAAATTTAAAGGTGGGAGGGGCTTATGGGCTAGAGTTTTGCTTGCCAATTTATTTACTCTTTGTTTTACCTTAAGTGCTTAGAACAGTACCTGGCACAAGTAAATACTATGATGGTGGTGTGGTGATTTAGTCTCTAAGTTGTGTCCAACTCTTGTGACTCCAAGGACTGTAGCCTACCAGGCTCCTCTGTCCATGGAATTCTCCAGGCAAAAATACTGGAGTGGGTTGCCAGTCCCTTTTCTAGGGGATTTTCCCAACCTATGAATTCCACCTGAGTCTGCTGCATTGCAGGGGGATTCTTTACCACTGAGCCACCAAGGAAGTTCAAATACTAAAATAACCTTTTACTATTGTCAATCCTAAAAGAAATCAGTCCTGAATATTCACTGGAAGGACTGATGCTGAAGCTGAAACTCCAATACTTTGGCCACCTGATTTGAAGAACTGACTCATTGGAAAAGCCCTTGATGCTGGGAAAGATTGAAGGCGGGAGGTGAAGGGGACAACAGAGAATGAGATAGTTGGATGGTATTACTGACTGGATGGATATGAGTTTGAATAAACTCCAGGAGTTGCTGATGGACAGGGAAGTATGGCGTGCTGAGGTCCATGGGGTTTCAAAGAGTCGGACATGACTGAGCGACTGAACTGAACTGAATTGATTATTCCCCTCTCCCAATTCCCCTTCTTTTAATTTAGCTACTGACAAATGACATTCTCAAATACTGTCCCTAACTAAGGCAAGCAGGAAGATCACTGGGCTTTGGGGTTTTTGGTTCCCTTCTCTCTCTCTTTTTTTTAAATTTAAATGTATTTATTTTAATTAGAGGCTAATTACTTTACAATATTGTATTGGTTTTGCCATACATCAACATGAATCCGCCACGGGTGTACACGTGCTCCCAGTCCTGAACCCCCCTCCCACCCCCCTCTCCATACCATCCCTCTAGGTCATCCCAGTGCACCAGCCCCAAGCATCCTGTATCCTGCATTAAACCTGGACTGGCGATTCCTTTCTTATATGATATTATGAATGTGTTCCCTTCTCTTTTAGGGGGTTGGGGGGAGTAGGAGAAAAGTACTCCTTTGAAAATCCCGCTTAAATGCTGCCATCTAGTGTTCAGTAGCGACTGAACTAGTGCCATCTAGTATTCACTCGAGAAGGCACTGGCACCCCACTCCAGTACTCTTGCCTGGAAAACCCCATGGATGGAGGAGCCTGGTAGGATGGAGGAGTCCATGGAGTCGCTAAAAGTGGAACACAACTGAGCGACTTCACTTTCACTTTTCACTTTCATGCATTGGAGAAGGAAATGGCAACCCACTGCAGTGTTCTTGCCTGGAGAATCCCAAGGACGGGGGAGCCTGGTGGGCTGCCGTCTATGGGGTCGCACAGAGTCGGACACTACTGAAGCGACTTAGCAGCAGTAGCAGCAGTGTTCACTAGTGACTGAACTGAACTGAACTGAGTGTTCACTTTGAAACGTTAGACGCGGTTCTAGTTAACTGTGTCCTCCCTCTTAGCAAAGATCATTATAACACTGTTTTGTTATTGGATCTCAGGTTTTGGGAAATTATGGTTACCAAAAGTCCAACAGAGCTTTTGGCAGCAATGAGGGGTTAGTTGAGAAACTAGAAAATTTTCTAAAATTCTAACATAAATGATCCCATGGCAAAGTGATATGATTACAATCAAAATCAAAGAAAGGAGAGATCTGGGTTATCCTGTGAATAGTTCTTGCTGGTACATGTGGTTTCTTTTGCAGAGGGCAGTGAGGAGAACACAACTGTTTATCTGAGTACTTTTCATACATTAGACTCTTTATACAGGGATAAATTTAGGTTGGGCTTCCCTTGTGGCTCAGCTGGTAAAGAATCCACCCGCAATGCTGGAGACCCGGGTTCGATCCCTGAGTTGGGAAGATCCCTGGATGAGGGAAGGGCTACCCACTCCAGTATTCTGGCCTGGAGAATTCCGTGGACTAGTCCATGGGTTGCAAAGAGTTGGACACGACTGAGCGACTTTCACTTCAAATTCATAGCCCTCTGAAGGAGAATGTGTTATTCTCCTTATGTAATTAGGAGCCCAATACTAAATCAGGCTAATATTTAGTTTATCAGTTTTCAAACTTATATTTCTGAGTAAAACTGAAACTGTCATTTTCCTTCAATTTGCTTTCCTTGTCAAGTTTTCCTATCAGAGTTATACTAACCCTCATAAAATGTATTCCCAGTTTTTGCCCATTTTTCTAGAATTATTTGATTAATGTGGGAGTTACGGCTATAACAAATTTAGGGTTACCAAAGAGGATGGAGGGGAAGATAAATTAGGAATCTGGGATTCACATTACCATACATAAAACACATAAACAATAAGGACCTATTGTATGGCACAGCAAGCCATTCAATAGTATATAACACCATACAATTCTTTTCAGAAGAACAGATCATAGATGTATAACTGAATCATTTTGCTGTACACCTGAAACTAACACAACATTGTAAATTGACTGTAATTCAATTAAAAACATTTTTTTTAATAAAGAAAGAAAACAGGGGAAGTAATTGGGAATTATGGTTTCCTTATAATGTTTGGTTTAACTTGACAAGGAAGCCTGGGTGGCCTGGAGTCCTAGAGGTAAGGCTTTGGACTACTCTTTCAATTTGTTTACAAACTATTTTTTTTCCTGCATATGCACAAAGAGGTACCTCCGGAAGACTTCTGCATTCCGGGAAGCAGACTACGGAGGCCCTTGGCCACAGAACTGAAGCAAAGGCGCACAATACGTGGTCACTGCCGGCCATGGGAGAAACAACATACCACTCGGGGCAGAGTCGGGCCCCCATTTCCCTTGCCCTGGAAGCGTGTTCCGAAGTCACCACAAGGCAGCGTCCCCGCAGGACCGCAACGGAGCCTATTGCACTGTGGGACACGCGTGGCTACTCTCTGGTCACAGAGTGTGGGTGCGGACTTCCGCTCGCTGCCCTATGCACCTGTTTCTCCCGCCTGCTCAAACATCGTTCCCATTTATGAAGAGGGGCATCCCCATCTCCCAGGAGCAAGGAGAACTGAGAGGACGGCGCCTGTTCAGTTACACCTAAAGGTAATGGAAGCTGACCTGAGGCCTGAGAACCATCGGAGGCTCATGTGACCATCTAAGTGTTACTACTGTCCGCCGCCACCAAGGGATCACGTGACAGACGGCTGGCTCGGGTGTCACGTGATACGGCGTAGCTCGCGACTTTGCTCTGGAGAGTGCTACCTCAGGGGTATTTGCGCCTCTGTCTCCGCGTGGCTTTGGTTCCCTTGCTTTGCCGCATGCGCAGCGCAGGATTACGTCCTACGCAGCACACGACTGTCGCCTGCATTGTCACCCGAACCACACTTGAATTTCTTTCTCCAGGGTGCAGAGACGGGCGCCCGCCTGCCTGCCTCTCTTGGGCTGGGGAGAAGGTTGTCATGGAACTGGGGGTCAGGGAATCCAATAAGACGTCCTCGCCCGCATCTGCTAAGAGACTATCATGATCCCCATCCTGAGGGTGGAAGGAAGAGTGCCCTAGGCTGGAGGCACTCCCAGGGTTTCGGGCTTATGTTCCGTGCTCTCAAGAGAGATGGAGCGGGGAGCGCGCATCCTAGGGACTCAGTGCATTCGGCCACGTCACTGTCACTTTCTCTCTCCTTTGGGACTTCCTGGGAGTGAGTCAGAGTCCTAGACACCCTAGGTGTCCCGGGGGCTTACCTCATTCGAAGAACAATCATTTCCCTCTCCTCCGCTAACGTGTTTTGGACTTCACAGGACTTTTTTCTGGATTTCTATCAGTTTCTGCATCCCACGAGACTTAACTCTTAACTGATCTTTCACCCGTACTGGACCTGCCCCATGGCCGTTATGTGTATATAAAGTATAAACATAAATTGATCTTTTAGATTTTTAGCTGCCAAGTTTAAAAACAAAAACAAAAAACCCCTTCCTAGTCCTTGATTTCCATCCCCACACCATGGTAATAGGACTGATCCTTCACTACCGTCCACTGTTACCTACTGTCCCTGGATGCTTACTATTGGACCTGTCACATCCCATCTGCTCCTTTCATGGTATTTGACATAATATTCTCCAGTTATATCTAAATGAATGCTTCCAAAATCTCAAAAAAAAAATTATCCTCTGGTTATTAGGTTTGCTGTTTTATTGAAACATATTTTAATCTTTGTGCTACTTTGGGATTACCAACCAAATAATTCAAACCTGATCCTTCAAGAAGAAGAGTATTTTTTTATTAGTAGTAGTAAGCAGACCATTTTAAAGTGAAGTTGTCTCTGCTTCAGACATGCAACAGCAAAATTGCTGTTTTAGCAAATAACCATTGAGGCTGTTTGATCATTTCAAATGTCATGAAAAATATTTTTAAGAAAATGCTTAAATATAGACAAATAATTTCCTGTTTGTCTTTAACTTTATCTTGTTGTAAATCCTTTTTTGAACCAGTCTAGTACATGGTGGAATATGTTTTACTGACTGAATGAGTGACTCCTCTATATAAAGTTAAAAGATAAAATACATGATTTATCTGTCCAGTACACATGGTAGCCCTGTGCTAATGCTGTTTGTAGGGCTGTAGTTCAGTGTTCTTCTGTCACTCTGAATCATGAAATAATGCGTTCAATGTACTTCTTATCACATTATTGGAAGTTGTTGTAAACGAACCTCCTGCTTTTTCTTCATTGTTGCTGCTGCTGCTACTAAGTCGCTTCAGTCGTGTCCGACTCTGTGTGACCCCATAGATGGCAGCCCACCAGGTTCCCCCGTCCCTGGGATTCTCCAGGTAAGAACACTGGAGTGGGTTGCCATTTCCTTCTCCAATGCATGAAAGTGAAAAGTGAAAGTGAAGTCTCTCAGTTATGTCCGACTCTTAGCGGCCCCATGGACTGCAGCCCACCAGGCTCCTCCGCCCATGGGATTTTCCAGGCAAGAGTACTGGAGTGGGTTGCCATTGCCTTCTCCGTTTCTTCATTGTTAAGCGAACTTAATTCTAAGGAATTGCTCTCAGAACTTCTGCTACTAAAGGTAAGAGTTATAATGATTTTTAAAAATTTAACCTATTTTTAACCTGTTTGGTAAAAGGTTTTATATTCATATGATTCAAATCTTGAAATGTAAAAAGGCATGTAGTGAAAAATCTGTTTCACATCCTCATAACCTATTTGCTCTGTTCCCAAGGCACCCTATCCCAGGGATAACTAGTTGGGAAGAAATACAAATACATTTATTTTCCTTTTTCTCCATTTTACACATATAGTACATTTTACACAATGTTCTGTAGCCTGCTTTTTTCATTTAAAAACATTTTTTGGGATCCATATGAGTATATAATGTTATAATTTTTTGTATTTTTGTATAGTATTCCATGGTATGGATTATGCTATAATTTTTTTTTTAACAGGAAGTAGGATTTATTTTGGTGAGCATGTTTAAGGAAGAGACAGCACCAATGCTCTCATGAATACAGGGCCTGCCATTTGTCCAGGGAACCATGATTAGAGATGTATTTGACCCCACAGCCATCCAGGATAAGCTGCTTTTCTGCCACCATGGTTTCAAATTCATCCTAATTAAACTTAGTAAATCCCCAGTTCTTGGAGATGTGGATCTTCTGGCAGCTAGGGAACTTGAACTTGGCCCTGTAGAGGGCCTCATCACATGCTCTTTGTTCCGTAGCTTGGTGTGAATGGACATGATGACTTGGCCAATGTGGACCGTGGCTATTGTGCCCTGGGGCTTTCCAAAGGCACCATGCATACCTGTCTGGAGCCTACCCTGGGGACAGCAGGCCAGTCATGAATGCCCACTAGAAAGAGTTGTCTCCAAGGTCCTTTAGGGAAAACTGTACAGGCAACAGGTTGCTTATACTATGAGGAGGCTTATAATTTTTTTTAACCAATCCCCTATTGATGGACATTTGGAATCTTTTCAGTCTTTTGCCCATTATGAACAATGCTATAATGAAAAATAAATTGTTTTGTAATTGTGCAAGTGTATGATGATATAAATTTCTAGAAATTAGTTTCTATGTCAAAAGTTATATGTATTTGAGATGTTGATAGGCAAGTGTCAAACTGCCTTCTGTAAGGGTTGTACTAATTTAACTTCCACCAGCAATGAATATATATTTTCCCAGAAACTTATCAACAAAATATTAGCATGATTTTTTGTCTTTAATGGTTTGATAATATTGTTATCATATTACATAGTAGTTTTAATTTTCATTTCTGTTGGGAAATGAACATCTTATATTTAGTAGCCATTTATATTTTCTTCTCTGGGAACATACTGCAAATCCTTGCTCACTTTCCTATTGATTAATTGTATTCATTAGTTTTAATATACATCTTTATTAAAAGAACTTGCAGCAGGAGAAATGCCTTCAGTATGGTTGGGAAAATTGAAAGGAAAATTTTCTTCCAAGTTTAATTCATTTGCTGTGATGGAGTGTATTTCACTGTAGATTTCTGTCAGCCATGGGAAATAAAAGGGGGGCTGTGGGAAGGTTATTTGGCAAAAGGAAACAAACAAGACAGAAAGAGAACCTTCTATGGGATTTTCCAGGCAAGAGTACTGGAGTGGGTTGCTATTTCCTTCTCCAGAGGATCTTCCTGACTCAGGGATCGAACCCAGTCTCCCGCACTGTAGGCAGACGCTTTACCATCTGAGCCACCAGGGAAGTCCAAAGAGAATCTTAGTGAGTTCTAAAAATTCTAAAAGAACTGTAAAGCTTAGGGGAAAAAAACACATCCTTACCCTGATTTTGTTGTGTTTTGTTTTCCCTAGAACAAGAGAAATTGGTAGCAAAATGGAGGCAGAATTTCTGATGTTTTGCCCTTGATTTCACCAACTTAAGTGTAATTCAAGAGTCCTCTTGTCAGAACGGTAAGAAATGTATCCTCCAAACCAACACAACATACTTACAAGGTTCATTCTCACTTAGATGGTTGAAAAGCTTCTCTAACAAGTCACCTAAAGTACAAATGCTTGTTGTTGTTGTTTAGTTGCTCAGCTGTGTCCGACTCTTTGGGACCCCATGGACTGTAGCCCACCCGGTTCCTCTATCCATGGGATTGTCCAGACAAGAATACTGGAATGGGTTGCCATTTCCTCCTTCAGAGGATCTTCCCAATCCAGGGACTGAACCCATGACTTCTGCATTAGCAGGGGGATTCTTTACAACTGAGCCACCTGGGAAGTCCAAGTTAGGTATATAAGCCTCTAACTGGAACCTTTCACTAAGCTGACTACTTCCTTAGCTAGCTTCATATGTGTATGAATAAACCTTCTATTCTTAGGAATGGTCTTTTGTCAGTTTAATTCTCAGGTTCCTCTTCGGAATTTAGGAGGTTTGGTTGGAGGAAAAGTTTTTCCTCCCTAGCGGTGGTCAAAGGGACAGCAATTTTTTCAATGAGAAAAACACAGAAAGAGTGGTGAGGGGAACCTCTAACATTTTCTAAAAAGAAGAAATCCAAATGGATTTCTTTGTATAAAATAAATTTTAAAAAGTCCTTCAATCTCATAAATATACAGGAACATGCAAGTTTAAATCACCCCTCTGACTGACAAATATTAGGAATCTGACAGTAACCAACATTGGCATGGATGATGAACAATAGGAATACTCAAACACTGCTGCTAAGTCACTTCAGTCGTGTCTGACTCTATGCGACCCCGTAGACGGCAGCCCACCAGGCTCCCCTGTCCCTGGGATTCTCCAGGCAAGAACTCTGGAGTGGGTTGCCATTTCCTTCTCCAAACACTGCTAGGGAGAGTGTAAATAGATATATCAATGTATTAAACAGTTTCACGTTGTCTAGAACATTGAAGATCCAGAAACCCTATGACCACCACATTCACTCCCAGCTGTCCACTGAGCCTTGTTACTCAGTTGTGGCCTCTAGACTAGAAACATTAGCCTCTCCCAGCAGTTTGTCACTATAGACCTTAAGAACCAGATTTTGCATCTTAACAAAATCCATCAATGATCTACAAGCACCTGTGCTCCCGGATATATGGACAAGAATGTTCCTGATAGCCCCAGACAGAAACAATCCCATTTTCTGTGAACATGAGACGGAAAAGTATACTGCAGTCATACAATAGAAAACCATATGTCAATGAATAGGAACAGATTACAGATAAATGCAACATGGATAAATATCACAATGTTGAGGGAAAGAATCGAAACACAAATAAAATATGTAGCATATAAATCTAGGTAGGTAACCCTTGATAACAGTCAGAACCGAGTGTACTGTTAGACATGCATGTTGAGGTAGTGATACTAGAAATGGAGAGGAGAGGAAAGTAAAACAGGAAAATCGGAGGAAGTCAGAGTGGAATTTTTCTCTGGAGGAGAGAGGATTGTGATCTTAGGGGGAGTGGGGCAGTTGTGGGGCATTTGCAAAACTAATATAGTTGTGGATACTGTTTAAGGGGTTTTGTTTTATGATTCTTTTATTGTTTTATGATTATTTTAATGCTGTATGATGCTCTCTGTAGTTTTTCACATGTGTGTTGTATCTCACATTAGATAAATAAATGCTATAGACTTATTTCCAAGTAGGAAGAAATTACCTATGTTAGAAATCAGTTCTGTAAGTTAACATATGGAAAACTGCAGATAGAATTTCTTCTAACCAACACATAGATGAGAAAAATCAAAAAGCAGGAAATAACGGCAAAGTAAATTGGCTCTGACTAGAGAAAAACCAGGGAGGATCCCCTGGAAGAGGGCATGGCAACCCACTCCAGTATTCTTGCCTGGAGAATCCCCATGGACAGAGGAGCCTGGTGGGCTGAGTCAGACACGACTGAAGCGACTGAGCATGAAAAGAAAAACCAAGGGGTCCCAGTTTCTATTCTATTAAAAATAAGTCCTTTTCCTTTCCAGTAAAGCTATCTCTATCTCGGCTGTCCATGAGGAAAGTTTAGGCACAGTGTCCCAGGCCCTTGGAGTGGGAGTGCTCCAGGGGTAGTAGAGCGGGGGAATCAGGAGAGTTGTAGGAACTTGGGAGGAGGCTGTAGGCCATGCCAGGTGGAAGGGAGGCAGGGGCGAAGGAGGCCTGGGCACTTAGAAATCAAAGAAATCATATCCTGTAGATCATAGCCTGCCCCTCTTCTTTCTGCCTACCTCTTCACCTTTGACCCTGGACCCTCACAGGAGTAGCAGTTTTGGAACTCTTATACATCAGACAGTGCGTGGAGAGAAAGGGCGTTTCATGTTAGAATTCATTGTCAAAGCCACATACCCAAAATTGAGGGTTAAAGTGGATTTGGCCACTAGGGCACCTACACAGAAATTCAGTCAGTTCAGCTCGGTTCAGTCGCTCAGTCGTGTCCGACTCTTTGTGACCCCATGGACTGCAGCATGCCAGGCCTCCCTGTCCATCACCAACTCCCGGAGCCTACTCAAACTCATGTCCATTGAGTTGGTGATGCCATCCAACCATCTCATCCTCTGTCATCCCCTTCTCTTCACTCCTTCAATCTTTCCCAGCATCAGGGTCTTTTCAAAAGAGTCAGTTCTTCATATCAGGGGGACAAATTATTGGAGTTTCAGCTTCAGCATCAGTCCTTCCAATGAATATTCAGGACTGATTTCCTTTAGGATGGACTGGTTGGATCTCCTTGCTGTCCAAGGGACTCTCAAGAGTCTTCTCCAACACCACAGTTCAAAAGCATCAATTCTTTGGCGCTCAGCTTTCTTTATAGTCCAACTCTCACATCCATACATGACTACTGGAAAAACCGTAGCTTTGACTAGACGAACCTTTGTTGGCAAAGTAATGTCTCTGCTTTTTAATATGCTGTCTAGGTTGGTCATAACTTTTCTTCCAAGGAGCAAGCATCTTTTAATTTTATGGCTGCAGTCACCATCTGCAGTGATTTTGTAACACAGAAGTTAGCTGAGGTGAAAAATCCCCAAGATGGAAACAACTAAGGCTGAGCTAGCTTCCTGTAACACTTCACAGCTGGGCCTGACATTCATGGAGTGGCCTTAAAGCCTCTTGTTACTATGGCTTTGATGTGGTTTGGTGCATATATTATTTTAGTCAGGAGAAAGTTCCTTTCTGTAAAAAGTAGAATATATAAGATAGTGAAACCTCAAATTGTTGAAAATAAACCTCACTTGAAAGAAAAAAAGCAACCAGAAATTCCCAAGGCTGTGTCCAAACATTAGCAGAAGGTAACAGGAGCTGAGGAATCTTTTGATTCATGGTCACTTTAGAACACAACTCACTATTCAGACGGTTGAGCTTAAAATTACAATTAGGGCTCTAATAAAATAGGCAGAAGGTGAAGGGAAATGAATTTAAGATGGACTTTGAGAAAGAAGTAGTGAAGAGATACGAAAAATGTTACAAGTTTCTGAGAAGATAAAACATAAGAAATCAGTACAATTTGCAGAAATAAAAAGGGTCATTCATTTTCTTAGTCCATTCCGGCTGCCATAACAAAATGCTTCGGACTGGCTAGCTTATAAACAACAGAACTTTATTTCTCACCATTTTGGAGGTTGGGAAGTCCAAGATCAAGGTGCTAAAATGGTTGCCTGGTTCATAGTTATGTCTTCTTATTTTGTTCTTACATAGTTGAGGCAGACAAGCCCTCTGGGGTCTCTCTCTCTCTCCTTTTAAAATATTTATTTATCTGGCTGTGCCAGGTCTTAGTTGCGACATGCAGGATCTTCAATCTTCCTTGCTGCATATGGGATCTTTAGTTGCAGCATTTGAACTCTTAGTTGCGGCATGTGGGATCTCGTTCCCTGACAGGGTTTGAACCCAGACATCCTGCATTGGGAGTGTGGACTCTGAGCCACTGGACCACTTTTATGAATAATCTCTTGTCATTCATAAGGGCGCTATCCTCATGACCCAAGCACCTGCCAAGGCTCTCCCTCCTAATACCATCACATCAGGCATTGGGATTTCAATGTAGGAATTTTGGTGGGGGACACAAACATTAATACATTAATGAGGCAAAAATCATTAAGGAGACTACGAGTATGAGCTCTGTCAAGTGCTAGGGAAAAAATTTAGACTTTGGAAAACAGAGCAGTTGCTGTAGAAAGTGCTATAGAAAGTATGCTGCTGCTGCTGCTGCTAAGTTGCTTCAGTCGTGTCCGACTCTGTGCAACCCCATAGACGGCAGCCCAGCAGGCCCCGCAGTCCCTGGGATTCTCCAGGCAAGAACACTGGAGTGGGTTGCCATTTCCTACTCCAATGCATGAAAGTGAAAAGTGAAAGTGAAGTTGCTCAGTCGTGTCTGACTCTTAGCGACCCCATGGACTGCAGCCCACCAGGCTCCTCTGTCCATGGGATTCTCCAGGCAAGAATACTAGAGAACCACAATGAGCTGAGTAAAACTTTTGAATATACTTAAGAGATCTGCAAAAGAAAAGGACAAATCTGTTGATTACAAAGAGAATGCCACTTGATATGACTTTGTTTGTGCTGTGGTACCAAAAGTGTGCCTGCCAGAAATTGTACCTTACGCTGATATTTATGTCAATGTCTTATTTCTCCAATGACTGTAGTGGTCTGAAGGATAGAGGATTGACCTTATCCAAATATATTTTATAATCTCCCACCCTCAGCAACAGACTGATGCAAGTACCAAGTTGTACACTATAAATATTTAATAAATACTGTAAGATGTGAATGAAAGAAAAATAGGTAGAGGGTAGAGAGTTTTTTTTTTTTCTTAAAAAATTCTGAAAAAAATTACTTGCTGTTATTAAGAACTACATAATGAGTTCTTTAGAACTGATTCAGTAATCTTCCTTACTCACCCTGCTCCACCCTCTACATCACTACAGAAATGAAATCACTTTTTATTGTGTTTATTCCTTTAAAAGTCAAGTAAAATATAACAGAGGGAAAGGCTGGCAGGTTAGTTCATGTTGTGGTTTCTCTAAAAATTTAATCTTCTCTCTCCAGAAACCTCTACAGATGCTTTCTTTTCTAGATTAGTAACTACTGCTCTGATGGAGGCAAGTGAGAGGGTCCATGGGGAACTGGGATCCACTGGGAAAGAAAGACATTTGGGAAAGACTTGGCTTGCGTTTTGTCTGGAGGGGAAAGAAAAGAGGGCCATTGACCCAGACAATCATGTCTGAAAGCTGCCATCTAGTGTTCATTTCTGAGAATACACCCTGAGGTACTAATTCTGTGGTTCTCTATCTCAAGGACTGTTTTTTACTAATATTTTATTATTATGCACCAGATTTTAAGACGATTTGGTTACCAAAAGAAACACAATATGAAAAGAATTATGTTTTTAATCTGTTTAATTGTATACATATAATACTGTCAAACCAAGACTTTGAATAAATATTTCTAAAAGAAACAATCCCAAACTGAACTGAGGTAATAGCAGTTAAAAAATAAAAATAATATGCAGGTTATCTTTTCCATCCTATTGTTAGTAAATGTCACCAGTAGTTTTTATTGCAGAGAGTACAAGGAGAAAAGAATCATTTATTGTGTATCACCAATGTGCCCAACTCTACAAATATTATCTTACATACGTCTTAAAACAGTCCTTTTAGTTAAGTATTTTTCCCCTCTCTTTTATCTAGGTATAATTAACAATTAAAATTTGAGTTAAGTCAAATTGCCAACATCCGCCGGATCATTGAAAAAGCAAGAGAGTTCCAGAAAAACATCTATTTCTGCTTTATTGATTATGCCAAAGCCTTTGACTGTGTGGATCACAATAAACTGTGGAAAATTCTTCAAGAGATGGGAATACCAGACCACCTGATCTGCCTCTTGAGAAACCTGTATGTAGGTCAGGAAGCAACGATTAGAACTGGACACGGAACAACAGACTGGTTCCAAATAGGAAAAGGAGTACATAGAGGTTATATATTGTCACCCTGCTTATTTAACTTACATGCAGAGTACATCATGAGAAATGCTGGGCTGGAGGAAGCACAAGCTGGAATCAAGATTGCCAGGAGAAATATCAATAACCTCAAATATGCAGATGACACCACCCTTATGGCAGAAAGTGAAGAGGAACTAAAAAGCCTCTTGATGAAAGTGAAAGAGGAGAGTGAAAAAGTTGGCTTAAAGCTCAACATTCAGAAAACTAAGATCATGGCATCTGGTCCCATAACTTCATGGGAAATAGATGGGGAAACAGTGGAAACAGTGGTTGACTTTATTTTTGGGGGCTCCAAAATCACTGCAGATGGTGACTGCAGCCGTGAAATTAAAAGACGCTTACTCCTTGGAAGGAAAGTTATGACCAATTTAGATAGCATATTAAAAAGCAGAGACATTACTTTGCCAACAAAGGTCCGTCTAGTCAAAGCTATGGTTTTTCCAGTGATCATGTATAGATGTGAGAGTTGGACTGTGAAGAAAGCTGAGCGCTGAAGAATTGATGCTTTTGAAGTGTGGTGTTGGAGAAGAATCTTGAGAGTCCTCTGGACTGCAAGGAGATCCAACCAGTCCATCCTAAAGGAGATCAGTCCTGGGTGTTCATTGGAAGGACTGATGTTGAAGCTGAAACTCCAGTACTTTGGCCACCTGATGCGAAGAGCTGACTCATTTGAAAAGACCCTGATTCTGGGAAAGATTGAAGGTGGGAGGAGAAGGTGACGACAGAGGATGAGATGGTTGAATGGCATCACTGACTCAATGGACATGAGTTTGGGTAAACTCAAAAAAATGATGGTGATGGACAGGGAAGCCTGGTGTGCTACGGTTCATAGGGTTGCAAAGAGTTGGACACAACTGAGTGACTGAACTGAACACCATTTTACAGATGTAAAGTTGAGATGAAGTAACTGGCTTTTGTAATAGAGCAAGTTGGATAAAGAATTCACATCTGTCATACTCTCAGTTTATGCACGTTCATCTAAACGACAGTGCCTAGGAAACTTTTTTTTTTTTACTTTTTTAAAAAATTTTATTTTATTTTTAAGCTTTACATAATTGTATTAGTTTTGCCAAATATCAAAATGAATCCGCCACAGGTATACATGTGTTCCCCACCCTGAACCCTCCTCCCTCCCCATACCATCCCTCTGGGTCGTCCCAGGGAGACTTTTTTAATAGGGGAAGGTTTGCACCCTCATCCCCCTTTACTGTTTTGTAAGCTGTTAGAAGGCCTAGAAGGCCCAAACAACTTCGTTTGGAAATCACTGCCTTAAAAGGACCCTCCAAACCTATTGCTCTGCAGGACCATTTCCTTAAAGCAAATTGTAGTTTTTAAAATTTCTTTTTTCGATTGGAAATAAATGGATTTATTTAGAGAGAAACACACTCCACAGACAGGACCATCTCATAAGATGAGAGGCCAAACTGTGCTCTTGAGATCAGAACCAAAGTATTAAGAATTCTAAGTTAAAAACACTAGAGTGGTTTTATTCTTGAGTTTTACTAGAGCAAATACTTAAAATGTACAAGATATTTTAGTTATAATCTAACTGTAATACATTTCAACTAAAAGTAAACAGGGTTTACATTCAGTTCAGTCTGTCACTCAGTCCTGTCCGACTCTTTGTGACCCCGTGGACTGCAGCACGCCAGGCTTCCCTGTCCATCACCAACTCCCAGAGCTTACTCACACTCATGTCCATCGAGTCGGTAATGCCATTCAACCATTTCATCCTCTGTCGTCCCCTTCTCCTCCCACCTCAGTCTTTCCCAGCATCAGAGTCTTTTTAAATGAGTGAGTTTTTCACATCAGGAGGCCAAAGTATTGGAGTTTCAGCTTCAGCATCAGTCCTTCCAATGAATATTCAGGACTGATTTCCTTTAGGATGGACTGGTTGGATCTCCTTTCAGTCCAAGGGACTCTCACATTTACATTATGTTCATTTACATATATAACATTTACATTATGTTCATTTAAACTTTTAGCTATTCCTTATTACATCAGGAATTCAAAATCTTATATGGATTCAATAAAATAAGCTAAGCCCCCAAATATTCCAGTTTTGTCTCTAAATGGTGTTCATCACAATAGAAAAACATGCATGCAATTAATTTCTTAAAGAAAAATATTAAATTTCCTTGGTTCATTATGTAATATATTTAATTACCCCTTTAAGTTGGACAAGTATTTTAATGCAAAATTCCCAAGTTTAGAATAAATATTTTAGAACACCAATATGATTCATTAATGAATCATTTATCAAAGAAAAGAACTCATTGATTTGACACCTATCTGTCTAGTTCCTGAGCTTTTGTTCTTAGCCAAGATTTTTTTTTACTCCTAACAACAATTTTATAAAGTCTGTAATAATTGTATGCTATCCAGGCAAACTAGTGTTGCAAATAACCCTACATTTTATGGAATTCAACACAATAGTGTTTGTGGTGCAGGTGCTCAGGCTTCTCATTGTGGTGGCTTCTCTTGTTGCAGAGCACGGGTTCTAGGGTGCGTGGACTTCAGTAGTTGTGTCTCATGGACTTTAGAGTACAGGCTCAGTGGTTATAGCCCATGGGCTTAGTTGCCCTGTAGCACGTGTGATCTTACCAGGCCAGGGATGAAAGTCATGTCCTCTGTATTGGCAGGTGGATTCTTATCCACTGGACCACCAGGGAAGTCCAGGCACATTAAGATCTTTAAATCCCAACTTTTCCCCCTTTAGGAGTCTGGCTTCAGGGCCAAATGTCTTACCCATTTCTTGCCTGTGATTTGTTCTTATCAACCCAGAGTTAGGCTTCTTTTTTTACTCCTAAGATGTGGTTTTATAAAGTTGACTTTTCAAATAATTTATAGAATACTCAACATCAGACACAGTTATTCACACTGTCAGGTTGTCTTCTGGCTAATACTCCACAAATACACTCAGGCAAAATATTCAGGAATAAATTCTTCACATTTCATACATTTTTATTAACTGAAACTTCGTGAGGGCACTTTTGAAAATATGTGCATGTGTATATATACACACACGGAGAGACATATAGAATAAAGGTAGATGTATCTGTATATATGTGTTTTAATTGATAAATGGGCAGTTGTTCTTGAAACCTTAAATACACACACATATGTATTTATTTTTTCACACATTTATTTGTAATTTAGCAAGCTGTAATACATTTATAGTATTCTGCAATCTTTTTTTGAGGGGAAATTTATATTATCTACATGTTAAAACAGATGTGCTTTCAGTTACACATATTTAAATTTTAATATTTATTCAGTGCCTCCAGCTAGACTAGGATTCTTTATTTCAGATACTGTGCTCCCTAGCCTTTGATTTAGGCTTCCTTTGAATAGTGTGAAATTACACTATTATAAGCTTCCCAGGTGTCACTAATTGGTAAAGAACTTGCCTGTCAATGCAGGAGACATAAGAGACTTGGGTTCAATCCCCTGGGTCAGGAAAATCCCTTGGAGGAGGGTGTGGCAACCCACGCCAGTGTTCTTGCCTGGAGAATTCCATGGAGAAAGGAGCCTGGTGGGCTACAGTCCATAGGGTCGCAGAGTTGGACACGATAAAGCAATTTAGCATGCAGGCACATGCACACTATTATAATATATTTACAATTATTGAAAAGTTAGAAAGAAGTTAAATTCATTAAACCATGTGTGGGGAGCAGTCTTGGGTTCATTTAACATGAAGATATGTCTTTCTTTGGAGCACAGATCTTTTGGGGAGTGGCTGACTAAATATGTCCTTTCTATGGTGTGCCCTCTTAAAGGCTATAGGCTTTTGGTGATAATATATCAAGTAATTAATCATATATGTAGGCAATTTGGTAGAAGATTCCTGCCGTCAAATAGTTTCTGGCATTCCCAGAGGAAGGAAATGTACGTCTTGTGAGTCAGTACAGGGTGACTTTAAATTAACAGCAGCAAAAGGGTTTTCATTTTTTCCCCAGTGGCCATGTCTTTACCATGGTCACATTTGTACTCCATGGTCTGTTGGAAAGATATGGCCTGCTTGGGGCTTTCATAGGTACCCAGCAAGGCAGTATTTATTCTTTGACCTGGGCAAGAGGACCCTGCACTATAGAAGTCACCACATAATCACAAACATGCGAAATTGCTAAGGCCTACAGTGTTCTTGCCTGGAGAATCCCAGGGACAGGGGAGCCTGGTGGGCTGCCGTCTATGGGGTCGCACAGAGTTGGACACAACTGAGGCAACTTAGCAGCAGCATAGAGGAGGGAAGACTTCTTTTCCTTCTAGTCATCTGAGGTTCTCAGGCTGGGGCCCTGTAACTTAAACGAGACAGACTAAGAAGAGAAAAAGAGTGTATTAACATGTGCATCGTGCATACTCAAAGAAATGGTTAAAACTCAGTCTATATAATGTCTTAACCAAAGAACAATAAATTTTACGTAAATGACAAGACAAAGGAAAAGATTTTGAGTTTCTAGGACAGCAGATTGTGGGAAGGCTAATGGAAGGTAAAATGTGTTTATGGAGATTCCTCTGGTGCTGTCTCTGGAGCTGAAAAGCATCTAGAGTTGTCTCCAGTAATTAGCTTTTGCCCTTGCTGGTAGAGAGAAGAGGGGTGATACGTTTATGAATTTATGTCCTGCTTTTAGGTAAATAGGAGGACAAAAGAAAACCTTCCTTATATCTGCTTCTTCTCAGTTGTCTTAGGTGAAAAGCAGTCCTGATGCCAAAGTGACATATTTTAGGGTGGTACATTCTGCTACTTTTCAGGCCCCAGGAGATAAAAAACCCAGCATAAGAAAATACAACTGTATCCAAATACTATGAAGTCTCCTCGGTTGTGTATGACCAACATCGGAGATGAATATTGCTTCAGAGAATGGAAAGGCTTTGCGTAGAAGAAGCACTTAAGTAGAAGAACGTAACAAATTACTTTGTCAAATCCTTTCAGATAGCATGAATGCAAGGGATTCGTACAAAGCACAGCTACATAACAGTGTGGAGCACTGATTTCTTGCTTCTCTTCCTGTTTCAATGAGTGGTTCCAGAATTACTCATGATTTAGCTTATTAGCACACTATTCAAAACAGCTGTGGCTGAGAAACTCTTAGGCGTATCACACAATTCATATTCTCTTTAAAGTCCTATATATGAATGTCAAGACCTAATATACATGAAATATGCTAATGACTAAAATTGGCAACTGGATGGACTGTGAACACTAAAATCATGTTAGTTTTATTTCCAGAACAATATTTAGTAAGATTTAATTATATTTTCCAAAAATTCTAAAGTCTAAAATAAAAAGTCTAAATAATTTTGACTTAAAATCTTTATATTCTTTAATTATAACATATTTTGCCTTTTGATTTTGGAAGATAATTATGAAACTTAGAAGAAAAAATAACTTTTCAAAAGTGTGTGACAATAATTTTAAAAGTTATACAGTAATTTAATTTACTCTTGGGGAAAATATATTACAATCTATACACTTAGTACACAATTATTACATTTTATATTTTTAATAATTTAGATCAGGGGTTGGCCTAAATTATTAAAACGTTAAGGAATAGACAATAAATAGTATTTTTAAACTTTGTGGGTCAGTCTCTAGGACAACTGCTCAACTCTGCTGTTAAAGTTCAAAAGCAACCACAAATAATACATAAATAAGTGGACATAGCTGTACTGCAATAAAACTTTATATTCAAAGACTGGTAAACCAGGTTTGGCCCATGGCTATTATTTGCTGACCCCTGATTTATATGATTACTGTCAACAAGACCTAAGTAATAGCAAAGTATTAATTATAAATACATGATTAGTAATATTGCTTAAGTTAGGGCAAGTAAAACTAATATTATGGAATAAAAAAATTTATGAATTATGCATCAATTGTATGACCCCTCCAGACATCAGCAGTCCATCAATAGAATACTTAAACAGGTGCAATATTAAAGAGAGTCAGCAAAAAAAGACTGAGAAGGAGTAGGAAGTGAAGTAGGAGAAAACCAAGAGAATGAGTGTCCTGGAGGTCAAGAAAGCATGTCAGGAAGAAGAAATTGATTTTTTGGGTTGATGGAGGGAAAAACCCAGTGAAATGGCTTTGAGGGATCTTGGAAGATGAGTCATTTACTCAGTGATTGTAGATAATTTATCCATGCTAACATCATTATGTTTATCGCTCATGTTGCTTTCCCTCCTGAGTTAGAAGCCTGATATTGTACACTGTATTAGGAATATACCCAATTGTGTGCTAGTCTAGGGCAAATTCAAAAGTTTTGTGTATAAACAATGTTTTTGTCTTAACAGCCATCAATATCATGTTCCTTTATCCTCACTGTACCCCTCAAAACAAAGAAAACATCTGGGACTAGAACCACGGAGGTTTTCAAATAAGCTGAGTTTTGTAGCATTGAAATTGAGTCTTTTCACCAAAGTATAGTATAGCTTGAAACAGGAAACAGCAATTAAGACTTTGCCCAAATCCATTGACCAGCATTTAGATTGGGCTAATCCTTCTCAGCTGGAAACACTATAGAAGAAAGTCCCACTGGGACTGGCAATGAGATCCTTTCAGGCAGTTAAGAAAATTCAATTTACCTTTGCTGAACGTTTGCACATCATGCCACCTGCCTCTGGCAGCACAGAAGACCTAAACTTGACACCTTGGAGGATGTTGTAAGTGCAGAAACAGGCTGACTTTGATACAGTGAATGGAACCAGGATGCACCTGCACTTCCAGATTTCTCAACTTCAGCCCAAGATGGGCTTGGTCCAAGTGTTCCTGTAAAAGTTCCTGTTCAGGTTTCCCCTCTGAAGGTTCACACCTATATGGACAGAACACGCTCCACACAGGTGCCTCCAAAACACACCACTTGTGCACCCTGAAGCTTAGGACTTAGTCTTTGCTTAAGGGGCCTAGGCAAGTATGTTTGGGCTTTCTTGGTGACATAGATGGTAAAGAAACTTCCTGCAATGCAGGAGATGAGGGTTTGATCCCTGGGTCGGTAAGATCCCCTGAGAAGGGAATAGCAACCCACTCCAGTATTCTCGGCTGGAAGATTCCATGGACATAGGAGCCTTGCCGGATAGTCTATGGGTTTGCAAAGAATCAGACATGACTGAGTGACTCACACAACAGGACCTTCCCATTTCACAGAGGCTGTAGGACTTCGAGCTTAGCTAAGGGGGTCCCTTTGCACAATGCAACCTCTCAGATCCAATTGAGCACAGAGGCCATGCCTCTGATGTCACTGCTTCAGAGGACCTGTGTGTGGGCGCAGAAACCTATTTCTGAGTGGGCACCTTGACTCCAGAGAGCTCTCTCTAAAGGCATCTCTCGGGTAACTGGGCATTGGTTCCTCCTTCCTGTGAATAGCTCCCCTTTTGTGAGGATTGAGTCAGTCCTGCTCCAAAGGTGCAAGAAACTTCCAGGCTGTGGATTTAGTCCCTGTGCTGCGCAGAGCGGGCCCGGAAGAATCTGAGCCATACAGGCAGTCACTCGCTAGGGCCGGGCTTACTGGTGCTTGCTTTCCTCCGTGGATGCACAATCACAGGAGACCATAAGCATTTCTCTGGAGGTCAGAAGTTGATGGCCCTGCCCAGTGGAGCATTGGTATGGAGGTCTTTCGGTGCCAGACTCAGTCGTGTCCCTCGCCCGTTCTGTCCTTTTTCTGAAACCACCATCTCCAGAGTTAGTTCCCCCAGAATATTCTCCAGACCCTGTGACCAGTTTTTTCATTTTCCCCTCCTGTGGCCAATAATTTCTACAGTGTCTACAGCCAAAATATCTCACTACCAGGAGGACCTTCACCACCAAGTGGTCATTTAGAACTCCTCTTCATTTGTGGAAATCCACTGACCTTTTTTCCACTTCTCTTTTCTAGTAGGCTCTCTCTCAGGCTTAAGACAGTGTAGGCCTCCCACCTGTAAAAAACGGGTCATCCATATGGCCCTTAAGACAATACACATTGAACTGACCCCCATACCCCCATGTTTTTTTAGACCTTTAACTCTTCAGTTTAGCTTGTCCTTTCCTCATGGTCCTTGATTACCAATGCATCTTAGGGCCAGAATTCATTCACCTTCATATTTAAAAGGTGAAGGTTGGTTGGCATTCTTTCCTCAGGCTGCCTTGTTGAAACATGTTTCAAAATCAGATGTAACTTCTCCTGTGGTATTTAGGTTTAACAATTTTATCAAAGAATATTTTTCTCTTTGAGCTGCCCTGGCATCATGTACTTCTGAGCAAACAATTCATATCTGATGCTTAGAGCAAAGAAATAGGCTTGGCATTAGTTACAGTGGAAGACTACCTCAAAGCCTGTCCTTTTTGAATGTTCCTCCTTGGACTTCAGTTGCTGCTGTGAGGAAGTCCAAATAAACCCAGATGGGGAGAACCGAGGCTTTTGGCCAGCAGCCCAAGCTGAGCTTCCAGCTGGCATCTACCAACAGCTGTCAGCCTTGAGGTGGAGGTCAGTTGGGCTTTCTTTCTTCTACACCTCTGAGAATGGAGTCATTTTCAAGGTATAGTCTGTGAGTGAGGTTTGGGAAAAACATACTAGCTGGTATGTTGCAGTGGGATGAGAATGAATGGCAAGCATGAGTTGGCAGAAAGGGAAGAAAGTCAATGGGATGTAGGCTCCAGACAGTGAGAGGGGTAGGTGTTCCAAGACTTAAGGGGAACAAAGACCTATTATGATAAAGTGACAATAAGCACAAATATTCAACTGAGAAGTACTGGAAGGAATAAAAAGCAGGTGACTAAAGTGCAGACTAAATAGAGACATTTTGTGTCAGAAAAATCAATGATATCACTTGTAGGTGATTGGTTTAGAAAGACATGCATCATCTAGATATTGTACTTGTATCTTGCCATCATACAAGAGAGTAAATAAAAGGATGGTAAACAACACTATTATTAAATTAAAAACAGAGGCTGGAATTCCCTGGTGGTCCAGTGGTTAGGACTCTGCACTTTCACTGCTGAGGGCCCAGTTCAATCCCTGGCCAGGGAACAAAGATCCTGAATGCCTCGAGGTGCAGCCAAAACAAAAACAAACAAATGAAACTTTTATATTAAAAAGTGTGCTTTTCAAAAGTTTACATCATTCACCAAACAGAGTCATTCACTCATGGGTAATTTTAATAATTCTAAATCTCCAGTATATGGTTTTTTAATATATATATATAATTTTATTTATCTATTTATTTTTGCCTGTGCTAGGTCTTCCTTACTGCTTGCAGGCTTTTTCTAGTAGTGGCGAGTCGGGGCTATCCTCTAGTTGCGGTGCACAGGCTTCTCACTGCAGTGGCTTTTCTTGTTGTGGAGCACAGGCTCTAGGCTCTTGGCTTCAGTAGTTTATGGAGTGTGGGCTCAGTAGTTGCAGTTCCTCGGCTCCAGAGCACAGGCTCAGTAGATGTGGTGCATGGGCTAAGTTGCTCCATGGCATGTGGGATCTTTCCAGATCAGGGATTGAACCCATGTCTCTTGCATTGGCAGGCGGATTCTTAATCCACTGAGCCACCAGGGAAGCCCTAAGTATACAGTCTGATATATCATTACCCAGAAATCACAAAGAAAAACACATGGAAGTTTAAAGTAAAAGTGGCAGCAATGTTTAGGGGATAATTTGGATCATGTTCAAATAGAGCTCTGCAGATTTTTTATTGGACTTTCCTTCACCTATCTGAGAAAGAAACTAGTTAGATGAACATGAAACAAACCAAAAAACTTGAGCTTCATATAACTTTCACTGGCCCAAATAAATGCATTTAAGAAATTATTCTCAGCGCTTTACCTCAATAAATTTTGGTTTATACAAAATACTTTTCTGAATGGCTCCAGTGTAGCAGTTATTTCTGAGTATTTACTCCTGGAAATTAACAGAAATGAACAAACTTATTTTGCATGTTGTAGGATTATTGAAAACCATCTTGGCAAAAATGTATAACATAAAATAACATAAAAATGAATGAGGTAATAATTTCACTATATATACATCAAAATTTTGTGTTGTACACCTTAAACCAATACAATGTTATATGTTAACTATGTCTCAATAAAACTAGGGGAAAAGTAGAGCTTTGAAGTATAGTTGAAAAACACCAGGAAGATACTGGAACTAAAAATCACAGAATTTTAGGAGCTAGGTGTTTAATCTGTCACAGGATAGGTTGAAAATATTGTAATATTAACCTCAAAAAATCATATTCCAAGAATATGGGAGCTAATGGTAAATTGGACTACAAGGAGTTTCCTTACAGATTTTTACACCAATTAAAGAGCGTCAAAGAATTCTGTTTTTCTGGAAATAACAAAAAGTATCATGATGTGTTGAATTTCAATGATGATTCTTGAAGGCATTTAGAACTTAAATGCACTGGGTCTTTAATGTATTTGTATGTATGGAGTTAATGAGGATCGACTCCTCGAGTCCAGAATAGATACCGCGATACTGCACACATCGTGGGCTCTGACGTCGCGCCTCTGACGTCACACATCACCTCTCTGGGTCCAGGTAGCTATGAGGACGCGTCAGGTCCAGCCCCACGGGAGGCGCCTCCCACAGCTCCCTTCATGTTTGTCCCTCCCTTCTCTTTAACTCACCTGGTCAGGGCTTCCCGGGCCTCAGGGTGCCGGAAATTAGGCCAAGGGAGTGCTTGTTTCAGTGAAGCGGGAAGGAGGGAATTGGACGGAGGAACGTGACGGTACCACTCTAGGCCATGGAGATTCACGTGGCGCCAAGTGTCGGGGTAAGGCACTCTCTGTGGCCGTTGACGGTCAAGTGATTCACCTTTATGTGATTCACCTTTATGCACCTTTCGTGTACACGTCACGTGACGCACAGAACGCTGGGCCCCTGGGGAATGTTTCTGTAACAATGGTCTGGCGGTTGATACCTTCATTGTCTGTACAATGGTCCACCCACTTTTTTTTAGCTGGGGTCATGATTTGTTCGCTCAGAGAATTGCTACTGTCACGGTGGTGGAGTCATATGTGCACTGCTTCTTTCACGCAGGCCTCTGGAGGCACCAGAAGGTGCTCACTTTTGGAGCTAGGGAAGTCGGGTCAGCTAGATTCCACCACTGTCCTTCACTCCTGTTGGGACTGTCAGCCTGGTGGAGTGAGCTGCCAGCTGAACTTTGCTATCCTGCTAAGACTTTTTCTGCGGTGCTTCCCGCATGTGATCTTACCACCATCATCTGGTCAGTTTGGCCCACCTCTCAACTAAAGCATAAACCCCCTTACACGCCCTTTTTTATTGGGCCCCCTTCAGGCTGATAAAAACAGGTAGGTCCTTCAAATCAGGTGAAAAAGCTGAACTCAAAATTATATTTGGAATATTTCAAGTGAAGTAAAAAATACTTCAGCAATGCAGACAATCTGTGTTGTGAGTGATGGTATTGTTGGTCTTGGTATGCCATACAAGAAATATTAATGTCTGAATATATGCTGTGGTTTCTGATAACTATGCAGTCACAGTTACTAGTGAAAGCTATTACACTTAGGGACTTTTTGATCCTGCAGGGCAAAAAATATTTGGCAGAACAACACCTCAGTTATCCACAAACATATATTTCTAGTCTTTTTCAGTGGTCTTCAGCCTTTATTTGAAAAATGTGACAGCAAAGTGGATGCCTGAGACAATTCACCATTGTTTGAAGACTCTTTGTTGGAACCAAAATTGATCTCAGAAATGGGATACCCTCTATTATCGAGAAACTTTTCAAAAACAGAAACATCTCACTCCTCAGACTGCTGAAATGCCTTTCTGTGACCTGAAGGCTGTGAAATACATGGAGTGTTCCACATTCACACAGAAAAACCTAAAGGATGCATTTGACAAAGCACTAGTGACTGCCTCAGAGGCTGTGGAACTGAAGAAAAGCCATAGGTGAGTGCTGCTTCGAACATACCTCCGGAGCTCTTTCTGCATTATTGGTGGTGTCATCAGACTGAAAGCAATGTTTAAATCAAATTAAAATCGATTTTTGTAGTTGTAGGGGGAACTGCTCCATGCTAGTTCCCCAGTGGCCTCGCACCTTATTACTCTGTCAGCGTTACTTGGCATTCATTCTGGAGGTGGTAAGATGAGGAAGTCTTTTTGGAAGACGGATGGAGTACATGGGACAGGTTAGGGGCTATAATAAGACTGTCTAGGATCTGGTAGTGCATGCTCTTGCCTAAGTGGTGGTCAAGAAGGAGAAGTAAGGTTCTTCCTACTGTCAAACTTGAAAATAGACTGTATGGGTTGGCTTAAGTGATCTGAGAAAACTCCTTGGGATCTGATAGTGTATGCTTATTAGTGAATATTTGGAGGCTTACAGAGGTAGGATTGAAGCCAGTTTCCTGAATGGTATCTTAGCTGTTTGCTGAAATTGACCAGACAGCTTCATAAATCTGAAAGTAAGTACAAACCTGTGCTTTCTGTGTGGAGCTGCTCCCATCATACCCTCTGGCCTGTCCCTCCCTCCCTCTTACCTTGACCTCTACAGCTTTAAGAAACTTCCATCCTGCTACTGCTGACCTCCTCTGCTCTGTCCTGAACTCCCTGAAGAAATGACTTGGTCTCTGGGCAGCTGTTAAAATCCCTTGAAGTATCTGTGTTCAACTCCTCAGTCTTTGTTTTTCCAAACAGTGTCTGAATGGAGTTTGGGTCAAACCAATGAGTGAAGGCTCTGAGCCAAGTTAAATGTTACCATTGTAAAGATGTATAATCTAAATGATATGTTACTTTTTTGTGCTATGAATGCTTATAAAGTGTTAGGGGAAAAGTTTTTTTGATGTCCAAAGTGTTCCCCTTGTAAATTGTGTCTGCTGGTTGACAAATCAAAAGTTTCTGATTTGATGTCTTTATGGCAGTGTTAGCAGATGCTTGCCAGCAGGTGTGACTAATAAACATTGACAAAATTTAGAGCCTTCTTGGAAAAAAAAATTGGGGGGCAATGAAAATGAATTTACCACACTGAAGTCCTCCAGCAGTCATAGAAAAAATAATGCCTTTGCCAAGTAAAGGACCATGTTTCTTATAAAGCTACCATGTCCTCGCAGATGTGTAACTCCTGTCAAGAGTTGACCTTCTTATCTATGGTGAAAGAGGCCCTGGAAACTTACCTGTATTATCATTTATTCACTGGAAAGCTAACACACCCAAGTGGTTGTATCTGATACCCCTGAATGTAATGCAGGAACAGATAGATGTGTTGCGAACATACACTTCTCTTGATTGTTAAGAATGTTCCCAGTGAGGAAATGCCACAAATTAAACAGTGCTAGTGGGATGACTACAACGAGGAGCCCACCTGGCTCCTTCATCCCAGTTGTGTGAAACCAGTAGAGCTGAACAGGCAAATGGAGGAGAGGGGATGAATAGGTTAAGGAAGTGGTAGTAAGAGGATACTTAGAAAACCATCTGGTAGGCTATACAGGCTGCCCTCCTGTTTCGACTGGTTAGTTCTAATGAGCCTTTTGAGCTTCAGGTATTGGTGCTTGACAGTTACTAGACTCTATCTGTGCACTAGGCAGAGGTGCCCACTGGGCTTTGGACACAGCATTTTCCCAACATCACTGCCTGGTATACTCTATTTGAGGGAAAATTACCAACCTGTTATTGAGTGCTGGTGGACATTGAGAAGCCAACTAAGTAAGTAATAACATGATATGTTATTCTCTGACATGCCCATTCTGGAATAGGTCAAAAATTTTAAAATGCCAACGAAGTGGGTATTGCCCAGCAAGCATGCATTATTAAATGGAAACGATATTTCCAGAAAAGAAGCAAGACTTGGTGTATTCTTTTCTATTACTGCTGTAACAAAATATGACAAACTTAGTGACTTAAAACAATCTTGTCTTACAGTTCTGAAAGCTAGAAGTCCAAAATGGGGTTCAGTAGACCGAAATAAAGGCGTTAGCACAGTTGCCCTCCCTCTAGAGGGTCTAAGGAAGAATCAGGTTCCTTGTATTTTCCATTTTCTGGCGGGTTTCCCTAGTCCTTGGCTCACGACCCCTTCCTCAATCATTTCAGCCTCTTGCTTCCATCATTACCTCTCCTGCTTCCTCTTCTAGTCACATCTCCCTCGGGGCTCCTTCTAAAAGGATACCTGTGATTACATTTAGGCCCAGATGGATAATCCTCATCTCAAGATCCCTAACCTAATCATATCTGCAAAATCCCTTTTACCACATAAATGAACATTCACAAATTCCAGGGATTAGGACCTGGGAATCTCTGGGGGCTGTTATTCAACCTATCACACTGGGCATTAATGGAATCTTGTAGGCAGGTAATTACTGTGAAGATGTGGCTATCTCAGATGCGGGGGCTGTGCTGTCACCTTAGGCTTCTTGGGGGCCTGGGTACACTACGTTGCCTAAGGATGCCTAAGCCTCATGGTTATGCCAGCTAAATTAAAGGTCAGTGGGGTTGTGTAGGAAAGAGTTAACATAGCAGATCCGAGCCTGCTTATCCTTAGGAAGTCCTGCTTACAAGGTTGGCCTTTTGCTGGTGTCTGAGATATGACTGGGGAGGGTTCCCACCATCCACAGAGCTGATGAGTGGCTCACTGTACCTAAAATCTTTGTACAACCAGTGTGGATTATGCTGAATACCTGCTTTCCTCCTGGGAGTCTGGAATTTGGGTATGTGTTAGGTAGAAGGTGCCTAATGACCAGTGGCCACCCTCCTTTCCTGCCCAGTAAAGTCTTGGGCTCTAATATTCTTGCTCCATGTGCCTTTTCTGTCTGCTGACTTTGTTTTGTATAATTTCACAGTAATAAATCTTAGCTGTGAGTACAACTATATGCTGAACATTGTCATTCCTCCCAATTAAGTCATCAAACCTTGGAGGAGAGTCGTCTCAAGGACCCCTAACTCAGTTGGTGTCAGAAATAGGATTTGCTAGCCCAACTCTGAATCACTGAAGTATGGCAAAAACTATTTGAGAAAAGTAAAGGTGAAAGAGTGAGGGATAATACAGCTTTAGTACTAGGCTGGCTCTTGAGTCATGCATGAGATGAAACAGCAGTATTTTTTGAGAGGCAGAAGTTACCTATGGAATTTGAAAATGATAGATCCAACTCTAGAAGAGTTGGCTTGCTGAAGCTCCTGGCTATTTTGGGTTGTGCTGGCTAAAGTGAGGGCAGAAAGTGCAGCCTGTATTAAAAAGTGTGGAAGTGCAGCAGTGGGGAAAGGTGATGCCTTTTTGTATTTTGTTCTTCCCTTCATGTGGGAGGAGAAAGGGCCCCCAAATTCCCAAAGGTGAGTTTAGATGACCCAGAAATATTACAAATTCATATAGCTCTTTTTTCCAAGTAGAAGGAACAAATGTTAGCTCAGTTCCCATGGATAGAGCAAAGTGAACCAGAGAGGGAAAAGGGACAAAACCACTCCAGCCGTTTCTTCAGCCTAGTTACCATCTCTGTTACAGTAGTCCTGTCCCTCCTCCCCTGTCCAATTCTAGCTAAGAGTCTTCCTTGGTAGTGCAAATGTTAACCCTGTAAATGTTAAATTTACTGGTAGAGGGTTGAGTAAATTTCTATTTAAAGGTGGGTGGGGGGCGTTTAAATCGCTTTATATTTTGTGGCTATTGCATCTGGATGTAGGATAAAAATCGATGGAAAAAGTTATATGTTTACATGCTTGGGGCTTCCCAGGTGGCGCTAGTGGTAAAGAACCACCCCCCCTCCCCCCACACCCTGACTATGGAGGATACTTAAGAGATGTGGGTTTGATCCCTGGCTCGGGAAGACCACCTGGAAAAAGAAATAGCAACTAACTCCAGAAAATTCCATGGACAGAGGAGACTGACCCAGTCCATAGGGTCACAGAGTCGGACATGACTGAAGCGACTTAGCACACACGCATGTTATATGCTTGTAATTTCACAAATGCTGGATGGATCATCCCAGTCAGAGAAAGCTGCAAAGAAAAAGTGTTAGTGGGACACACAAATGAATAATTGCCTTTTGCCGCTGGTAGGTGGATTGAATTTTTTTTCCCTTTGAGTATTGAAAATAAAATAAGTCTCTGTAACTAATGATATTTATTATACATTTTGCTTACTGTAACTTCTGGAAAAAAAGGAAATAACATGAAAAGAGAGGCACTCTTCAGATGAAATACACTTTTGGAGTTTTACAAAGTGGATTTGAGTAGCTAATGAGTGTTTGTAAAATCAGATGTCTGACCCATTAAGGCTGATGATTTTCCAGCCTGATGGGGATTTTTGGATGGGTCTTTTTGGACTCTAAGGCTGACAAGATAAAAAGGGTGTCAGAAGCCTCACTTGTCAGTTGGACTTGGAACAGGCTATCTGGCCTTCAGGTATCTGGGCTTTGAATATGCTGCTAAAGAAAAGCTGCTGGCTTTTTTGGAATCCTGATGCTTAATTGCCTACACCTGACTCTAAGCTGAAACCTGGTCTGGGCTATTTCACCCTCAGTAACTGTGACAAACTAAAAGCTGGCAAAGTTCTGCTCATAAAAGAAAACTCAGATCTGGAATAGTTACACATTTAGGACACTTCTCTGTAGACTAAATTGTAGAAACATCATGGATGCTTGCTAGACCATTTCTGTCCACAGAAAAGGGCTTATTTCTGATGCGGCCATCTGAAATTGAGCTGCTGCTCAGCTCTATATTTCTGATACCGAGATTCAGTGCATTCTTAACATGATTCCTGCAAAAGCTACAATTTGGGGAGGGGCACATCATAGGGAGTGTGACACCTCCACCCACTACTAAAGGTCAGACTGTGGACCCCATTTCAGGCTGCCTCACTGCTGTTGACTTGTGTTCAGCTTTCTAAATTAGTTGCAGTTTGCAATGGCAGTCTGATAGCCTGACTCTACTTCCCTCACCTTTCTCCTGGTAAGGAGAAAGGCAGTTTGATTATTAAAAGCAGCTGTCCCCAGAAAGGGATTGACGTTTTCTAGACTGCTCCCTGGATAAATGATTAGGACAAAAGAAATGTGAAAGTCACTCAGTTGTGTCCAGCTCTTTGTGAACTCATGGACTAAACAGTCCATGGAATTCTCCAGGCCAGAATACTGGAGTGGGTAGCCTTTCCCTTCTCCAGGGAATCTTCCCAACCCAGGGATCAAACCCAGGTCTCCTGCATTGCAGGCAGATTCTTTACCAGCTGGGCCACAAAGGAAGCCCAAGAATACTGGAGTGGGTAGCCTATCCCTTTGCCAGTGGATCTTCCTGACCCAGGAATCCAACCAGGGTCTTGTGTATCACAGGCAGATTCTTTATAAATTGAACCACCAGGGAAGCCCATTATAATTATTTTTTGAAAATTCGGGGTTTCAGTTTGACCAATTTGGAATATGTTGTGCCTTTCTGGTTAAGTTATACAAAAATGTTTTCTGTGAAAATGCTTCTATACCTCTTGCATACAACTGTCCCAGACAAATAGTCTAGCTGAGAGTAGGGGAGACTTGAAAAAATGTTGTTACTCTTGCTGAATAGGACACAATTGATTTTGTAATGATGGAGGGAAAAGTAAAAGCCCAGGCCCTGGGAACAGGGGAGAAGGAAGGGTATTAATGATCTTTGCTTTTCAGAGCTGTTCCTGGAAGTCTTGCCCTCTTCCTAAAGGAATAATTATGTGCTTTTTCAAATATGAACTCTGAATTAAACTGGTAGCTGAGCCTAGGCACTGAACATGAGATGCAGGGGGTGACCCCAATGCCAGCACTTTCCTGAAGAACACCTATAGATGTTGTCCACACTTGTGAAGCTGTTGAACTGATAATTATAGACAAGCAAAACTGGAACTGACTGCCTCAGGCTGTCCCTCTGAAACCAAGGACTGAACTGCATCATTTGAACTGGGCTGAGAACCCAGAGTGGGAGGTCTTACAGTACGAGGCCACATGGGGGCCCTGATAACCTGTGCTGCCTAACTAATGTATGTCTTGCTCTGCATGCCCCAATATTTGTGAACTCCTTGTTTCTCTGGTTACTACGTGCGATCTCTGGGGTTGTGCTTGTCTGTGTGTCCTATCACACTCCCTCAGCTCTGGAAGGATTTCAGGTCAGCTTCAACTTACTGGCTGTGCCTGTATTGCTGCCTTGCACTAGGGGAAAAAAAGGTTAATTAGAAACTTAGAAACTTAAGGATGAAGTCATCTGGCTTTTTTATGTAGGTCTGTGTAGCTAATGGGACCTGTTTTAACTGGCTAAGTAAAGGACCCCTAAGGGCGTAACTGAGATTGCCCTCACCCTGTTGCAGGAGGTTCTACTGATAATTTTACTATAAAGATGCCTTGGCCAAGGGCCAAGAGCTGGCATATCCTTGGAAAGTCCTGCTTATGAGGATATGTTTTGGGGAGGATTCCCACCATTCCCAGAACTGATAAGAGTGGCTCATTGTACTTGAACTGTTTGTAAACCAGTGTGGTTTATGCTGAATACTTGCTTTCCTCCTGGGAGTCTGGAATTTTGGTATGTGTTAGGCAGAAGGTGCCTACATGACCAGGTCCCAATAACAGCCTTGGACACCATCTCTAACAAGCTTCCTCAGTAGACAATATTCTACCTATATTGGCACAACCTGTCGATGGGAAATTAAATGTGTCCTGTGCGACTCTACTGGGGGAGGACTCTTGGAAGCTTGTGTCTGGTTTTCTGTAGGCTTTGCACCATGCACTTTTTCCATTTGCTGACTTAGTTTTATATCCTTTCACTGCAATAAATCTTAGCTGTGAGTACAACTATGTGCTGAATGTTGTCAGTCTGCCTAGTGAATCATTGAACCCTGGGTGTGGTCTTGGGGCCCCCTACACAGGAGTGTAATGGAATGGCACAGCTGTGCGGCTCTAAAGAAAGCTGTGTAAAACTATGCATGGAAAAGGGAACTCTGCCCGTTGGGCATAATTGTAAGGAGGGATCTAAAAATGCCTCCCACAATATGCCCTGTTACATTTTCATTGACTCATGGCATTGGGCTATGGGCTAGCAGTGTAGTCTGGTACCTGGCAACAAGAAAATTGGATAATCAAGTCTCAGCTCAGAGGGGCCAAACATGGCATAAGGTTGCAGAAGACTCATGCCCTCTGTTTGTGAACCATATAAATGCCTGTGGAAAAGGACTTTTACAGGATGAACATCAATGGAAACAAGCTGATTTGACCTGAGCTTCCCAGGTAAGGACCAGGGCCACCCAAATGCACTATTGTGCTGGGCATAGCAATTCATCTACAAGTCAGAACTGGGCCTAAAAATAAGCTCCAGTGATTCCAGCATCTGAGACCAAGGAAGCCTGGCACACATACCCAAACTGCTAACAACACAGTCAAGTAGCAAAGGGAACTTGGGACACAGTCTGGGACACTGGACCAGGCTGGTCTTGGCAAATAGACTGTGTAATTAATGCATTCACTCTTTTTCTTCCATGTCTTCCCTCTGGGACTGTGGGCTACTGGAATTTGTGAGTATCAAAGATAAGCCAGGAGATGGGAGAGTCTAACTTGATGTTCTTTTGCTGCCCAGCTAAGCTTGCTAGATTTGGGCCATTACAGATAATGATGATAATGATCATGGGTCTGGGATGACAACTCTTCAGTGCTCCTAGTGTTGTCCGTTTATCAGAGGACCGTAGATTTTCTAGGTGGTATAAGTTGTACAAGGAAGACTTTACTGAGCCACCTTGGAACAAGTCTGGGTGTGTGGTGTGAGTAAGATACGGGGAGGACTGGTAAAAGGGTGACATGATTTCTACAGGGACTGATACCAAGCACAGGACAACCTTAATTGCTGGGGAGGGTCCATTCATCTCTCTCAGTTCCAGTCTGCAGAGCAGCATCTGGCCAATTTTTAGTGCAGACTGACAGCTCCAACTTGACCATTGACTGAAAGGGAATCTTAATCTAAGAACTCTCAGATAACTTCCCAGCAGCTGCTGACTCCAGAAGTTAACAGCTACCACTCCAGACAATAGAACAAGATCAAATTTCTGGAACCCAATCCAGTTTCCTTTTACCTATTCACAGTCCTATTCACAGAGTATAGCAACTGCTCTAAGTTTAACTGATTGTAGTATCTCTGTTGCCTAGGACAGATTAAAAGTATTTGTATAATTAGGATATCTGATTAGGTGGCCTCTGTTTCTAAAGAGAGTTCTTGACTGGTGATGTGAAAGTTAGGGCGTGAAGTTGCAGGGAAATTGCTCTGTGCAGATGTACTTGCAAACATCCATATAGGCCTCATGGACAAGACTTAACCTCAGGAGATCTAAGTCTTGGTAAAATGCCCCATACTCCTCTCAGAATGTGAGAGAACGGGAGGCTTGGAAGGAACTGCTACAAGGCCATTTTCCACCCCCTTTATTATCCCTCCTGGAGGCTGTTACGAGACATTTTCTTATTGCCTCCCAGGTTCAGGTAAGATGTAAGGGCTTCTACCTTGAAATGCCCCTCTTCCCCACACTTGAGGGTACAGCTCCATGGTATAAAATTGCTTAGCATGAAATACTCAAAACTGCTTAGTATAAAACTGGTTACTCAGAACCAGAGCTCCTTATCACCCATGTTGAATTGTTATTGAACCTCTTTTGCTTTAGTGCGATCTGATGGGGCAGAGGACACAGGGAGCTGGCACCTCTGTGGATCTTGCTGTTGTTGCTGGCTATGGAAATAATAAACTGTCTGACCTAAAAAGGACTGTTTCTTTACCAGCTCAATGTCTCAGCCTTGCATGGCAGCAAGGACAAATTCTCTGTACCCACCCTTGGTTCATGTGGATTCCTCCCCTTCTTCTCCACCCAATTCAGTTTAAATATTAGTTAAACTTGAATAACTATGTTAGAAAAGTGATCAGAACTAGTTTTTTTAATCATTACAAAATTTTTGTGTTTGGAAGTAAGTTGTGCTCATGATGATTCTGTAACAGACATTAATTCTAGGCTTGAACTGTTGAGTCCAGAACCACTGGTTCCTGTCTGGAGAGTAATCTGCTACATCTTAGTGTTTTATTTTTCATTTTTGGCAGTGTGTGAAATTTTTGTTGTTTTTTTAATCTTGTTTTTTGGTTATTATTTTTTATTAAAAAAATTTTTTTTTATTTATTTATTTTTTGGCTGAGTGAAGAGTTCTTTTTATTGTTTCAGTCTCCAAACATTTTTTTCTTAACTGCTGTAAAACTGGGTCAAAACATTTTTTATCACCACTGTTGGTGAGCCTCTTTAACTTTAAATAAAATTTCTCAATTGTGGGAAGCAGGCCTGAATTGTTTCTTTGAGTTCCTTCCCCTGCGTTGTTCTGTTCTCTTTCTAGAATGCCCGTTACTCGGTTATTGGACTCTAGGGCAAATGCTCCAGTGTTCTGTTCTCTGCAACTTCCCATCCCTTTCTGCTCTATCTTCCAGAAAATTTCTTCATATATCCTCCAGATTCTCCTTTTGAGATTTCCACATCTGCTAGTAGAGTTTCAGTTCCCACCAGTGTCTTCTTTCCCTGAATACTTATTTAAGCCACTTTCTGTTCTTACAGTTGTAACATCTTTCCTTATTTCTCTGAGGATAATAATTTGTTGTTGTTCAGTCGCTAAGTTGTGTCTGACTCTTCTCAACCCCATGGACTGCAGCACGCCAGGCTTTCCTGTCCTTCACTATCTCCAGGAGTTTGCACAAATTCATGTCCATTCAGTCAGTGATGCCATCCAACCATCTCATCCTCTGTCCCCCCCTTCTCCTCCTACCTTCAGTCTTTCCCAGCATCGGGGTCTTTTCCAGTGAGTCAGTTCTTCACATCAGGTGGCCAAAGTATTGGAACTTCAGTGTCAGCATCAGTCCTTCCAATGAATATTCAGGACCGATTTCCTTTAGGATGGACTGGTTTGATCTCCTTGCAGTCCCAGGGACTCGCCAAGAGTCTCCTCCAACACCACAGTTCAAAAGCATCAATTGTTCAGTGCTCAGCCTTCTTTACATTCCAACTCTCACATTCATACATGACTACTGGAAAAACCATAGCTTTGACTATATGGACCTTTGTCAGCGAAGCGGTATCTCTGCTTTTTAATACGCTGCCTAGGTTGGTCAACTTTCCTTCCAAGGAGCAAGTGTCTGTTAATTTCACAGCTGCAGTCACCATCCACGGTGATTTTGGAGCCCAACAAATGATGACTTGTCTTCAAGCTTTCTCCCAGTATGCTCTCTGATCTCTCTGGCAGGTGAGAGAGGGCGGCTGGGAGAGATGAAGTTTGCTCCCCACAGAGACCCACTTCTTGGGAGACATGAGTGGGTGGGTGGAGCAACCATGGATGCCACTGAAGAAGTCATAGGGCACCCTGGCTGGGCTGCGTGGAAGCGGGCGCCCTTGCTGTGAGGGTCTTCAGTTCTTCGCTCTGAGTGTCCTAAGAAGGTATGTCTAGCCTCTTGCCTGCATCCTGGCTGCATGGCCAGAGGGACCTGGTCCTTCCGAACCCTGAACTTTTCAAGCCTTTGAGATCAACACTGATGCACAGTTATTGTTTGCTCGGTCTGCCATCCAGAGTAGAAATATCAGGGGTTGCTTTATTTCCTTTCCTCTTCATCTTTGTGGATTTTATACCGCCTGACGGTGTCCTTGGTGACAGCCTGAAGTCGCCTATTATTTTTTAAATTCATTAAAAAGTGAACAGCTTTTGGGGGGGAGGGGGAGAACAGACTGATTCCACATTCTATTTCCTAGGTCTAGTCTAGAAAACATTGTCCCCACCTGGTGCTCTATAGGAATTACAAATGCTTCATTTAATAACATATATTTCTTTTAAAAATTTGCCTTTTCTCTTCCACCCCCAAATAGGTCTGGTATTTGATGAAACTCGTGAAAATAGGTGGAACCTAACTCGCCCCTCTTCTGAAGGATGCAGTGAGTGCATATCCAACTATGACTTTTCAGTTAATTTCTTTGTCATTTCCTCATTTCTTTAAAGTTAATTTCTAACTCCTTTTATTGATAATGAAGAAAAATACTACACCTTTTGAAATACACCAAATGAATTGCGTTCATAATGTTAAAAGTTTTTCATTATTAAGGAAAATTAGATGTAGCAACCAATCCATATTTCCCATATATACTTATATTATCATTATCTCCAATTGATAAAGAAGGAAACCGAGGTTTATAGAAGCTCTGTGTGATCACATTTTCATGACTCATAATGGCAGAACTGGGACTTGAACTCAGGTCTGTCTGACATCAAATCATTCCCTTAACCAGTCTGGTCTACTACAGGAAATTACAAAATGAACTTTAATGGAGCTCATAATTTGACAGGGAATTAGAGGCATAACTATGAAGCAGGGCCTCCTTTTGATCTATATTGGCAATTATGGCCTAGGGCAGGCTTATAGTAGGGGCTCAAAAACTATGTGCTGAAAATAAATGATAGGTATTTATAACAGTGTTCTAAGGAGCTGGTACATTCACCTCTGAGTGGAGTGGATGTATCATAATGTAGAGGCAGCAGGGAGATCCAGAACAGAGGCTCAGGAGAAGCAGGGCACCAAGGTCAGAGAGGGAAATCCTAGAAATAATCTCCTGCAGATGTGTTGACACAGCTTGGGTCCCTGTGCAGATTTAAATGCCTTTCCTATCTTTTAAAAACATTTTTAGATCTGAGAACTTAAGATCAGTCTACAGGTAGCCCTATTCTGGTCAGCCTGAGCACCTACCATTTCTCTCCCTCCAGCTTCTATGTCTGCGTTGATGCTCTACCTGAATGTCTGTTTTCTGCTTTCCAATCTCTTACAGTTCAGAAACATAAAGTTTCTATTTCTTAAAAGGGAAATAAATCACTTTCAAAAATAAAAATAGTAACAGATTCTACTTTCTCCCACATGCTGTCTTTAGAGGCAAACAGACCTGGATTCAGTCCTAGATTTTGCCTGCTTCCTGTCTGGAATCTTGCCTTGGTTACTTATCCTCTTCAAGACTCCTTAACTCTCCTGAAAAATGGGTATTTTTTTTTTTTTAAGTCTAATAGGGTAAAAAGTTATATGAAATTAAATCATGCATATTGGGACTTCTTGGCCGTCCAGTAGTTAAGACACTGAGCTTCCACTGCAGAGGGTGTGGGTCAGGGAACTAAGATCCTATAAGCTGTGAAGTATGGCAAAACAAAACAAAACAAAAAGTAATAAATATTGTAAAAGTGGATCTAGATGTTTGAATTCTCATGATTGGTATTTGTTCACTCCTTTTGCTTACCTTTTCTAATTTGTCTACCTGGCAACAAGGTTCCCAAATATCTCAACTACCAATATAACTGAACTGTCACTTACAAAGGGGAAATCAGAAGTAAGTATCAAGGACAGCTAAGGACTGTAGAAGAAGCTTAATAATTAGCGACCTAGAAAATCCTGTCTAAAATCTGCCATCTAGTGTGGACTTTATAAAATTACACATTATTGGGCACATTAATGGTATGATTACCACTAAAGTGTCCCTCAATGAACACTAAGTTGAAATTTTAAATTATCAAACAGAATGATCAAAAGTAGCATTGAATTTGATTTCCCATTTTGTTTTAATCATAGCTAGATACATAGAGAGGTAAAGAGATAGATAAATGCTAGATAGATAAAAAGATATTGATAAGTAAAACAGAGCTTTTGCTCAGCATGCTAAGGTGGTATTGGAAACCTTTAAATATAAGAGCTATCTAATAATGGATTTATATAATTGGCAATAAAAACAAAGAAACATATTCCCCTTGTTTATCCTTACTGTTGGTAGATGTCATTCCTGATAGTAGAGAGTAAGCAAGTATCATTTGTTGGGCACAATTTCTGTGCTGGGCTCTTAACCTATTCTGGTGGTATTAGTTGCTAAGTCATGTTCGACTCTTGTGACCCCCCATGGACTGTGGCCTGCCAGGCTCCTCTGTCCATGGAATTCTCCAGGCAAGAATAGTGGAGTAGGTTGCTATTTCCTTCTCCAGGGGATCTTCCCAGGAATCTGTCGCAGGAATCAAACTCCTGCATTGCAGGCAGATTCTTTACTGACTGAGCTATGGAACCTACTTTAATTTCATTTAAATCTTATCTTTTGCTCTTTGAGTTAAAATATTACAGGCTTCCCAGGTGGCTCGGTGGTAAAGAACTGATACAGGAGACACTGGTTTGATCCTGGGTGGGGAAGAGAAGGAAATGGCAACCCACTCCAGTATTCTTGCCTAGAAAACCCATGGACAGAGGAGCCTGACAGGCTGTAGTCCATAGGGTCGCAAAGAGTCAGACACGATTTAGTGACTAAAACAACAACATTTACCAACCTCATTTTGTATATAAAAGATGAAGGAATTGACTTTCTATCACAGCTGGTTAGTAAAGGCACTCAGGTTTGTACCCATGTCTGTCAGCTCCAAAATCACTGCAGATGGTGACTGCAGCCATGAAATTAAAAGACGCTTACTCCTTGGAAGAAAAGTTATGACCAACCTAGATAGCATATTGAAAAGCAGAGACATTACTTTGCCAACAAAGGTCCGCCTAGTCAAGGCTATGGTTTTTCCTGTGGTCATGTATGGATGTGAGAGTTGGACTGGGAAGAAAGCTGAGCGCCGAAGAATTGATGCTTTTGAACTGTGGTGTTGGAGAAGACTCTTGAGAGTCCCTTGGACTGCAAGGAGATCCAACCAGTCCATTCTGAAGGAGATCAGCCCTGGGATTTCTTTGGAAGGAATGATGCTAAAGCTGAAACTCCAGTACTTTGGCCACCTCATGCAAAGAGTTGGCTCATTGGAAAAGACTCTGCTGCTGGGAGGGATTGGGGGCAGGAGGAGAAGGGGACGACAGAGGATGAGATGGCTGGATGGCATCACTGACTCGATGGATGTGAGTCTGAGTGAACTCCGGGAGATGGTGATGGACAGGGAGGCCTGGCGTGCTGCGATTCATGGGGTCGCAAAGAGTCGGACATGACTGAGTGACTGAACTGAACTGAACTGGTCAGCTCCAAAGCTCACCCTCTTTCATCTCCATTCTGCCTTTTATAATTTGAGAGATGCTGGAAATTGTGTACCAGCATCTATGGTGGTATTAATACACTATGTAGTATTAATCCCCTCTTTCATTTCTGATATTGGTAATTGATATGTCTTCTCTCTCTTTTTCTTGGCCGAACTGTGCCATATGAGGGATCTTAATTCACTGACCAGGGATGAAAGCCAGGGCCCCTTCAGTGGAAGCTCAGATTTGTAACTACTGGACTGACAGGGAATTCTTTCTTTTTCTTTTCAATCTTGCTAGATATTTATTAGTTTTTTTTTTTTAATCTTTTCAAAGACCTACCACCTTTTAGTTTCATTAATTTTCTGTTTTCTTCTGTTTTCAATTTTATCTCCGCTGTTATCATTTCTTCTGATTGCTTTGGTTTTATTTTGTTCTTTTTCTAGTTCCTTTAATTTTCTTGAGTCTTAGATTGTTGATATGTAAACTTTCTTCTTTTCTAATATAGGTATTTAATGCTATAAAATTCCCCCTAAACATTACTGTAGCTGAATTTCACCAATTTTGTAATATATTTTCATTCAGTTTAAAGTGTTTCCTTCCCAGTTTTATTCAGATTTCATTTTCATTCAAATTAAAATCTTTTCTAATTTGAGATTTCCTTTTTGACCTATGAATTATTTAGAATTATGTTGTTTATATCATCTGATATTACTTTCCTCACATCTGAATGTTCTTTAGCAATTTTTTAGAGCAGATTTTTTTTTTTTTGCAAAAAAATTCTGTTTCCTTTTATCTGAGCATGTCTTTATTTCATCTCCATTTCTGAAGGATGTTTTTACTGGATATAGAATTTTGAAATTCTGAGTTGACATCTCTTTTTATTTGGCACTTTAAAATGTTATTCTTCCTTCTGCCTCCACAGTCATTTGAATCTGTTATTCAAATGCATTGTTATTCTCTGGCTGTTTCCAAGATTGTGTTTGTCTTTTACTTTACTTTAGTTTTCAGCAATTTGATTGTAATGTATTTTGATTCAAGTTCATTTGTGTTCCTATTTCATGTTTGCTGAGCTTCTTAAATCTATAGCTTATTGTTTCTTGCCAAATTTGGTAAATTTTTTGCCATTTTACACACACACACACACACACACACCCACAATAATGCACTCTTTCCTCTCTTTCTGAAACTCCAGTGAAGTGAATGTTAGCCCTTATGTATTGTTCACAGATGCATGAGGTTCTGTTCATTTTTGGCAGGGGGCGAATCTTTTTTTTTCCTCCGTTGTTCAACTTAGATTGTATCCATCAATCTGTCCTCAAGTTCATGACTCTTCTGTTACATTCTTCTGTAAGGTATTTTTTTGTGTTGTTATATTTTCAGTTCTAAATTAAAAAAAAACCCCACTTTTGCCTAATTTATTTAAAGAACGATACTATCTTCTAGCATTTTTTTCTTTTACATTAGTAACTGGGTTGGAAATGCTAATTATTCTTTTTCCCTAGATTTTACAGTCATCTTCACTGCCCAGTTGTGCTGATATTGGCAGTTGTTTGGCAGTCACAGCTGGTTTTAGCCATGAAGTTATGCACATGTACTTAAAACATCAAATGTAGTAAAGAATCTATCTCAGGTTCCCTTTAGTTATTTAAATTTTCAGTTCTTTTGAGATGTCTACTGGGATATGTTTCTTCTCAAAGTTTAAATCTTCCTTCTAAGATGTTTAAATATATGCATCCCATAAGGGCAATTTAAACTTTAGGGGAAAATGTTTCACTTCACTTTTTCAGTGAAACATTTTATATTTCAGATTTAATTATATATTCTCAGAAGCCTTTAGCTTCATTCTTTTGATAAATTATAATTCTGTTTTGTTTCTTTTGTTTTTTTTTTAATTTTATTTTTTGTATTCCTATTTCTCCAGTTCAGTTCTTTTTGTTTGAATATTTGAATTATTGCTCTCTGGGAAATAACTGCTCCCCAAGAGAACCTGATAAAAAGAGCATCTCAAAGTGTCCTCTTAACTTTTTTCTTTCTTTTTCATTGAGCTATAATTGACATATAACATTGTATTAGTTTAAGGTGTAGATTTGATACACTTAAATATTGCAATATGATTAACATTGTAGCATTAGCTAATACCTCCTTAATGCCACATGATATTCATTTCTTTTTTCTGGTGAGAACACGTAAGATCTAGTTCTTAGAAACTTTCAAGTGTATAATACAGTATTGTTAACTATAGTCACAATGCTGTGTATTCAGTTCCCAGAATTTATCCATCTTCTACCTGCACATTTATGCCCTTTGACCAACATCTTACCGATTGCCTCACCGTCTTCCTAATTTCCCCACCCTAAAACTTCTCTTTGGGTTTTCTTTATATCTTCTATTTCTTTGCTAAGTTTCTATCTTTCCAATCATTTCAGAGTATTTGCCTTTACTTGGAGCTTTTTATTAATAGCTGGTTTAGATTTTTTATCAGACAATTTCAACATCTGTGTGATCTCTGTTTTGACATCTGTTCATTCCCATGTAAACTGAGATTTTCATGTCATCGTTTGTGACGTAATTTAAATTGTATCCTAGGCATTGGGAATATAATATTGTGAGACCGATTTAAATCCTATGAAGTATTTTGTCTTTGTTGCTTTAGGAGGCAATTAACCCCATTTCATTTTATAGAATGTCCCTCAGTTTGAGCCTGTGTGATGTTCTCCAATAGTTTATGCAAAGTCTAGGTATAAAAAAAGGAAAATGAATCTGAAATAGCATCAAACGTTAGATACAGATTTCATGAAAATATGTTCTTGTGGAAAACATGGTGCTGACAAAAGATTTCCCAATATGAAAATAACAAAGGATCAAGAAGACTAAACAGTACAGCTGCTAGATAATTAATTCTCTTAAGTACAGCTAATAAAATTAGGTCAACAGAAACGGTTTTTGTCATCGGTGGGGACTCTGGCCTTGTCAGAGGCATCACTGATTTATGTAGGCAAAGCCATACCTACCTTGTACACAACTATCACCAGCATCTCTGACATTTCAGGGTATGAAGTAGGCTCAATGAATATCCATTTACTGAGTTACTGAGCTACAAGGATTACACAGAGTTTGCACCTTTAGTCTCATGGTTATTTTATTTTGTTCTTTTGTTTGCTGGTGTTAAATTACAGGAAGTTAGAACAAAGGAAAATACAAAATTTTCTGCCTTCTATATAGAATCTGCAGCTAATCTTTTTTTTTTTAATTGTGGGAGTGGAACTAGTAGCTAAAAAACTCGGTGATGTGAAATCCTTTCCAAGTCTGATCATGTAAAAAAATAATAATGTCACCTCTAAGAGGAGGGGTGGAGTGGGGCAGGGTGAGGAGGTAGGCTGGCTTCTGCAGTCTCATTATGGACAGTCTTTGGAAAAACTTATTTCCAAACCTGGAAGAACCCAGAATCTAGTTCACACGTGACCTTCTTAAAAAAGTAGTAGGAGTTTAAGGTCTGCCAAGCAACAGGTGAATGGAGAACCTTTGGCAAAAGATATGGCAAATATGAAGAGGGGTGTGGGAAAATGGAAGTAAACTAATGTTAGTCTCTTCTGTAACTGTGGTGTTTCTTTAACAAGAATTAGCTCATAAGCCATTGATAAATAGGCCTATGCCAGTATAACAGTGGAAATATTGGGGGTTCAAGTAGAATTTTCCTCTGTACGTTAATGTTTGGGAGCAGTTGCAGCAGCAGTTTGGGACCCTTCTCCTGGATCAAATGCCCTAAGGAAGGAAAGGGTGTCACAGGAGGGACTTGTCAAAGGAGCATCCCAAGAACTGACAGTTAAGGAAAATTCAGCCTTTCTTAACGGTATGTTCTCTCATGCTGTTCTTAAATGTTTTGGTCCTATGACCCCCTTAATACTCTTGAAAATTGTCTTTGTGGGTCTACCCACTGACATTTATTGATATTATATCAGGTTTTAAAACAAAAATATTGAAATACAGTAATATAGTTGCCTTTCCATTAGCCTTCAGAGCAGTGATGAAATCACTGCTGTCGCCTCAGAAAACTCCATTGTGAATGACAGCAGAAAAGGCCAATAAAATTTCTGTATTATAATGAAAACAATTTTAACCTTGCCAATTCCTGGAACAAACTTTGAGAACCACTGCTCCAAAAACAATCACAGCTTAGAAATAGGGCCTTTATTTTCTGGAAGGATTTAGACAGGCACCCTAGAGAATTAGACCAAGACCTGTGCTGCTATAGTAAACTAGACAATGACCTGCAGAATTTATAGGGGATGTCCTGGGATGCTGTGCTATTTCTAAAAAGGAACAATATACCAAGTAACTAAACATGAATTGTTGAGAAAGATACACTTACTTGAAAGGAAAAAACCAGAAGCTTCTGAAAAGATACTGGAACATCAAGAGCCTCACAAGCTAAGGACTCACTTGAAGAGGACAGCCAACAAAATAAGAATGAATCTCTCTGATGAAGGGGCTAGATAAAATCAGGAAACATTTAGCAAGTAACCTAAATCCAGTGAACAATATGTTTGTTATGGTGTAAACTAAGACAAAAATGAAATCTGTACAAAAATTTTACATTTATAGAAAAATGCCGAGGAAGAATTTAGTATTCCTTTTAGAGGAGAACTTCCCTGGTGCCTCAGCAGTAAAAAATCTGCCTGCAATGCAAGAGACAGAGGAGATGTGGGTTCAATGCCTGGGTTGGGGAAATCCCCTGGAGAAGGAAATGGCAACCCACTCCAGTTTTCTTGCCTGGGGAATCCCACGGACAGAGGAGCCTGGTGGGCTATGGTTCCTGGGGTGACAGAGTCAGATATGACTAAGCACAAGCTACTTGTAGAAGAGATAAGATATCTCTTAATGAAGGAAAACTACTTAAAGAGAAAGTTAAGTGTATTCTGTCATGTGACAGGAAGAATAAGTTGAAATGAGCAAAGCAGGAAAAACTGAAAGTACATCAGAGGTCTCCAAAAGAGAGGAAAGGATCTCTTGATCATAAAAGTGACGATGCTAAAGTTTTGAATAATTGCTTTGCACAGATCAATTATGAGCAGATCAGTTCTGAAACTGAAGCCAAAAAAAAGAAAATAAATGGTATTTTCTGAATTAAATAATGGGAGGGGCAGAGGATCACCAAGGTGAGAGAGTGAAAGAAAAAATATATACTATCAATTATCTATTGTGGCATAATAAATAACTCCAAAAGTTAGTAGCTTAAAGCAGCAATGATTTAATATTATTTTTAAATGATACTCTGGATGGGTTGACAGTTTATCTGCTGGTTTTACCTGAGTTAACTGGTATAGAAACATTCAGCTGAAAGATGGCTGAACTGAAAGATGGTTGGGCTGGAAGATCAAGGTAGCTTCATTCACATGTCTGACATTTGGTGGTGTCCACTGGGAGCTTAGTTTCTTTCCCATGTGACCATTATTCTCTAAAAGGTTAGGCTGGTTTCCTTTTTTGATGGTCTCAGGGTAGCAGCATAATAAGGTAAAAGCAGAAGCTGCACTGTCTCTTAAGATCTGGTTTTGGAAGTCACAGAACATCATTTTTACCACATTCTGCAGATTAAGTCAAGTCACAGTAAGAGTCCAGATGCAAAGAGTGGGGAAATAGATAACCTCTTGATGGAAGGAAGAGTAGTCATTGCATAGGCGCATGGGAGAAATCTGTGGTCATATTTTATAACTTATAACAGAGAATGAATATAACAAAGATCCAAGCCTTTTTTTTTTTTTTTTTTGAGAGTTGAAGCAATTTCTTTAATTTTATTGGAATCCAGGACACAACAAGAAAAACACCCAAAACTTCATGGAACAGAAGACTCCTCCCCAGCTCCCCCAGATCTAGAGTGGGGACAACGTGGGGTGAAGCAGCTGGGGGAGACCTTGAGCCTCAGTCCAGCCCTGCAGGCTCCAGGCCTGTGGGAACAGAGGGTAATGGCGAGGCAGGGCCCAGCCCCCACATCAGAACGGCTGAGGTGAGGCTTCCTTGAAAGACTCATCCCCCTAACCCGCACTCCTGCGCACGGAGCCCACAGCAGCCAGAGGTCGGGCCATGGACACATTCATGATTGAGAAGCAGCTGGAGTGGAGGCAGGAGACATGATTATCTGGGCAGAATCAGTTGCGGGTGTGGGGGGGGGGGGCGCGGGTAGGGGGTTGGAGGGGAGGGTAGGAGGTGGGGCCTGGGAGGGCCCCATGGGCCAAACCCTGAGGTCACCGGAGAGGGCCCAAAGCAGCACTACTGAGTGAGGTCCTGAGTGAGCGGGTCAGTGGCTGGGCCCCTTTCTCCCGCTGCCTGCTGCCCCTCCAATACTGCTGCTGCGGGGAGGGCCCCACCTCCAGGGAAATGAGATAAGAAAGCAGCCCACCCCCAGCGGCAGACAGCCAGGGGGCGGAAACCAGGAAGGAGGGCCTGGCCAGGCTTTGACCTGTCTGCCCCAGAGGCCTGTGGGAAGAGAATGGGTCCAGAAGGGTGAGAAAGGGGCTCGACTGGCTCAGATCCAAGACGGTGCCATGCATGCTGAGTCCCGTGTTAGCAGGGGGACTGTGCTGGGGGACGGCAACTCTGGTTAGACAGGAGGCAGCAGCTTCTTGAGAAACTTCTTCACAGCTGCCATCTCCTGAGGACAGGGGCTATGCGTGACACCTGGGTACGTCTTGAACCGGACCCTGGCAAGTGTGACAATGGACCAGAGTTTCTTGGCTGTCAGGGCCCCAAACCATACAGGAACCATGAGGTCCAGCTCCCCTTGGCACTGAAGGATGGTCAGGTCCTTGGCACTACCATTGGCTGCCTGGGGGGAGGCCCGATGCAGAGGTAGCCAACAGCTCAATGCCACAGTGCCAGCCAGAGGGCGTGGGCAGGTGAGGGCTGTGTAGAGAGACAAAGCTCCACCCTGTGAAAAGCGTCCCAGGACGATCTGATTGGCAGGGATCCCATTCTTCATCTCATGCTCAATCAAGGCCTTGATGTTCTCTGCTGCTTTCTTGATGCCAGCCTCATCCTCTGGCGCATCTGGATTCAGCCCCATCAGGCCAAACCAGGAGTGCATGAGGGCAGATGTACTTGAGGTGAGGGAGCCAGACGGTGGAGAGGGCGTCAGCCCAGCTGTGCCGTGTCTTCAAGTCCATTTAAAAAAATAACCTCAGCTGTTTCCTGCTCAGCTCCAGACACAGTGGCAGTGTTGGTGAGCGGGGGCACAGACATGGTGTTACCACACATACACTGCAGGGCTCCACGACTGGGGCCTCCACTCCCTGGGGGTTTCAAGACCTCTAGGGAGATTTTCCTCTTTCTCCAGCACAGACACATGCTCTTCCCCCGTCGGCTGACCCTGCCGGGACCCAAGCTATTTTAACAGTTTAAGGAGAGAAATCATTTACAACTTTATCTGAGTTATGAGACATCAGTTATGCATGATTGTAAGAGCATTTAAGGAAGGTGAACAGGATACTTGATCACTGTAGACTGTGCAAAGTCCCTAGGAAATATAAAGCTTCAAGCCAAAAACTGAACTCATTAATCAGACAGAATTTCTTGCTGGAAATATTTGAGCATAAAAGAAAGATTAGGAGCAGTCAGGTTCAGAGGAACAGAAATATTAAAATTTAATATTTTAAATTCAGTAAATTTGATAAAGTAGAGGGAAACTATAGAATATGAAAATATCTTATAAGGCAGAATTTTGTTATGCAGAAAAAAAGCCTATGACTTTTTTATCTTTGTGATACTGAAAACGCTATTGCTGGAGAGATGAAGCAAACCACCTTTCTGAGAGAGAACTTAATAGAGGAATGAGTTTTTAAAAGATTGGTAATGCTAGTAGAAGTGACAGAATTCTAGCTGAGGTATTTAAAAATCCTAAAGGATGATGCTGTTAAAGTGCTGCATTCAATATGTGCAGATTTAGAAAACTCATCAGTGGTCACAGGACTGGAAAAGTCAGTTTTCATTCTAATCACAAAGAAGAGCAATGCCAAAGAATGTTCAAACTACTGTACAGTTGTGCTCATTTCACATCCTCACTAGGTTATGCTCAAAATCCTTGAAGCTCAGCTTTAGCAGTATGTGAACTGAGAACTTCCAGATGTACCAGCTGAATTTAGAAAAGGCAGAGGAACTGGAGATCAAATGGCTAATATGCATTTCTCCAGAAAAACATCTATTTCTGCTTCATTGACTATGTGAAAGCCTTTGATTATGTGGTTCACAGCAAACTGTGGAAAATTCTTACAGAGATGGGAGTACTAGACAACCTTACCTATCTCCTGAGAAACCTGTATGCAGGTCAAGAAGCAACAATTAGAACCGGAGGTGGAACAACTGACTGGTTCCAAATTGGGAAAGGAGTATGACAAGGCTGTATATTGTCACCCTACTTATTTAACGTCTATGCAGAGTTCATCATACGAAATGCCAGATCACAAGCTGGAATCAAGATTGCCAGGAAAAATATCAACAACCTCAGATATGCAGACAATACTGCTCTAATGGCAGAAAGTGAAGAGGGACTAAAGAACCTCTTTTTAAGGGTGAAAGAAGAGAGTGAAAAAACTGGCTTGAAACTCAGCATTCAAAACGCTAACATCATGGCATCCAGTCCCATCACTTCATGGCAAATAGAAGAGGAAAAGGTGGAAGCAGTGACAGATTTTATTTTCTTGGGCTCCAGAATCATTGTGGATAGTGACTGCAGTCATGAAATTAAAAGATGCTTGCTCCTGAAGAAAATTTAAAGCAGACCTAGACAACATATTGAAAAGCAGAGACATCACTTTGCCAGTGAAGGTCCATATAGTCAAAGCTATGGTTTTTCCAGTAGTCATGTACAGATGTGAGCGTTGGAGCATAAAGAAGGCTGAGCATGGAAGAATTGATTCTTCTGAATTATGGGGCTGGAGAAGACTCTTGAGAGTTCCTTAGACTTCAAGGAGATCAAACCAGTCAAACCTAAAGGAAATCAACCCTGAATATTCATTGGAAGAACTGATGCTGAAGCTGAATATCCAATGCTTTGGCCACCTGATGTAAAAAGCTGACTCATTGGGAAAGATGGAAGGCCTGGTGCTGGGAAAGATGGACAGCAAAAGGAGAAAGGGGCTTGAGTTTGAGATGGTTAGATAGCATCACCGACTCAATCGACATGAGTTTGAGCAAGCTCTGGGAGATAGTGGAAGACAGAGAAGCCTGGCGTGCTGCAGCCCACAGAATGGCAAAGAGCTGGACACGACTTAGTGACTGAACAGCAACAATGCTGTGAAAATCAAGGGTGGTTAGAGCAACATTTTGTGGTCTCTTCCAAATTAATATACACAGTTTCATTTCTAAGATGCAGAATCCTTTAATTTTTATTATAATCAGAGACTATAAAAGTAGCAGTAGCATATCCGATGTCTCTCTCAATGAAAGGATCTTTTAAGTTTATACCTGTTAGTGATTCAGGATATCCTGTGAAATTACAAGTACTTTATGATCATTATGGAAGAGGTGTACTTAGACTGGGACCCTGATATGGTGCCAGTTAATATTCCCCTAAATTCCTCCCCTTTCACCACAGTAGATGTCTTTGTTGACTCTGGTACAAATCTCAACCCCTCTCAGGTTCACCCATCACAAGCTTACTTCTAGTAAGAACTAGCAGAACTTCTGTCTTCTCCTGGTTGGTTTTGACCACATTTTCCCACCACAGGGACTTTATGGGCCTAAAACTTTTCTTCTACCTTTTATTTCTGGCTCCACCTGAGGCCTAGAAGTGTCTTACCTGGCCTCTACCTGAAATATATGGCTTGTTCTATGGTTATTAAACCTATAAATCCTGACCTTTCCCTTTTATCTTTAGTAATATGATTTTGCTAATTACAAATAATGCTTCTCTTAACATGTATTTTGATCTATATATACATGCAGACTTAGGGGAGGAGAAATTTCTGGGTCACAGGGCATGCATATGTTCAACTTTAACAGGCAATGCCAGTTTTCCACAGTGGGAGTGAGCACTTAAAAAATACATAAACTAAAGTCTTTCAGTTAAAATTAACTTGCTGAAGATCCCTAAGAATTTTTTTTTTTTGGTGGAAAGTACGTATTAACTTATGATGACACTTAGTTCAAATATGTATATGTATTTTTAAAAAAGCAGAATTTGTTTCTCATTTTGTCAGGGACAATTTCTCCACCAAGTAGAACATTTTGTTTGTATAATTCATACCAGAGTGCCATTTCCTAGGATATTTCAATAAAGCTTGAATGAGTGAATTAATAGTTCTTCTCCATAGATTGATTTAATAAATCAGATGCACTCCAATACATTGGAAATTATATGGTATTTAATGGCTAGATATAAGATAGACTTATTACTCCACATAATTTTTTCTGGGGTTTACAATGTAAAGCAATACACCTTCCTCCATTAAACCTCTGGCTTATACACTAAAGCAGTTGATCGACATGCACATGGTATTGTCATATGCTATCAGAAATGGACCTGCTGTTTTCCTTATTAACCAGAAGTGATGTCAACAAACTTAGGAGAAAAAATATTTTTAAATCATCCCCCTTTATATTTAAAAACAATTAAAAGCACATACCTTGTTTTATTGTGCTTTGTAGATAATGCAGTTTTTACAAACTGAAGATTTGTGGAAAGTCTGCATTGAGCAAGTCTATGGGTACCATTTTTCCAATAAAATTTGCTCCCTTCATGTCTCTGTGTTGCATGTTGGTAATTCTCATAATATTTTGAATTTTTTATTTTTGTATTTGTTATGATTACCTGTGATAAGTGATCTTTGATGTTACTGTTATAATTGTTTTGGGTTACCACAAACCACATCCCCATATAGGATGGCAAACAGTTGATAAATGTTGTGTGTGTTCTGACTACTTCACTGTCCTCCCTTCTCTCTTCCTCTCCTTGGGCCTCCCTACTTCCTGAGACAAAACACTGTTCAAATTAGACCAATTAATAACCCTACAATAGCCTTTTAAGTATTCAAGTGAAAGGAAGAACTGTGTGTCTTTTTAAATAAAAAATTAGAAAAGACTAAGCTCAATGAGGAAGGCATGTCAAAAGCCAAGATAGGCCAAAAGGTAGGACTCTCAAGCAAAGTAGTTAGCCAAGTTGTGAATGTGAAGAAAAAGTTCTTGAAGGAAATTAAAAGTGCTATGCTAGTGAACACACACATGATAAAGTGAAGCAGCCTTTTTGCTGATATGGAGAAAGTTTGAGTGGTCTGGGAGGAAGATCAAACCAGCCACAATATTCCCTTAAACCAGAGCCTAATCCAGAGCAAGGCCCCAACTCTCTTCAATTCCGTGAAAGCTGAGAGAGGTGAGAAAGTTACAGTAGAAAAATTTGAAGCTAGCAGACGTTGATTCATGAGGTTTAAGGAAAGAAGTCATCTCATAAAAGTACAAAGCGAAGCAGTAAGTGCTGATGTAGAAGCTGCAGCAAGTTACTCAGATGTAGCTAAGATGAAGGTGGTTACACTAAACAACAAATTTTCAAGGTAGATGAAACAGCCTTACAATGGAAAATGTCATCTAGACTTTTATAGCTAATAAGCAGAAGTCAATGGCTGACTTCAAAGCTTCAAAGGAGAGAATGATTCCCTTAGTAGGAGCTAATGTGGCTGGTAACTTGAAGTTAAAGCCAATGCTCATTTACCATGTAGAAAATCCTAGGGCCCTTAAGAATTATGCAAAATCTACTCTGCCTGTGCTATATTAATGGAAAAAGAAAGCCTGGTTGGCAGCCCATCTGTTTACAAGATGGTTGACTAAATGTTTAAAGCCCACTGTGGAGACCTACTGCTCAGAAAACAGATTACTTTCAAAATATTGTTGCTCGTGGACAATGTACCTGAGCACCCAAGGGCTCTGATCCAGGGGTACAACAAGATTAGTGTTGTTTTCACGCCTGCTGACATGATATCTGTCCTGTAGCCCATGGATGAAGGAGTCATTTTGACTTTCAAGTCTTATTATTTAAGAAATACATTTCATAAGCTATTGTGGTAATAGTTATCCTATGATGGATCTGGACAAAGTCGACTCATCGAAAGCCTTCTGGAAAAGATCAAGCATTCTAGATGCCATCAAGAACATTTGAGATTCATGGGAAGAGGTCAAACTATCAACATTAAGGGAATTTGGAAGAATTTTATTCCACTCCTCATGGATGACTTTGAGAAGTTCAAGACTTCAGTGGAAGAAGGAACTGCAGGTGTAGTGTAGGGAAATAGTAAAGGAACTAGAATTAGAAGTGGAGCCTGAAGATGTGGGTGAATTGCTGTAACCTCATGATGAAACTTGAATGGATAAGGAGTCACTTCTTACAGATGAACAAAGAAAGTGGGTTGTTGAGATGGAATCTACTCTGGAGAAAGGTGCTGTGAAGATTGTTAAAATGACAACAAAGGATTTATATTAGTACATAAACTTAGTTGGTAAAGCAGCGATAGCATTTGTGAGGATTGACTCTAATTTTGAAAGAAGTTCTACTGCGGGTAAAATGCTATCAAAGAGGCTTGCATGCTACAGAGAAATTATTTGTGAAAGGAAGAATCATTTGATGTGGCAAAGTTTATTGTTGTCTTATTTAAAGGAATTGCCACAGCCACCCCAACCCTCAGCACTCACCACTCTGATCGGTCAGTAGCCATCAACACTGAGGCAAGACCTTCTACCAGTAAAAAATTTACAACTTACTAAAGGCTCAGATGATGGGTAGCATCATTGATGGGTAGCATTTTTTAGCAATAAAGTATTTTTAAATTAAGGTCTGTACATTTTGAAGACATAATGACATTGCACACTTAATAGACTACAGTATAGTGTAAACATAACTTTTATATACACTAGGAAACCAAAAAATTCATTTGACTCACTTTATTGCAGGCTCTGGAACAGTCCCCCCATTTTCTCCAAGGTATGCCTGTATATTGTTTGCCTGCAACTAAAAAGGGTTTGAAATATCAGTATATATAGGGCTGAGATATAATATGGTTGAGAAAGCTTAAAAAAATTAAACTAACATAATTATTGTAATGGAGTATTACATTTCATAGTGAGTTACTGACAACCCTGATAAAACTACCCAAGTAAAGGAAACAAAAAAAGAGAGAAAACTCCTTCAGTTACAGAGATTCTTAAGGGTCAATAGGACCAAAGGAAAAAGTAGCTTGGTCTCCTTTTCATTTGTTTTTCCCTTCACGTTTTCCTCTTTCTAATCAACAAAAAATTTCGTTCAATAGGAAGGGGAAGGTTCAGAAGTTTTACCCTTTGTTTAGCAAGTTAAACCAACCTGGGAAGTCCATTTGTCAAAATGGGTAAGAAAATTGCTATAACAAATACACAAAAATTAAAAAATATATATAAAAATTAACATACTAAATATTTGAAAATCTTTAAATTTTAAATGTCACATATAAAATGCATAAACCAAACCATAAGTGTACAGCTTGATGAATTATACAATTATTATCATCCAGGTTAAAAAACAGAACATAAGCAGCACCCCAGAGGTTCCTTTCCTCTCCCCAATTGTTCCACCCCTTTCTTCTCAAAGGTAACCATTATTTTGACTTCTAACACCATAGAATAGTTTTATCTACTTTTAAATGTTATAGAAACACATTTAAAACTAGATGGATGCTTAAAAGTAGAATACATGCTGGAGTAACAGCATGTATTCTTCTGGGTCTGGCTTCTTTCACTTACCATTTTATTTGTGAGATTTAGCCATTCTGTTATGGGTAGCAATAATTCATTTATTTTTATTGCTGGATAGTTTTCCATTGTAGAACTGTACTGACATTTACATCTCTACTTAACTGCGAATAGATTTTTGGGTCCCTGCTTGAGCCTCACAGGTAATGCTATAAAACTTTCTGTGTATGTGTTTGATGCATGAAAGTGAAAGTGAAGTCGCTCAGTCGTGTCTGACGCTTTGTGACCCAATGAACTGTAGCCTACCAGCCTCCTCTGTCCATGGGATCCTCCAGGCAAGAATACTGGAGTGGGTTGCCATTTCCTTCTCCAGGGGATCTTCCCAACCCAGGGATCGAACCCAGGTCTCCTGCGTTGCAGGCAGACGCTTTACCCTCTTGAGCCACCAGGGAAGCCTGTATTTCTACTGGTGGTTCTGTTCCCCCACACTGTCACCAGTGTTTGTCAGTTTTTATTTTTAGCCATTTCTGTAGATGCATGTTGGTATCTCACTGGCTTTATTGTGTGTTCCATGAGAGGAAGGCCACTTCTGTCCTATTCGTAGCTATGCTATGCTATGCTATGCTAAGTCACTTCAGTCGTGTCCGACTCTGTGTGACCCCACAGACGGCAGCCCACCAGGCTTCCCCATCCCTGGGATTCTCCAGGCAAGAACACTGGAGTGGGTTGCCATTTCCTTCTCCAATGCATGAAAGTGAAAAGAGAAAGTGAAGTCGCTCAGTCGTGTCTGACTCCTAGCGACCCCATGGACTGCAGCCTACCAGGCTCCTCCGTCTATGGGATTTTCCAGGCAAGAATACTATATCGTTATCCAAAGCCTGTACAAATAACATAAAACAGTACAAACAGCAATAATAACAATAATACATAATAAAAAGGATTGATTGACAACTATATATACTGAGTTTGCAACTTTGGTTTAGGTATGTAGTTTTATTTTTATTTGGAAAAATAAATATTTTTTTATTGTGTTATGATTAGATGTCATAAAATAAGTTCCAATGTTTTCCTTGATGTGAGAGAAAACATAAACTACCTCATTTGTTCCCCCAGTCCCCCACCTTATGAAACACACACAGAACTGGAGGCCTAGAGAAAAAAATGACATATCACCCCCAAACTTTAATTTTATTCAAATATTTAAAAGGAAAATTAAATATTTTAAGTGGTAATTTTAGGTGTCTTTTATTAAGACATAATGGTATCCAAACTGATTGAATATTTAGCTTATACAGAGGTTTGACTCACTTCAGTGTCGATCCCCACATCCTTGGTCACCGTATTCTTTTTGGCCATTGCGACTCAGACTGAAAAGCTTTGGTAATGATAAGAAATTAGTGAGGTGTTTCAGTTGGGTGGAATCATGATCCAGTTTTTATTTTAGGAGGATAATTTTGACTTGCAGTACAGAAGATGGGTTGCAGGGGTATGGGATGGTTGGAGAATGCATGGGAAGTAGGGAGATCATTAGGACACTTCTATAATAATCCTCATAAGAGATAAATTGATCTGAGCTTCAGAACACAGGACACAGAGAACAGCTACCAAGACTTCTAATTTTATTAGGTACTCACTATCATAGTCACTGTAACACTTTAAAAAGTCATCTAAACATCTAGTATTGGTTGGTTTGTATTGTACCTGTATAAGTAACAGACATGTATGTGATAATGATAAATAGAAACATTAATGAGTATTAGTTATTTAATACTTTATATTTTCAAAGGTCTAATGGACTTCAATATATTTAAAATTAGACTATATTATTTAGTAGTGTATCAATTTATCAATTTGCTGCATTATACATATTTAAAAAATTTACTAGTATTGTCTCTGAGGTGAACAGTAGTTTACATAAAATAAGCTTCAAAGAAAATCTATGTTTCCATTATACAAACTCCATCTTATTACAACTGGCATTTTTAATTTCACCCAAATAAATTAACCTACTATATGGCTAAAATTTTAATTTTCATTATAATTTACAATAGAGGTATTTCAGTATAAGAAGGACACAACATTGTCTTCTGTGACATGAATCCAGTTGATTTTCTAGTAGGCTGAATTCAATTTCCAAAACTAAAGCGCTTAATATTAATAGATTCAATGCTTTTCAGCTTTTGAAGTATTTTGACATTGTACATTACCTTCTTTAATGTTCAAAAATTCTCAAAATTAGCAAAGCTGGTATGTCACCCTCATTTTTCAGATTAAAAAAAAGCAGTCTTGATTTACTGTGTTCAACAAATGTTATTTGTGGAATATTACCTGTCTGCAAATTGTGAACGGACTGGAATTCAGGTTTCCAGACTTAATTTGGTGTACTAGGTTCCTAGTCCAATGCAGCATATGGCTTCCAAGGACCCCGGTGTTTAGTAGCTGTTTCTTAATCTCAGTTCAGTTTTCATATCTGTAACAAGGAGATAATACCTATTCACTGCAGGATTATAAAGATTAATTTTGTTAATATATGTGAAGCTCTTTAAACAAATATCAGGTTCACAGTAAGCCCTAAATGACTGTCTTGTTTTAGCATATACAACTGACTTGTAAGGAAGGTTGTGGTCCTCATAGTATACACAGTTGGAGAAGTCCCAGTTGAGTTTACATGTTAGCGAAGTTCAGACGTGTACCTATGTGGGTAATGGTGCCTAAACCTTGTTTCAAATTTAATGACTAAAGAAACATGGTGACCCAATAGTCCCATTAGCTTTACTTAATCACCCATATTTCACCTGCCTTTGCAGTGCTCCTTCCGGTGAGAAAAAAACTTCCAGGGTGCGGTAAATGCACCTGTTCAGATATTTTAAAAAGCAAAAATCAGTGGATTGCAGTAGAAAACACAGCATATAAGACAGCCCAAGTGTGCTCAGAAGTGTAAGCTTCTGCCCAATCTTAGCCGAGACGTTAGGGGAAACGCCACAAGGGACCCAGCTGGAGTCTCTACAGGAAGTTAAAAAAAAAAATTGTTCAGCTTTGCAAAACACCTGGTACTCAGCCATCTGTCTTTGGTAGTGCAAAGGCTTAATTAAGTAAGGTCTGTGTGGTTCTTCCGCACATCTTGTAAGGCAGAGGTACAGCTCAGGAGTAACAAGTTGTAGCAAGCTAGTTTAACTACTTTCTGAGGGGTCCGGAGGCACTTGAACTTCCTGTTACAATTTAGGCCATATTGCTGTCATCCCATGTTTCTGAGTGACCTCCAGTCCTAATTCCTATTGGGGTCACCTGGGGACTCTTCAACTCAAGAGCACACCTGCGCCGAGTGGGACTTGTTCCGCGTAGGTGACTGAATTACGGGACAGTTTGACTCCTCTCGGCTAATAACAAGCTTCTTGCTTGAGTTACTTGTTAAGGGGTTGGCAGGCAGACACCTTTAGCCTACTTGGGACCTCCCATGTCGGTCTAGAGGCTCAGAAATCTCAGCCATAAAACACTGTCAATGCTGCCCAGCAGCAAGTCGAGACATCCTAGCCAGGCTCCTCTGGGCATTGCGAGGCCCCACCCATGGCAACGCCACTCTGACGTCTGCGCGCCGGGGACCGCCATAGGCCCGCGGCGGAGCCCTGGGCGACGTGTGGCGCGTGGACTTCATCAGGTCCAATCCTGCAGGAACCCGGTACGCGCTCCCAGGCAAGGTTCTGTGCACCTGTCTCTTCCTTCTGCTCAAGTATCTTCCCCTTCTGGGCAAAAGAGGACATGTTCCTTTCCAGAAAACACGAAGCGCGGCGGCGAGCGAGCCTAGCCTAAGAACTGTGCGAAAGATTAAGCCGAAGCAAGAAGGTGCTTGGCACCTTTAAGCTGTTTGGAAGTTCACGTGACCCACCAAGTGCCGGGCCCCAGCGGTCACGTGACGACGCGCGCGCCCTCGCGCAGGGAGAGCCGGCTGGCCCCGTGCGCGCGCCTTCGCCGCTGCCTCCCAGCCCTCGACGGGAGGGTGAGGAGCGGCGGAGTGATCGGGCGACTGGGGCCGGGTGCGCGTGCGCAGCGAACAGCTGTCACCCAGTGCGGAACAAGTATTCCAAATTTCCCAAATCTCCCTGGGCCGGAGGCCACCGTTTTCCTTCTCATCTTCCTCCTCGGGGTCGTGTCCTCGCCCCCGCCCGCGCGCCAGGTAACCGCTTTTCCGGAGTCCGGGGGATGGGGCCGGTGGGGGGAGGGGCCCGGGCGGTCTTCCCGGTACTGTCCCGCTCCGCGCGGGGCAGCAGTGGGTGCCGGCGTCTGGCAGAGCGGAGACGCCGGGCCGGAGACGCTCGGTCCGCGGACGCCGTGGCTGTCACTCTGGCGAGAGAGTGGCCGGCCATGGTCGCAGGGCTGGGAAGTGGGAGCCAGTGACAGCCCGCTCCGGCCCTCGCGGGGGTTCGGTCCCCGGGCTCGCCGTTCTCCCGGGGACCGGAGTCGGGGTCGCGCTCGGTGGAGCAGAGGAGCGCGCGGTGGTTCGGGAATGCCGACTCCTTACCTTTCCCCTTCCAGCCCGGTCTGCGGCGGACTCCGGGGAGGCCGGGCCTGGCGCGCCCCTCGGGGCCATTTCTTCCCTGGGACTGTCTCGACCCGCGACGTGAGGGTGAAGGCTCCTCTCCAGACCACCCCACCGTAGGCAGCTTACTCCTCTCCTGGGTTCGTCCTTAGCCCCTGTGGCTGTCCTTTTGGTTTTTCCGGTGTGGGGCCATTTCCTCCTGCAGTGCTTCTAGCCGTGATGCGGTGTAGACAGTGGGTGCTTAATAAATATAAGTCGGATCGGGTCGCGTGGAATGCTAGGCATGGCACGTGGCGAGGGGTGGGAATGTGAAGAAAGGAGCCAGGTAGGCTGGGGCTCCCGGCTCGATCTTGGGGTTTTCCTCTGGGCTAAGCCAATGAAACCAGCAGGGCTCGATTCGGATGCTTTCCGGGTGAACTCGGAGCCAGTCTTCCCTTGAGCTGCAACCACGCACGTCTGCACGGTCTGGCTTTGGTTGTGGGCGATGCCTGGGAGGTTTTTTGTCTGGTTCCTCCCCCCTAGAGAAGAGGGGACAAACTTTTTTTTAAAAAAGCAGTTGGCAAATTACCCTGCGGGATGATTTGTCAACCGCTGCTTCGTAAGTATAGGTTAAAAGTTGCAATCGTTCCACCCTTATCCTCGTGGATGTTTCTTGGTAGGGTCGGTTCACCTACGTTCAGACCAAACTTTGCTCCATTTCACCCACTTGAATTCGCAGTATTTTTTTTTTTTTTTAAATCTCAGGAAACTCAGCTTCGCTGTTTCTTTGACAACAGTTACAAATATTCTACTTTCAAAATGTCGTGGTTGAAAATCAGTGGCTTTAATCTTAAAGATCCATTTTTACTTCGTAGCACTCAGTTTTTTTTGATCTTTAGTCAAGTTCTCCCACCTTGCTAGTCCTCTCCCAAACCCCCAGGCTTTGTTTTGGAATGTATTTCATGGTAATTCGGGTTTTTAAGGCCCTCTTTCTTCCAATTTAAGGTGCTGTGAAAAGTTTGCACATTAGAGCACCCTCACGAACTTGACAGTACAATTTAAATAGTAGAGTTGTTTAATTTTATTAACAGACTATAATCTGTTGCTTTTGTAAAGTTAAAAACATATTTTAAACATTGCACGTGCACAGATACTTAAAACGGGTACAGTCCATTGCTGTCAGTAACATTCCGTGAGAATGCAGATTTTAAGAGACTGGAAACAGGTACTTAATCTTAAAATTTCTGAGACTTAAATTTTCAATTTAAGGATGAAAATCTGGTATATTGAGTTCTCTTCTGGACATCTTTATCACCCAGGAGTAGGTTAAGTGTCCCTGGGGCACAGTCTGAATTCTTTGCTTTTCTCATTGTTTTCTAATTGCTTGTTGACTGACTTTTCTATTCTAGTAGAAAGGTATAGTCTGAGCACAGGTTTTGTGTGTGATTGAATGTATTTTCTTTGTTCTGTTTCCGGCAGTTTGCCATAGTGCCCCAGGTGCTCCAGATACCCTCTTTCTTAATAAAAGCTTTATTGATATATAATTCACATACTGTGAAATCCACCTATTTAAAAGTGGATTTTCCCCCATGGTTTTAGTATATGCATCGAATTGAGCAACCATTAGCACAATCCATTTTAGACCTTTTTTTTTTTTTTTAATCACCTCAGAATTCGTTTCCAGTTAGCAGTTATTGTCCATTTCTTCCAAATCCAGTCTCCACCCCAGCCCCTAGGCAGTGACTTGTCTATTTTGTGTCTTAATGACTTGCCTATTCTGGACTTTACATATAAATGTTAGCATATACTACTTGGTCTTTTGTGGCTAGAATTTTTTTGCTTAGCCTATTATTTTCAAAGTTCATCCATGTTATAGCATGTTTCAATACTTTATTTGTTTTTATGGCTAATATTCCATTGTATGGATATGTCACATTTTGTCTGTTCATTGGTTGATGGACATTTGGGTTGTTTCTACATTTTGTCTGTTATAAATAATGCTGTGAACATCCACGAACTGGTTTTTGTATGGATGCATTTTTTAAAAATTTTGTTATTTTACTCTTGGGTATATAGCTAGTAGTGGAATTGCTGGACTAAACATTTTCTCTTGAATGAGTGAATGAGCAAGTAGGGATAGTAGTATTGAGAGATGCTTCCTCCAAGCCTTTGAGGGTCCTGTTTTGGCTCTTTCCTGTTCTACTAAGGAAAGACCACTTCTTAGAGGCAGAATTCTCTGTGTGTGGCATTGTCCTGAGTTTAGTGCTATGTTTTTCTTGCGTGGATGTCGTTAAGATCGTCCCTTTCTGTTAACCCAGTGTTTTTTATGTATGTAATAGTCATAATGATTATTTCCTTGATACTGATGTATTTATTGTATGTTTATTAGAGATATGATAAAATATGTATATTCCATGCTCTTTAAACTCAGTGTCTGATGCAGTGCTTTCAATCTTTTAAAGTTTGTATTTTCTCTTTTTGGTAATATGAATACTTAATGCTTCTCTGCCTGCCTTCATTTCTTTTCTTTTCTATAGACCCAAGCCTTTTTTATTTCTATGTGAGTTTCTTGGGAGCTGTGACATAGTTAAAGTCACTCTATTTTCCTTATCTTTACCAATCCAGAAGGTTTTATGGAGCCTAAAGGATACATTTAAAATATTGGATTATTATCTTTTTCTCCTTGCAGCTTCACCTGCCTCTCCACTCCCCAAGATTCCCCTGTGCCCCTACCCTTTATACCGTTTGGGAGAGGATGCTGGTCCTCTTAAGTCCACACTTGCAGGGCCTAATCCTTTCCCTACCTGAGTAATTGTGACAGTTACTTTGAGAAGTCTGTCTACTTTGCTTCTCTTTCAGTGGCCTCACATGTTCTTTCCCCAAGGATCAAGTTCTCTCAGCCCTAACCAGGCTTTGCCCAGCCAGTCTCCTCCCTCTCCACAGTTCCTTGGCTGGTTGGGGCTCATGTTCCCTCTGCTTCCACTACTACTGTAACAGCCTGTGTTCTTTGTCTTCTTAATTACATCTTATCCTTCAGATAGCTCAGCTCAGTTATCCCTTTAAGTTAGTCTTTTTTCAATCCCATACCAGTCATAGCCGTGTTCTGTAATCTCATTTATAGACTTAAACAGTTACACCATCAGTTGTGTATCACTCTTTACTTTCTATCCCCATGTATGTACAGAAAAAGTTACACGTGAAATTTTGAAAGTGGTTACTTCTGGGCAATGGGAATATGGTTAATTTGTCTTCTTTGTGTATATGTGCATCTTTGGATTTTTCTCCTGTGTATCAATAGGACCTTTATGAATAGAAAAAACCAAGTCTATGTTTTTAAGAAAATCTGTTCTCTAATAAACCATGTTTATTATTAGACTTTAGAGGAAAAAGAAAAATCATCAGTAATTGCCATTTTAACTTTTTTTTTGATAACCTCGATGAGATTTTACTATAGCTTTTCAACATAGAGATTTTATTACATTTTGATTCTTTCTATATCTAGGGACATTTAGGGATTGGTGAGGTTGCCTGGGGATGATCTTCCCTAGAAGATTGAAATTAAACTGATTCTTATGAATAGAATCTAGCATCTGTTTGAATAGGAGAGCTAAGTTTGTGTTAAAATAACTCATTTCCCCTTTTTCCCCTGAGAAATGCCCTTAATTATACATTTGTATGTTCCATAGTAGTTTTTCCTTGAAGAATTGCTTATTATTTGTGCCATTTGCCTTATTTTTGCTGGATGGTTTATTTTGCCTAGGAGTGGGTACTTGTCTTCAATAGATAACCTGTATTATGTGCCATGCACTGTGTTAGATAATGGGCATATTGTAAACACAGTAGAAAAATGATTCCTTACTAATGCATTTGGACTCCAAAATCACTGCAGATGGTGACTGCAGCCATGAAATTAAAAGACGTTTACTCCTCGGAAGGAAAGTTATGAGCAACCTAGATAGCATATTGAAAAACAGAGACATTACTTTGCCAACAAAGGTCCGCCTAGTCAAGACTATGGTTTTTCCAGTGGTCATGTACGGATGTGAGAGTTGGACTGGGAAGAAAGCTGAGTGCCAAAGAATTGATGCTTTTGAACTGTGGTGTTGGAGAAGACTCTTGAGAGTCCCTTGGACTGCAAGGAGATCCAACCAGTCCATTCTGAAGGAGATCAGTCCTGGGTGTTCTTTGGAAGGAATGATGCTAAAGCTGAAACTCCAGTACTTTGGTCACCTCATGCAAAGAGTTGGCTCATTGGAAAAGACTCTGCTGCTGGGAGGGATTGGGGGCAGGAGGAGAAGGGGACGCCAGAGGATGAGATGGCTGGATGGCATCACTGACTGGATGGATGTGAGTCTGAGTGAACTCCGGGAGATGGTGATGGACAGGGAGGCCTGGCGTGCTGTGATTCATGGGGTTGCAAAGAGTCGGACATGACTGAGCGACTGAACTGACTAATTCATGAAAGAGGATTATTTTTGGATGTGACTCTTTAGTTACGTTGTTGCTCTATATTTTCAGATATACAGTGGCTTCAACTACTATGGTTTTTATGAACTGGTCTTCCATATAAACTTTAAAACATTTTAAATATAATTTTTGCTTTACATTGGATGAATTTGGGCAAACTCTGGGAGATAGTGAGGGACAGGGAGGCCTGGCGTACTTGGAGTCCATGGGGTCACAAAGAGTTGGACACGACTTATTGACTGACAACAACAATAAATATTTGATTTGCAATGTTGTGCTAGTTTTAGGTGTACAGCAAAGTGATTCAGTTACATATATTTATTCTTTTTCAGATTATTTTCACATGTAGGTTATTACAGACTGTTGAGTAGAGTACTCTGTGCTATACAGTCATATTCGTATGTGCTCAGTTGTGTCCGACTCTTTGCAGCTCTGTGTACTGTAGCCCACCAGGCCCCTCTGTCCATGGAAATCTCCAGTCAAGAATACTGGAGTGGGTTGCATTTCCTACTCGAGTGGAACTTCCTGACCCAGGGATCGAACCCATGTCTCTTATGTCTTCTGCATTGGCAGGCAGTTTACCACCGTGCCACCCGGGAGGCCCTTAAGTCCTTGTTGATTAGATAGTTGATGTATAATAGTGCATGTATGTTAATCCGAACCTCTTAATTTCTGCCCCCCCCCCCCGTCCCCCCTCCACTTTTCACCTTTATAAGTTTGTTTTCTAAGGCTGTGAGTCTATTTCTGTGAGTCTTTAAAGTAAAATATATTCTAGATTCTTCTAGTTTGTATTATAAGTTACTGTGGGAAAATAAGGAGCAGAATAATGTATCCTCAAATCCCTTTTGGTGATGACTTTATTTTTGTATATTTCTGTCCAGTTTTAGTTGTTAATTTGGCATCTCTACTTGTTAACAGGCCAAACTGTGATCAGTGATCTTTTCTCTTAGCTCTGCTCCTCTGAGTTTTTCATCCTTCCCACCACATTTTAGCAGTTAACTTGGGAAACCTGTGAGTTATCCCAGACACCTCATGGCTTACTCCTTGCTTTTTTTTTTCCTCAGTCCTTGCTTTTGTACCATCACCAAACCTTGTCACTTCTGCTTAGATCTTCTAGGGTCTATCTGGTACCATTTCTGTATTCACTTCAGCTCCCTTGATATCTCTTCTCTACTCAGTAATCTTTTAAAATGCAAACTGTATCATTCTAATGACCCTCAGGACATTTAAAATTCCTGCATTATCTCTTCCTACTCCAAGCTCCTCCCTAAGCCTTATTTAGATGGTTCTGCCTTTCAACTCACTAGCTTTTCATTTCCCCATTCTATACAGACCTTTGCTGGAAGTGCCATTTTCTTATTTTAAAGATTTAATTAATTAAGCAGTTTGGCTGTGGTGAGTGTCTGTTGCTGCACGTGGGCTTCCTCTGGTTGCAGAGGGTGGGGGCTCCTGTTCGTTGTGGTTGTGTGGGCTTCTTGTTGGGGTGGCTTCTCGTAGGCGCGCGGGTTTCAGTAGTCGTGATGCAGTCTTAGTTGCCCTGCAGCATGGGGGATCTTTCCAGACTAGGGATTGAACTGATGTCTCTTTCATTGCAAGGCAGATTCTTATCTGCTGCACCACCAGGGAAGTCCCTGATAGTGCCATTTTCTGCCAGGCAGATTTTTCCTTCCCGCCTCCTTTCCAAGTACATCTTTCTGGTCTGCTTGAGTGCAGTTTCTTAGACAATCCTGAGCAGTCACCCTACCTCTTCCTCAATTTAAATCAGCTTTCCTAATGACAAGCAATCTTAATTTACTTAACTTTTTCCTTCCATAACATTTACCAGTATATAATTTTATATTTATGCAATTATTTGATAATTTGTTTCTAAACTGAAAGAATTCTACAAGGGCAGGGACCAGGTATTTTTATTTCACTTATATCACACTAGCACTTTGTTGCCTCACAGGCATTATAGTACAGGTGCTCAGTAAATCTTTGTTATACAAATTACTGGTATTTACATACATGACAAAATTCAGGAAATTAAAATCAGGCACACGGTAGCAAATACATTTTACCCATCCTGACCCCCTCCCCACGTGTAAAACTGAAACAGAAATTCCACAGAACAGTACTTTGCCACCTGTACTGTACTCCCATATTTTCTGTTGTTCTGTTTCACATGTTATAAAAAGACTGATAGATACCATCTACTAGCTCAGGTAGGCCTGCAGACTGCATTTTGAATAGCAGAAATTTAAGGCAATCCTAGGGAAATGCTTCATTTCCATTAGCCCCTCCCCACCTTTAAAACACAATTAAGTATTTTCTCAGTTTTGTCCGATGAAGTATAGCTTTAAATACAACCTCCCAACCCCCTCCACACATTTAAAATTAGCTATTGCTGAAAGCTAACTTTTCTTAGACGTTCTGGCCTCCCTCATTCTCAGAGGAGGGTTGCTTAAGGTCAAATTGAGAACAATCTACACCTGACTTACTTAGGTCTTCTCTTCTGAGTTTTTTCTGGGCCACTAATAGCCAGCACTCTTTCACCCTGCTTCCCTGAGCTCATTAGAGGTGTGTTTTAAGGCTGGCCGCTCATCAATTTTGTTTTCTGAATTTCTCAAAAACCAACAAAAAAAGATTACAGAAACGAAAACACAGGGATCAAGGCAAACCAGTAAGTATTTGTGAACGTGAATTAAGGAGCCTGGCTGGGCACCCGTGTCACATTCAGCCTATCACTCGTGCTGATTCCTAGGGCTGTGATTCTCGTCTGCTCACTTTTCAAAACCGTGTGGAAAAGGCTTGGTGCTGTTTAGCCCCACCATGAAATGTTGATCTCCACTCTCTTTTGCCAACTACATATTGGAAATAACCTAAGAGCCAAGCACAGGGATATTTTAACTGAACTCGATGCTGTGACAGAACTTTTGGGGGATTTCATATTCCTGTTCTCATTTTCAGCATTGCAGGTTCAGGAATCTGAACTTTTCCCAGTGATCCAGAGTATGTCAGGCATTGGAGGACTAAAGTCCTCAGTGTCACTCCCTTATCCAACTCACAAGAACCAGAACTCAAACCCAAGGCATACATGTTCTTTGTTGCTCTTTCTGGAAAGTCTGGCCTGTGGGAAACACATTATTTGATGACAGGCAGGTCCTGAAGGTGGAAGTGGCAAGGAGGCATCATCTGGATGGGGTATTTTCTACCTGCTGGGCTTCTCTTGACCCTTAGAAGTACTCACTTCTGAACATTCTTCCTGCAGATCCATTTTTCCTGTTGAAGGAGGTTAAAGAAGAAAGCAAATTCCTTCACTTTGGCTCTCTTTTTATCTCCATCTTTTAACTCTTTTTTTCCACTAGACATTTAACTTTTAGTCCTGAGGACATCCCTTTGTTTCTCTGATTGGACGTCAGTCACATTGCTTTGGTTCTGTTTAGGGAGTCCATCAGGTACTCAGCAAGGTCACAAGCATCCCTTTGACTGGTACTGTTGAGGCTTATTTTTTTTCCCTTGCTGGTAGCATATCTTATTCATTTTGCTTTTATTTAATTTTCAAAAGGAAGCCTTATCTAAAATTTGATCACTTTACTGAGAACTGTCAGTCTACAACATTCAGGCAGCTCTCATTTAGCAGGAAGAATCAGGCTCTGAGATAGGGAAATTTATTTTTCATGCCTTTTTGATAACTTTATTTGTTTTTTTATTTAAAAAATTATTTATACTCATATGTTTAAAGAAATATTTATTACTTGAATAATAATGCAATGCAAGATATACAACAGTGTTTAAAATTAAGAAGGTAAAAATGGATAAAATGTACATATTCTCACCTTTGGCCATCAGATAGACGTTTCTTTTTTTGGCTAACCATCATTAAAACTGTTTCTTTTAGGGCTTTTTAGACATAGTCTATATATTCTTCATAAGATATTCTATACAACCATATAGATGTTCTATATATATAGATCGATCTATAGATATAAATACAGATAAGATATTCTATACAACCTTATATTCTGTACAACCTGGGAAGCCACAGCTCAGTAGGTAAAGGATCTACCTGCAGTGCAGAAGATGAAGGAGATGCAGGTTCGATCCCTGGGTCAGGAAGATCCCCTGGAGGAGGGCTTGGCAACCCGCTACAGTATTCTTGCCTGGGAAATCCCATGGACAGAGGACCTGGTGGGTTACAGTCCATGGGGTTACAGAGAGTCAGACACAACTTAGCGACTAAATAATACAAGCATATATGCATATGTATATCTTTTAATACAAATGATAGTATCTGTACTTACTTTTCTTTTCATTTAACTGTGTACCTTGGATGTGACCATCCCCTCCCACCCGGTTTTATTAAGATATGATTGACATAGAGCACTGTATAAATTTAAGGTGTACAGCATAATGATTTGACTTAACATACATCATGAAACGATTACAACTGTAAGCTTAGCGAACATCTGTCATTTCATATTAATACAACATTAAAGAAATAGAAAAAGAATTTTCCCTGTGGTGAGACTCTTAGGATTTACTCCCTTATCAACTTTCTTATAGAATGTATATCAGTGTTACTTATCTTTATCATGTTGTATGTAATATCCCTAGTACTTATTTATCTTGTAACTGAAAACTTGTACCTTTTGACTATTTTCATCTAATTTCCCCTATCCATCCCCTTGGGAGAGATTTTAAAAACATGAACGTATATGTTATTGTTCAGTTGCCTGCTGCTGCTGCTAAGTCGCTTCAGTCATGTCTGACTCCGTGTGACCCCATAGACGGCAGCCCACCAGGCTCCCCCGTCCCTGGGATTCTCCAGGCAAGAACACTGGAGTGGGTTGCCATTTCCTTCTCCAATGCATGAAAGTGAAAAGTGAAAGTGAAGTTGCTCAGTTGTGTCCAACTCTTTGGGACCCCATAGACTGCAGCACACCAGGCCTCCCTGTTCCTCACCATCTCCTGACGTTTGCCCAAGTTCATGTCCATTGCATTGGTGATGCCATCCAGCCATCTCATCCTCTGATGCCCTCTTGTCCTTCTGCCCTCAATCTTTCCCAGCATCAGGAACTTTTCCAGTGAGTTGGCTGTTGGCATCAGATGACCAAAATACTGGAGCTTCAGCTTCAGCATCAGTCCTTCCAGTGAGAGTATTCAGTGTTGATTTCCTTTAAGATTTACTGGTTTGATCTCCTTGCTGTCCAAGGGACTCTTAGAAGTCTTCTCCAGCTCCACAGTTGGAAGGCATCAATTCTTTGGCGTTCTGTCGTCTTTATGGTCCAGCTCTCACAAACGTACGTGACCACTGGGAATACCACAGCCTTGACTATATGGACCTTTGTTGGCAGAGTAACGTTTCTGCGTTTCAACACACTGTCTAGGTTTGTCATGGCTTTCCTGCTGAGAAGCAATCGTCTTCTGATTTCATGGCTACAGTCACCATCTGTGATGATTTTAGAGCCCAAGAAGAGGAAATTTGTCACTACTTCCACCTTTTCTCCTTCTATGAATATGTATAGAGCTTCTTTTTTAAAATGATTATACAATATTGCATTGTATAATGATAATTGTATATATGATAATTTATTTAACCAGTGCAGTATTGAAAGTCATTTAGGTTCTTATACAATGATCTATTTATGTACCATTACCTCTGTTTAAAAAAAAAACAAAACTTATTTGTTTGACTGTGTTGGGTCTTAGTTACATCATGCAGGATCTTTCCTTGTGGTGCATGAACTCTAGATGTGGCTCGCAGGCTTAGTTACCCTTTGGCATGTGGAATCTTAGTTCCCGGAGCAGGGATTGAACTTGTGTCCCCTCCATTACAAGGCAGATTCTTAACCACTGGACCACCAGGGAAGTCCCACATCAATGTTTTAATTGTCATAGCTTTATAATATGTATATATATAAAAGAGTCAGATTTTACAGAACATTTCTAAAAATTAATTTTATTTCTTTATTTATGGCTGCACTGGTCTTTGTTGCTGCTCAGACTTTTCTCTAGTTTTGACAAGTGGGGCTATTCTCTGACTGAGGTGCTCAGGGTTCTCATTGTGGTGGCTTCTTTTGTGTAAGAATTGATGCTTTTGAATTTTGTTGCTGGAGAAGGCTCTTGAGAGTCCCTTGGACTTCAAGGAGATCAGACCAGTTAGTCCTAAAGGAAATCAACCCTGAATATTCATTGGAAGAACTGATGCTGAAGCTGAATATCCAACACTTTGGCCACCTGATGTGAAGAGCTGACTCATCGGGAAAGACCCTGGTGCTGGGAAAGATGGAAGGCAAAAGGAGAAGAGGGCGGCAGAGGATGAGAGGGTTGGATAGCATCCCTAAGTCAATGGACATGAGTTTGAGCAAACTCTGGGAGATAGTGAAGGACAAGGAAGTCTGGCGTGTTGCAGCCCATGCAGTGGCAAAGAGTCGGACATGACTTAGCCATTGAACAACAAAATTACCCATTTTAGCCTTGTATCTTAAGGATTTTAAAGCTTGTCCCCCCTACCCCCCACATTGCGATCAGGAACAGTTTAAGTAACATTGGGTTATGTTTCTTAAAAATTGAGCATAATTCTCTGAAAACATCTGGGCTTGGTGTTGCAGATTTATTCTTAATTTAGTGGGCTTTGTTTGTTTGTTTTTGTGGTAGCAGGAGAGCTGAGTAAAGACGTCAGTTATGTTTCAGGTCTGAGTCTGGGGTATACTAAATGTGCAGTCATTGTACCTACTTGCTGTTGGGTTTTAGGATAGGGATTTTTATATCTGAGCCTTAGTCTCACAATTTCACAGAAAACTTTAAAGAATGGAAATGAGATACTGTATGTAAAAAGCACAGTAAAGAACCAAAAAATGCAGGGCTTTTTGATTTTTCCTTTTAAAGGTTCATTTTAATAAGACCGTGGTATTTAAAAAGTTGTCAGTGAGCATAGTTCTCAGTATCATACTGTTGAGAAGCAGATAGACTGCCTCCCCTGAAAGACCAGGCAAATGGAGAGAGACTGGGTACATGGAGACATTTGTTTTGCTGTTAAACAACAAAAATTATATTGAGTCCAACAACCAAAGGTGGCCCAGCTGAAGTTCTTTTTTTGTGAACATTAATGAAGGTTTGGCCTTATTTATTTATTAACCATATTTTATAATCAGTAAGAAGCATTGGGTAGCAGATTATGATTTTTTTCTTTGTGCTTGTATCATGATTGTGTTTATTATAATTTAAAGATTTGTTATCTTGAAAATTAAACTCATCTAAGACACATGGAAAATATTTTTAGATGCATTTGCATGTCAAGGTAGCCCTGTACTGGTATCAAGATTAAGAGAATAAATGATTGATAAATATCTGGGCAAGGTACTGTGCCAGACCTGGCGTATAGGATGACGATCTAGCAAATCCTTCTCCATAGAGGTTGATCTTTCAGATGGGAGTTGCTCCAAAATGTGCAGATTACCATAACTCTTTACAGTAGTGTTTCTTTCGCTCATTAACAAATGAAACAAGCAGGGACCATCAGGCTACTGTTTCTGATGTTTTCCAAACTGTTCTCTTCCCACCCCCAGTATAGCCGATATTGCGTGTGGCTTATGTGATTGTGAATCTTACGGACTATAATTTCAAAGTTTGCATATGAATATATTTTCAAAAGTTTGCATATAGATATGTTCTCACAAGAGTTTAAAATTTGACTTTCATTTTAATATTTGAAACTAAGAACGTAAGAGTAATTTACATGGCCTCCGATGAGTCCTTTTCATAGGCAGTCTCAGATGTAAAGATTACTCGGGCTTCACTGTAGAGTTGGCAGCAACATGTGTTTCACCCTGTGTGTCAACCAGGCTCTGGGATCTGGGCTGGGGCATTGTGGAGGGTGGTGAGGGGCTGGCTGACCTGCTGGCCTGCAGAGAGCGCCAAGAAGCCACAGCAGGTGTGTGGGTCCTGGGCACCTCTGGCCTTTCCTCTCAAGTGGCCCCTCCTCCCTAAGTTCCCCAAGGAAGACAATCCAAGCCTAGTCAGCTTTTAGTTAGAGCTCACAATCACATGAAATACAAGTTTTAGAAACGATTGAAATCTCTTAGACAGTTATGCTTGTCAATCCTTGTCACCCTGCTGCATAATAATAGAGATTTAGAAAGTACATCAAGTTTCTAAATTCTTCTTACTCATAGGAGAACAATTGATCGCCTAATTTTGGGGGTTTGTCAGGACCCAAATTTTAGTGTAATTTTCCTAAAAATTGGAATTAACAGAGAATTAAGGTTTTTCCCTTAATTCATATGTATTGAAAATTGCTCAGAATTTCTCTGTTTAGCCTTTTTCATGACAGTCACAGATCTCTCATAATCAGATAGAAGGTCAAGTTTCTATGTTTTAAAAATGGTTTTTCTCCTTAGAAATTTTAAAGCACTTTCGTTCCATGTTTAAAGGTTTTATTGATATGCTGATAAGAGATTACTTTGGCTTCAAATTAAAAATAGGTTTGTAAGGAGAGTCCAACAGTAAAGAAAACATTGGTCACTTAAAATTAATATTTTCTAAATTCTCAAGATAAATTTAATGCTACCATGATACTTTCTTTGTCTTGTGATCAGTTTATCATGTACTTTCCTATTGAAAGAATTTAATTTTTTGCTTTCTTCTAAAAGAGTATTTAGTACCAAATCTGCATTTATTGAATATATTTACTGATTTTTTTCCTTTTCTTTGTCTTCTCTGTACCTTTGACAAATTGAATCATAAAATCTGATGACACTTTCCTGCACTGCAGTATAAGAAACTGCTGGCTTTTATGAAACACTGCAAACTACTTCCTAGGTAAACAGATTTCTTACTTTGAATTACTGCTGTTTGTAAACTTTCTTTTCCCTTGTCATGATACTTTTATGTCAAAATTTCTTACCAGATTAAAGGGTATTAATATGTGTATACCTCTCATAACTAGAAAATTCTTGAATGTTAGCTGCCTCTGCTGTTAACAGTGCAGTCTTCTGCTTGTCACATATTTGGGCATTGCCGAGAGGAATCTTAAGATGACTTTGTGGTCTGCTTCCATTAATTTTTCTATAGTGGATATGGTTCTTTCAGTAGTCAGTGCTTGTGTTTTGCATTTTTGAGATTGCTCTCTTATTTTACCTATCTAACATAGTTTTTTCTTTCTTCCTTATTATCTCCAGGTCCTTGAAGTTGAATAATTTAAGCAGGCAGATTCTTTGACTAATCTTACTTAGCTATAGAAAGAGTTGTCTTTTGAATGGTTGGTGTCGCAAAGAGTCGGACACGACTGAGTGATTGAACTGAAATGAATCTTATTTAGCTATAGAAAGAGTTGTCTTTTGAATGAATAAATGAATGATTTAGGAGGGATAGTTAGAAAAGTCTGAAAATCGGTGTGCTTTAGAGGAAAATAATGAGATTACTTATCTTAAATGTCAAACTAAAGAATTAGAAATTAAAGTGGTTTGCCAATTTAATTTCTGATTCCAATTGAATTACTTTGATTTGGAAGCCATTTTTACTGAGAGAATGGTTTGTTAAGAATGTTGTCTTTGAAAGTTTCATTCATCTAGGTGGAAAGGTGGGACTCTTGTAGAGTTAAAAGCTTAGAAATCAAGAAAGTACATAAGAACTTCAACTTGAGTAAGCTACTCAATTTTTATTAATGTAAATGAGCAATCCTTTCCATCCCTCCTCTCTTTTCCCTCTCTCACATATAACACTGGGCTCATGAAGGATCATAGAGATCATTAGTTTATTGATTCCCAGATTTGAAAAATAAGCTGGGCTGACATAGGCTTGTCACCTTTTAATTTTATGAAATAAAACGTATCAAAGAAAACTTACTGTAAATTACTGTTCAGAAAAACACCAGCAAAGCAAAAAGAATGTTCTTCAAGAATAAAAAGTGTAACTTTATGAAAAATCAAAACACTTTCATTCCTCAGAACTACTGCCACTAGTGTTTAGGGACACTGAACTTGTTTAATTTCCAAAGTTTAAGGGTTACCAAGGCTAAACATTAACAAAGATGAAGTGCTTATACCTCTGGGTATAGATGGAAGCACAGCTCAGTCCAGTTGTGTGGCCACGATCTTGTCCAGTAGGTTCTTAACTACTTTTTAGTCATGTGTGATGTATTTTGAGAGTGATGGGATCCTCATCTTGGAAGAAAAAATGGACAAAAACAGTGTTAGGACTGAAAAGAATACTAAACTATAGATGAGTCCATTAAAAACTTCTGCTAATATATTCGAGTGCACAGTTTTCCAGAAAAATATAAATGCTGAAATAGATTCAAGTTATACCATTTAAGAGTTTTTATTCTGTAGTTACGTGTCTTACCACAAAGAAATATCAGGTTCAGATGGCTTTTCAAGCTAGTTCTACTAAGTATTTAAATAATACTTAATTTCAGCCCTCAGAAACTCATAGTTTCCCTCTTTCAGGAACACATCCCAACTCATTTTTTCAGGTTGACAGGTCTTCCTACCAGCACCTAGACAGGGACAGTTTGAATAAGGAAAATTACTAGCCTCACTTATGAAGATAGATAATATTAAATATATTATTAACATAAATAATTCCACAGTGTGCCATTCTGACAATACTTCATCATTAGATCAGGCGCATTCCAGAAATATAGGTTGGCTCAACATTAAAGTATTAATCTCAATTGTAAATAAAGGAGAAAACCCATCATAACAGATGTAGAAAAAGTATTTGATAGAATTCTTTTAAAAGCAAATGAGCCCCACCCAGATAAAATTAAAAAAAAAAAAACTAGAGAAAGCGATAGAACAGAACTTTTCTAACCCATTAACGGGTACCTATACATAGTAAACATTATTCTGAAGAGGAACGGTTAGAAGCATTCCCTTTATAATACATTTCACTGCCACTCCTCTTTAGCACTAGGGTGTCTCAGGTCAGTAAGATGAGAAAGAGAAATGAAAGAAATAAGTATTGTGAAGGAAACAAGGAAAAAACTACTATTCTCAGTTTTCACATGATCTATATAGAATCATAATCTATAGGCACATTTTCAAAAGTGAGATTATTGGCAAGGTAGTCATATGTGAAATCATTAAAAAGTTAATAACAAACTGGGGCTGTGGTAACAACCTAGAGGGGTGGGATGGGGACGGAGGTTGGAGAGAGGTTCAAAAGGGAGGGGCCATTGTATATATATGGCTGATTCATGGTGATATTTGGCAGAAACCAATACAGTACTGTAAAGCAATTGTCCTTCAATTAAAAGTAAATAAATTAATGACCCCCCCAAAAAAGTTAATGGCATTTTTATTTACCAGCAACAAAAGAAAAAATATACCAAAATGAGAAATGTATTTAAAACATGTTTAAGTGTTTAAATATAAAATGAAGTGACTATACTCTTCAAAAATGACAATGTCATTGAAGACAAAGACACACTCTGGAAATATTCCAGATTTAGGGATACTAAAGAGACATGGCAGCTACACGCAATACCTAATCCTAGACTGAATTCCCTACTGGAGGGGGAAAAATGCTATAAGGGATGTTTTTGGGTCACTTGACAAAATTGGAACACAGAAATTAGACATAAGTATCTTTGTTAAACTTACTGGAGTTGAGAACTGTTGTATCTGTGTAAGAGAAGACTTCTATTCTTAGGAAACGCACACTGAAGTTTTAAGGTGTAAAGGGTCATGATGTATGTAGATTACTTTCAAATAACTCAGAAAAAACACATATATTTGTGAGTGTGTGGAGAGAAAGAGAACATAAATTTATAAAGCAAACAGGGTAAAATACTGATTTGATAAATCTGACTTAAGTGTATACAGGGCTTCCACATCCCCCACCCCTTCTTGTAAATTTGGAATTACCTCTAAAGCAGAAGTTAAAGAAATAGTGTTGAGAGAATAAGTATGAGAATAAATCCACAGAGCTTTGTGTTTTTCTTTAATTCAAATTAAGATTTCACATTGATAGGACTTTTTCCTAAGTTAGGGATGGAGGGCTTGGCACTATGGAAGGGACAAGGGAAAGAGCTGTTTAGCCGTAAGGAGAGACTTTGACAGGTTTTGACCTTGCTTGATTTTTATGCCTGTATTATAAAGGCACAGAGTGATTTTTTTTTCCTCCCCAAAGTTATTGTTTTTATTTTAGTTAAGGATGTAAATCAGGAATAAAGGTACAGCTATTATTTTATTTCTACTTAAAGCATAAATATACATTCATTTACTTATCTTTTGTTGTAGGGTAAATCCTTTTCTTTGAGTAAAGGTTCAGTTCAGTTCAGTTCAGTTGCTCAGTCGTGTCCAACTCTTTGTGACCCCATGAATCACAGCACGCCAGGCCTCCCTGTCCATCACCAACTCCTGGAGTTCACTCAAATTCATGTTCATTGAGTCGGTGATGCCATCCAGCCATCTCATCCTCTGTCATCCCCTTCTCCTCCTGTCCCCAATCCCTCCCAGCATCAGGGTCTTTTCCAATGAGTCAACTCTTCACATGAGGTGGCCAAGGTAGAGTCCTGCATTTACTCATTTGCATAAACTGTACACTCCCAACACAGCTTGTACCACTTTCAGTTTCTGGGTTTTTTTTTTTTTTTTTTAATAAGCGAAAGTTAAGACTTGAAATAATATAAGTTACAATCTGTCTAGATTTTACAAATTCATTTACCTTCTAACCTTTTACTGTTAACAGTTCTCACTTTTCTTTTGACATTGCTTTTTTTGTTTGTTTTTAAAAATTATCTTTACTGGCTCTTTCCAAAATATTCAACTTAAACTTTGTAGAAACAATATCATTTTTGTATATTTATTAAAATAATATTTAATCACATCACACAATGGCACAGTTTGCATAAACTGGGTTGGGAATAAGCACTGTTTGTTGATTGCTAAGTATGCCTTTTAGTTGATATTTAGAATAGATATAGTTTACAAGTCTTGCCTGTGTTGTTGTGGGCAGCAGTGGTGTTTTTTGCAGACACTGCATAATATTTGGTGAATTGGTTAAGCCAAAGGCTATTGCGAGTTTCTACTGTGGAAGTTTGTTAAATGGCTCAGTAATTTTACTCAACACTGCAAAATGAATTTTGAGTAATTTGAGTTAATTTCTTTTAAGATACAGAACTGATTATTACATAGGATTACTGGCAAAAGGCAAATAGGTATGCATAAAACCTTCATTTGATTTATATCTGATGTTTTTATACCATGTTTCTTTCCCGGCTACCATTCTTAGGTTATATTTGATGATTTTATCAGTCATGATTTAATTACAGTGGACACGTTCTTGGTTAACTTAAGCAGAAAGAAATGTGATACTGGAAATGTTAAAGGTTGGCGAACAGGATATTGGCTGGAACCCCAGGGACTTAATCTTATGGGATGTCTCATAAAACACCCTTGCTGGTGGGGTCGTCTTAGGAACTGCCATTTTTGCCACAAACAGAAAACTGAAGAATCAGGGTACAGGATCACAGCACCTGAGGTCTGAGAGGCAGGAAGTTGGTGCTGCATCTGTTTGTCTCATGGAATCACCATTCAAGTTGTGGTCCAGGGGTGAGGAGTCATGCCAGAGCTGTTAGATCCAGACTACCTGCGCTAAATCTGATCCAGAAAGAAGGATGCCTTGTGGGTTTCCATCTATTTCCCTTTGCTGCTCAGTTCTGAATTCAAGTGTCTTAATACTGAAAGAATTTAAATCATATCTGGAGTGCCTATTGCAGTGTAGTCTCTTGAAGATGGAGACTCTTCAGGCATTTCCCCTATGACGTAATTTGCCTTGGTGATCAGGCTTGATGTCTTCGCTTTCTTTTATCCCCACCTCAAATCAGTCAATCTCTCTCTCTCTGCTTCCCCCGACCTTCCTCCCCTGCTCTCTGCTCATCTTCTTTCTGTCATTCTCTGTTAATGCCAAGGGAAGACAGTGGCTGCCACAGCCCCTCATGGCTTCCTCTGTTTTCTAGTTCTGAGTTCTGGGGGAGAGGTTGAGCTAGTTAGGGTCAGTTGTAGTCTGGAGGATTGGCTGCCTGGCTCACTCATAGGTGGGAGAAATTCTTGAGGGGAAAGGAGGAGGATGGTTTCCATGGGCTGGGGGTAGATAAGGGCTTTTTCTGAATGATCTAATTAAAAGGGGTTAGGTACAGACAGTTCTCATTGTTTGTGGAAGTTATGTTAAAAGTCACTGTGAATACTGAATTAGTGAATTCTCCTAGGGGAAATGTAAGATAGAATTCTGTGTCTCTAATCTCAGTGCTTGTCAACTGGTCAGTTTATCACCTTGTTTTGTGTGTGATTTGTTTAAAGACCCCTTATTTAATATATAAGTATTCATTCATTAACTATGAACTCACGCCAACAGTGTAACTGATGGCTGAATGAAGCTATGTAATATGTATTTTCATCATAAGGCACATCCTAACTTTCTTGGACTTAGAAAATTGTGCTTGGGGACTATTTTAAGTAGCTAGATCACCAGTAAGAAGCACAAAAATATAAAAAACACTGGCAATAAATAGGCTGCAAAAAGGATTGTTCACAATATGGGAGCTGAAACAAGAAGGCAAAGCATTGCCCCATTTGACCTTAGCTGGGAGAACATATTCACATATGGGTGATTCACATATTTCACCACTTAGTTCATGTCTGTAAATGGCCATAGGAGTGCCACAATCATTGATTTGGAGGTTAAAATTTTAGCAAATAGGTGAATTTGCAAATGCAGAATGCAGGACGAATGAGGGTTGAGTATAGATTTGGAGTGGGAATCAGGAGAGCATTAAAAAAATGTCATTGGTAGTTGGGGGGGAATGTTGGCAGAAAAGACTTCATAATGCAGTCTGCACTTGAGATAAACTTTGAAAGATAGATTATAATCAGAAAGCCAACCAAGGAGAGGCCGAGGAAATAGCATAGTAGTTATGAATGCGATAATAGAATTTTAGATAAGGCTCAGATTACATCCTCAGCTCTTACTATGGGACTTTGGGCAAGCATTTTAATTTCCATCATTGGTGGAATAGAGACAGTTGTGATCACTCAATGGAGTTAACTTTGGGGTTGAAATAAGGAGAGTGCACATTAATACACTTTGCAGATGTCTAGCTCACAGGAAGTCCTCAGTCATGTCATACAGGAGATACTTTTCTGTATATAGTGCAGCAGAGGAGGGAAATGGCCTGGCACCTGTGGGACCTTTAGAATGAAGCAGAGGGTTCAAGTAGGCTAAATGGCTCTTTGAGGCTGTGGGAGAAGGCAGTAGCTGGATCATTGAAGTAGTTTTCATGCTGAAATGGTTCTGAGCTATTAAAATGTTTAAAATAAGGATGGCATGATCAGTGTCATTCTTAGCAAGTTTCTCCTATATTTTTATAGTGTATAGAGGAGAACTGAGGGGTAAATCAGCAGAGACTCTTGGAGTAGTTTAGGAAAAAAGGGACCAGAATTTAACTTAGGATACTAACACAGGGAATGGAGATTAGAGAACTGACATGAAAGATCAGATAGTTTAAGAAGTCCAATAGACAACAGTTGGCATCCACATAGAAGTGGAAAATGAGGGAGGAATGGCTCCTTGGATTCTGATGTCATTGCAGTGGAGGGTAGGGCTTGTGTACCCTGATAAAGGTTGGATCCACCTGTTCTTGTACTAAAGGTTCTCCTGATGCTCTGTGTATCCCTTTTATTGCAGTACCCAGCCTGTGGTATTTTAACCACTTGTATTCCTTTTTACACATAAGCTCTTTGAAGATTATTAGCACTGGTCACTGTTTGTGACCAAAAACTATAGATGGATTGAATGAACGATGATGAAGACTATGGGATAGAGAAGCAAATTTTGGAGGAAAGATTCTTTTTTATCTCTGTTAAGTTTTAGATTCAGTCTTGTGTCTCTCTTGAGTGTGAGAATCATCTCTGAATGGCTATGCCCAGGAGCCACTTTGATTTACTGAGCTTGGATTCAGGGAAGAGAGGTTCTTGCTGTGTATTTCTGAGGCATTGGTATGGGCAGCTGAGGCCGTGTGCACGCGCTCATCCATAGTGTCTGTCTGGTGGAGAGGGAAGACAGCCACAGAAGGAACCTTGCAGGCTATCAGTTATGAGGAGTTTGGCTGAAGAAGAGCATAGAAAGGAGTTCCAGAAAGTGGAGTGACCATAAAAGAGTGAAAAGGGGTTGGTATATGTTGCATCATACCCAGAAGCTGTGGCAGGAGAGGACTTGTCCAGTTTTAAAGACTGCAGAGAGGCTGCTAAGAGGACTAAAAACAACATATTGGAAATGGCAATTGTAAAGTCACTGGTCACTCTTTCCAGAATGATTTCAATGTACTAGTGGATGAAGATGTCACATTGCAGTGGGACTGAAGATTGAATAGATGAATCGGACAAAATGAGTGTAGGCTGTTTTCTGCTGGGTTTAATCTGTGAGGGTTGGGGAAAGAATGCCGAAGGTTGTAGCTGAGATCTGTGTAGGAGGGGCCATGGTGTACAGGGAGCCTTTAAAAATTACATGGAAGAGATTTGAGCATGGTTGTGGGCAGTGGTGAAGAAACTAATAGAAGAGATTGAATAGGTTGGTTTTTGCTTGGTTTTTGTTTTTCTGAAGCCAACATCTCTTGCCTACTGTTGCCTGGCAGTATGGTATTGTATTTTGTAACTTTGAATCCCCATTTACAGTGCTATAGGGGAGCTAGTGTTTTCTCATTTAAATGATGGGGAAGCAGGCCTAGTTTTTAAGTAAATTTCTTGATGGAGGAGGTGTGTGCAAGGAATTAGAATCTGGCTGGTTTGGCTCTAAGGTCTGGCCTTGCTTCTTGGGCTTCTTGGTTGCCTTTTAAGTGAAGACAGTCACAATTTGAAAGAAACATCCAAAATGATTTAGTTCAACTCCCATTGTTATGGTAATTTTTATAAGATGCCATTTTCTTTGGTTGAGATTACCACTGTGATGTCTGTTTAGCTGAATTGTTAGAAGGCAGAGAAACTGTCCCTTGTTACAGTAAACTTTTGTTTAGTCTGGGTGCTTCCACCTAAGGATTTGGACATGGCCAAATTTGTAGCCATGAAATTAAAAGACACTTACTCCTTGGAAGGAAAGTTATGACCAACCTAGATAGCGTATTCAAAAGCAGAGCCAAAAAAACAAAACAAAACAAAACAACAACAAAAAAAGCAGAGCCATTACTTTGCCAACAAAGATCCGTCTAGTCAAGGCTATGGTTTTTCCAGTAGTCATGTATGGATGTGAGAGTTGGACTGTGAAGAAAGCTGAGAGCCCAAGAATTGATGCTTTTGAACTGTGGTGTTGGAGAAGACTCTTGAGAGTCCCTTGGACTGCAAGGAGATCCAACCAGTCAGTTCTAAAGGAGATCAGTCCTGGGTGTTCTTTGGAAGGAATGATGCTAAAGCTGAAACTCCAGTACTTTGGCCACCTCATGTGAAGAGTTGACTCATTGGAAAAGACTGACGCTGGGAGGCATTGAGGGCAGGAGGAAAAGGGGACGACAGAGGATGAGATGGCTGGATGGCATCACTGACTCGATGGCTGTGAGTTTGAGTGAACTCCGGGAGATGGTGTTGGACAGGGAGGCCTGGAGTGCTGCAATTCATGGGGTTGCAAAGAGTCCTACATGACTGAGGGAGGAACTGAACTGAAATTAATCAACATGGTTCTTGGTCATTGTATTGTTAGTGATGAATGGAAACTTTATCCCAAGGAAAAAGGATAATAGGATTTCTAACAATTAGGTTATTACTATGTTGCACAAGCTATAACTGAATGGAAGTTTGCCTCCCCTCTCCCATCCATTTTCTAATAATTGCCTACTTAGTGGAATCTGATTGGTGGGTGATAAAGGGACTCATACTCAGTCATCAAACACTGTATAAGTTGAAAGTTACAGGACAGTCAGAAAAAGTCCAAGTACTGAATATAAAAAAAGTGCTGTTTTCTAATTATGCCTTTTAAAAGAGGAATTTTCTAAGATATTTTCTGGTTTATAACAGAGCAGAATGTGTACATTCTGTAAACATACAAAAGACCCTTTTTGTTCCAGTTGGGCTATTTCTCTTTTAATCCTAGTTTTTTCCCCTTAATTCCATCATTCTATTGCTTTTCTATGTGAATATCTGGTGACCAATATCGTTGATGCATACAGGTTTTTAAAAAAATTGTTAGATTATTTAATGGTTTTTGTCTTGTTTTAATTTTTATTGGGGTTTAATTGATTTACAGTGTTGTATTAGTTTCAGGTATACAGCAAAGTGAATCTGATATACACATACATATGTCCACTCTTTTTTAGATTCTTTTCCCATATAGGTCATTATAGAGTATTGAGCAGAGTTCCCTGTGCTATGCAGTAGGTCCTTATTAGTTATCTTAGTAGTATAGTGTACATGTATCAATCTCAATCTTCCAATTTATCCCTACCCCTGTAACCATAAGTTTGTTTCCTACATCTGTAACTATTTGGTTTAAACCAAAATATGTTAATTTTAGCCTTTTTAAAGATTCCACATATAAGTGATATTATGTGATATTTGTCTTTCTCTGTCTTTTTACTTTACTCAGTGTGAGAATCTCTAGGTCCATTCCTCTGTTGATGGCCATTTAGGTTGCTTCCATGTCCTGACTATCGTAAATAATAGTTGCATATAGTTTTTTTTTTTTTTTTTTTTAATTTTGTTAGGCTGTGCCGAATCTTGGTTGTGACTTGCAGGATCTTTAGTTGTGGCATGTGAACTCATAGTTGCAGCGTGTGGGATCTAGTTCCCTGACCAGGGATCAAGTCTGGGCCACCTGTGTTGGGAACATGGTGTCTTAGCCTCTAGATCACCAGGGAAGTCCTTAGATGCATAGTTTTAATTCATATCCATCATGTCTTTTTAATGCTGTAACAGGCCCCTATTCCCACCCCTGCTGCCACTCCTCCTCCCACATTAGTTAGCTTTTGGAATATAGACTATCCCACATTCAGTGTTGGACATATTGCTTTCTTATGGTAGTGTTTAGTTTGTTCCACTAGCCCCTGTATTTCCTGACCACTGGTAGTTAGATTTAATAGCTCAGTTTAGATTCAGATTTATTTTTAGGGAAGTATGATTAATAGGTAATGTTGTGTTTTCCATTGCTTCTGTCATGTATACTTAGTCCACCGATTGTTAGGTTGATTCCTTCATTATAAAGCTTCCTGTTGTCACCTCTTGGTTTTAACATCTGTTGATGATGTTTCCTTAGATTCTTTATTAGGAATTAAAAAAAAAAAAAGGTAAATGGTGATCATAGAATTCTGTTATTTTTTTCTACTTTTATTTGTTGAAATTTTTCTATAAAGAACTTTCTACCGTCAATTCTTTCCTTACTTATGTAGGGGCAGAGAAAGTTTCCCTTCTTCCTATCTAGATTCTTTGTTCTAATAATTAATTGTCATAAGACAGATTAATGAGAGAAAAGCAATTTTGAAAAATAGTAGATTTAATTTTGTAGGTACAGGAACCCCAAAGATATGAGATCCAGGGGCAATTTGGGCAGTTGGGTCTTAAATGAAGCTTAAGCTAAGGGATGGAATCGGGGCCTGGGGCTTCAAAGGGGAGGAGGGTAAATCACCAGATGAGAAGAAGAGCAGATGTTTGATAAGCAGATGTTTGCCCAGTTGTATGGGTAGGTTTTTCAGATAAAGTTTTCTCTCTGGTAATAGCTCTCTTTCTGGTCCAGGCTCCCTAACTAAATTCTTCAGGTAGGTAAGGGAGAGGTAGAAGTTTTTCTTGAGTCTGCTGGGTCTTGATTGCCTTCAGCTCAAAATAATTCACATACCAAAGAGATACATTTTGAGGTCACAGATTGTCCTCATTTGTTCAGGAAAGACAAGGACTTGATTCTTCCTTTTATTTTAAACCTTTGGAGTATTACATTGAGTATTCCAATGGTGATTGATTCTTTTTTTAATAAAGGAGTAGTATAGACTTACACATTTACAAATATTTTATAGTTTATTTATTTCACTGTAGATTCATAATTTCTTTATTTGGTTAATTATGTTATTGTTGCTCAGTTGCTACGTGTGTCTGACTCTTTGCGACCCCATGGACTCCAGCATGCCAGGCTTCCCTGTCCTTCACTTTCCACTTTGTCCCGGAGTTGTTCAAATTCATGTCCATTGAGTCAGTGATGCTATCTAACTATCTCATCCTGTAATGGTTGATTATGGTCCATTATTGTCGTTTATTTTGATGGCTCACTTGCCTCCAGATTTAGTCAGTGGAAGCCCCTTCAAGTTGACTTTTCTGTCCTTTTGCCATGTTCCCTTCATTTTTTGAGTATTTCCTTACTTTCTAGCAAGGAAGATATTCCAGGCCTACCTTGTAGTTTTTTTCCCACTTGTCTTGGAATCAGACTTTTATCCAAGAAGCCCTGGTTCCTTTTAGTGGAGAATGGTAATATTTAGCATTAGTCAGCTAGGGCTGCTGTAACAAATGACCACAAACTTACGTGGCTCAAAATAAGATTTATTCACCCACAGTTCTGGAGGCTAGAGGGCCAAAATCAAGGTGTCAGAAGGGCCACACGTTCTTTAAAGGATCTGGGAAGAATCTTCTCATTTCATATTGTGCTTGCTGGCATCTCTTGATTTGCAGTTGCATGACTCCATCTGTCTTCATCTTTACATGGTGTTCTTCCCTCTGGACCTGTCTCCTCCCCTTTTGTAAGGAGACACCAGTCATATTGGACTTGGGTCCCCTCTAATAGAATATGACCTTATCTTAACTTGATTATATGTATAAAAGACCCAGTTTCCAAATAAGGTCGCATTCACAGGTGTTGGGGGTTAGTTTTCGACTTGTCTTTTGGGGGATACAGTTCATCTGATAACAGTGTCTGACCAAGGTTGTCTGCAAACAGAAGCTTACATGGCTCCCTGTGGGCTCAAGTTGGTGAACTGCCATGGTGGGACTGAAAGGCCAGACTTCCAGCTGCCTCAGGTGGTGCCTGTGCCCTGCCTTGCTCCAGCCTGGCTCACAGGGGCCAGAGTAGAACAGAGAGGTAGCACCTGCTCTGTCCAGGCCTTGGCTGCTCAATTTCTTTTTAAAATCTCACTGTAGGAAAGGAGAAAGGAGGACTGGAAAGTATGGCCTCCAGGGTTTAGGCAGGTCCTCGTAAAAAACCAAAAAGAGGCTGGAATACAGGTCTCTTCAGACACTAATACAGCTGGTAGTTGTCTCTTGGTTCCTTTTCTTTCTAGCCTAAGGCCTTATCTGCTTAATTAGTGAGGACTGAGCAACTTCACTTTCACTTTTCACTTTCATGCATTGGAGAAGGAAATGGCAACCCACTCCAGTGTTCTTGCCTGGAGAATCCCAGGGACGGGGGAGCCTGGTGGGCTGCCGTCTATGGGGTCACACAGAGTTGGACACAACTGAAGCAACTTAGCAGCAGCAGCAATAGCAGCAGCTGTGTCTCCCAGAGGGTGGTGCTTTATAGTAGATCCTCAAGTGTTCTCTTCATTGTAGACCAGTTCTGTGGCAGGCATTGTCTAAGAAACTAGTACTCGTGGTGAGAGCCATTGGTTTTTACTCTTTTCATAGTAATTGTTTCAACCACAGGACACAAGTCAGAAATACAGGTGTATATATCGAAAGCAATATGGGCTACAGATTGACATTTAGCAGGAAAACATCAGCCTTAGTTTCTTTTTTTATTACCAAATAGAGATATGAGAATGAGGAGAGTGGATGTTAAGGTAAAATTTTTCAGGAAAGAGGCTTGGGCCCATTTTGTAAGTATGAATTAGTGTTGCTGCTGCTGCTGCTGCTAAGTCGCTTCAGTCGTGTCCAACTCTGTGCGACCCCATAGACGGCAGCCCACCAGGCTTCCCTGTCCCTGGGATTCTCCAGGCAAGAACACTGGAGTGGGTTGCCATTTCCTTCTCCAATGCATGAAAGTGAAAAGTGAAAGTGAAGTCGCTCAGTCGTGTCTGACTCGTAGCGACCCTATGGACTGCAGCCCACCAGGCTCCTCTGTCCGTGGGATTTTCTAGGCAAGAGTACTGGAGTGGGGTGCCATTGCCTTCTCCAATGAATTAGTGTTAGAGTTGTTTTTTACTTGATGAGAAAGATCTTTATTTCATTAAAAAAGTTCTTAGGGTACTTACTATAAATATGATTATTTGGTTTGATTGGTCTTCAAAACATTGAAGGCCAGCTTTGTAGAAGCAAAATAACAAAGTTATCATCACAGATACTGTAGTCACTCACTTTGGGGACTCAGTCTCTATAGAGATGTAGCATTAAAAAAAAAAATGACTATTGCATCACATTCAGCAGAAAATCATAGAGATGTTTTTGTAAAATATAAGTCTTTCTCCAACTAGGAAGCATTATTGCAAGAGCATTTTAAATCTTTTCTGCTTGGCTCAGAGAAATAAAGGTAAAAGAGAAGAGGGGCTGGCAACATTATTTGATCAATAATATCATGATTTGATTAATAACATTGATTAATAATACCATGATTTAGTTCTAGCAACATTAATAAGTTTAATAATTATAAAGATGGATTAGAAAAAACTCAAGGAACAGAATATTTATAAACTAACTTTTAAGATTAATGAATGTATGTAGGCAATCCCAAAATCAAATGAAAATGGTTATACATGTCCAAAAATGACCAATATCACTAGTAATCAAAGAAATAAATCTTAGCACCAGACTTTTTTAACTGTCGTATTAGTAAAAATTTGGGTGGTGAGATTAACATTAAATCTTAAAACACTTTAATGTTTTAAAGTTTGTCACATTGTGTATTAACTCTATAGATTGAAAAGGTCTAAATGTAAGCTGACTAGGTCTTTGTATATGTACGTGATTTAGAGGTAGAACTAGTTTTGTGTAATCAGGAGTAGTGACATTAGAAGGAAGCAAAGTTTATGTCACAGACCAGTTAGCAAACTAGGTCAAGGCGGAGGTTAAATTCTGTTTGTTACGAACTTGCTGCACATCTTAACAGTTTCATCGCTTCAGTTTCTTGTCAGAGTCGTTCTGTCAAAAATCCTGACTCCTCTGTTTCTTACGTCACAAATTTTGTTCAGAATAGGTCTGCAATCTGACCACTCCTCACTGCCCACCCCTGGTCCAAGTTTGCCTGGGTTCGTGTAAATTGTCTCCATGCTTCCAACCTTGTCCTTTTTTGATACAACAGCCAGACTCACCTCTCTGCTTAACATCCTCCAGAGCAGTTATCTTAGAAAGCAGTGTCCTCTTCTTGGTGGGAAATGCATGTTAGAGTATCCAGAACATGAGGTACGAGAAGGGGAAGAAGCTGAAGATTACTTCTCATCTCACTCATAGTAAACACCAAACTCCTTTTCTCCCCTCTCACGCTTGCCTCCACCACCTCTCTTACCATCTTCTTCCTTGCTTACCACACTCCTTCTTCTTTTTTAAAAAAATATTTATTTATTTGGCTGCATAGGAGTCTTAATTGTGACATGCAGGATCTTTAGTTGCAGCATGTAGTTTCCTGACCAGAGACTGAACCCTGGTCCCCCTCCACTGGGAATGTGGAGTCTTAGCCATTGGACCACCAGAGGAGTCTCACCACACTCCTTCTTGCTGTTTCTTTGAAGAGCCCAAGAGGCTTCTTACACTTGCCTCAGCCTTAAATGCTCTTCTTCCAGATATCTCATGGTTTATTCCCTCCTTCAGGCCTCTGAAAGGCTTCCCTTGCCCACCCCGTGTGAAGCAGCTACCTCTTCTGGTTTATGTCCTCATAGCTCTATTACTTATTTATCATCCGTTTCTCCCCTGTACTGCTGCTAGTGTTCTGTTTCATTCCATCTTGAATGTCTGCCCACCAGCCAGGCACTGCTAAGTGAGTGACTGAATGATCAGTTCAGTGGTGATTCAATGATCATACCTAGTTGAACGATCAGTTGAATTTCCAGTTTCTTCTTTAGCAGTTTCTCAAGCCCTTTGCCTAGAGAAACAGGCAGGGCCACCCTTGTTCTTCATCTGTGGGAAAGTAAGGCTGCCTTCCAAGTGCCAGATGTTTCTACAGAGGTGCTCTAGGGGCTTCTCCTTTCTCACTGCTCAGATTTTTATATTCTATTACTCTTTTTTTAAATTTAATTTAATTTTTATTATTATTTTTTTACGTTACAATATTGTATTGGTTTTGCCATGCATCAACATGCATCCACCATGGGTGTACACATGTTCCCCATCCTGAACCCCCCTCCAACCTCCCTCCACATACCATCCCTCTGGGTCATCCCAGTGCACCAGCCCTAAGATTCCTGTATCCTGCCAGTTAAATGATTTCTGTTTTCTAAGTAACTTCTCCACATTAGGGACCAATGCTTTCCTTTTTGCCACATTTGGTATCATTTAGTGTCAGCAGCAGTGTAAATCCTTTAGTAACATGTTGACATTTATTCCGTCATTCAGTTAGCAAATAGTTATTGCAGCAGATGTTACGAGCCAGGCCAGCTACCAGACTAAACTCCAGGGCTTAAAGAGATGGAGAACCTGCCTTCCCCTTGAGGAGCTTGGAGTTCAGTGTGTGGTTGCAGGTGCCATTGGGACAGGCAGCTGATGTAAGAGGAATGCAGAGAGGGAGGTCCAGACACACAGGGTGGCTCACCCAGGCCTGCCCCAGAGGGTTGGGAATCTCAGCATGAACAGGAGTTTGCCAGGTGAGGAAACAGGTAAACACTGCTCCAACAGGAGGGAATAATTTGGGCAAGGGCATAGAGAGCTGTACTTGTTTAGAGAAGCACAAATCGCTGAGTCTTACTGAAGCATACAGTAAAATATGAGCCTTCCCAAGTGGCTACTGAGCAGGGAAAGAACCCGCCCGCTTACACAGGAGATCGCAGGTTTGATCCCTGGGTCGAAAAGATCCCCCGGAGAAGGGCATGGCAACCTACTCCACATGTGTCTGGAAAAGCCCCTGGGCAGAGGAACCTGGGAGGCTACATGGGACTGCATGTAGCCCATGTAGGCTGCAAAGAGTCAGGTGTGACTGAAGTGACTTAGCATGCATGCACTGTATAATGCAGGCTGTGATGGTGGACACGGCCATGATAGTTCTTGCAAGGGGCCTGATCTGGATGCTTCTGAAGGGCTCTGTGTATGCTATGTAGAGGTGGGACTTGGATCCTGCAGCCCAGGGATTTGGGCCTGTGCACCTGAAGGGACGGGGCTGGTGAGGTGGCCTGAAAGTGAAGTGAAGTCGCTCAGTTGTGTCCAGCCCTTTGTGACCCCATGGACTTTAGCTTGCCAGGCTCCTCTGTCCGTGGGATTCTTCAGGCAAGAATACTGGAAGGGTTGCCATTTCATTTCAGGTGAGGTGGCCTGGAAGGCTTTTAAATTGCATGCCTCCTTCCTGGGGCAGGGGGAATACAGGATATTTTCTGTTAGGTATTAATATATCCCCATGCAGATTATTTTCTAGTTTAGAATATAAATTCCTGAAGGGTGACAGGGTTTAATTCTGGAGTAGCTCATTTCACTCACATACACTTTGTGAGATAGAGGCTGATTTAAACCTTCAGTGCATGGTGATAATGTAGCCCTGAACTGTTATAACCTCCTATCCCCTTGCGTGCTTCCCCTTTATCTACTGCGTCCCTCATTTCCCACCTTCTCTTTTTGTCAGGCAAATTGAATTTATTATTAAAAAAATGAGAAAAGGAAAGTTTTGTTCTGAGAGGATTAGGTGTTTGAGCTGTCAGATGCCAGGTGCTGTAGGTGGGATGTGCGGGACTCCTTCCTGAGGCATGCGTGCCCATGCTCCTCATCACAGCACGTGGTGGGCACATGGTGTTCCCTTGCCCGGCACACAGGTGTTCAGTAGATGTTTGTGGAAGGAATCACCCTGTTCTTTGACAGCAGGATTAAGTCTGCGTTTTCACAGCACTACTATTACCTACTTTTCTACTTTGATCTCCTGAATCTTCTCTTCCTGAGCTCCAGACTAGCTAACCTCCCCTCTCCATCCCTGCAGACTTCAAATATTTCCACCACCTCAGACGCTCTTTCTCTCATCTGACAAACTTCCCTGCACCTTGTCATAAGGCTCAATTCTGCACCTTTCCAGGGAAGTCATTGCTGAGTAACTCAGATGGAATCAGTTACCTCTTCCTGTGTATAGTTTTTGTATTGAAGTTTGTTCGGCCTCCAGACAGTCAGCTTGGAAGACAACCTTTCTTTACTCTTGTGCTGTATAACCTCCTATACTGTGCCTCCAGCACTTTAGCCTGGTGTCTGGTGGTTTCGCAGATGGGGGCTGGTTTGTAAGTTATTACAGGAAAGCATGTCATGGTGACTAGAAGCATGCCTGAGTAGGCTCTGTGCTGGGGATGTGGAATATTATCCATTTACCGCTCAGCCTGCACCAGGCCTTTCTATAGGTACATAGATGAGCGTCTGTTTCAGAGCTGGTTCTGGAAACTTGCAAAGTTAGAAAGTTCATTCTTAATAGGAAGGTCTCTGAGGAGGAGACCAATGTAATTAGGTCAGCGATTTCATGCCAGCAGTAGGAGCTTGGGAGGAGGAGTAACTAGAGGCAGTTTTTCTTTTCAGGAGTCCGGGGAGAGATGAGGGAGTCTCGCTAACAGGGTGGTAGAAGGGAATGGTAAGTAACTAAAAGAGTTTTTGCTGGGGAAGCTTACCCACTATTTGGGAGGAATGACCACTGACCTTACCACACAGAAACTCAGCACTGATGCCCGCATCATCTTCTTTGTAGAGACTGCTCCAGCCATCATGGAGGTGGCCGAGGTGGAGAGTCCGCTCAACCCCAGCTGTAAGATCATGACCTTCAGACCCACCATGGAGGAATTCCGGGAGTTCAACAGATACCTTGCATACATGGAATCTAAAGGAGCCCATCGAGCGGGTCTTGCAAAGGTGATTATCTTCAGATGTTTTTAAGCCAGAAAATGATCACTTGGCCCTTCAGTTATACTCTAGTCTTCTTGATGTGGGAACTTGTTTTTTCTAAAGGAAGATATTTGCAAAATCTTTGTTCATGTTAATCCATGTGAAGTACTTGATTTCTTAAAAAAATAATTATCTTATTTTTCTTTCAACTATTTATACTAGGTTACATTCTAGGGCTTTAAGAAAATAACCATAATGAACCAAGAGTGATTCCCAGAAACCAGAGAGACCCGTGTAAGGGTTTCAGAAATGTGAGCGTATTCATAGATTTCATTAGTTGCTCACAGAGTGCAGGTGCTAACCTGAAGCCTGAGTACTGCTCTGCTCCCTCTACCCTTCTCTTCTTCTTTGTCCCTGCTGCTCCCTGCTTTCTCTTCCTCCTTCCCTTCTTCATTCTTTCTGTTTTAAAATGTAACAGATTTATTAGACATAATTCACACACCATACAGTTCATGTACCATATAATTCACCCATTTAAAGTGTGCAATTCAGTGTTGGTGGTTTTTGGGGGGGAGCGTATATTCACAGAGTTGTGCAACCACCATCACTACCTAATTCCAGAACATTTTCACGCGCCACCCCCCCTTCCCCCCCTCCAAATAAAGTCTACCCTTCAGCAGCCATTCTCTATTCCCTGCTATCCCCTACCCCCTGCCTCTTGGCAACCACTAATCTGCTTCCTTTCTCTATGGATTTGCCTATTCTATTTTCTTTTTAGTTATTTGTTCATCACATGTGGAGAATGAATACTCTGTGCCAGGCCCTATGTCAGATGCTGTGTGTGTGTGTGTGTGTGGTGGGGGGAGGTGAGGGGACAGAACAAAATCCCTGCCCTCTGGAAGCTAATATACTAGTGATGGCATTTTAGGGGTGAGATGAAAGCAGAGATCTAAAGGATATATAAATGAAAGTCTTTTTAAGATGTGGAGATAGAATATTAAGTCCAGAATCCTGGAAGCTGACCTGAGCTTCATTACAGCTTGTCCAGTGATAGTAAGGCATGGGGCATCTTATTCTAGGTGCAGTGGGAAGCGTTAACAGGCTTAAAGCAGAGGGTAGGCGGACCCGGTGGCTGCTTGTTTGTTGGCGGCTCTGTGTGGCTTGCGGGATCTTAATTCCCTGACTAAGGATGGAACCCAAGATCCTAGCAGTTAAAGTGCTGAGTCCCAACCATTGGACTGCCAGGGAATTCCATTTGTTTTGTTTTGTGATATAATTTTGATAAGATCACAGTGGCTTCTACATGAAGAATGAATTTGAGGGGGAGGAGAGCAAGAGCAAGGAGTGCTGTCAGGGGTAGATGTGACTTGCTCAGGATAATAGGCGATGAGGGCTAAGGTGCTGAGGATTGCGTTGCGGGGTTGCCCTGTAGCTGCAGAGTTAGAACTTTGAAAAAGAGGTTGTCTAGGTTGGACCTTAACCTGAGATTAGTGTATCTTTCTGTGATGGAAATCTATTTCAATTTAAAATTTTCTTCGGAAGAATAGATTTTCTTGGTACTTGCTTAATTTTATTATTGTTCTTTTTTTTTTTTATGTGGAAACGTTTGTCTATTTAATGATGTATCCATTTTTTTTGAGACTACCATAGAGATAATCATTAAATTATTACAGTTGAAAATGAGCCTAAGTACCTAAGACCTTTAGGTACTTCCTTGGATCTTACCACAGCCAAACAGACCCAAAGACCAAACAGACCATCTCATTTTCTTGTGACCATTTTGATGGACTTTGAATTATGAAAATCAAGAAATTCATGTTCCACTTTATTTTTTCTTTAGTTGTTTTCTTTTTTTTTTTTTGGCCGTACCTTATGGCATGTGGGTTTCCCAGCCATGGATCAACCCAGGCTCCCTGAAGTTGGAAACACAGAGTATTAACCACTGGACCATCAGGGATGTCTTTAGTGAGATTTTCAATAAGCATATTGAGATTTTAAGGAGCTCTCAAGACAAAAAGGAACTAGTATTGTCACTGATTTTTAAAACAGCAGCAATAAAATTTATAAAATCAATGCAAAAATAGTCACATGAGATTATTTTATAGTGTTTTAAAGAGATACCGAAAATTCTGTTAAACCAGTCAGAGAAAATATCTAATATAGACTAAGGTTTAATCCCTTAAGACTGTACTTGGCAAGGCTGTTTTGATCATCATTAGTTTTATAGGATATACTATATTTTTCTGAACATGCTGCTGCTGCTGTTGCTGCTGCTAAGTCGCCTCAGTCGTGTCCGACTCTGTGCGACCCCAGCGACGGCAGCCCACCAGGCTCCCCCATCCCTGGGATTCTCCAGGCAAGAACACTGGAGTGGGTTGCCATTTCCTTCTCCATTATTATTGTTCTGAACGTTAAGTTTATAATACAGATTTCTGTGGACAGGTCGACATCACCACATAAATTCCTGAGCTCCAGCAGAGCCTTCCCTACTGTGGCTCATCACGGTTCTCCTTGAAGCCCCATCTCTGTGGTGGGTCCAGGAGCACTGAGAGGAGCTGCAGAACGAACTTCCAGGCTTGCAGGGCTTGGTGTTCAAGTCCTCCTCCTGTATCTGGATGCAGCTGTTTGTAGTGTTGGACTGTTCTGCTGTCTGTGCCTTGCAGTTTGTTATTTTTTTCTGTGTAGTTCAAGTCACTGCTGGATAAGGTTTAAAATTCAGGGATATTAAGCTGAGTGGACTAGGGGTGGGTGAGACCGACAAAAAGAAGATAAAAGTTTATAGTGAATTTCTCAGATATGCTATCCTTAGTTTAATCTTTTCATTAGGTTAGCTTTCAAAGATCCCAATTTTGGAACCTTAACACTTGCAGGTTATCTTTGAGAAGAAAAAAAGCATGTTTAAGTTGAAGAGAAGAGAATGGTATTTCAGAATCATTTGGCACACAAATTTTTGATCATAAACTTAAAATGCACCAGCTAGCAAGGTTTGGGCTTTATTTGGGCAGCAGGGAGCTGGGTGGCTGTCCTCTTCTCTGGGCTCTGAATGCAGCCCTTTGTCCTGTAGCTCTCCCTCTTTGTTCCCTGAAAATGTATACCTTACTGTGTTCCCTCGGGATTAGTGAACATCTCGTGGCCGGGGCACGTTTAGTAACGTCAGAAAAGAAATTGGCAGCTACCCCCATGAGGGAGCTGGAGTACAGAGAGGATGTCTATGCCCCTGTGGACATTCTCTGACAGAGCAAAGTTAATGAGAACTACAGTTAATTTTCTGAGTGTTGAACCAGACACCAACCTGAGTCCAGATGCTCTTTATCAAGTGAGACTCATTGACAAAGATGGAGATAGTGATTTGATATACAGTAATTTCCTTTTACTTATACTAGGAATACAATGAATGGTTTTTTTAGTCACTTGCCATCTTTTACATCAGGCCACAAAGACTCAGTTTCACCTACTTTTTTCACCTCAGTTTCACCCTTCTTCTGGAAGTTGCAGCAATAGCAAATATATAAAACTGCACCAAATAAAATGAAATTATATACATTAAAACTGCATTAATGTTGATATTTGTTTTGAGGGCTAGCCCTGGGGAACAGAGCCATCTGTGAAATTCTTCGTTAATGCATTATTTAATAAATTGGTCTTCATTTTTGATTAAGATCAATTTGATTGGTTTGAACAAAGTGGTTGAATAGTGACTTTGGCTTCAGATTACAGTCTGCCTTGGTTGGTAACATTTTTTAGATTTATACTTATTTAATGTTCCCCCCGCCCCCCCCCCAGAGTGAGAGGTTTGATACCCTAACTTCTACCTAGAGTTGTTGGTCTAATTGGGAAAGTGAAAAATGACAGTGTCCTTAAATGTAAAACTTGTACGTTTTTGTGGAGAAAGGTTATAAGGAAACATTATTACATGACGAATGGCCAAATTCTTCCACAGCAGTATTATGGACATACTCTGTCCTGGGCCTGAGGTTATCGTCTAGAGTAGAGAGCTTCAAGAGTAGTGTGGAGGTGGCAGATAGCCGTCTGTGTCCACAGGTGCAGAAAGATGGGAGAAGCACTGCCTTCCTCCTCATGCTCCTTTCTCAGTTGGTCGGTGGTAGTAATGGCAACAGAGTTCAAGATCAGTAATGCAAATACAGATTTCAGTTAGATAATTTTTACTTGTATAGGGCCCAAACTGGGGCTGGGGAAATATTAATATAAAACATATATTTCTATTTTGATATAATCAGGAAGGTAAACTTCAGGAGAAATGGATTTCCTTCCTTTAGAGTCCTTACAAGTAAAAGTTTAACTTTTGAGTATTTTAAAGTCCTAAGTATTATATATTGTGCTTCCACTTCCTATGTGAGAAAATATGGTGTGTTAAGATTTAAAATTATAGTTGAAAAATAAAATTTTTGTCATAGGCCTGAACTTACAGATTTTTAAAGTTCTGTCTGAACACTTTAAACTTTAATCAGAGTAAATGAATACAAGCTCAGAATAATTATGAAGATAATATTTGGATTTTTGTAAATGTATTGTGTTATTTAACTTTAGAGAAGAAAATTTGCTACACAATGTTTTTGGGATGAACAACTGCCTGGTTTTCACAACACTGGAAAATATTTAACTCTAAACATAATGTCGGTTTTGATTGTAGATATATTTCCAAGCAGGAGCCCGAATAAATATGTGCTTTATTTTTTTGAATAACCACATTCATTTCTGATGAAGAAAAAGTTAGTATTTATAAAATTCTTCATTACTGTCCTTTGCCCTTTCAGAATATGATCAAGACAGTGTAAGTATGTTTATCCGTTTGGTACGGTTGTCCACACTCTTAAAATATTGAGTATGTGTTCTTAGTAGCGTAAAGTGTGATTATCTCTGGTGCCATTTTAAACCAACATACCTTAGAAAAAAATCAAATGTGTAATATTACCTTATTGCTGATGAAAATTAAATTAAGTTTAGAGTTTAAAGATCCCCCAATCTCTTTTTTGAGTTAATATTCATTTACTGGCAGAAAGTGAGGAGGAACTAAAGGGTCTCTTGATGAAGATGAAAGAGGAGAGTGAAAAAGCTGGCTTAAAACTCAACATTCAGAAAACTAAGGTCATGGCACACAGTCTTATCCCTTCATGGCACATAGATGGGGAAAATGTGGAAACAATGTCAGATTTCATTTTCTTGGGCTCCAAAATCAATGTGTACGGTGACTGCAGCCACGAAATTAAAAGACACTTGCTTTTTGGATGAATAGCTATGACAAACCTAGACAGTGTATTAAAAAGCAGAGACATCACTTTGCAGACAAAGGTCCATATAGTCAAAGCTGTGGTTTTTCCAGTAGTCAAGTATGGATGTGAGAGTTGGACCATAAAGAAGGCTGAATGCTGAAGAATTGATGCTTTCAAACCGTGGTGCTGTAGAAGACTCCTGAGAGTCCCTTGGACTGCAAGGAAATCCAACCAGTCCATCCTAAAGGAACTCAGTCTTGAATATTCATTGGAAGGAATGATGGTGAAACTGAAACTCCAATACTTTGGCCACCTAATGTGAAGAGCTGACTCATTGGAAAAGACCCTGATGCTGGGAAAAATTGAGGGCAAGAGGAGAAGGGTGACAGAGCTTGAGATTGTTGGATGGCATCACCGACTCAATGGTTGTGGGTTTGAGCAAACTCAGGGAGGTAGTGTTGGACAGAGAAGCCTAGCATGCTGCGCTTCATGGGATCGCAGAGTCGGACCTGACTTCGTGACTGAACAATAACAACAAGCCATTTATCGATTGTGTAACATTGGCCAAGTCACACATTCCCTGACTCCAGGTTTTCTTATCTGATGAAGCCTAACTCAGAACCTTTCACAAAAGTCAGTTGCAGGTGCAGTGTAGATATAAATGTGAAAGACAAAATCTTAAAGCTCTTAGAACACAAAATAGAATGTATGCATTCTCTCCAGTAGGGAATTATATTTTTTTAAACAGAAGATCAAGGCAAAAATGAAGAAATTGGATTATATTAAAATGTATGACTCTTTGTGATCCCATGGACTATACAGACCATGGAATTCTGCAGGCCAGAATATTGGAGTGGGTAGCCTTTCCCTTCTCTAGGGGAATCTTCCCAATCCAGGGATCGAATCCAGGTCTCCTGCATTGCAGGTGGATTCTTTACCAGCTGAGCCACAAGGGAAGCCCAAGAATACTGGAGTGGGTAGCCTATCCCTTCTCCAGTGGATCTTCCTGACCCAGGAATTGACCCAGGATCTCCTGCACTGCGGGCAGATTCTTTACCAACTGAGCTATCAGGCAAGTCCATATTAAAATGAAGAACTTATATTTATCAAAAGATACATACAGTTAAGGAGAACTAAACTAAAGAAGAGCCTCTTGATGAAGGTGAAAGAGGAGAGTGAAAAAGTTGGCTTAAAACTAAACATTCAGAAAACTAAGATCATGGCATCTGGCCCCATCACTTCATGGCAAATAGATGGGGAACCAGTGGAAACAGTGACAGACTTTATTTTCTTGGGCTCCAAAATCACTGCACATGGTGACTGCAGCCATGAAATTAAAAGACACTTGCTCCTTGGAAGAAAAGTTATGACCAACCTAGATAGCATATTGAAAAGCAGAGGCATTACTTTGCTAACAAAGGTCCATCTAGTCAAGGCTATGGTTTTTCCAGTAGTCATGTATGGATGTGAGAGTTGGACTATAAAGAAAGCTGAGCGCCAAAGAATTGATGCTTTTTAACTGTGGTGTTGGAGAAGACTCTTGAGAGTCCCTTGGACTGCAAGGAGATCCAACCAGTCCATCCTAAAGGAAATCATTCCTGAATATTCATTGGAAGGACTGATGGTGAAACTGAAACTCCAATACTTTGGCCACCTGATATGAAGAACTGACTCACTGGAAAAGACCCTGATGCCGGGAAAGAAGGCAGGAGGAGAAGGGGACGACAGAGGATGAGATGGTTGGATGGCATCACCAACTCAATGGACATGAGTTTGAGTAAGCTCCGGGAGTTGGTGATGGACAGGGAGGCCTGGTGTGCTGCAGTCCAGGAGTCGCAGAGTCGGACACAACTGAGCAAATGAACTGAATGGAACAGTTAAGGAGGTTGAAGGGCAAGTTTCAGGGTAAGAAAAGATATTTGATATATGTACACACACATGTAGTAGTCATGTATGGATGTGAGAGTTGGACTATAAAGAAATCTGAGCACCAAAGAATTGATGCTTTTGAACTGTGGTGTTGGAGAAGACTCTTGAGAGTCCCTTGGACTGCAAGGAGATCCAACCAGTCCATTCTGAAGGAGATCAGCCCTGGGATTTCTTTGGAAGGAATGATGCTAAAGCTGAAACTCCAGTACTTTGGCCATCTCATGCAAAGAGTTGACTCATTGGAAAAGACTCTGCTGCTGGGAGGGATTGGGGGCAGGAGGAGAAGGGGACGACAGAGGATGAGATGGCTGGATGGCATCACTGACTGGATGGATGTGAGTCTGAGTGAACTCTGGGAGTTGGTGATAGACAGGGAGGCCTGGCGTGCTGCAATTCATGGGGTTGCAAAGAGTTGGACACGACTGAGCGACTGAACTGAACTGAACTGATGAGAGGTATTTAAAGAAATGATATTGACTAAGCACTGCTACTGTGCTGTGTTTAGTCACTCAATTGTGACTCTTTGCGACTCCATGGACTGTAGCCTGCCAGCCTGCCATGTGGATTCTCCAGGCAAGAATACTGGAGTGGGTTACCATGCCCTCCTCCAGCGGATCTTCCCAACCCTGGGATCAAACCCAGGTCTCCTGCATTGCAGGCGGATTCTTTACCATCTGAGTCACCAGGGAAGCCGAAGAATAGTGGAGTGGGTAGCCTATCCCTTCTTCAGGGGATCTTCCCAACCCAGGAATCAAACTGGGGTCTCCTGCATTGTGTGTGGATTCTTTACCAGCTGAACTAAGCACTGTACTTATTTTTCTCATGATAATACAAACAGCATTTAAACTTTGGCAAGTTATTTTATTTCTGTGTATCTCTCCATTTTACCTTGATAGGTTATCTATATCAAGTAAAAATAATTAATGCAAGTTCAGTATTTGGTATAGTGAGTACTCAGTAAATTTTGTTTTAAAATGTCATGTCATAAGGTAAATGTTGGGGAGAGTGAAATCATTTCCTTTAATGTAAATCTCCACAGTTCTTTTACATGTTTGTCATAGAAAAGATGAGGAATTCTTGTATTCTGCTGGAACATGAGAGCTAAATAACAATGTGGAATGTTTTCCAAATAATATTTTATTATTTTACTTTTAGGTGATTCCTCCTAAGGAGTGGAAGCCAAGGCAGTGCTATGATGACATTGACAACTTACTTATTCCAGCTCCGATTCAGCAGATGGTCACAGGGCAGTCAGGACTGTTCACTCAATACAACATCCAGAAAAAAGCCATGACAGTGAAGGAGTTCAGGCAGCTGGCCAACAGTGGCAAGTGAGTAGATTCAGTGTGCTGTTTTTATTTCTTTCGAAGATGTAGATGAATATGGTAAGGAACCAAGGAGATGGAAGCTTGTGAAGAGCAGGAGCCTTCTGCATAGTCTATTTCATTTCCCATTTAACTGTTTCTGTTTTTTAGGTGGTTGTCTGCCTTCTAGAAAAATTGTTCCTCATTTTATCATCTCATTCATAGTATCTGTAAATGGATTTTTGTCCCTGTCTTTTACCTTGAGTTTTTGTTTCTATGCTTGACTCCTCTTTGTTAGGCAATTTCTTCTGTGTGTGATAATGTTTAAGTCTTAAATGATAAGTTACAGATATTAGAAGAATAATTTAAAAAGAAAATCCTTGGGGATTTTCCTAGTGGTCCAATGGCTAAGACTGTGCTCTCAATGCTAGGGGCCTGGGTTCAATCCCTGGTCAGGGAAATAGATCCTACATGCTGTAACTAAGGCTGGGCACAACCAAATAAATAAATAGTTTTAAAAAAAAAAAGAAAGGAAAATCCTTGAATGACTTGAATGGCCACCATTATTGTATTAGTCACCTGTTGCTATGTAATGAATGACCCCAAACCTTAGTATCTTAGATCAGTAAACATTTAACATCTCAGTTTCTAAAGGTCAGGAGGCTAAGAGTGGCTTAGCAGGGTGGCTGTGGTTCAGGACCTTGATGAGGTTATAGTCATGTTGGGTGGGGTTGCTGTCACCTGAAGACTTGACTGTATCTAGAGAATTTTCTTCCAAGATTCCTTCCCTTATGTGGCTGTTGGCTGGAGTCCTGAGTTCCTTGCTGCAAGAGCTATTCCTTGTGTTGTGTGGCATCTAACTTCTTCGGAAGCAAGTGATCCAGAAGTTACCAAGATGAAAAACAAACGGTCTTTTCATTACCTGTTTCTTGACTATCATTTCTGCCATGTTCTATTTGTTATATGCCAAGTGCAGCCCATATTTAAGGGGAGGAGAATTAAACTGTATATCTTGAAGGGAGATGTATCAAAGAATTTGTGGATATATTTAGAAACTGTCACAGTTATTATTATTAAATTACCTTAAAAATTTTTTTTTTGATATGGTAGTTAAGGTCTTAGATCAAAACATTAATCTAGAAACACCCCTTCCCCACCAAACCAATCACTATCCAACCTAAAAACGTCATTGTCTAAATTCCCTGGATGGGTATGCATTACATTGAGTCCTTTGGATGATCTTAGAAAAAAACAACCTGTATTTGACATAGTAAGCACTTGATGGTAGTTGAAGAAGCTTTTATTCTATAGGAAGTTCTGTTATAGAGCATAATTGGTATTCCCAAGGAATTAAACATTTGATAGTTAATTCAAGTTTATCTTGAGTTTTTTTTTGTTGTTGTATTGTTTCAGATCTCAATTGAGAATGTGAAACTTCAATCATAGACTGGATTGGTTTGCTTTCATACTCTGTAAGAACTCTAATAAAAAGTTCAATGCCAAAACAAGATAGCAGAAGCAGTTTCATCCAATTTCTTATAAACTGTTTATTGTATTCTGTTCTCCATCTTCTAGTGCCCATTTTCAGAGTCATTCTTTTTTTTTTTTTCCTTATTTTTCTTTCCAGAGTCATCCTTCAAGTATTAAATAGCTTATTTCATTTACACTAAATTTTAGTGGAATCTCTACTTCATACATTTTAAATTGTTCAAGTATAGTATAATTGGTTAAAGAGTTTAGAAAATGTTTTGAAGGATAAAATAATGAGTTTTAACTAACTTTTTGCTTCTGTTGTTGGTACTTTCATGGAAGTGTATTTCTTAGTCAAAAAATGAAGTTTTCATATAGAATTACTTAGGAGAGTTTTGAGAGATCTATGATAAATACATTTACATATATACTTGTTAGATTTGACAGCATGAGGATGCAGTATTTTAATTTTGATAGAATTTTGCTTAGAAAGTGATGGGTAGGGAAAACCTTAAAATTGTCTTTACTGTTTGTGCTTTGTTTCCTCTCCCTTTTCCAGGTACTGTACCCCAAGATACTTGGATTATGAAGATTTGGAGCGCAAGTACTGGAAGAACTTAACCTTCGTGGCACCCATTTATGGTGCAGACATTAATGGGAGCATATATGATGAGGTATATTTCTATTATAGTGGGTTTTATAAGGTATCATTTCATGTTACTGTTTTTGTTACCGTTTTAGGTGGTTGAGAAGCAGTTATTTGTTGTGCTTTGTGTGATCCATAACTCCTCATAGGACAAGAGGAAATAAAGACATCAGTATTGCTACTGCTGCTGGGTTTTAAATTGAAACTAGCTAATTGTACAAATACCTGAGACTGTTCAACAGTAAAATAGTATGTAGTTATCCAGCTAGTCTTTAAATTACACTCAGAATTTTTAAAAGCAAAAGTACATTATAAAAATACTTGGGAAACAGGAAATATTATTCATAATAGTACCACCTTAAGAAAAAAAGTAGTATTAATATGTGTTGTGGCTCAGATGGTAAAGTATCTGTCTGCAATGCTGGAGACCCAGGTTCTATCCCTGGGTCGGGAAGATCCCCTGGAGAAGGAAATGGCAACCCACTCTAGTACTCTCGCCTGGAAAATCCCAGACAGAGGAGCCTGGTAGGCTATAGTTCATGGGGTCGCAAAGAGTTGGACAAGACTGAGTGACTTGACTTTAATTTGCTTTCCTGTAACATGCTTATATTCTCTTTTTTTTACTGCCCCCAAATTGTGAGGAATTTTTTTTTTTAAATACACATTGCAGTCTTTCCACTTATTTTTCATGAGAACATAATCTGCTTGATATAATGTTACCCTTCTTGCCTTCCCCAATACTTAAAATCCTATTAATTTTTTTTCCTTTTGAAACCTTTTTTACATTTTCCATTGTTTTATTTTGAAAAATTTCTTGCCTGCCAAAAAGTTGAAGTAATGCAGTGAACACTTGATGCCTTTACATGGATTCACGAGTTGTTAATTTTGCCGCATTTGCTTTTTGTTTCTCTGTCACTCTATCTTTGTTTCTGTCTCTCTGTCCCTTTGCTGTAACATTTGAGAGTGAGTTACAAACATCATGACAGTTCACCCTTAATTATTTCAGCATGAATCTTTCAGTTATAAGGCAATTTAAGATTTATATTGGGCTTCCCTTGTGGCTCAGCTGGTAAGAATCTGCCTGTAATGCGGGAGACCTAGGTTCGATCCCTGGGTTGGAAAGATCCCCTGGAGGAGGGAAAGGCCACTCACTCCAGTATTCTGGCCTGGAGAATTCCATGGAGTGTATGGTCCATGGGGTTGCAAAGAGTCGGACACGACTGAGTGACTTTCAACATTTATATAATAGTATCTAATATAGAGACTATGTTCATAGATTCTTAAGTTTCCCAGTAATGTTCTTTATAAACTGCTTTTTCCCCCATATGAAGGATCCAGTCAAGAATTTCCCTTTATTTTTTAAAAAAGTAGTATATTTTTGGCTGTGCTGGGTCTTCATTGCTGTGCAGGGCTTTCTCTAGTTGCAGAGTGGGGGCTACTCTCTAGTTGTGGTGCATGGGCTTCTCATTGTGGTGGCTTCTCTTGTTGCAGAGCACAGGCTCTAAGCAGATAGGCTTCAGTAGTTGGAGCACGCTGGCTCAGTAGTTGTGCTCGTGGGCCCCAGAGCATGCAGGCTTCAGTAGTTGTGACTCGCAGGCTCTACGAGCACAGCCTTAGAAGTTTCGGTGCATGGGCTTAGTTGCTCCGCGCCAGGTGAATCTTTCCAGACCAGAGGTCAAACTCATGTTCCCTGCATTGGCAGGCAGACTCTTGTCCACTGTGCCACCAAGGAAGTCTGAAAAAACCATTGTTATTTTTGAAAATGGGCTGGGTATTAGGTGATACTGTGAAATTACTGATGTCCTATTCAATGTGATGATGGCATGGTGGCTTTGTCTTTACTAAAGAATAAGTCAATAAGAATATACTTGGAGTACAAATGAATCACTTTTCTATACAGCAGGATTTAACACAACATTGTAAATCAAATATACTTCAATTTTTTAAAAGTAGGGAAAGAGAATATACTTTTTGTATATGTTTTTATTTATATATATGTTTTTTTATTTTTTATATGTTTTTATATATGTTTTTATTTTGTGTCTTCTGTGTGGCTTCTTCCCTGTGGTATCCTGGCAAGTTTGCAGGTTTCTGCAAACACACATACACACAAACACTTATATTAATATATATACCTAGATATATATATACACATGCACATAGACATATATTTTCCTTATAAATTGAGACTGTACACTGAAAAATATATAGGTAAAATAACATGCGTTCTGGAATTTGTTTTTAAAATATCTCAGGACATAAAGTGGAATGTATATAGTTGAGTGACGATTGGCCAAGTATTGGCAAATGAAGCTAGATGATGGATACATGATGTTTAAAATATGTATGTTTGGAATATTACAAGTTAAAAAAGGGAAAACATTCTTTCTTTTTCCCCCTTTTGGATTTTCACCAGTATAAGTAACCTCCATATTGATAATGTATTGTTAAGTTAGTACATACTTGTATAGAAAAATTTAAAAATAGAGAAAAAAATGAAGAAAAGATTACTTATAAGCTTATCAAACAAGCATAACCTCTGTGGTTTCCTTTTGGCCTTTTATGTTAGTGTGTATATATACTTGCATGTGTGTTTGTGTTTCCCCACCTCAAAGGCTGAGGTGCTTTGCTTTAGAAGCATTTTCAGTATTGCTCTCCAGAGGATCATTTCAGTGCATTCTAGCTCCAGCGGTTTCAGATTGTACCTTATATTAAGTCTTTGCTGTGTTTTTTGGTATTTCAATTCCATGTATATTCTTTTTCCCTCCTTTTAAGAAATTGAAGTATATTTGATTTACAATGTTGTGTTAAATTCTGCTGCATAGCAAAGTGATTCATTTGTACTCCAAGTATATTCTTACTGATTTATTCTTTAATAGCGACAAATCTCTTTTAAGTTTGCATGTTTTGTTTACTTACATTTAAGAAAATGGGTGCCATTAGTACTAAATCTTCCTTACAGAAGATGGCATCTTGAAATGGGTGAGGCCAAGCGAATACTGTTGGTATTTTCAGTTGAGGCCCAGAAAAGTTAGTGTTTTCTCAAAGTTATGAGGCTGGTAGGCTGCTAGGTGCCCCTATTCTCCACACCAGTTTTAAGGAAGTCATTACGTAGAGTCAGTCTCACAGTTGTGGAAATGTGTAAAGCTAGGTCTGTGTCACCTGCAAATGTCCCCTGAGCTCATGGTTTATTTTGTGTCTTCTCCGTGGTTTCTTCCCTCTGGTATCCTGGCAAGTTTTCAGGTTTGTGAAAGAAAGGCAGCTGAAGAATCATCTGAATTTTGGGCTGAGAGGTTGCGTGTCTTAAGGCTCAAAAATAAAACTTAGTCAAGATTTTTTTCTAACCACACCTTGGGGTCATTGAGCTCTTTGTTCCTTTTTTGCAAATATAATTATGGAGTAGAAACAGCATATGATTTTCAGAACAGCTAACATAAAGCTGCCCTGAACTAGCTTTTCATATTTGATAGTAAAATAATATAATTGTTGACAGCACAGATGAGGCTGATGGGCTTAGTTTTGTAGTGCTTATTAATTTACTGCATGTGTTTGAAAACCAGTTACACAATGGCATTGCTTCAAGGGAACATTGACTTTAGACTTCAGATTTGAGTAACTTTAGTTATTAAAATTTGATGAACAAAATTCACTGGTTTGTAAACATGCAGTTTTTAAAGCACCCTCATTATTTACAAGTTTTGGAGCCAGAAATCTGTCATTTTGGTAGGACCTACAAGGCATAGTATTTTATGGAATTTCTATAGGGGCATTTAGTAACTCCAGAACTGAGCTGACATTTTCAGTGCTTTTGTAGCATAAAGAAAGACATGAGAGATGTTGTGAACTGGTACTGGTAAACAAAACCAATCACACTCAAGACAACTAAATTCAAGCAAATGAAGAGTAACTTGTATTTGCCCCCTTGAGGTAGATGGAGAGCAACAAGAGAAAGAGTGTGTTAAAGAGAGTAATGAAGAGTGAGTGTAATAATAACTTGTGTCAGGAACATTTGAAATCATTGCAATGAATGTGCATTGGAAAAAGCTTGTGTGTTGTTTTGCTCTTTCCTGTTATATCTTTGCATTGTTTAACTGTGCAGTTCAGTATTTAAATTGTATTGGATGTTGGTTTTTTATGGTTCATAGCATTATTTTGAAAGGGATTATAGTCATCAATGGAGAAGGCAATGGCACCCCACTCCAGTACTTTTGCCGAGAAAATCCCATGGACGGAGGAGCCTGGTAGGCTGCAGTCTATGGGGTTGCTAAGAGTCGGACACGACTGAGCGACTTCACTTTCACTTTTCACTTCCATGCATTGGAGAAGGAAATGGCAACCCACTCCAGTGTTCTTGCCTGGAGAATCCCAGGGACGGGAAGCCTGGTGGGCTGCCGTCTATGGGATCGCACAGAGTCGGACACGACTGAAGCGACTTAGCAGCAACAGCATAGTCATCAAATTGTAGTTCACTTTCCTGCCTAATTTCTAGTTATGGCTATTCCTTTTCATGTTGAAAGAAGGATTCAAAATTCATAACCTTCTATTGGTGGGGATAGGAGTTCCTAGAGAGGGTGTGGGGAACGTAAGAGAAACAGTTTGTGCAGGGTGCGCAGGTGAATAAGGATCCTGGTTCTCAGGTAATTCACAGACTTGGGGGACAGGTGTGGGGTTCCAGGGAGCCCAGAGAGGCACTTTGAGTAGCTTGCTGTAGAAGGAAGATTTTTTTTTTGTAGGAGAGATGAGCTTGGTCTAGATGAGCAAGTTCAAGACAGGTAGAGGGAGAGGAGAGAAGAATGGGACAGAAACTAGGTAAATTGAAGGATAAGATTGCACTTAATAATTTGTCTCTCCCCTCTTTCTTTTTTTAAAAACTGAATTTGAAGGTTTTTTGGTGAGCTTGGGCTTAAGGAAAGTGAGGCAGACCTGGAATAGTGGCTGTAGGATCTGAGGGAGAAGATCAGCCTGGTGGGAGATGGATTGTAGGGGCCCTTCCTGCTTGGATATTTATCTTGTAGCACCAAGGAAGTCTGTTAAGGGACAAAAAGGGGTGCCGTTGTAGTGTTGATCCAGTTGTGGATACAACATAGGAATTAGGGGTGAGGGTGTTCGTAACGGACTGGTTGAGGACCATCAGTCTTATAGTAAAGGAACTAGGGTCTGGAGATTCCAGGGGAGAAGTCTTGGTCCCTCTTTCATTCGACTGATGTTTTCAGAGCTTGATTTCCTTAGGATATACTTAAAAATCTCAGCACCATGGGCAGTGGCCTCTGGCAGCAGTAACAGTAGCATGATGTAAGGAAGTTGCTGTTGTTTAGTTGCTTAGTCATGTCTGACTCTTGTGACCCCATGGACTATAGTCCGCCAGGCTCCTCTGTCCATGGGGTTTCCTAGGCAAGATTCTAGAGTGGGTTGCCATTTCCTTCTCCAGGGGATCTTCCCGATCCAGGGATCAAGTCCTTGTCTCCTGCATTGGCAGGTGGATTCTTTTACCACTGAGCCACCAGGGAAGCCCTTAAGGTAGTTACTACTTTTTAAACCAAAATGCCAAGCCTATCAAAGGCATGACATGACAAAGCCCAGTCTTTGAATGTATGATGCAAAGCCTTGCTTGTCTTTGTAAATGAAGTTTTATTGGAGCATAGCCTTATTGTCCATCTACATATTATATATGGTTTTTTGCACTACAGTGGGAGAGTTGAGTCATTGTGACAGATTGTATGGCCCACAAAAGCTAAGTCCTTTGCAGAAAAGGTTTGCCAACTCCTAATACAAAGGCACAAATTATTTGCTTTTGGGGAAGGATTCTCAAAACTTTTTTAAGATATAGGTAAAATTCTGAATGTTTTTAGTTATGACCATGTTGATATCTTGACTATGACTATATTTATATTGATTATGTTAAGAACCTGAAATGAAATTTGGTAATGTCAGGGACCTTCTGTAAGTAAAGAAGTTCCTGAACTTAGAAATAGAGCCACCTGTGTTTTTGGGTGGCGTTTGATGAGTCCTTGGAAACAGTAACAGAAACATAAGAGTCCCAAGATCTGAAACTCTTATTTTGGTTATATTTTACTAAGGACTGGTATACTGATAAAGTTTTAATGAGGAAATTCCCTGGTGGTCCAGTGGTTAGGACTCTGTGCTTTCACTGACACAGGTCTGTGTTCTGTCCCTGGTTGGGAACTAAGATCCTGCAAACTGTGCAGCATGGAAGGAAAAAGAAAAAGTTTTAATTAACCTTTGTACACTGTTCATTAAAAAAAATTAGTTCTCTGTTTATAGAAACATGGGAGTTACTTCACCAAACAAACACAAAAACAACAGATAAAGAGAAAAGATGAACAGGGAGAAAAAGGTGCTGTAACTATGTGTGATGATTCAGCTTGACTAAGGGACGTTAAAATAAACCCATATCTTAAGGGAAAAAAAGAAGGTATAATATTTCTGGGATAGCCAACAGCCATACTTCCACAGATGTTTGAAGACAGAGTGCATCTCTTTGTTCTGTTTGTGAGGGCTAAGACTAGGCATTAACATTCTTCACTAACATTAGTACAGTGACAGTAAGTCATTCAGGCTTGTGTTCTGTGCTCATTTGGGCTGCATTTCTAACATTATCTATCATATGTACAGTGGTGATTCTCTTATTGATGGTCATTGGTCTTTAAATCAAGGTTTAAAAATGAAGTTCCACGTACTTTCCTTAAGCTGGCTAGTATCTTCTTGATAACACTAGAAGGATCTCAAATAGTATTAATCTGTTTTCAAAACCGTCTTCTTTGCAGGGTTTTCCCTTGGTTGAGTGGTGACAGACACTTCCTTCCCTAAGCCTCACCTGTCTCCTCCATCATCTGGGCTTTCTGATTTGACTACTTCATTCATATCCTAACAGGCATTGCTGTCACAGTGGCCCCTTTGAGATGATGTTTTTCACAGTAGTTCACCAGCAAGGTTCCTGTCTCACAGGAGTTTAGCCTTCTTTGGAAGCTTAATGTCTAGGTACTTCTTTCTTTTGAATAACCCTGTGGGATGACATGGCATTATAATTGACTGTTTCCCTTGTGGGGAACTGTCTTTGATGATAGTTTTCAGCAGTTCATTGGAGGAAGATAGCACATCTCACTGTGAGGGGAGGCCACTTCACCCGTGACCCACAGCTTGCACGGTTTTATCACTGTTCTCCCAGTCTTGCTTTGAAAGTCACCTGCTTTGCTGACATCATGTTCCTCCACTTTGCAACTGCCTTGGGCTTTCCCGGTGGCTCAGTGGTAAAGAATTCGCCTGTGATGTGGGTTCGATCCCTGGGTCAGGACAATCCCCTGGAGGAGGAATGGCAACCCACTCCAGTATTCTTGCTTGGGAAATCCCATGGACAGAGGAGCCTGGCGGGCTACAGTCCATGGGGGTCACAAAGAGTCGAACACGACTGAGCCACTGAGCATCATATCATTGAAGGTGTCTGTCATCTCCTGTACCAGCCTGGTACTCAGTGGTCTCCTACACTGAGAATGACTTATCAGTCTACTGCACAGGGAGTTTCTCTAGTTTTTTATGTATGGTGTTGGTTCAAGTAACACAATTCAGCTTCCCAGGAGCAACTTGGCTGTGTTGTGAGGTGTGGACATGATGAGATCCCGTCTTGTGCACTGCCCTCCAATACTGTGTGCCGTCACCTTCAGCTCTCTCTATGCTCACTTTCTTTCTTCTCAGTTTTTTCCACATGTGAAGAACACATTTTCACCAATAGTGCTTGGAAGATGGTAGCAGTGATGCCCAGTACATTTATGCTGGGCACAAAGCATAATCCTTTAAGGACAAGAACTGAGATATAACTGAATTGCCGTCTTTGTTACTTTACATAGATTTGTATGCAACTGAAAGCTTTCTGGTGGTGGATGTTCACAGGTCATTATAGAGTTTTTGATTTGGTCAGTGAATTTAGGGTAAAAAAATATGTTACTACAGCAGATATTTGGAAAATGAGGACAGAAAATGAAGGATACTTGCATTATTTCTGTTTGTTTCACATAAACTCTGAGTCCAGTGATGGCAGGGATCATTTCTCATAGACTCTCTTGTAACATCTGCTTCCAAGAACGCACCTAAATAATAGTAGGGTTGATGTGTACATAACATTGGTAAAATGGCCTAAGGCCAGATCATGGAGTTTTCTGAAATTTTTTGGTTATCACTCTCTACATCTTGAAGAATGGTTTGAGATTATTTAATAGGGAAGGGGTAGGATCAGAATCATGCTTTAGAAAGTGTGATCATATAATGGCTTATAAGAGGAACTGGTCATGGCAAGAGGCTTGGAGAGTGCTTTTAGGAAGGAGGGAGGAGGGTGGGGTCAGAGTGATCTTGACCCCAGAGTGGTCATGATCCCAAGTGGGTGTTTTTCTGAACCAACTGAGATAGTAGTTCTCAAATTTTGGCCTTTTCAGCACTTATTTATACTTTTAATAATTTATTATGGACTTCAAAGAGCTCTTGTTTATGTGGGTTGTATCTATCCTTGTTTATTGTATTAGAAATTAAAACTGAGAAGGTTTTAGTTCAGTTCAGTTCAGTTGCTCAGTTGTGTCCGACTCTTTGCGACCCCGTGAATCGCAGCACGCCAGGCCTCCCTGTCCATCACCAACTCCCGGAGTTCACTCAGACTCAGGTTTAAAAATATTTAAATCATTAAAAAAATTGTTATGTAATATTCCTATTTTTCTAAAAAAAAGGACTATATTTTCCTAAACACAGAATTTAGTCAGAGAAGTGGTATTTTTTAATGGGTTTTTTAAGTCACTAGTGTCTCAGGGTTGCTAGTCACTTAGTCATATCTAAGTGACTGTCCTCTTTGTGGCCCATGGATTGTGTAGCTTGCCAGGCTCCTCTGTCCATGCAATTCTCACTAATGTCTAGCTTAAATAGAAACCCCTTTCCAGAATCTTGTATCTGCTTTTTGCATTTAATCTGTTGTGATATCATGTAGCATTCTGCACACTCTACCTTACACACATGGGAGAATGAGAGTGAAAAAGGAGAACAGTGTCTTGGAATAGCTGTGATAGTGGCTTTGATGCCACAGACTCAGTGGCCTTTGGGCAACATTGTGAAAACCTTTGCTGTAAGATACTTAGCAGGAAATTCCTTCTCTGATCTCACTCTATGTAAATGATGCAGGCATCTTGAGGCAAGATAACAGTTTTCCGTTCTTGTTTATAGACCTTCAGGTCACTGTGTCCCTGATATGAACCTCAGAGACCTAATTACATTACGAGACAGTGCTTCTCCAACACGAAGTCATGGGGTTATTTGGGGGAGCATCAAGCCATAAATTCTGACATAGATCTCTAGCAAAATTTTTTAAGCAGAAAATGGGCTTGGGGTGTAAACTCAAGTTCCTGCATCTTAAGATATGTAAAATATTTTAAACTGTGTTTGTAAGATATTCCTTTCATATTAATTTGCTAGTCTATTACTTTTATCATCCATGTATTTATTAATAGATAATTGATAGAAAATTTAAAGCTGTTTGAAAAATACAGTGACAAACCTTAAAAAGACAAAAAATTACATCTTTTACTGCATATTTCTTCATGAGAGCTAGGGAATTTTTTCTTTTTTTTGCTACAGATGTATTGGGTAGATGGATGTGTGTGTATGTACTCTTTCTAGTTTTCCATTTTTTTTCTTTATAGTCTACGATTATAAATGCATAACTTTTTTAGGTAAAAATTACTTTTGTTAATACAAGTATTATAAAAATGATGAAAAGCATTAAATGACAGAGAAAATTGAAATCACTCATAATCCTGGCATTCAGAAACAAGAGCTGTCAAAAGAGTTTAGCGTCTTCCCTTCCAATGCTTTTTCTCTGTTTAGTGCTCAGTAGTTTTTTTGAACAGGTGTGGTATCATGGTGAACACAGTTTGGTTTTGTCTCTTCTCCCTCTCACTTTAGCACATAGTGAATGCTTTGCCATGATTACAGATGTTCTTCAACGGGATGATTTAACATTCATTGTATCTCATTTTTATTGGTAGGATGATTTTCTTGAGCAGGGGAAGCAGATAAATCTAAGGTGGAGAAGGACGGTGGGGGCCGCAGAGCAAGGAGGGTATGACAGTTCCTAGGGTTAGGGTAGGGTTGGCCCATGATGCACTGAGGGGTGACCAGATCATCACTAACCCATGAGGCACTTTAACCTCTGGTAACCCACTGCTAACAGAGGCACTTTGCCACCAACACTGCCTCATTTCCTGCCTTTCTCCACAGAAAAACAGAAAGCTGTATTAAATAGCATAAAATATTTGGCCTATTTACTTATATAATAATTCATGTCTGCCATCCCTAGCTGTGACTTTCAGGAAAACAGTTGTTGCCTTAGAGTCTATAAAGGGAAAGGATTGAATTAACAGCTCTCTGAGGTTCCTCTCAGCTTAAACATTTTTGCTTTAAGTAACATTTCTTCAAGAAGGTGAATCGAAGTCTTAGATAAGGAATTTTTTGAGTTCTAGAATTCTTTTGCATTAGAATTTTGTCAAGAACCCCTTTAGAAGAAATCTACTGGCTGAAAGCATATGAATCTTTTTATACTAAGATTTTAGTATTACTGGCATTTAACCTTGCAGATGACTCTCTTATCTTCCTGTAGTTCAGTTCAGATCATTTGCTCAGTCATGTCCAGCTCTTTGCAACCCCATGGACTGCAGCACGCCAGGCTTCCCTGTCCATTACCAAATCCTGGAGCTTGCTCAAACTTATGTCCATTGAGTCCATGATGCCATCCAACCATCTCATCCTCTGTCATCCCCTTCTCCTCCTGGCTTCAATCTTTCCCAGCATCAGGGTCTTTTCCAGTGAGTCAGTTCTTCGCATCAGGTGGCCAAAGTATTGGAGCTTCAGCTTCAGCTTCAGTCCTTCCAATGAATATTCAGGACTGATTTCCTTTAGGATGGACTGGTTGGATCTCCTTGCAGTCCAAGGGATTCTTAAGAGTCTTCTCCAACACCGCGGTTCAAAAGGATCAATTCTTCAATGCTCAGCTTTCTTTATAGTCCAACTCTCACATCCATACATGACTACTGGAAACACCATAGCCTTGACTAGACGACCTTTGTGGACAAAGTAATGTCTCTGCTTTTTAATATGCTGTCTAGGTTGGTCATAACTTTCTTTCCAAGGAGCAAGTGTCTTTTAATTTCATGGCTGCGGTCACCATCTCCAATGATTCTGGAGCCTAAGAAAAGAAAGTCTGTCACTGTTTCCACTGTTATCCCATCTGTTGCCATGAAGTGTTGGGACTGGATGCCATGATCTTGGTTTTTTGAATGTTGAGTTTTAAGCCAACTTTTTCACTCTCTTCTTTCACTTTCATCAAGAGGCTCTTTAGTTCTTCACTTTCTGCCGTAAGGGTGGTATCATCTGCGTATCTGAGGTTATTGATATTTCTCCTGGCAATTTTGATTCCAGCTTGTGCTTCATCCAGCACGGCATTTTGCATGATGTACTCTGCATATAAGTTACATAAGGAGGGTGACAATATACAGCCTTGATGTACTCCTTTCCCAGTTTTGAACCAGTCTGTGGTTCCATGTCCAGTTCTAGCTGTTGCATCTTGACCTGCATACAGATTTCTCAAAAGGCAGGTCAGGTGGTCTGGTATTCCCATCTCTTGAGGAATTTTCTGCAGTTTGTGCTCCACACAGTCAAAGGCTTTGGTGTAGTCAATAAAGTAGTAGATGTTTTTTTGGAACTCGCTTGCTTTTTAGTTAATCCAGCTGATGTTGGCAATTTGATCTGTGGTTCCTCTGCCTTTTCTAAATCCAGCTTGAACATCTGAAAATTCTCGGTTCATGTACTGTTGAAGCCTTGCTTGGAGAATTTTGAGCATTACTTTGCTAGCGTATGAGATGAGTTCAATTGTGTGGTAGTTTGAGCATTCTTTGGTATTGCCTTTCTTTGGGATTGGAATGAAAGCTGACTTTTTCCAGTCGTGTGGCCACTGCTGAGTTTTCCAAATTTGCTGGCATATTGAGAGCAGCACTTTCACAGCATCATCTTTCAGGATTTGAAATAGCTCAGCTGGAATTCTGTCCCCTCCACTAGCTTTGTTTGTAGTGATGCTTCCTAAGGCTCACTTGACTTCGCACTCCAGGATATCTGGCTCTAGGTGAGTGATTACACCATTGTGGTTATCTGGGTCATTAAGATCTTTTTTTGTATAGTTCTGTGTATTCTTGCCACCTCTTAATATCTTCTGCTTCTGTTAGGTCCATACCATTTCTATCCTTTATTGTGCCCATCTTTGAATGAAATGTTCCCTTGGTATCACTGATTTTCTTAAAGCCATCTCTAATCTTTCCCATTCTGTTGTTTTACTCTGTCTTTGCATTGATCACTGAGGAAGCCTTTCCTATCTCTACTTGCTATTCTTTGGAACTCAGCATTCAGATGGGTATATCTTTCCTTTTCTCCTTTGCCTTTAGCTTCTCTTTTTTTTCACAGCTATTTATAAGGCCTCCTCAGACAACTATTTTACAATCATTTTGCCTTTTTGCATTTCTTTTTCTTGGGAATGGTCTTGATCATTGCCTCTTTACAATGTCACGAACCTGCAGTGGGGTGGCTTAAATATGTTCATCCACCAGATGGTGCTGTTGGACAACAAATTTTTCTAAGGCACCAGGTTTCTAAAATATTAAATATTTTAGATAAAATATTTAAACTGAGTAAAATATTTAAACTGAGTCACCAGTGTCCTTTCCATTTTATATTTTTATCATGTTAGGATATGATTTATCCTGAAATAAGGAATATTTTGAAGCCAAAACACTAGCTGTATGTGTAATTTTCACATCCAAGGGAAAATACTGTCATTCTAGACATGCTTTCATGCTAAGAGAGAGCTATTGGCCTTGGATTGTAACTTTTAGATTTTCATTCTGTGTTAAAGCTTCTATTTAATAAGAACTCATTATCTGCCAGCGTATTATGGCTGATCTTTAGTGAATGAAGTCTTAGCCTGATGATCTCAAGTTATGTCATCCAGACCAGGGGTGGGGGTGTGTGTGTGTAATAGTACTTCTATTCATTTGTCACATTGCATGTAGAATGTCCCATCAGTTCTGGAAGCTGTGTTTTCAGAAGAGTATTGTTAGAGAATTGTTGATAGAAGAAGATTAAGCTGATTTGCGGGCTGACCTCAGAGTATATGACTGCTGACTCAAAGTGCCTGTCTTGCACATGAGAGGGTTAGGTGGGATCACTGTGGGGAAAAGCAGTTTTGGCTGTGGAAGTGCTAAATTGATAGACACACACACGAGTCCCACATAGAGTTCCATCCCTGAGGGGGAAAAGGGTGACAAGTCTGGCTGAGATGGAGAGTTTGGGTAGTTGCTTGCCCTTGCTAGCTTCTTAGCATTGGTTTCTCAAAATAAATCATCACCTGTCTGTGGGCTTTTGGGGTCACTGGGACAGTTACATGAGTCCCAGGAGTATGATTCTAATTATGTTCTAAATCAGGATTTTTTAAAAAAAGAGATATCACTAAAATTATAAAATGATTTTGTCTGTTTCTAGGTTTATACATTTAATTTTTTAAAAAATTATTTTTCGTATGTTCTAAATGAGAAAATGTAGTTTAATATTCTGGCAAATTGTTAGTATTTTCTTTTTTGTTGAAGGAATAATGTTGAGCTTATTTATATGATCTAGATTTTTTTCACTAAGAGGAATGAAAATGAGACCATTGACAATACCTTAAGTTGTTTTTCTTCATGAAGAACAAAAGGATCTTATTTGAGCCCTCTGCCAGGTGTTATTCGAGTGTGCTAAATCTAAGGTTGCTTTAAGTGCGAAGCAGCATTGAGGAAGAAATGAAGTAAGGTGGAAAAAACAGCAAGAAGAAACAGAGGAAAAAGTAGATAAAGTCCTGTAGGAATAGGGAGAAACATATATATTCTTTATGTTAATTGTAATTTGCCTGGCATTAATAGTTGTAAAGAGGCTCAAGCCCTGCCCACACTTTGGTACCTTTCAAAAACTAAGTGGCTTAACTACTTCTTTAGGAGGATCACATTAACATCACAGACTCTGATAATGATATTACTTTCTTAGATCCACCAGAGAATGGGACAAGTTGGGGACCTGTGCATTTGCTTACTAAGGAGGAAATGTATTAGACATTATTTTACTGTCAGTAGTAGTTCATTTCGGTTCAGTTGCTCAGTCATGTCCGACTCTTTGCAACCCCATGGACTGCAGCATGGCAGGCTTCCCTGTCCATCACCGAATCCCAGAGCTTACTCAAACTCACATCTATCGAGTCAGTGATGCCATCTTACCGTCTCATCCTCTGTTGTCCCCTTCTCCTCCTGGCTTCAGTCTTTCCCAGCATCAGAGTCTTTTCCAATGAGTCAGTTCTTCACATCAGGTAGCCAAAGTATTAGAGTTTCAGCTTCAGCTTCAGTCCTTCCATTTCCTTTAGGATGGACTGGTTGGATCTCCTTGCAGTCCAAGGGATTCTCAAGAGTCTTCTCCAACACCACAGTTCAAAAGGATCAATTCTTCAACGCTCAGTTTTCTTTATAGTCCAACTCTCACATCCATACATGACTACTGGAAACACCATAGCCTTGACTAGACTACCTTTGTGGACAAAGTAATGTCTCTGCTTTTTAATATGCTGTCTAGGTTGGTCATAACTTTCCTTCCAAGGAGGAAGCGTCTTTTAATTTCATGGCTGCAGTCACCATCTGCAGTGATTTTGGAGCCCAAGAAGATAAGGTCTCTCATTGTTTCCACTGTTTTCCCATCTGTTTGCCATGAAGTGTTGAGACTGGATGCCATGAT